>NC_134482.1:22040922-22640922 GCF_964194025.1 Convolutriloba macropyga
GTTAGTAGTTAGTAGTTAGTAGTTAGTGGTTAGTAGTTAGTAGTTAGTAGTTAGTAGTTAGTAGTTAGTATTTAGTAGTTAGTAGTTAGTAGTTTGTAGTTAGTAGTTAGTAGTTAGTAGTTAGTAGTTAGTGGTTGAAAGTTAGTAGTTAGTAGTTAGTAGTTGGTAGATAGTAGTTAGTAGTTAGTAATTAGTTGTTAGTAGTTAGTGGTTAGTAGTTAGTAGTTAATAATTAGTAGTTAGTATTTAGTAGTTAGTAGTTAGTAGTTTGTAGTTAGTAGTTAGTAGTTAGTAGTTAGTAGTTAGTGGTTAGAAGTTAGTAGTTAGTAGTTAGTAGTTGGTAGATAGTAGTTAGTAGTTAGTAATTAGTTGTTAGTAGTTAGTAGTTAGTAGTTAGTAGTAAGTAGTTAGTAAATAGTGGTTAGCAGTTAGTAGTTAGTTGTTAGTATTTAGTAGTTAGTAGTTAGTAGTTAGTAATTAGTAGTTAGTAGTTAGTAGTTAGTAGTTAGTAGTTAGTAGTTAGTAGTTAGTAGTTAGTAGTTAGTATTTATTAGTTAGTAGTTAGTAGTTAGTAGTTAGTAGTTAGTAGTTAGTAGTTGGTAGTTAGGAGTTAGTAGTTAGTAGTTAGTGGATAGAAGTTAGTAGTTAGTAGTTAGTAGTTAGTAGTTAGTAGTTAGTACTTAGTAATTAGTAGTTAGTATTTAGTATTTAGTAGTTAGTAGTTAGTAGTTAGTAGTTAGTGGTTAGTAGTTAGTAGTTAGTAGTTAGTAGTTAGTAGTTAGTATTTAGTAGTTAGTAGTTAGTAGTTTGTAGTTAGTAGTTAGTAGTTAGTAGTTAGTGGTTGAAAGTTAGTAGTTAGTAGTTAGTGTTTAGAAGTTAGTAGTTAGTAGTTAGTAGTTGGTAGTTAGTAGTTAGTATTTAGTTGTTAGCAGTTAGTGGTTAGTAGATAGTAGTTAATAATTTGTAATTAGTTGTTAGTAGTTAGTAGTTAGTAGTTAGTAGTTAGTAGTAAGTAGTTAGTAAATAGTGGTTAGCAGTTAGTAGTTAGTTGTTAGTATTTAGTAGTTAGTAGTTAGTAATTAGTAGTTAGTAGTTAGTAGTTAGTAGTTAGTAGTTAGTAGTTAGTAGTTAGTAGTTAGTGATTAGTAGTTAGTAGTTAGTGGTTAGTAGTTAGTAATTAGTACATAGTAATTAGTAGTTAGTCGTTAGTAGTTAGTAGTTAGTTGTTAGTAGTTAGTATTTAGTAGTTAGTATTTAGTAGTTAGTAGTTAGTAGTTAGTAGTTAGTAGTTAGTAGTTATTAGTTAGTAATTAGTAGTTAGTAGTTAGTAGTTAGTAGTTTGTAGTTAGTAGTTAGTAGTTAGTAGTTAGTGGTTAGAAGTTAGTAGTTAGTAGTTAGTAGTTAGTAGATGGTAGTTAGGAGTTAGTAGTTAGTAGTTAGTGGATAGAAGTTAGTAGTTAGTAGTTAGTATATAGTAGTTAGTAGTTAGTACTTAGTAATTAGTAGTTAGTCGTTAGTAGTTAGTAGTTAGTGGTTAGTAGTTAGTAGTTAGTAGTTAGTAATTAGTAGTTAGTAGTTAGTAGTTAGTAGTTAGTAGTTAGTAGTTAGTAGTTAGTAGTTAGTAGTTAGTAGTTAGTAGTTAGTAGTTAGTAGTTAGTAGTTAGTAGTTAGTAGTTAGTAGTTAGTAGTTAGTAGTTAGTATTTAGTAGTTAGTAGTTAGTAGTTAGTAGTTAGTAGTTAGTAGTTAGTACTTAGTAATTAGTAGTTAGTATTTAGTAGTTAGTAGTTAGTAGTTAGTAGTTAGTATTTAGTAGTTAGTAGTTAGTAGTTTGTAGTTAGTAGTTAGTAGTTAGTAGTTAGTAGTTAGTGGTTGAAAGTTAGTAGTTAGTAGTTAGTGGTTAGAAGTTAGTAGTTAGTAGTTAGTAGTTGGTAGTTAGTAGTTAGTATTTAGTTGTTAGTAGTTAGTGGTTAGTAGTTAGTAGTTAATAATTTGTAGTTAGTTGTTAGTAGTTAGTAGTTAGTAGTTAGTAGTTAGTAGTAAGTAGTTAGTAAATAGTGGTTAGCAGTTAGTAGTTAGTTGTTAGTATTTAGTAGTTAGTAGTTAGTAATTAGTAGTTAGTAGTTAGTAGTTAGTAGTTAGTAGTTAGTAGTTAGTAGTTAGTAGTTACTAATTAGTACATAGTAATTAGTAGTTAGTCGTTAGTAGTTAGTAGCTAGTTGTTAGTAGTTAGTATTTAGTAGTTAGTATTTAGTAGTTAGTAGTTAGTAGTTAGTAGTTAGTAGTTAGTAGTTAGTAGTTAGTAGTTAGTAGTTATTAGTTGGTAATTAGTAGTTAGTAGTTAGTAGTTTGTAGTTTGTAGTTAGTAGTTAGTAGTTAGTAGTTAGTGGTTAGAAGTTAGTAGTTAGTAGTTAGTGGTTAGAAGTTAGTAGTTAGTAGTTATTAGTTGGTAATTAGTAGTTAGTAGTTAGTAGTTTGTAGTTTGTAGTTAGTAGTTAGTAGTTAGTAGTTAGTGGTTAGAAGTTAGTAGTTAGTAGTTAGTAGTTGGTAGATAGTAGTTAGTAGTTAGTAATTAGTTGTTAGTAGTTAGTAGTTAGTAGTTAGTAGTTAGTAGTAAGTAGTTAGTAAATAGTGGTTAGCAGTTAGTAGTTAGTTGTTAGTATTTAGTAGTTAGTAGTTAGTAGTTAGTAATTAGTAGTTAGTAGTTAGTAGTTAGTAGTTAGTAGTTAGTAATTAGTAGTTAGTAGTTAGTAGTTAGTAGTTAGTAGTTAGTAGTTATTAGTTAGTAATTAGTAGTTAGTAGTTAGCAGTTAGTAGTTTGTAGTTAGTAATTAGTAGTTAGTAGTTAGTAGTTAGTAGTTAGTAGTTAGTAGTTAGTAGTTAGTAGTTAGTAGTTAGTAGTTAGTAGTTAGTAGTTAGTAGTTAGTAGTTAGTAGTTAGTAGTTAGTAGTTAGTATTTAGTAGTTAGTAGTTAGTAGTTTGTAGTTAGTAGTTAGTAGTTAGTAGTTAGTAGTTAGTGGTTGAAAGTTAGTAGTTAGTAGTTAGTGGTTAGAAGTTAGTAGTTAGTAGTTAGTAGTTGGTAGTTAGTAGTTAGTATTTAGTTGTTAGTAGTTAGTGGTTAGTAGTTAGTAGTTAATAATTTGTAGTTAGTTGTTAGTAGTTAGTAGTTAGTAGTTAGTAGTTAGTAGTAAGTAGTTAGTAAATAGTGGTTAGCAGTTAGTAGTTAGTTGTTAGTATTTAGTAGTTAGTGGTTAGTAATTAGTAGTTAGTAGTTAGTAGTTAGTAGTTAGTAGTTTGTAGTTAGTAGTTAGTAGTTAGTAGTTAGTAGTTAGTGGTTGAAAGTTAGTAGTTAGTAGTTAGTGGTTAGAAGTTAGTAGTTAGTAGTTAGTAGTTGGTAGTTAGTAGTTAGTATTTAGTTGTTAGTAGTTAGTGGTTAGTAGTTAGTAGTTAATAATTTGTAGTTAGTTGTTAGTAGTTAGTAGTTAGTAGTTAGTAGTTAGTAATTAGTAGTTAGTAGTTAGTGGTTAGTAGTTAGTAATTAGTACATAGTAATTAGTAGTTAGTCGTTAGTAGTTAGTAGCTAGTTGTTAGTAGTTAGTATTTAGTAGTTAGTATTTAGTAGTTAGTAGTTAGTAGTTAGTAGTTAGTAGTTAGTAGTTATTAGTTAGTAATTAGTAGTTAGTAGTTAGTAGTTTGTAGTTTGTAGTTAGTAGTTAGTAGTTAGTAGTTAGTGGTTAGAAGTTAGTAGTTAGTAGTTAGTAGTTGGTAGATAGTAGTTAGTAGTTAGTAATTAGTTGTTAGTAGTTAGTGGTTAGTAGTTAGTAGTTAATAATTAGTAGTTAGTAGTTAGTAGTTAGTAGTTAGTAGTTAGTAGTAAGTAGTTAGTAAATAGTGGTTAGCAGTTAGTAGTTAGTTGTTAGTATTTAGTAGTTAGTAGTTAGTAGTTAGTAATTAGTAGTTAGTAGTTAGTAGTTAGTAGTTAGTAGTTAGTAATTAGTAGTTAATAGTTAGTAGTTAGTAGTTAGTAGTTAGTAGTTATTAGTTAGTAATTAGTAGTTAGTAGTTAGTAGTTAGTAGTTTGTAGTTAGTAATTAGTAGTTAGTAGTTAGTAGTTAGTAGTTAGTAGTTAGTAGTTAGTAGTTAGTAGTTAGTAGTTAGTAGTTAGTAGTTAGTAGTTAGTAGTTAGTAGTTAGTAGTTTGTAGTTAGTGGTTAGTAGTTAGTAGTTAGTAGTTAGTAGTTAGTAGTTATTAGTTAGTAATTAGTAGTTAGTAGTTAGCAGTTAGTAGTTTGTAGTTAGTAATTAGTAGTTAGTAGTTAGTAGTTAGTAGTTAGTAGTTAGTAGTTAGTAGTTAGTAGTTAGTAGTTAGTAGTTAGTAGTTAGTAGTTAGTAGTTAGTAGTTAGTAGTTAGTAGTTAGTAGTTAGTAGTTAGTATTTAGTAGTTAGTAGTTAGTAGTTTGTAGTTAGTAGTTAGTAGTTAGTAGTTAGTAGTTAGTAGTTAGTGGTTGAAAGTTAGTAGTTAGTAGTTAGTGGTTAGAAGTTAGTAGTTAGTAGTTAGTAGTTGGTAGTTAGTAGTTAGTATTTAGTTGTTAGTAGTTAGTGGTTAGTAGTTAGTAGTTAATAATTTGTAGTTAGTTGTTAGTAGTTAGTAGTTAGTAGTTAGTAGTTAGTAGTTAGTAGTTAGTAGTAAGTAGTTAGTAAATAGTGGTTAGCAGTTAGTAGTTAGTTGTTAGTATTTAGTAGTTAGTGGTTAGTAATTAGTAGTTAGTAGTTAGTAGTTAGTAGTTAGTAGTTTGTAGTTAGTAGTTAGTAGTTAGTAGTTAGTAGTTAGTGGTTGAAAGTTAGTAGTTAGTAGTTAGTGGTTAGAAGTTAGTAGTTAGTAGTTAGTAGTTGGTAGTTAGTAGTTAGTATTTAGTTGTTAGTAGTTAGTGGTTAGTAGTTAGTAGTTAATAATTTGTAGTTAGTTGTTAGTAGTTAGTAGTTAGTAGTTAGTAGTTAGTAATTAGTAGTTAGTAGTTAGTGGTTAGTAGTTAGTAATTAGTACATAGTAATTAGTAGTTAGTCGTTAGTAGTTAGTAGCTAGTTGTTAGTAGTTAGTATTTAGTAGTTAGTATTTAGTAGTTAGTAGTTAGTAGTTAGTAGTTAGTAGTTATTAGTTAGTAATTAGTAGTTAGTAGTTAGTAGTTTGTAGTTTGTAGTTAGTAGTTAGTAGTTAGTAGTTAGTGGTTAGAAGTTAGTAGTTAGTAGTTAGTAGTTGGTAGATAGTAATTAGTAGTTAGTAATTAGTTGTTAGTAGTTAGTGGTTAGTAGTTAGTAGTTAATAATTAGTAGTTAGTAGTTAGTAGTTAGTAGTGAGTAGTTAGTAGTAAGTAGTTAGTAAATAGTGGTTAGCAGTTAGTAGTTAGTTGTTAGTATTTAGTAGTTAGTAGTTAGTAGTTAGTAATTAGTAGTTAGTAGTTAGTAGTTAGTAGTTAGTAGTTAGTAATTAGTAGTTAGTAGTTAGTAGTTAGTAGTTAGTAGTTAGTAGTTATTAGTTAGTAATTAGTAGTTAGTAGTTAGTAGTTAGTAGTTTGTAGTTAGTAATTAGTAGTTAGTAGTTAGTAGTTAGTAGTTAGTAGTTAGTAGTTAGTAGTTAGTAGTTAGTAGTTAGTAGTTAGTAGTTAGTAGTTAGTAGTTAGTAGTTAGTAGTTTGTAGTTAGTGGTTAGTAGTTAGTAGTTAGTAGTTAGTAGTTAGTAGTTAGTAGTTAGTAGTTAGTAGTTAGTAGTTAGTAGTTAGTAGTTAGTATTTAGTAGTTAGTAGTTTGTAGTTTGTAGTTAGTAGTTAGTAGTTAGTAGTTAGTAGTTAGTGGTTAGAAGTTAGTAGTTAGTAGTTAGTAGTTGGTAGATAGTAGTTAGTAGTTAGTAATTAGTTGTTAGTAGTTAGTGGTTAGTAGTTAGTAGTTAATAATTAGTAGTTAGTAGTTAGTAGTTAGTAGTTAGTAGTAAGTAGTTAGTAAATAGTGGTTAGCAGTTAGTAGTTAGTTGTTAGTATTTAGTAGTTAGTAGTTAGTAATTAGTAGTTAGTAGTTAGTAGTTAGTAGTTAGTAGTTAGTAGTTAGTAGTTAGTAGTTAGTAGTTAGTAGTTAGTAGTTAGTATTTAGTAGTTAGTAGTTAGTAGTTAGTAGTTAGTAGTTAGTAGTTAGTAGTTAGTAGTTGGTAGTTAGGAGTTCGTAGTTAGTAGTTAGTGGATAGAAGTTAGTAGTTAGTAGTTAGTAGTTAGTAGTTAGTAGTTAGTAGTTAGTAATTAGTAGTTAGTATTTAGTATTTAGTAGTTAGTAGTTAGTAGTTAGTAGTTAATAATTTGTAGTTAGTTGTTAGTAGTTAGTAGTTTGTAGTTAGTATTTAGTAGTTAGTAGTTAGTAGTTTGTAGTTAGTAGTTAGTAGTTAGTAGTTAGTAGTTAGTGGTTGAAAGTTAGTAGTTAGTAGTTAGTGGTTAGAAGTTAGTAGTTAGTAGTTAGTAGTTGGTAGTTAGTAGTTAGTATTTAGTTGTTAATAGTTAGTGGTTAGTAGTTAGTAGTTAATAATTTGTAGTTAGTTGTTAGTAGTTAGTAGTTAGTAGTTAGTAGTAAGTAGTTAGTAAATAGTGGTTAGCAGTTAGTAGTTAGTTGTTAGTATTTAGTAGTTAGTAGTTAGTAGTTAGTAGTTAGTAATTAGTAGTTAGTAGTTAGTGGTTAGTAGTTAGTAATTAGTACATAGTAATTAGTAGTTAGTCGTTAGTAGTTAGTAGTTAGTTGTTAGTAGTTAGTATTTAGTAGTTAGTAGTTAGTAATTAGTAGTTAGTAGTTAGTAGTTAGTAGTTTGTAGTTAGTAGTTAGTAGTTAGTAGTTAGTGGTTAGAAGTTAGTAGTTAGTAGTTAGTAGTTAGTAGTTGGTAGTTAGGAGTTAGTAGTTAGTAGTTAGTGGATAGAAGTTAGCAGTTAGTAGTTAGTAGTTAGTAGTTAGTAGTTAGTACTTAGTAATTAGTAGTTAGTCGTTAGTAGTTAGTAGTTAGTGGTTAGTAGTTAGTAGTTAGTAGTTAGTATTTAGTAGTTAGTAGTTAGTAGTTAGTAGTTAGTAGTTAGTAGTTAGTAGTTAGTAGTTAGAAGTTAGTAGTTAGTAGTTAGTAGTTAGTAGTTAGTAGTTAGTAGTTAGTAGTTAGTAGTTAGTAGTTAGTATTTAGTAGTTAGTAGTTATTAGTTAGTAATTAGTAGTTAGTAGTTAGTAGTTAGTAGTTTGCAGTTAGTAATTAGTAGTTAGTAGTTAGTAGTTAGTAGTTAGTAGTTAGTAGTTAGTAGTTAGTAGTTAGTAGTTAGTAGTTAGTAGTTAGTAGTTAGTAGTTTGTAGTTAGTGGTTAGTAGTTAGTAGTTAGTAGTTAGTAGTTAGTAGTTAGTAGTTAGTAGTTAGTAGTTAGTAGTTAGTAGTTAGTAGTTAGTAGTTAGTATTTAGTAGTTAGTAGTTAGTAGTTTGTAGTTAGTAGTTAGTAGTTAGTAGTTAGTAGTTAGTGGTTAGAAGTTAGTAGTTAGTAGTTAGTAGTTGGTAGATAGTAGTTAGTAGTTAGTAATTAGTTGTTAGTAGTTAGTGGTTAGTAGTTAGTAGTTAATAATTAGTAGGTAGTAGTTAGTAGTTAGTAGTTAGTAGTAAGTAGTTAGTAAATAGTGGTTAGCAGTTAGTAGTTAGTTGTTAGTATTTAGTAGTTAGTAGTTAGTAATTAGTAGTTAGTAGTTAGTAGTTAGTAGTTAGTAGTTAGTAGTTAGTAGTTAGTAGTTAGTAGTTAGTAGTTAGTATTTAGTAGTTAGTAGTTAGTAGTTAGTAGTTAGTAGTTAGTAGTTAGTAGTTAGTAGTTAGTAGTTAGTAGTTAGTAGTTGGTAGTTAGGAGTTCGTAGTTAGTAGTTAGTGGATAGAAGTTAGTAGTTAGTAGTTAGTAGTTAGTACTTAGTAGTTAGTAGTTAGTAATTAGTAGTTAGTATTTAGTATTTAGTAGTTAGTAGTTAGTAGTTAGTAGTTAGTAGTTAATAATTTGTAGTTAGTTGTTAGTAGTTAGTAGTTTGTAGTTAGTATTTAGTAGTTAGTAGTTAGTAGTTTGTAGTTAGTAGTTAGTAGTTAGTAGTTAGTAGTTAGTGGTTGAAAGTTAGTAGTTAGTAGTTAGTGGTTAGAAGTTAGTAGTTAGTAGTTAGTAGTTGGTAGTTAGTAGTTAGTATTTAGTTGTTAGTAGTTAGTGGTTAGTAGTTAGTAGTTAATAATTTGTAGTTAGTAGTTAGTGGTTAGTAGTTAGTAATTAGTACATAGTAATTAGTAGTTAGTCGTTAGTAGTTAGTATTTAGTAGTAAGTAGTTAGTAAATAGTGGTTAGCAGTTAGTAGTTAGTTGTTAGTATTTAGTAGTTAGTAGTTAGTAGTTAGTAGTTAGTAATTAGTAGTTAGTAGTTAGTGGTTAGTAGTTAGTAATTAGTACATAGTAATTAGTAGTTAGTCGTTAGTAGTTAGTAGTTAGTTGTTAGTAGTTAGTATTTAGTAGTTAGTATTTAGTAGTTAGTAGTTAGCAGTTAGTAGTTAGTAGTTAGTAGTTAGTAGTTATTAGTTAGTAATTAGTAGTTAGTAGTTAGTAGTTAGTAGTTTGTAGTTAGTAGTTAGTAGTTAGTAGTTAGTGGTTAGAAGTTAGTAGTTAGTAGTTAGTAGTTAGTAGTTGGTAGTTAGGAGTTAGTAGTTAGTAGTTAGTGGATAGAAGTTAGCAGTTAGTAGTTAGTAGTTAGTAGTTAGTAGTTAGTACTTAGTAATTAGTAGTTAGTCGTTAGTAGTTAGTAGTTAGTGGTTAGTAGTTAGTAGTTAGTAGTTAGTATTTAGTAGTTAGTAGTTAGTAGTTAGTAGTTAGTAGTTAGTAGTTAGTAGTTAGTAGTTAGTAGTTAGTAGTTAGTAGTTAGTAGTTAGTAGTTAGTAGTTAGTAGTTAGTAGTTAGTAGTTAGTAGTTAGTAGTTAGTAGTTAGTATTTAGTAGTTAGTAGTTAGTAGTTTGTAGTTAGTAGTTAGTAGTTAGTAGTTAGTAGTTAGAAGTTAGTAGTTAGTAGTTAGTAGTTAGTAGTTGGTAGATAGTAGTTAGTAGTTAGTAATTAGTTGTTAGTAGTTAGTGGTTAGTAGTTAGTAGTTAATAATTAGTAGTTAGTAGTTAGTAGTTAGTAGTTAGTAGTTAGTAGTAAGTAGTTAGTAAATAGTGGTTAGCAGTTAGTAGTTAGTTGTTAGTATTTAGTAGTTAGTAGTTAGTAGTTAGTAATTAGTAGTTAGTAGTTAGTAGTTAGTAGTTAGTAGTTAGTAGTTAGTAGTTAGTAGTTAGTATTTAGTAGTTAGTAGTTAGCAGTTAGTAGTTAGTAGTTAGTAGTTAGTAGTTAGTAGTTAGTAGTTAGCAGTTAGTAGTTTGTAGTTAGTAATTAGTAGTTAGTAGTTAGTGGTTAGTAGTTAGTAATTAGTACATAGTAATTAGTAGTTAGTCGTTAGTAGTTAGTAGTTAGTTGTTAGTAGTTAGTATTTAGTAGTTAGTATTTGGTAGTTAGTAGTTAGCAGTTAGTAGTTAGTAGTTAGTAGTTAGTAGTTATTAGTTAGTAATTAGTAGTTAGTAGTTAGTAGTTAGTAGTTTGTAGTTAGTAGTTAGTAGTTAGTAGTTAGTGGTTAGAAGTTAGTAGTTAGTAGTTAGTAGTTAGTAGTTGGTAGTTAGGAGTTAGTAGTTAGTAGTTAGTGGATAGAAGTTAGCAGTTAGTAGTTAGTAGTTAGTAGTTAGTAGTTAGTACTTAGTAATTAGTAGTTAGTCGTTAGTAGTTAGTAGTTAGTGGTTAGTAGTTAGTAGTTAGTAGTTAGTATTTAGTAGTTAGTAGTTAGTAGTTAGTAGTT
This sequence comes from Convolutriloba macropyga, assembly GCF_964194025.1. NCBI lineage: Eukaryota > Metazoa > Xenacoelomorpha > Acoela > Convolutidae > Convolutriloba > Convolutriloba macropyga. The sequence goes on from NC_134482.1 coordinate 22,050,810, forward strand.
AGTAGTTAGTAGTTAGTAGTTAGTAGTTAGTAGTTAGTAGTTAGTAGTTAGTAGTTAGTAGTTAGTAGTTAGTAGTTAGTAGTTAGTATTTAGTAGTTAGTAGTTAGTAGTTTGTAGTTAGTAGTTAGTAGTTAGTAGTTAGTAGTTAGAAGTTAGTAGTTAGTAGTTAGTAGTTAGTAGTTGGTAGATAGTAGTTAGTAGTTAGTAATTAGTTGTTAGTAGTTAGTGGTTAGTAGTTAGTAGTTAATAATTAGTAGTTAGTAGTTAGTAGTTAGTAGTTAGTAGTTAGTAGTAAGTAGTTAGTAAATAGTGGTTAGCAGTTAGTAGTTAGTTGTTAGTATTTAGTAGTTAGTAGTTAGTAGTTAGTAATTAGTAGTTAGTAGTTAGTAGTTAGTAGTTAGTAGTTAGTAGTTAGTAGTTAGTAGTTAGTATTTAGTAGTTAGTAGTTAGTAGTTAGTAGTTAGTAGTTAGTAGTTAGTAGTTAGTAGTTAGTAGTTAGTAGTTGGTAGTTAGGAGTTAGTAGTTAGTAGGTAGTGGATAGAAGTTAGTAGTTAGTAGTTAGTAGTTAGTACTTAGTAATTAGTAGTTAGTATTTAGTATTTAGTAGTTAGTAGTTAGTAGTTAGTAGTTAGTAGTTAGTAGTTAGTAGTTAGTAGTTAGTAGTTTGTAGTTAGTAGTTAGTAGTTAGTAGTTAGTAGTTAGTGGTTGAAAGTTAGTAGTTAGTAGTTAGTAGTTGGTAGATAGTAGTTAGTAGTTAGTATAATTAGTTGTTAGTAGTTAGTGGTTAGTAGTTAGTAGTTAATAATTAGTAGTTAGTAGTTAGTAGTTAGTAGTTAGTAGTAAGTAGTTAGTAAATAGTGGTTTGCAGTTAGTAGTTAGTTGTTAGTATTTAGTAGTTAGTAGTTAGTAGTTAGTAATTAGTAGTTAGTAGTTAGTAGTTAGTAGTTAGTAGTTAGTATTTAGTAGTTAGTAGTTAGTAGTTAGTATTTAGTAGTTAGTAGTTAGTAGTTAGTAGTTAGTAGTTAGTAGTTAGTAGTTAGTAGTTAGTACTTAGTAATTAGTAGTTAGTCGTTAGTAGTTAGTAGTTAGTGGTTAGTAGTTAGTAGTTAGTAGTTAGTAATTAGTAGTTAGTAGTTAGTAGTTAGTAGTTAGTAGTTAGTAGTTAGTAGTTAGTAGTTAGTAGTTAGTAGTTGGTAGTTAGTAGTTAGTAGTTAGTAGTTAGTAATTAGTAGGTAGATAGTAGTTATTAGTTAGTAGTTAGTAGTTAGTAGTTAGTAGTTAGTGGATAGAAGTTAGTAGTTAGTAGTTAGTAGTTAGTAAGTAGTACTTAGTAATTAGTAGTTAGTCGTTAGTAGTTAGTATTTAGTAGTTAGTAATTAGTAGTTAGTAGTTAGTAGTTAGTAGTTAGTAACTAGTAGATAGTCGTTAGTAGTTAGTAGTTAGTAGTTAGTAGTTAGTAGATAGTAGATAGTAGTTAGTAGTTAGTAGTTAGTAGTTAGTAGTTAGTAGTTAGTAGTTAGTAGTTAGTAGTTAGTAGTTAGTAGTTAGTAGTTAGTAGTTAGTAGTTAGTAGTTAGTAGTTAGTAGTTAGTAGTTAGTAGTTAGTAGTTAGTACTTAGTAATTAGTAGTTAGTAGTTAGTAGTTAGTAGTTAGTAGTTAGTAGTTAGTAGTTAGTAGTTAGTAGTTAGTAGTTAGTAGTTAGTATTTAGTAGTTAGTATTTAGTAGTTAGTAGTTAGTAGTTAGTAATTAGTAGTTAGTAGTTAGTAGTTAGTAGTTAGTAGTTAGTATTTAGTAGTTAGTAGTTAGTAGTTAGTAGTTAGTAGTTAGTAGTTAGTAGTTAGTATTTAGTAGTTAGTAGTTAGTAGTTAGTAGTAGTAGTTAGTAGTTAGTAGTTAGTAGTTAGTACTTAGTAATTAGTAGTTAGTCGTTAGTAGTTAGTAGTTAGTGGTTAGTAGTTAGTAGTTAGTAGTAGTAATTAGTAGTTAGTAGTTAGTGTTAGTAGTTAGTAGTTAGTAGTTAGTAGTTGGTAGTTAGTAGTTAGTAGTTAGTAGTTGGTAATTAGTAGTTAGTAGTTAGTAGTTATTAGTTAGTAGTTAGTAGTTATTAGTTAGTAGTTAGTGGATAGAAGTTAGTAGTTAGTAGTTAGTAGTTAGTAAGTAGTACTTAGTAATTAGTAGTTAGTCGTTAGTAGTTAGTAGTTAGTAGTTAGTAATTAGTAGTTAGTAGTTAGTAGTTAGTAGTTAGTAACTAGTAGATAGTCGTTAGTGGTTAGTAGTTAGTAGTTAGTAGATAGTAGTTAGTAATTAGTAGTTAGTAGTTAGTAGTTAGTAGTTAGTAGTTAGTAGTTAGTAGTTAGTAGTTAGTAGTTAGTAGTTAGTAGTTAGTAGTTAGTAGTTAGTAGTTAGTAGTTAGTAGTTAGTACTTAGTAATTAGTAGTTAGTAGTTAGTAGTTAGTAGTTAGTAGTTAGTAGTTAGTAGTTATTAGTTAGTAGTTAGTAGTTAGTAGTTAGTAGTTAGTATTTAGTAGTTAGTATTTAGTAGTTAGTAGTTAGTAATTAGTAGTTAGTAGTTAGTAGTTAGTAGTTAGTAGTTAGTATTTAGTAGTTAGTAGTTAGTAGTTAGTAGTTAGTAGTTAGTAGTTAGTAGTTAGTATTTAGTAGTTAGTAGTTAGTAGTTAGTAGTTAGTAGTTAGTAGTTAGTAGTTAGTAGGTTAGTACTTAGTAATTAGTAGTTAGTCGTTAGTAGTTAGTAGTTAGTGGTTAGTAGTTAGTAGTTAGTAGTTAGTAATTAGTAGTTAGTAGTTAGTAGTTAGTAGTTAGTAGTTAGTAGTTAGTAGTTAGTAGTTGGTAGTTAGTAGTTAGTAGTTAGTAGTTAGTAATTAGTAGTTAGTAGTTAGTAGTTATTAGTTAGTAGTTAGTAGTTATTAGTTAGTAGTTAGTGGATAGAAGTTAGTAGTTAGTAGTTAGTAGTTAGTAAGTAGTACTTAGTAATTAGTAGTTAGTCGTTAGTAGTTAGTAGTTAGTAGTTAGTAATTAGTAGTTAGTAGTTAGTAGTTAGTAGTTAGTAACTAGTAGATAGTCGTTAGTGGTTAGTAGTTAGTAGTTAGTAGATAGTAGTTAGTAGTTAGTAGTTAGTAGTTAGTAGTTAGTAGTTAGTAGTTAGTTGTTAGTAGTTAGTAGTTAGTAAATAGTGGTTAGTAGTTAGTGGTTAGTTGTTAGTTGTTAGTAGTTAGTGGTTAGTAGTAAGTACTTAGTCGTTAGTAGTTAGTAGTTAGTAGTTAGTAATTAGTAGTTAGTAGTTAGTAGTTAGTAGTTAGTAGTTAGTATTTAGTAGTTAGTAGTTAGTAGTTAGTAGTTAGTAGTTAGTAGTTAGTATTTAGTAGTTAGTAGTTAGTAGTTAGTAGTTAGTAGTTAGTAGTTAGTAGTTAGTAGTTAGTACTTAGTAATTAGTAGTTAGTCGTTAGTAGTTAGTAGTTAGTGGTTAGTAGTTAGTAGTTAGTAGTTAGTAATTAGTAGTTAGTAGTTAGTAGTTAGTAGTTAGTAGTTAGTAGTTGGTAGTTAGTAGTTAGTAGTTAGTAGTTAGTAATTAGTAGTTAGTAGTTAGTAGTTATTAGTTAGTAGTTAGTAGTTATTAGTTAGTAGTTAGTGGATAGAAGTTAGTAGTTAGTAGTTAGTAGTTAGTAAGTAGTACTTAGTAATTAGTAGTTAGTCGTTAGTAGTTAGTAGTTAGTAGTTAGTAATTAGTAGTTAGTAGTTAGTAGTTAGTAGTTAGTAACTAGTAGATAGTCGTTAGTGGTTAGTAGTTAGTAGTTAGTAGATAGTAGTTAGTAGTTAGTAGTTAGTAGTTAGTAGTTAGTAGTTAGTAGTTAGTAGTTAGTAGTTAGTAGTTAGTAGTTAGTAGTTAGTAGTTAGTAGTTAGTAGTTAGTAGTTAGTACTTAGTAATTAGTAGTTAGTAGTTAGTAGTTAGTAGTTAGTAGTTAGTAGTTAGTAGTTATTAGTTAGTAGTTAGTAGTTAGTAGTTAGTAGTTAGTATTTAGTAGTTAGTATTTAGTAGTTAGTAGTTAGTAATTAGTAGTTAGTAGTTAGTAGTTAGTAGTTAGTAGTTAGTATTTAGTAGTTAGTAGTTAGTAGTTAGTAGTTAGTAGTTAGTAGTTAGTAGTTAGTATTTAGTAGTTAGTAGTTAGTAGTTAGTAGAGTTAGTAGTTAGTAGTTAGTAGTTAGTACTTAGTAATTAGTAGTTAGTCGTTAGTAGTTAGTAGTTAGTGGTTAGTAGTTAGTAGTTAGTAGTTAGTAATTAGTAGTTAGTAGTTAGCAGTTAGTAGTTAGTAGTTAGTAGTTAGTAGTTAGTAGTTGGTAGTTAGTAGTTAGTAGTTAGTAGTTAGTAATTAGTAGTTAGTAGTTAGTAGTTATTAGTTAGTAGTTAGTAGTTATTAGTTAGTAGTTAGTGGATAGAAGTTAGTAGTTAGTAGTTAGTAGTTAGTAAGTAGTACTTAGTAATTAGTAGTTAGTCGTTAGTAGTTAGTAGTTAGTAGTTAGTAATTAGTAGTTAGTAGTTAGTAGTTAGTAGTTAGTAACTAGTAGATAGTCGTTAGTGGTTAGTAGTTAGTAGTTAGTAGATAGTAGTTAGTAGTTAGTAGTTAGTAGTTAGTAGTTAGTAGTTAGTTGTTAGTAGTTAGTAGTTAGTAAATAGTGGTTAGTAGTTAGTGGTTAGTTGTTAGTTGTTAGTAGTTAGTGGTTAGTAGTAAGTACTTAGTCGTTAGTAGTTAGTAGTTAGTAGTTAGTAACTAGTAGTTAGTAGTTATTAGTTAGTAGTTAGTAGTTAGTAGTTAGTAGTTAGTAGTTAGTAATTAGTAGTTAGTAGTTAGTGGTTAGTAGTTAGTAATTAGTACATAGTAATTAGTAGTTAGTCGTTAGTAGTTAGTAGTTAGTAGTTAGTAGTTAGTAGTTATTAGTTAGTAATTAGTAGTTAGTAGTTAGTAGTTAGTAGTTTGTAGTTAGTAGTTAGTAGTTAGTAGTTAGTGGTTAGAAGTTAGTAGTTAGTAGTTAGTAGTTAGTACTTAGTAATTAGTAGTTAGTCGTTAGTAGTTAGTAGTTAGTGGTTAGTAGTTAGTAGTTAGTAGTTAGTAATTAGTAGTTAGTAGTTAGTAGTTAGTAGTTAGTAGTTAGTAGTTAGTAGTTAGTAGTTAGTAGTTAGTAGTTAGTAGTTAGTAGTTAGTAGTTAGTAGTAAGTAGTGAGTAGTTAAGTAATTAGTAGTTAGTAGTTAGTAGTTAGTAGTTAGTAGTTAGTAGTTAGTAGTTAGTATTTAGTAGTTAGTAGTTAGTAGTTTGTAGTTAGTAGTTAGTAGTTAGTAGTTAGTAGTTAGTAGTTAGAAGTTAGAAGTTAGTAGTTAGTAGTTAGTAGTTGGTAGATAGTAGGTAGTGGTTAGTAATTAGTTGTTAGTAGTTAGTGGTTAGTAGTTAGTAGTTAATAATAGTAGTTAGTAGTTAGTAGTTAGTAGTTAGTAGTTAGTAGTTAGTAGTAAGTAGTTAGTAAATAGTGGTTAGCAGTTAGTAGTTAGTTGTTAGTATTTAGTAGATAGTAGTTAGTAGTTAGTATTAGTAGTTAGTAGTTAGTAGTTAGTAGTTAGTAGTTAGTAGTTAGTAGTTAGTAGTTAGTAGTTAGTAGTTAGTAGTTAGTATTTAGTAGTTAGTAGTTAGCAGTTAGTAGTTAGTAGTTAGTAGTTAGTAGTTAGTAGTTAGTAGTTAGTAGTTGGTAGTTAGGAGTTAGTAGTTAGTAGTTAGTGGATAGAAGTTAGTAGTTAGTAGTTAGTAGTTAGTAGTTAGTAGTTAGTAGTTAGTAGTTAGTAGTTAGTACTTAGTAATTAGTAGTTAGTATTTAGTATTTAGTAGTTAGTAGTTAGTAGTTAGTAGTTAGTTTTAGTAGTTAGTAGTTAGTAGTTTGTAGTTAGTAGTTAGTAGTTAGTAGTTAGTAGTTAGTGTTGAAAGTTAGTAGTTAGTAGTTAGTAGTTGGTAGATAGTAGTTAGTAGTTAGTAATTAGTTGTTAGTAGTTAGTGGTTAGAAGTTAGTAGTTAATAATTAGTAGTTAGTAGTTAGTAGTTAGTAGTTAGTAGTAAGTAGTTGTAAAAGTGGTTTGCAGTTAGTAGTTAGTTGTTAGTATTTAGTAGTTAGTAGTTAGTAGTTAGTAGTTAGTAATTAGTAGTTAGTAGTTAGTAGTTAGTAGTTAGTAGTTAGTAGTTAGTAGTTAGTAGTTAGTAGTTAGTATTTAGTAGTTAGTAGTTAGTAGTTAGTAGTTAGTAGTAGTTAGTAGTTAGTACTTAGTAATTAGTAGTTAGTCGTTAGTAGTTGGTAGTTAGGAGTTAGTAGTTAGTAGTTAGTGGATAGAAGTTAGTAGTTAGTAGTTAGTAGTTAGTATTTAGTAGTTAGTAGTTAGCAGTTAGTAGTTAGTAGTTAGTAGTTAGTAGTTAGTAGTTAGTAGTTAGTAGTTGGTAGTTAGGAGTTAGTAGTTAGTAGTTAGTGGATAGAAGTTAGTAGTTAGTAGTTAGTAGTTAGTAGTTAGTAGTTAGTAGTTAGTAGTTAGTACTTAGTAATTAGTAGTTAGTATTTAGTATTTAGTAGTTAGTAGTTAGTAGTTAGTAGTTAGTATTTAGTAGTTAGTAGGTAGTTTGTAGTTAGTAGTTAGTAGTTAGTAGTTGTAATTAGTTGTTAGTAGTTAGTGGTTAGTAGTTAGTAGTTAATAATTTGTAGTTAGTAGTTAGTAGTTATTAGTTAGTAGTAAGTAGTTAGTATAAAGTGGTTTGCAGTTAGTAGTTAGTTGTAGTTTTAGTAGTTAGTAGTTAGTAGTTAGTAGTTAGTAATTAGTAGTTAGTAGTAGTAGTTAGTAGTTAGTAGTTAGTAGTTAGTAGTTAGTAGTTAGTATTTAGTATTTAGTAGTTAGAGTTAGTAGTTAGTAGTTAGTAGTTAGTAGTTAGTAGTTAGTACTTAGTAATTAGTAGTTAGTCGTTAGTAGGTTAGTAGTTAGTGGTTAGTAGTTAGTAGTTAGTAGTTAGTAATTAGTAGTTAGTAGTTAGTAGTTAGTAGTTAGTAGTTAAAAGTTAGTAGTTAGTAGTTGGTAGTTAGTAGTTAGTAGTTAGTAGTTAGTAATTAGTAGTTAGTAGTTAGTAGTTATTAGTTAGTAGTGTTAGTAGTTAGTAGTTAGTAGTTAGTGGATAGAAGTTAGTAGTTAGTAGTTAGTAAGTAGTACTTAGTAATTAGTAGTTAGTCGTTAGTAGTTAGTAGTTAGTAGTTAGTAATTAGTAGTTAGTAGTTAGTAGTTAGTAGTTAGTAGTTAGTAACTAGTAGATAGTCGTTAGTAGTTAGTAGTTAGTAGTTAGTAGTTAGTAGATAGTAGATAGTAGTTAGTAGTTAGTAGTTAGTAGTTAGTAGTTAGTAGTTAGTAGTTAGTAGTTAGTAGTTAGTAGTTAGTAGTTAGTAGTTAGTATTTAGTAGTTAGTAGTTAGTAGTTAGTAGTTAGTAGTTAGTAGTTAGTAGTTAGTAGTTAGTAGTTAGTAGTTAGTAGTTAGTACTTAGTAATCAGTAGTTAGTAGTTAGTAGTTAGTAGTTAGTAGTTAGTAGTTAGTTGTTAGTAGTTAGTATTTAGTAGTTAGTATTTAGTAGTTAGTAGTTAGTAGTTAGTAATTAGTAGTTAGTAGTTAGTAGTTAGTAGTTAGTAGTTAGTAGTTAGTAGTTAGTAGTTAGTAGTTAGTAGTTAGTAGTTAGTAGTTAGTATTTAGTAGTTAGTAGTTAGTAGTTAGTAGTTAGTAGTTAGTAGTTAGTAGTTAGTAGTTAGTACTTAGTAATTAGTAGTTAGTCGTTAGTAGTTAGTAGTTAGTGGTTAGTAGTTAGTAGTTAGTAGTTAGTAATTAGTAGTTAGTAGTTAGTAGTTAGTAGTTAGTAGTTAGTAGTTAGTAGTTAGTAGTTGGTAGATAGTAGTTAGTAGTTAGTAGTTAGTAATTAGTAGTTAGTAGTTAGTAGTTATTAGTTAGTAGTTAGTAGTTATTAGTTAGTAGTGAGTGGATAGAAGTTAGTAGTTAGTAGTTAGTAGTTAGTAAGTAGTACTTAGTAATTAGTAGTTAGTCGTTAGTAGTTAGTAGTTAGTAGTTAGTAATTAGTAGTTAGTAGTTAGTAGTTAGTAGTTAGTAACTAGTAGATAGTCGTTAGTGGTTAGTAGTTAGTAGTTAGTAGATAGTAGTTAGTAGTTAGTAGTTAGTAGTTAGTAGTTAGTAGTTAGCAGTTAGTAGTTAGTAGTTAGTAGTTAGTAAATAGTGGTTAGTAGTTAGTGGTTAGTTGTTAGTTGTTAGTAGTTAGTGGTTAGTAGAAAGTACTTAGTCGTTAGTAGTTAGTAGTTAGTAGTTAGTAACTAGTAGTTAGTAGTTATTAGTTAGTAGTTAGTAATCAGTAGTTAGTAGTTAGTAGTTAGTAGTTAGTAGTTAGTAGTTAGTTGTTAGTAGTTAGTATTTAGTAGTTAGTATTTAGTAGTTAGTAGTTAGTAGTTAGTAATTAGTAGTTAGTAGTTAGTAGTTAGTAGTTAGTAGTTAGTAGTTAGTAGTTAGTAGTTAGTAGGTTAGTAGTTAGTAGTTAGTATTTAGTAGTTAGTAGTTAGTAGTTAGTAGTTAGTAGTTAGTAGTTAGTAGTTAGTAGTTAGTACTTAGTAATTAGTAGTTAGTCGTTAGTAGTTAGTAGTTAGTGGTTAGTAGTTAGTAGTTAGTAGTTAGTAATTAGTAGTTAGTAGTTAGTAGTTAGTAGTTAGTAGTTAGTAGTTAGTAGTTAGTAGTTGGTAGATAGTAGTTAGTAGTTAGTAATTAGTAGTTAGTAGTTAGTAGTTATTAGTTAGTAGTTAGTAGTTATTAGTTAGTAGTGAGTGGATAGAAGTTAGTAGTTAGTAGTTAGTAGTTAGTAAGTAGTACTTAGTAATTAGTAGTTAGTCGTTAGTAGTTAGTAGTTAGTAGTTAGTAATTAGTAGTTAGTAGTTAGTAGTTAGTAGTTAGTAACTAGTAGATAGTCGTTAGTGGTTAGTAGTTAGTAGTTAGTAGATAGTAGTTAGTAGTTAGTAGTTAGTAGTTAGTAGTTAGTAGTTAGCAGTTAGTAGTTAGTAGTTAGTAGTTAGTAAATAGTGGTTAGTAGTTAGTGGTTAGTTGTTAGTTGTTAGTAGTTAGTGGTTAGTAGAAAGTACTTAGTCGTTAGTAGTTAGTAGTTAGTAGTTAGTAACTAGTAGTTAGTAGTTATTAGTTAGTAGTTAGTGGTTAGTAGTTAGTAGTTAGTAGTTAGTATTTAGTAAATAGTAGTTAGTAGTTAGTAGTTAGTAGTTAGTAGTTAGTAGTTAGTAGTTAGTAGTTAGTATTTAGTAGTTAGTATTTAGTAGTTAGTAGTTAGTAGTTAGTAATTAGTAGTTAGTAGTTAGTAGTTAGTAGTTAGTAGTTAGTAGTTAGTAGTTAGTAGTTAGTAGTTAGTAGTTAGTAGTTAGTAGTTAGTAGTTAGTAGTTAGTAGTTAGTAGTTAGTAGTTAGTAGTTAGTACTTAGTAATTAGTAGTTAGTCGTTAGTAGTTAGTAGTTAGTGGTTAGTAGTTAGTAGTTAGTAGTTAGTAATTAGTAGTTAGTAGTTAGTAGTTCGTAGTTAGTAGTTAGTAGTTAGTAGTTAGTAGTTAGTAGTTAGTAGTTAGTAGTTAGTAGTTAGTAGTTAGTACTTAGTAATTAGTAGTTAGTCGTTAGTAGTTAGTAGTTAGTGGTTAGTAGTTAGTAGTTAGTAGTTAGTACTTAGTAATTAGTAGTTAGTAGTTAGTAGTTAGTAGTTAGTAGTTAGTAGTTAGTAGTTAGTACTTAGTAATTAGTAGTTAGTCGTTAGTAGTTAGTAGTTAGTGGTTAGTAGTTAGTAGTTAGTAGTTAGTAATTAGTAGTTAGTAGTTAGTAGTTAGCAGTTAGTAGTTAGTAGTTAGTAGTTAGTAAATAGTGGTTAGTAGTTAGTGGTTAGTTGTTAGTTGTTAGTAGTTAGTGGTTAGTAGAAAGTACTTAGTCGTTAGTAGTTAGTAGTTAGTAGTTAGTAACTAGTAGTTAGTAGTTATTAGTTAGTAGTTAGTGGTTAGTAGTTAGTAGTTAGTAGTTAGTATTTAGTAAATAGTAGTTAGTAGTTAGTAGTTAGTAGTTAGTAGTTAGTAGTTAGTAGTTAGTAGTTAGTAGTTAGTAGTTAGTATTTAGTAAATAGTAGTTAGTAGTTAGTAGTTAGTAGTTAGTAGTTAGTAGTTAGTAGTTAGTATTTAGTAGTTAGTATTTAGTAGTTAGTAGTTAGTAGTTAGTAATTAGTAGTTAGTAGTTAGTAGTTAGTAGTTAGTAGTTAGTAGTTAGTAGTTAGTAGTTAGTAGTTAGTAGTTAGTAGTTAGTAGTTAGTAGTTAGTAGTTAGTAGTTAGTAGTTAGTAGTTAGTAGTTAGTACTTAGTAATTAGTAGTTAGTCGTTAGTAGTTAGTAGTTAGTGGTTAGTAGTTAGTAGTTAGTAGTTAGTAATTAGTAGCTAGTAGTAGTTAGTAGTTCGTAGTTAGTAGTTAGTAGTTAGTAGTTAGTAGTTAGTAGTTAGTAGTTAGTAGTTAGTAGTTAGTACTTAGTAATTAGTAGTTAGTGGTTAGTAGTTAGTAGTTAGTGGTTAGTAGTTAGTAGTTAGTAGTTAGTACTTAGTAATTAGTAGTTAGTAGTTAGTAGTTAGTAGTTAGTAGTTAGTAGTTAGTAGTTAGTATTTAGTAGTTAGTATTTAGTAGTTAGTAGTTAGTAGTTAGTAATTAGTAGTTAGTAGTTAGTAGTTAGTAGTTAGTAGTTAGTAGTTAGTAGTTAGTAGTTAGTAGTTAGTAGTTAGTAGTTAGTAGTTAGTAGTTAGTAGTTAGTAGTTAGTAGTTAGTAGTTAGTAGTTAGTAGTTAGTACTTAGTAATTAGTAGTTAGTCGTTAGTAGTTAGTAGTTAGTGGTTAGTAGTTAGTAGTTAGTAGTTAGTAATTAGTAGTTAGTAGTTAGTAGTTCGTAGTTAGTAGTTAGTAGTTAGTAGTTAGTAGTTAGTAGTTAGTAGTTAGTAGTTAGTAGTTAGTACTTAGTAATTAGTAGTTAGTCGTTAGTAGTTAGTAGTTAGTGGTTAGTAGTTAGTAGTTAGTAGTTAGTACTTAGTAATTAGTAGTTAGTAGTTAGTAGTTAGTAGTTAGTAGTTAGTAGTTAGTAGTTAGTATTTAGTAGTTAGTATTTAGTAGTTAGTAGTTAGTAGTTAGTAATTAGTAGTTAGTAGTTAGTAGTTAGTAGTTAGTAGTTAGTAGTTAGTAGTTAGTAGTTAGTAGTTAGTATTTAGTAGTTAGTAGTTAGTAGTTAGTAGTTAGTAGTTAGTAGTTAGTAGTTAGTACTTAGTAATTAGTAGTTAGTCGTTAGTAGTTAGTAGTTAGTGGTTAGTAGTTAGTAGTTAGTAGTTAGTAATTAGTAGTTAGTAGTTAGTAGTTCGTAGTTAGTAGTTAGTAGTTAGTAGTTAGTAGTTAGTAGTTAGTAGTTAGTAGTTAGTAGTTAGTACTTAGTAATTAGTAGTTAGTCGTTAGTAGTTAGTAGTTAGTGGTTAGTAGTTAGTAGTTAGTAGTTAGTACTTAGTAATTAGTAGTTAGTAGTTAGTAGTTAGTAGTTAGTAGTTAGTAGTTAGTAGTTAGTAGTTAGTATTTAGTAGTTAGTATTTAGTAGTTAGTAGTTAGTAGTTAGTAATTAGTAGTTAGTAGTTAGTAGTTAGTAGTTAGTAGTTAGTAGTTAGTAGTTAGTAGTTAGTAGTTAGTAGTTAGTATTTAGTAGTTAGTAGTTAGTAGTTAGTAGTTAGTAGTTAGTAGTTAGTAGTTAGTACTTAGTAATTAGTAGTTAGTCGTTAGTAGTTAGTAGTTAGTGGTTAGTAGTTAGTAGTTAGTAATTAGTAGTTAGTAGTTAGTAGTTAGTAGTTAGTAGTTAGTAGTTAGTAGTTGGTAGTTAGTAGTTAGTAGTTAGTAATTAGTAGTTAGTAGTTAGTAGTTATTAGTTAGTAGTTAGTAGTTAGTAGTTAGTGGATAGAAGTTAGTAGTTAGTAGTTAGTAGTTAGTAAGTAGTACTTAGTAATTAGTAGTTAGTCGTTAGTAGTTAGTAGTTAGTAGTTAGGAATTAGTAGTTAGTAGTTAGTAGTTAGTAGTTAGTAGTTAGTAACTAGTAGATAGTCGTTAGTAGTTAGTAGTTAGTAGTTAGTAGTTAGTAGATAGTAGTTAGCAGTTAGTAGTTAGTAGTTAGTAGTTAGTAGTTAGTAGTTAGTAGTTAGTAAATAGTGGTTAGTAGGTAAATAGTGGTTAGTAGTTAGTGGTTAGTTGTTAGTTGTTAGTAGTTAGTGGTTAGTAGTAAGTAGTTAGTCGTTAGTAGTTAGTAGTTAGTAGTTAGTAACTAGTAGTTAGTAGTTATTAGTTAGTAGTTAGTGGTTAGTAGTTAGTGGTTAGTTGTTAGTTGTTAGTAGTTAGTGGTTTGTAGTTAGTAGTTAGTCGTCAGTAGTTAGTAGTTAGTAGTTAGAAGTTAGTAGTTAGTAGTTAGTAGTTAGTAGATATTAGTTAGTAGTTAGTACTTAGTAGTTGGTAGTTGGTAGTTAGTAGTTAGTAGTTAGTAGTTAGTAGTTAGTAGTTAGTAGTCAGTAGTTAGTAGTTAGTAGTTAGTAGTTTGTGGTTAGTAGTTAGTAGTTAGTAGTTAGTAGTTAGTAGTTAGTAGTTAGTAGTTAGTAGTTAGTAGTTAGTAGTTAGTAGTTAGTAGTTAGTAGTTCGCAGTTAGTAAATAGTGGTAAGCAGTTAGTAGTTAGTTGTTAGTAGTGAGTCGTTAGTAGTTAGTAGTTAGTAGTTAGTAGTTAGTAGTTAGTAATTAGTAGTAAGTCGTTAGTAGTTAGTAGTTAGTAGTTAGCGGTTAGTAGTTATTAGTTAGTAGTTAGTAGTTAGGAGTTAGTAGTTAGTAGTTAGTGGATAGAAGTTAGTAGTTAGTAGTTAGTAGTTAGTAGTTAGTAATTAGTTGTTAGTCCTTAGTAGTTAGCAGTTAGTGGTTAGTGATTACTAGTTAGTAGTTAGTAATTAGTAGTTAGTTGTTAGTAGTTAGTAGTTAGTAGTTAGTAGTTAGTAGTTAGTAGTTAGTAGTTAGTAGTTAGTAGTTAGTAGTTAGTAGTTAGTAGTTAGTAGTTAGAATTTAGTAGTTAGTAGTTAGTAGTTAGTAGTTAGTAGTTAGTATTTAGTAGTTAGTAGTTAGTATTTAGTAGTTAGTAGTTAGTAGTTTGTAGTTAGTAGTTAGTAGTTAGTAGTTAGTAGTTGGTAGTTAGTAGTTAGTATTTAGTTGTTAGTAGTTAGTGGTTAGTAGTTAGTAGTTAATAATTTGTAGTTAGTTGTTAGTAGTTAGTAGTTAGTAGTTAGTTGTTAGTAGTAAGTAGTTAGTAAATAGTGGTTAGCAGTTAGTAGTTAGTTGTTAGTATTTAGTAGTTAGTAGTTAGTAATTAGTAGTTAGTAGTTAGTAGTTAGTTGTTAGTAGTTAGTATTTAGTAGTTAGTAGTTAGTAATTAGTAGTTAGTAGTTAGTAGTTAGTGGTTAGTAGTTAGTAATTAGTACTTAGAAATTAGTAGTTAGTCGTTAGTAGTTAGTAGTTAGTTGTTAGTAGTTAGTATTTAGTAGTTAGTAATTAGTATTTAGTAGTTAGTAGTTAGTAATTAGTAGTTAGTAGTTAGTAGTTAGTAGTTAGTAGTTAGTAGTTAGTAGTTAGTAGTTAGTAGTTAGTAGTTAGTAGTTAGTAGTTAGTAGTTAGTAGTTCGCAGTTAGTAAATAGTGGTAAGCAGTTAGTAGTTAGTTGTTAGTAGTGAGTCGTTAGTAGTTAGTAGTTAGTAGTTAGTAGTTAGTAGTTAGTAATTAGTAGTAAGTCGTTAGTAGTTAGTAGTTAGTAGTTAGCGGTTAGTAGTTATTAGTTAGTAGTTAGTAGTTAGGAGTTAGTAGTTAGTAGTTAGTGGATAGAAGTTAGTAGTTAGTAGTTAGTAGTTAGTAGTTAGTAATTAGTTGTTAGTCCTTAGTAGTTAGCAGTTAGTGGTTAGTGATTACTAGTTAGTAGTTAGTAATTAGTAGTTAGTTGTTAGTAGTTAGTAGTTAGTAGTTAGTAGTTAGTAGTTAGTAGTTAGTAGTTAGTAGTTAGTAGTTAGTAGTTAGTAGTTAGTAGTTAGTAGTTAGAATTTAGTAGTTAGTAGTTAGTAGTTAGTAGTTAGTAGTTAGTATTTAGTAGTTAGTAGTTAGTATTTAGTAGTTAGTAGTTAGTAGTTTGTAGTTAGTAGTTAGTAGTTAGTAGTTAGTAGTTGGTAGTTAGTAGTTAGTATTTAGTTGTTAGTAGTTAGTGGTTAGTAGTTAGTAGTTAATAATTTGTAGTTAGTTGTTAGTAGTTAGTAGTTAGTAGTTAGTTGTTAGTAGTAAGTAGTTAGTAAATAGTGGTTAGCAGTTAGTAGTTAGTTGTTAGTATTTAGTAGTTAGTAGTTAGTAATTAGTAGTTAGTAGTTAGTAGTTAGTTGTTAGTAGTTAGTATTTAGTAGTTAGTAGTTAGTAATTAGTAGTTAGTAGTTAGTAGTTAGTGGTTAGTAGTTAGTAATTAGTACTTAGAAATTAGTAGTTAGTCGTTAGTAGTTAGTAGTTAGTTGTTAGTAGTTAGTATTTAGTAGTTAGTAATTAGTATTTAGTAGTTAGTAGTTAGTAATTAGTAGTTAGTAGTTAGTAGTTAGTAGTTATTAGTTAGTAATTAGTAGTTAGTAGTTAGTAGTTAGTAGTTATTAGTTAGTAGTTAGTAGTTAGTAGTTAGTAGTTAGAGGATAGAAGTTAGTAGTTAGTAGTTAGTAGTTAGTAGTTAGTAGTTAGTAGTTAGTAGTTAGTAGTTAGTACTTAGTAATTAGTAGTTAGTCGTTAGTAGTTAGTAGTTAGTAGTTAGTAATTAGTAGTTAGTAGTTAGTAGTTAATAGTTAGTAGTTAGTAGTTATTAGTTAGTAAATAGTAGTTAGTAGTTAGTAGTTAGTAGTTAGTAGTTAGTAGTTAGTAGTTAGTAGATAGTAGTTAGTAGTTAGTAGTTAGTAGTTAGTAGTTAGTAGTTAGTAGTTAGTAGATAGTGGTTAGAAATTAGTAGTTAGTAGTTTTTAGTTGATAGTTAGTAGTTAGTAGTTAGTAATTAGTAGTTAGTAGTTAGTAGTTAGTAGTTAGTAATAAGTAGCTAGTAGCTAGTAGTTAGTAGTTAGTAGTAGCAGTTAGTAGTTAATAGTTAGTAGTTAGTAGTTAGTAGTTAGTAGTTAGTAGCTAGTAGTTAAAAGATAGTAGTTAGTAGTTAGTATTTAGTATGTAGTTAGTAGTTAGTAGTTAGTAGTTTGTAGTCAGTATTTAGTAGTTAGTAGTTAGTAGTTAGTAGTTAGTAGTTAGTAGTTAGTAGTTAGTAGTTAGTAGTTAGTGGTTAGAAGTTAGTAGTTAGTAGTTAGTAGTTGGTAGTTAGTAGTTAGTAGTTAGTAGTTAGTAATTATTAGTTAGTAGTTAGTAGTTAGTAGTAAGTAGTTAGTAGTCAGTAGTTAGTAGTTAGTTGTTAGTAGTTAGTAGTTAGTAGTTAGTATTTAGTAGTTAGTAATTATTAGTTAGTAGTTAGTAGTTAGTGGTTAGAAGTTAGTAGTTAGTAGTTAGTAGTTAGTAGTTAGTAGTTAGTAGTTAGTAGTTAGTAATTATTAGTTAGTAGTTAGTAGTTAGTAGTTAGTAGTCAGTAGTTAGTAGTTAGTTGTTAGTAGTTAGTAGTTAGTAGTTAGTAATTAGTAGTTAATAGTTAGTAATTTGTAGTTAGTAATAAGTAGCTAGTAGTTAGTAGTTAGTAGTAGCAGTTAGTAGCTAGTAGTTAGTAGTTAGTAGTTAGTAGTTAGTAGTTAGTAGTTAGTAGCTAGTAGTTAAAAGATAGTAGTTAGTAGTTAGTAGTTGGTAGTTAGTATTTAGTAGTTAGTAGTTAGTGGTTAGTAGTTAGTAGTTAGTAGTTAGTAGTTAGTGGTTAGAAGTTAGTAGTTAGTAGTTAGTAGTTGGTAGTTAGTAGTTAGTAGTTAGTAGTTAGTAATTATTAGTTAGTAGTTAGTAGTTAGTAGTTAGTAGTTAGTAGTTAGTAGTTAGTAGTTAGTAGTTAGTATTTAGTATGTAGTTAGTAGTTAGTAGTTAGTAGTTTGTAGTTAGTATTTAGTAGTTAGTAGTTAGTAGTTAGTAGTTAGTAGTTAGTGGTTAGAAGTTAGTAGTTAGTAGTTAGTAGTTGGTAGTTAGTAGTTAGTAGTTAGTAGTTAGTAATTATTAGTTAGTTGTTAGTAGTTAGTAGTAAGTAGTTAGTAGTTAGTAGTTAGTAGTTAGTAGTTAGTAGTTAGTAGTTAGTAGATAGTGGTTAGAAATTAGTAGTTAGTAGTTCTTAGTTGGTAGTTAGTAGTTAGTAGTTAGTAGTTAGTAATTAGTAGTTAGTAGTTAGTAGTTAGTAGTTAGTAGTTAGTAGTTAGTAGTTAGTAATAAGTAGCTAGTAGTTAGTAGTTAGTAGTTAGTAGTAGCAGTTAGTAGTTAGTAATTAGTAGTTAGTAGTTAGTAGTTAGTAGTTAGTAGTTAGTAGTTAGTAGTTAGTAATAAGTAGCTAGTAGTTAGTAGTTAGTAGTTAGTAGTAGCAGTTAGTAGTTAGTAGTTAGTAGTTAGTAGTTAGTAGATAGTGGTTAGAAATTAGTAGTTAGTAGTTCTTAGTTGGTAGTTAGTAGTTAGTAGTTAGTAGTTAGTAATTAGTAGTTAGTAGTTAGTAGTTAGTAGCTAGTAGTTAGTAGTTAGTAATTAGTAGTTAGTAGTTAGTAGTTAGTGGTTAGTAGTTAGTAATTAGTACTTAGTAATTAGTAGTTAGTCGTTAGTAGTTAGTAGTTAGTTGTTAGTAGTTAGTATTTAGTAGTTAGTAATTAGTAGTTAGTAGTTAGTAGTTAGTAATTAGTAGTTAGTAGTTAGTAGTTATTAGTTAGTAATTAGTAGTTAGTAGTTAGTAGTTAGTAGTTATTAGTTAGTAGTTAGTAGTTAGTAGTTAGCGGATAGAAGTTAGTAGTTGGTAGTTAGTAGTTAGTAGTTAGTAGTTAGTAGTTAGTAGTTAGTAGTTAGTAGTGAGTAGTTAGTACTTAGTAATTAGTAGTTAGTCGTTAGTAGTTAGTAGTTAGTAGTTAGTAATTAGTAGTTAGTAGTTAGTAGTTAATAGTTAGTAGTTAGTAGTTATTAGTTAGTAAATAGTAGTTAGTAGTTAATAGTTAGTAGTTAGTAGTTAGTAGTTAGTAGTTAGTAGTTAGTAGTTAGTAGTTAGTAGATAGTAGTTTGTAGTTAGTAGTTAGTAGTTAGTAGTTAGTAGTTAGTAGATAGTGGTTAGAAATTAGTAGTTAGTAGTTTTTAGTTGCTAGTTAGTAGTTAGTAGTTAGTAATTAGTAGTTAGTAGTTAGTAGTTAGTAGTTAGTAGTTAGTAGTTAGTAATAAGTAGCTAGTAGTTAGTAGTTAGTAGTTAGTAGAAGCAGTTAGTAGTTAGTAGTTAGTAGTTAGTAGTTAGTGGTTAGTAGCTAGTAGTTAAAAGATAGTAGTTAGTAGTTAGTATTTAGTATGTAGTTAGTAGTTAGTAGTTAGTAGTTTGTAGTTAGTATTTAGTAGTTAGTAGTTAGTAGTTAGTAGTTAGTAGTTAGTAGTTAGTGGTTAGAAGTTAGTAGTTAGTAGTTAGTAGTTGGTAGTTAGTAGTTAGTAGTTAGTAGTTAGTAATTATTAGTTAGTAATAAGTAGCTAGTAGTTAGTAGTTAGTAGTTAGTAGTAGCAGCTAGTAGTTAGTAGTTAGTAGTTAGTAGTTAGTAGTTAGTAGCTAGTAGTTAGTAGTTAGTAATTAGTAGTTAGTAGTTAGTAGTTAGTGGTTAGTAGTTAGTAATTAGTACTTAGTAATTAGTAGTTAGTCGTTAGTAGTTAGTAGTTAGTTGTTAGTAGTTAGTATTTAGTAGTTAGTAGTTAGTAGTTAGTAGTTAGTAGTTAGTAATTAGTAGTTAGTAGTTAGTAGTTAGTAGTTTTTAGTTAGTAATTAGTAGTTAGTAGTTAGTAGTTAGTAGTTATTAGTTAGTAGTTAGTAGTTAGTAGTTAGAAGATAGAAGTTAGTAGTTAGTAGTTAGTAGTTAGTAGTTAGTAGTTAGTAGTTAGTAGTTAGTAGTTAGTAGTTAGTAGTTAGTAGTTAGTAGTTAGTACTTAGTAATTAGTAGTTAGTCGTTAGTAGTTAGTAGTTAGTAGTTAGTAATTAGTAGTTAGTAGTTAGTAGTTAATAGTTAGTAGTTAGTAGTTATTAGTTAGTAAATAATAGCTAGTAGTTAGTAGTTAGTAGTTAGTAGTTAGTAGTTAGTAGTTAGTAGAAAGTAGTTAGTAGTTAGTAGTTAGTAGTTAGTATCTAGTAGATAGTGGTTAGAAATTAGTAGTTAGTAGTTTTTAGTTGGTAGTTAGTAGTTAGTAGTTAGTAATTAGTAGTTAGTAGTTAGTAGTTAGTAGTTAGTAGTTAGTAATAAGTAGCTAGTAGTTAGTAGTTAGTAGTTAGTAGAAGCAGTTAGTAGTTAGTAGTTAGTAGTTAGTAGTTAGTGGTTAGTAGCTAGTAGTTAAAAGATAGTAGTTAGTAGTTAGTATTTAGTATGTAGTTAGTAGTTAGTAGTTAGTAGTTTGTAGTTAGTATTTAGTAATTAGTAGTTAGTAGTTAGTAGTTAGTAGTTAGTAGTTAGTGGTTAGAAGTTAGTAGTTAGTAGTTAGTAGTTGGTAGTTAGTAGTTAGTAGTTAGTAGTTAGTAATTATTAGTTAGTAGTTAGTAGTTAGTAATTAGTAGTTAGTAGTTAGTAGTTAGTGGTTAGGAGTTAGTGGTTATCAATTAGTAATTAGTAGTTAGTAGTTAGTAGTTAGTAGTTTGTAGTTAGTAGTTAGTAGTTAGTAGTTAGTAGTTAGTAGTTAGAAGTTAGAAGTTAGTAGTTAGTAGTTAGTAGTTGGTAGATAGTAGGTAGTAGTTAGTAGTTAGTAGTTAGTAGTTAGTACTTAGTAATTAGTAGTTAGTCGTTAGTAGTTAGTAGTTAGTAGTTAGTAATTAGTAGTTAGTAGTTAGTAGTTAATAGTTAGTAGTTAGTAGTTATTAGTTAGTAAATAATAGCTAGTAGTTAGTAGTTAGTAGTTAGTAGTTAGTAGTTAGTAGTTAGTAGATAGTAGTTAGTAGTTAGTAGTTAGTAGTTAGTATCTAGTAGATAGTGGTTAGAAATTAGTAGTTAGTAGTTTTTAGTTGGTAGTTAGTAGTTAGTAGTTAGTAATTAGTAGTTAGTAGTTAGTAGTTAGTAGTTAGTAGTTAGTAATAAGTAGCTAGTAGTTAGTAGTTAGTAGTTAGTAGAAGCAGTTAGTAGTTAGTAGTTAGTAGTTAGTAGTTAGTGGTTAGTAGCTAGTAGTTAAAAGATAGTAGTTAGTAGTTAGTATTTAGTATGTAGTTAGTAGTTAGTAGTTAGTAGTTTGTAGTTAGTATTTAGTAATTAGTAGTTAGTAGTTAGTAGTTAGTAGTTAGTGGTTAGAAGTTGGTAGTTAGTAGTTAGTAGTTGGTAGTTAGTAGTTAGTAGTTAGTAGTTAGTAATTATTAGTTAGTAGTTAGTAGTTAGTAGTTAGTAATTAGTAGTTAGTAGTTAGTGG
The DNA here is from genome assembly GCF_964194025.1 of Convolutriloba macropyga. Classification (NCBI taxonomy): domain Eukaryota; kingdom Metazoa; phylum Xenacoelomorpha; order Acoela; family Convolutidae; genus Convolutriloba; species Convolutriloba macropyga. The sequence goes on from NC_134482.1 coordinate 22,070,539, forward strand.
TTAGTGGTTAGGAGTTAGTGGTTATCAATTAGTAATTAGTAGTTAGTAGTTAGTAGTTAGTAGTTAGTAGTTAGTAGTTAGTAGTTAGTAGTTAGTAGTTAGTAGTTAGTAATTAGTAGCTAGTAGTTAGTAGTTAGTAGTCAGTAGTAGCAGTTAGTAGTTAGTAGTTAGTAGTTAGTAGTTAGTAGTTAGTAGCTAGTAGTTAGTAGTTAGTAGTTAGAGGATAGAAGTTAGTAGTTAGTAGTTAGTAGTTAGTAGTTAGTAGTTAGTAGTTAGTAGTTAGTAGTTAGTACTTAGTAATTAGTAGTTAGTCGTTAGTAGTTAGTAAAAAGTAGTTAGTAATTAGTAGTTAGTAGTTAGTAGTTAATAGTTAGTAGTTAGTAGTTATTAGTTAGTAAATAGTAGTTAGTAGTTAGTAGTTAGTAGTTAGTAGTTAGTAGTTAGTAGATAGTAGTTAGTAGTTAGTAGTTAGTAGTTAGTAGTTAGTAGATAGTGGTTAGAAATTAGTAGTTAGTAGTTTTTAGTTGGTAGTTAGTAGTTAGTAGTTAGTAATTAGTAGTTAGTAGTTAGTAGTTAGTAGTTAGTAGTTAGCAGTTAGTAATAAGTAGCTAGTAGTTAGTAGTTAGTAGTTAGTAGAAGCAGTTAGTAGTTAGTAGTTAGTAGTTAGTAGTTAGTGGTTAGTAGCTAGTAGTTAAAAGATAGTAGTTAGTAGTTAGTATTTAGTATGTAGTTAGTAGTTAGTAGTTAGTAGTTTGTAGTTAGTATTTAGTAATTAGTAGTTAGTAGTTAGTAGTTAGTAGTTAGTAGTTAGTAGTTAGTAGTTAGTAGTTAGTAGTTAGTAGTTAGTGGTTAGAAGTTAGTAGTTAGTAGTTAGTAGTTGGTAGTTAGTATTTAGTAGTTAGTACTTAGTAATTAGTAGTTAGTCGTTAGTAGTTAGTAGTTAGTAGTTAGTAATTAGTAGTTAGTAGTTAGTAGTTAATAGTTAGTAGTTAGTAGTTATTAGTTAGTAAATAGTAGTTAGTAGTTAGTAGTTAGTAGTTAGTAGTTAGTAGTTAGTAGATAGTAGTTAGTAGTTAGTAGTTAGTAGTTAGTAGTTAGTAGATAGTGGTTAGAAATTAGTAGTTAGTAGTTTTTAGTTGGTAGTTAGTAGTTAGTAGTTAGTAATTAGTAGTTAGTAGTTAGTAGTTAGTAGTTAGTAGTTAGTAATAAGTAGCTAGTAGTTAGTAGTTAGTAGTTAGTAGTAGCAGTTAGGAGTTAGTAGTTAGTAGTTAGTAGTTAGTAGTTAGTAGCTAGTAGTTAAAAGATAGTAGTTAGTAGTTAGTATTTATCATGTACTTAGTAGTTAGTAGTTAGTAGTTTGTAGTTAGTATTTAGTAGTTAGTAGTTAGTAGTTAGTAGTTAGTAGTTAGTAGTTAGTAGTTAGTAGTTAGTAGTTAGTAGTTAGTGGTTAGAAGTTAGTAGTTAGTAGTTAGTAGTTGGTAGTTAGTATTTAGTAGTTAAAAATTTGTAGTTAGTAGTTAGTAGTTAGTGGTTAGAATTAGTAGTTAGTAGTTAGTAGTTGGTAGTTAGTAGTTAGTAGTTAGTAGTTAGTAGTTAGTAATTATTAGTTAGTAGTTAGTAGTTAGTAGTAAGTAGTTAGTAGTCAGCAGTTAGTAGTTAGTAGTTAGTAGTTAGTAGTTAGTATTTAGTAGTTAGTAGTTAGTAGTTAGTAGTTAGTAGTTAGTAGTTAGTAATAAGTAGCTAGTAGTTAGTAGTTAGTAGTTAGTAGTAGCAGTTAGTAGTTAGTAGTTAGTAGTTAGTAGTTAGTAGTTAGTAGCTAGTAGTTAAAAGATAGTAGTTAGTAGTTTGTATTTATCATGTAGTTAGTAGTTAGTAGTTAGTAGTTTGTAGTTAGTAGCTAGTAGTTAAAAGATAGTAGTTAGTAGTTAGTATTTATCATGTAGTTAGTAGTTAGTAGTTAGTAGTTTGTAGTTAGTATTTAGTAGTTAGTAGTTAGTAGTTAGTAGTTAGTAGTTAGTAGTTAGTAGTTAGTAGTTAGTGGTTAGAAGTTAGTAGTTAGTAGTTAGTAGTTGGTAGTTAGTATTTAGTAGTTAAAAATTTGTAGTTAGTAGTTAGTAGTTAGTGGTTAGAATTAGTAGTTAGTAGTTAGTAGTTGGTAGTTAGTAGTTAGTAGTTAGTAGTTAGTAATTATTAGTTAGTAGTTAGTAGTTAGTAGTAAGTAGTTAGTAGTCAGCAGTTAGTAGTTAGTAGTTAGTAGTTAGTAGTTAGTATTTAGTAGTTAGTAGTTAGTAGTTAGTAGTTAGTAGTTAGTAGTTAGTAATAAGTAGCTAGTAGTTAGTAGTTAGTAGTTAGTAGTAGCAGTTAGTAGTTAGTAGTTAGTAGTTAGTAGTTAGTAGTTAGTAGCTAGTAGTTAAAAGATAGTAGTTAGTAGTTAGTATTTATCATGTAGTTAGTAGTTAGTAGTTAGTAGTTTGTAGTTAGTATTTAGTAGTTAGTAGTTAGTAGTTAGTAGTTAGTAGTTAGTAGTTAGTAGTTAGTAGTTAGTAGTTAGTGGTTAGAAGTTAGTAGTTAGTAGTTAGTAGTTGGTAGTTAGTACTTAGTAGTTAAAAATTTGTAGTTAGTAGTTAGTAGTTAGTGGTTAGAATTAGTAGTTAGTAGTTAGTAGTTGGTAGTTAGTAGTTAGTAGTTAGTAGTTAGTAATTATTAGTTAGTAGTTAGTAGTTAGTAGTAAGTAGTTAGTAGTCAGCAGTTAGTAGTTAGTAGTTAGTAGTTAGTAGTTAGTATTTAGTAGTTAGTAATTAGTAGGTAGTAGTTAGTAGTTAGTGGTTAGGAGTTAGTAGTTATCAATTAGAAGTTAGTAGTTAGTAGTTACTGGTTAGAAGTTAGTAGTTAGTAGTAGGTAGTTAGTAAATAGTGGTTACTAGTTCGTAGTTAGTCGTTAGTAGTGAGTAGTTAGTAGTTAGTAGTTAGTAGTCAATAGTTAGTAGTTAGTAATTAATTGTTAGTCGTTAGTAGTTAGTAGTTAGTGGTTAGTAGTTTGTAGTTAGTCGTTAGTAGTTAGTAGTTATTAGTTAGTACTTAGTGGTTAGTAGTTAATAGTTAGTAGTTAGTAGTTAGTAGATATCAGTTAGTAGTTAGTAGTTAGTGGTTAGAAGTTAGTAGTTGGTAGTTAGTAGTTAGTACTTAGTAATTAGTAGTTAGTCGTCAGTAGTTAGTAGTTAGTGGTTAGTAGTTAGTAGTTAGTTGTTAGTTGTTAGTAGTTAGTGGCTAGTAGTTAGTAGTTAATCGTTAGTAGTTAGTAGTTAGTAGTTAATATTTAGTGGTTAGTAGTTAGTAGTTAGTGGTTAGGAGTTAGTAATTAGTAATTAGTAGTTAGGAGTTAGTAGTAACTGGTTAGAAGTTAGTATTGAATATTAAGTAGTTAGTAAATAGTGGTTACTAGTTCGTAGTTAGTCGCTAGTAGTGAGTAGTTAGTAGTTAGTAGTTAGTAGTTAATAGTTAGTAGTTATTTATTAATTGTTAGTCGTTAGTAGTTAGTAGTTAGTGGTTAGTAATTTGTAGTTAGTCGTTAGTAGTTAGTAGTTAGTAGTTAGTAGTTAGTAGTTAGTAGTTAGTAGTTAGTAGTTAGTAGTTATTAGTTAGTACTTAGTAGTTAGTAGTTAGTAGTTAGTAGTTAGTAGTTATCAGTTAGTAGTTAGTAGTTAGTGGTTAGAAGTTAGTAGTTGGTAGTTAGTAGTTAGTACTTAGTAATTAGTAGTTAGTCGTTAGTAGTTAGTAGTTAGTGGTTAGTAATTAGTAGTTAGTTGTTAGTTGTTAGTAGTTAGTGGCTAGTAGTTAGTAGTTAACCGTTAGTAGTTAGTAGTTAGTAGTTATTAGTTAGTATTTAGTGGTTAGTAGTTAGTAGTTAGTAGTTAATAGTTAGTAGTTAGTAGTTAGTAGTTAGTAGTTAGTGGTTAGAAGTTGGTAGTTAGAAGTTAGTAGTTAGTAGTTAGTACTTAGTAATTAGCAGTTAGTCGTTAGTAGTAAGTAGTTAGTGGTTAGTAGTTAGTAGTTAGTTGTTGGTTGTTAGTAGTTAGTGGTTAGTAGTTAGTAGTTAGTCGTTAGTAGTTAGTAGTTAGTAGCTAGTAGTTAGTAGTTGGTAGTTAGTAGTTAGTAGTTAGTTGTTAGTAGTTAGTACTTATTAGTTAGTAGTTAGTAGTTAGTAGTTAGTAGTTAGTAGTTAGTACTTAGTAATTAGTAGTTAGTCGTTAGTAGTTAGTAGTTAATGGTTAGTAGTTAGTATTTAGTTGTTAGTTGTTAGCAGTTAGTGGTTATTAGTTAGTAGTTAGTCGTTAGTAATTAGTAGTTAGTAGTTAGTAATTAGTAGTTAGTTGTTAGTTGCTAGTAGTTAGTGGTTAGTAGTTAGTAATTAGTCGTTAGTGGTTAGTAATTAGTCATTAGTAGTTAGTAGTTAGTAGTTAGTAGTTAGTAGTTAGTGCTTAGAAGTTAGTAGTTAGTAGTTAGTAGTTAGTAGTTAGTAGTTAGTAGTTAGTAGTTAGTAGTTAGTAGTTAGTAGTTAGTTGTTAGTTGTTAGTAGTTAGTGGCTAGTAGTTAGTAGTTAACCGTTAGTAGTTAGTAGTTAGTAGTAATTAGTTAGTATTTAGTGGTTAGTAGTTAGTAGTTAGTAGTTAATAGTTAGTAGTTAGTAGTTAGTAGTTAGTAGTTAGTGGTTAGAAGTTGGTAGTTAGTAGTTAGTAGTTAGTAGTTAGTACTTAGTAATTAGCAGTTAGTCGTTAGTAGTAAGTAGTTAGTGGTTAGTAGTTAGTAGTTAGTTGTTGGTTGTTAGTAGTTAGTGGTTAGTAGTTAGTAGTTAGTCGTTAGTAGTTAGTAGTTAGTAGTTAGTAGTTAGTAGTTAGTAGTTAGTAGTTAGTTGTTAGTAGTTAGTACTTATTAGTTAGTAGTTAGTAGTTAGTAGTTAGTAGTTAGTAGTTAGTAGTTAGTAGTTGGTAGTTAGTACTTAGTAGTTAAAAATTTGTAGTTAGTAGTTAGTAGTTAGTGGTTAGAATTAGTAGTTAGTAGTTAGTAGTTGGTAGTTAGTAGTTAGTAGTTAGTAATTATTAGTTAGTAGTTAGTAGTTAGTAGTAAGTAGTTAGTAGTCAGCAGTTAGTAGTTAGTAGTTAGTAGTTAGTAGTTAGTATTTAGTAGTTAGTAATTAGTAGGTAGTAGTTAGTAGTTAGTGGTTAGGAGTTAGTAGTTATCAATTAGAAGTTAGTAGTTAGTAGTTACTGGTTAGAAGTTAGTAGTTAGTAGTAGGTAGTTAGTAAATAGTGGTTACTAGTTCGTAGTTAGTCGTTAGTAGTGAGTAGTTAGTAGTTAGTAGTTAGTAGTCAATAGTTAGTAGTTAGTAATTAATTGTTAGTCGTTAGTAGTTAGTAGTTAGTGGTTAGTAGTTTGTAGTTAGTCGTTAGTAGTTAGTAGTTATTAGTTAGTACTTAGTAGTTAGTAGTTAATAGTTAGTAGTTAGTAGTTAGTAGATATCAGTTAGTAGTTAGTAGTTAGTGGTTAGAAGTTAGTAGTTGGTAGTTAGTAGTTAGTACTTAGTAATTAGTAGTCAGTCGTCAGTAGTTAGTAGTTAGTGGTTAGTAGTTAGTAGTTAGTTGTTAGTTGTTAGTAGTTAGTGGCTAGTAGTTAGTAGTTAATCGTTAGTAGTTAGTAGTTAGTAGTTAATATTTAGTGGTTAGTAGTTAGTAGTTAGTGGTTAGGAGTTAGTAATTAGTAATTAGTAGTTAGGAGTTAGTAGTAACTGGTTAGAAGTTAGTAGTTAATATTAAGTAGTTAGTAAATAGTGGTTACTAGTTCGTAGTTAGTCGCTAGTAGTGAGTAGTTAGTAGTTAGTAGTTAGTAGTTAATAGTTAGTAGTTATTTATTAATTGTTAGTCGTTAGTAGTTAGTAGTTAGTGGTTAGTAATTTGTAGTTAGTCGTTAGTAGTTAGTAGTTAGTAGTTAGTAGTTAGTAGTTAGTAGTTAGTAGTTAGTAGTTATTAGTTAGTACTTAGTAGTTAGTAGTTAGTAGTTAGTAGTTAGTAGTTATCAGTTAGTAGTTAGTAGTTAGTGGTTAGAAGTTAGTAGTTGGTAGTTAGTAGTTAGTACTTAGTAATTAGTAGTTAGTCGTTAGTAGTTAGTAGTCAGTGGTTAGTAATTAGTAGTTAGTTGTTAGTTGTTAGTAGTTAGTGGCTAGTAGTTAGTAGTTAACCGTTAGTAGTTAGTAGTTAGTAGTTATTAGTTAGTATTTAGTGGTTAGTAGTTAGTAGTTAGTAGTTAATAGTTAGTAGTTAGTAGTTAGTAGTTAGTAGTTAGTGGTTAGAAGTTGGTAGTTAGAAGTTAGTAGTTAGTAGTTAGTACTTAGTAATTAGCAGTTAGTCGTTAGTAGTAAGTAGTTAGTGGTTAGTAGTTAGTAGTTAGTTGTTGGTTGTTAGTAGTTAGTGGTTAGTAGTTAGTAGTTAGTCGTTAGTAGTTAGTAGTTAGTAGCTAGTAGTTAGTAGTTGGTAGTTAGTAGTTAGTAGTTAGTTGTTAGTAGTTAGTACTTATTAGTTAGTAGTTAGTAGTTAGTAGTTAGTAGTTAGTAGTTAGTAGTTAGTACTTAGTAATTAGTAGTTAGTCGTTAGTAGTTAGTAGTTAATGGTTAGTAGTTAGTATTTAGTTGTTAGTTGTTAGCAGTTAGTGGTTATTAGTTAGTAGTTAGTCGTTAGTAATTAGTAGTTAGTAGTTAGTAATTAGTAGTTAGTTGTTAGTTGCTAGTAGTTAGTGGTTAGTAGTTAGTAATTAGTCGTTAGTGGTTAGTAATTAGTCATTAGTAGTTAGTAGTTAGTAGTTAGTAGTTAGTAGTTAGTGCTTAGAAGTTAGTAGTTAGTAGTTAGTAGTTAGTAGTTAGTAGTTAGTAGTTAGTAGTTAGTAGTTAGTAGTTAGTTGTTAGTTGTTAGTAGTTAGTGGCTAGTAGTTAGTAGTTAACCGTTAGTAGTTAGTAGTTAGTAGTAATTAGTTAGTATTTAGTGGTTAGTAGTTAGTAGTTAGTAGTTAATAGTTAGTAGTTAGTAGTTAGTAGTTAGTAGTTAGTGGTTAGAAGTTGGTAGTTAGTAGTTAGTAGTTAGTAGTTAGTACTTAGTAATTAGCAGTTAGTCGTTAGTAGTAAGTAGTTAGTGGTTAGTAGTTAGTAGTTAGTTGTTGGTTGTTAGTAGTTAGTGGTTAGTAGTTAGTAGTTAGTCGTTAGTAGTTAGTAGTTAGTAGTTAGTAGTTAGTAGTTAGTAGTTAGTAGTTAGTTGTTAGTAGTTAGTACTTATTAGTTAGTAGTTAGTAGTTAGTAGTTAGTAGTTAGTAGTTAGTAGTTAGTAGTTAGTAGTTAGTAGTTAGTAGTTAGTAGTTAGTAGTTAGTACTTAGTAATTAGTAGTTAGTCGTTAGTAGTTAGTAGTTAGTGGTTAGTAGTTAGTATTTAGTTGTTAGTTGTTAGCAGTTAGTTGTTATTAGTTAGTAGTTAGTCGTTAGTAATTAGTAGTTAGTAGTTAGTAATTAGTAGTTAGTTGTTAGTTGCTAGTAGTTAGTGGTTAGTAGTTAGTAGTTAGTCGTTAGTGGTTAGTAATTAGTCATTAGTAGTTAGTAGTTAGTAGTTAGTAGTTAGTGCTTAGAAGTTAGTAGTTAGTAGTTAGTAGTTAGTAGTTAGTAGTCATTAGTTAGTAGTTAGTAGTTAGTAGTTAGTAGTTAGTAGTTAGTAGTTAGTGGTTAGAAGTTGGTAGTTAGTAGTTAGTAGTTAGTAGTTAGTACTTAGTAATTAGTAGTTAGTCGTTAGTAGTAAGTAGTTAGTGGTTAGTAGTTAGTAGTTAGTTGTTGGTTGTTAGTAGTTAGTGGTTAGTAGTTAGTAGTTAGTAGTTAGTCGTTAGTAGTTAGTAGTTAGTTGTTAGTAGTTAGTACTTAGTAGTTAGTAGTTAGTAGTTAAGAGTTTGTAGTTAGTACTTAGTAATTAGTAGTTAGTCGTAAGTAGTTAGTAGTTAGTGGTTAGTTGTTAGTAGTTAGTTGTTAGTTGTTAGCAGTTAGTGGTTATTAGTTAGTAGTTAGTCGTTAGTAGTTAGTAGTTAGTTGTTAGTAGTTAGTACTTAGTAGTTAGTAGTTAGTAGTTAAGAGTTTGTAGTTAGTACTTAGTAATTAGTAGTTAGTCGCTAGTAGTTAGTAGTTAGTAGTTAGTTGTTAGTTGCTAGTAGTTAATGGTTAGTAGTTAGTAGTTAGTCGTTAGTGGTTAGTAATTAGTCATTAGTAGTTAGTAGTTAGTAGTTAGTAGTTAGTAGTTAGTGGCTAGAAGTTAGTAGTTGGTAGTTAGTAGTTAGTACTTAGTAATTTGTAGTTAGTCGTTTGTAGTTAGTAGTTAGTGGTTAGTAGTTAGTAGTTAGTTGTCAGTAGTTAGTGGTTAAAAGTTAGCAGTTAGTAGTTAGTAGATAGTAGTTAGTAGTTAGTAGTTAGTGATTAGAAGTTAGTAGTTAGTAGTTAGTAGTTAGTAGTTAGTACTTAGCAATTAGTAGTTAGTCGTTAGTAGTTAGTAGTTAGTAGTTAGTGGTTAGTAGTTAGTTGTTAGTTGTTAGTAGTTAGTGGTTAGTAGTTAGTAGTTAGTCGTTAGTAGTTAGTAGTTAGTAGTTAGTAGTTAGTAGTTAGTAGTTAGTAATAAGTAGTTAGTAGTTAGTAATTAGTAGTTAGTAGTTAGTGGTTAGAAGTTAGTAGTTAGTAGTTAGTATTTACTAGTTAGTAGTTAGTAGATAGTGGTTAGAAGTTAGTAGTTAGTATTAAGTAGTTAGTAAATAGTGGTTACTAGTTAGCAGTAAGTTGTTAGTAGTGAATAGTTGGTAGTTAGTAGTTAGTAGTTAGTAGTTAGTAGTTAGTAGTTATTAGTTAGTAGTTAGTAGTTAGTAGTTAGTAGTTAGTAGTTAGTAGTTAGTAGTTAGTAGTTAGTAGTTAGTAGTTAGTAGTTAGTAGTTAGTAGTTAGTAGTTATTAGTTAGTATGTAGTAGTTAGTAGTTAGTAGTTAGTATTTAGAAGTTAGTGATTAGAAGTTGGTAGTTGGTAGTTAGTAGTTAGTACTTAGTAATTAGTAGTTAGTCGTTAGTAGTTAGTAGTTAGTGGTTAGTGGTTAGTAGTTAATTGTTAGTTGTTAGTAGTTAGTGGTTAGTAGTTAGTAGTTAGTCGTTAGTAGTTAGTAGTTAGTAGTTTTTAGTTAGTAGTTATTAGTTAGTAGTCAGTAGTTAGTAGTCAGTAGTTAGTAGTTAGTAGTTAGTAGTTAGTAGTTAGTAGTTAGTAGTTAGTAGTTAGTAGTTAGTAGTTAGTGGTTAGAAGTTAGTAGTTGGTAGTTAGTAGTTAGTACTTAGTAATTAGTAGTTAGTCGTTAGTAGTTAGTAGTTAGTGGTTAGTATTTAGTATTTAGTTGTTAGTTGTTAGTAGTTAGTGGGTAGTAGTTAGTAATTAGTCGTTTGTAGTTAGTAGTTGGTAGTTAGTTGTTAGTAGATAGTAGTTAGTAAATAGTAGTTAGTAGTTAGTAGTTAGTAGTTAGTAGTTAGTAGTTAGTAGTTAGTAGTTAGTAGTTAGTAGTTAGTAGTTAGTAGTTAGTAGTTAGTAGTTAGTAGTTAGTAGTTAGTAGTTAGTAGTTAGTAGTTAGTAGTTAGTAATTAGTACTTAGTAATTAGTAGTTAGTCGTTAGTAGATAGTTGTTAGTTGTTAATAGTTAGTGGTTAGTAGTTAGTAGTTAGTCGTTAGTAGTTAGTAGTTAGTAGTTAGTAGTTAGTTGTTAGTTGTTAGTAGTTATTGGTTAGTAGTTAGTAGTTAGTGGTTAGTAGTTAGTAATTAGTCATTAGTAGTTAGTAGTTAGTAGTTAGTAGTTAGTAGTTAGTAGTTAGTAGTTAGTAGTTAGTTGTTAGTTGTTAGTAGTTATTGGTTAGTAGTTAGTAGTTAGTGGTTAGTAGTTAGTAATTAGTCATTAGTAGTTAGTAGTTAGTAGTTAATACTTAGTAACTAGTAGTTAGTCGTTAGTATTTAGTAGTTAGTGGTTAATAGTTAGTAGTTAGTTATTAGTTGTTAGTAGTTAGTGGTTAGTAGTTAGTAGTTAGTCGTTAGTAGTTAGTAGTTATTAGTTAGTAGTTAGTAGTTAGTAGTTAGTAGTTAGTAGTTAGTGGTTAGTAGTTAGTAGTTAGTAGATAGTAGTTAATAGTTAGTAGTTATTAGTTAGTAGTTAGTAGTTAGTAGTTAATAGTTAGTAGTTAGTAGTTAGAAGTTAGTGGTTAGAAGTTAGTAGTTGGTAGTTAGTAGTTAGTACTTAGTAATTAGTAGTTAGTCGTTAGTAGTTAGTAGTTAGTGGTTAGTGGTTAGTAGTTAGTTGTTAGTTGTTAGTAGTTAGTGGTTAGTAGTTAGTAGTTAGTCGTTAGTAGTTAGTAGTTAGTAGTTAGTAGTTAGTAGTTAGTAGTTAGTAGTTAGTAGTTAGTAGTTAGTAGTTAGTAGTTAGTAATTAGTAGTTAGTAGTTAGTAGTGAGTAGTTAGTAGTTAGTAGTTAGTAGTTAGTGGTTAGAAGTAAGTAGTTGGTAGTTAGTAGTTAGTACTTAGTAATTAGTAGTTAGTCGTTAGTAGTTAGTAGTTAGTGGTTAGTAGTTAGTAGTTAGTTGTTAGTTGTTTGTAGTTAGTGGGTAGTAGATAGTAGTTAATAGTTAGTAGTTATTAGTTAGTAGTTAGTAGTTAGTAGTTAATAGTTAGTAGTTAGTAGTTAGAAGTTAGTGGTTAGAAGTTAGTAGTTGGTAGTTAGTAGTTAGTACTTAGTAATTAGTAGTTAGTCGTTAGTAGTTAGTAGTTAGTGGTTAGTGGTTAGTAGTTAGTTGTTAGTTGTTAGTAGTTAGTGGTTAGTAGTTAGTAGTTAGTCGTTAGTAGTTAGTAGTTAGTAGTTAGTAGTTAGTAGTTAGTAGTTAGTAGTTAGTAGTTAGTAGTTAGTAGTTGGTAATTAGTAGTTAGTAGTTAGTAGTGAGTAGTTAGTAGTTAGTAGTTAGTAGTTAGTGGTTAGAAGTAAGTAGTTGGTAGTTAGTAGTTAGTACTTAGTAATTAGTAGTTAGTCGTTAGTAGTTAGTAGTTAGTAGTTAGTAGTTAGTAGTTAGTAGTTAGTAGTTAGTAATTAGTAGTTAGTAGTTAGTAGTGAGTAGTTAGTAGTTAGTAGTTAGTAGTTAGTGGTTAGAAGTAAGTAGTTGGTAGTTAGTAGTTAGTACTTAGTAATTAGTAGTTAGTCGTTAGTAGTTAGTAGTTATTAGTTAGTAGTTAGTAGTTAGTAGTTAGTAGTTAGTGGTTAGTAGTTAGTAGTTAGTAGATAGTAGTTAATAGTTAGTAGTTATTAGTTAGTAGTTAGTAGTTAGAAGTTAGTGGTTAGAAGTTAATAGTTGGTAGTTAGTAGTTAGTACTTAGTAATTAGTAGTTAGTCGTTAGTAGTTAGTAGTTAGTGGTTAGTGGTTAGTAGTTAGTTGTTAGTTGTTAGTAGTTAGTGGTTAGTAGTTAGTAGTTAGTCGTTAGTAGTTAGTAGTTAGTAGTTAGTAGTTAGTAGTTAGTAGTTAGTAGTTAGTAGTTAGTAGTTAGTAATTAGTAGTTAGTAGTTAGTAGTGAGTAGTTAGTAGTTAGTAGTTAGTAGTTAGTGGTTAGAAGTAAGTAGTTGGTAGTTAGTAGTTAGTACTTAGTAATTAGTAGTTAGTCGTTAGTAGTTAGTAGTTAGTGGTTAGTAGTTAGTAGTTAGTTGTTAGTTGTTTGTAGTTAGTGGGTAGTAGTTAGTAGTTAGTCGTCAGTATTTAGTAGTTGGTAGTTAGTAGTTAGTAGATAGTAGTTAGTAATTAGTAGTTAGTAGTTAGTAGTTAGTAGTTGGTTGTTAGTTGTTAATAGTTAGTGGTTAGTAGTTAGTAGTTAGTCGTTAGTAGTTAGTAGTTAGTAGTTAGTAATTAGTTGTTAGTTGTTAGTAGTTAGTGGTTAGTAGTTAGTAGTTAGTGGTTAGTAGTTAGTAGTTAGTCATTAGTAGTTAGTAGTTAGTAGTTAGTTGTTAGTTGTTAGAATTTAGTGGTTAATAGTTAGTAGTTAGTCGTTAGTAGTTAGTAGTTAGTCATTAGTAGTTAGTAGTTACTAGTGAGTAGTTAGTTGTTAGTAGTTAGTGGTTAGTAGTTAGTAGTTAGTCGTTAGTAGTTAGTAGTTAGTAGTTAGTAGTTAGTAGTTAGTAGTTATTAGTTAGTAGTTAGTAATTAGTAGTTAGTAGTTAGTAGTGAGTAGTTAGTAGTTAGTAGTTAGTGGTTAGAAGTAAGTAGTTGGTAGTTAGTAGTTAGTACTTAGTAATTAGTAGTTAGTCGTTAGTAGTTAGTAGTTAGTGGTTAGTAGTTAGTAGTTAGTTGTTAGTTGTTTGTAGTTAGTGGGTAGTAGTTAGTAGTTAGTCGTTAGTATTTAGTAGTTGGTAGTTAGTAGTTAGTAGATAGTAGTTAGTAGTTAGTAGTTAGTAGTTAGTAGTTAGTAGTTGGTTGTTAGTTGTTAATAGTTAGTGGTTAGTAGTTAGTAGTTAGTCGTTAGTAGTTAGTAGTTAGTAGTTAGTAATTAGTTGTTAGTTGTTAGTAGTTAGTGGTTAGTAGTTAGTAGTTAGTGGTTAGTAGTTAGTAGTTAGTCATTAGTAGTTAGTAGTTAGTAGTTAGTTGTTAGTTGTTAGAAGTTAGTGGTTAATAGTTAGTAGTTAGTCGTTAGTAGTTAGTAGTTAGTCATTAGTAGTTAGTAGTTAGTAGGTAGTAGTTAGTAGTTAGTGGTTAAAAGTTAGTAGTTGGTAGTTAGTAGTTAATACTTAGTAATTAGTAGTTAGTCGTTAGTAGTTAGTAGTTAGTGGTTAGTAGTTAGTAGTTAGTCGTTAGTAGTTAGTAGTTATTATTTAGTAGTTAGTAGTTAGTAGTTAGTAGTTAGAAGTTAGCGGTTAGTAGTTAGTAGTTAGTAGATTGTAGTTAGTAGTTAGTAGTTAGTGGTTAGAAGTTAGTAGTTAGTAGTTAGTACTTCGTAATTAGTAGTTAGTCGTTAGTAGTTAGTGGTTAGTTGTTAGTTGTTAATAGTTAGTAGTTAGTAGTTAGTAGTTAGAAGTTAGCGGCTAGTAGTTAGTAGTTAGCAGTTTTTAGTTAGTAGTTAGTAGTTAGTGTTTAGAAGTTAGTAGTTAGTAGTTAATAGTTAGCAGTTAGTAGTTAGTAATTAGTAGTTAGTACTTTGTAGTTAGTAGTTAGTAGTTAGTAGTTAGTGGTTAGTCGTTAGTAGTTAGTAGTTATTAGTTATTAGTTAGTAGTTAGTAGTTAGTAGTTAGAAGTTAGCGGTTAGTAGTTAGTAGTTAGTAGTTTGTAGTTAGTAGTTAGTAGTTAGTGTTTAGAAGTTAGTAGTTAGTAGTTAATAGTTAGCAGTTAGTAGTTAGTAATTAGTAGTTAGTACTTTGTAGTTAGTAGTTAGTAGTCAGTAGTTAGTGGTTAGTTGTTAGTAGTTAGTAGTTAGTAGTTATTATTTAGAAGTTAGTAGTTAGGGGTTAGTAGTTAGTAGTTAGTAATTTGTAGTTAGTCGTTACTAGTTAGTAGTTAGTAGTTAGTTGTTAGTTGTTAGTAGTTTGTGGTTAGTAGTTAGTAGTTAGTCGTTAGTAGTTAGTAGTTAGTAGTTAGTAGTTAGTAGTTAGTAGTTAGTAGTTAGTAATTAGTGTTTAGTAGTTAGTAGTTAGTAGTTAGTAGTTAGTGGTTTGAAGTTAGTAGTTAGTAGTTAGTAGTTGGTAGTTAGTAGTTAGTAGTGAGTAATTAGTAGTTAGTAGTTAGTAGTTTGTGGTTAGTAGTTGGTAGTTAGCAGTTAGTAGTCAGTAGTTAGTAGTAATTAGTCAGTAAATAGTGGTTAGTAGTTAGTAGTTAGTCGTTAGTAGTTAGTAGTTAGTATTTAGTAGTTAGTAACTAGTTGCTATTTGTTAGTAGTTAGTGGTTAGTAGTTAGTAGTTAGTGGTTAGTAGTTAGTAGTTAGTCATTAGTAGTTAGTAGTTAGTAGTTAGTAGTTAGTTGTTAGTTGTTAGAAGTTAGTGGTTAGTAGTTAGTAGTTAGTCGTTAGTAGTCAGTAGTTAGTCATTAGTAGTTAGTAGTTAGTAGGTAGTAGTTAGTAGTTAGTGGTTAAAAGTTAGTAGTTGGTAGTTAGTAGTTAATACTTAGTAATTAGTAGTTAGTCGTTAGTAGTTAGTAGTTAGTGGTTAGTAGTTAGTAGTTAGTTATTAGTTGTTAGTAGTTAGTGGTTAGTAGTTAGTAGTTAGTCGTTAGTAGTTATTAGTTATTAGTTAGTAGTTAGTAGTTAGTAGTTAGTAGTTAGAAGTTAGCGGTTAGTAGTTAGTAGTTAGTAGATAGTAGTTAGTAGTTAGTAGTTAGTGGTTAGAAGTTAGTAGTTAGTAGTTAGTACTTCGTAATTAGTAGTTAGTCGTTAGTAGTTAGTGGTTAGTAGTTAGTAGTTAGTTGTTAGTTGTTAGTATTTTGTGGTTAGTAGTTAGTAGTTAGTCATTAGTAGTTAGTAGTTAGTAGTTAGTAGTTAGTAATTAGTAGTTAGTGGTTAGTAGTTAGTAGTTAGTAGTTAGTAGTTAGTAGTTAGTAGTTAGTAGTTAGTAGTTAGTGGTTTGAAGTTAGTAGTTAGTAGTTAGTAGTTGGTAGTTAGTAGTTAGTAGTGATTATTTAGTAGTTAGTAGTTAGTAGTTATTAGTTAGTAGTTAGTGGTTAGTAGTTGGTAGTTAGCAGTTAGTAGTTAGTAGTTAGTAGTAAGTAGTCAGTAAATAGCGGTTAGTAGTTAGTAGTTAGTCGTTAGTAGTTAGTAGTTAGTCGTTAGAAGTTAGTTGTTAGTAGTTAGTGGTTAGTAGTTAGTAGTTAGTGGCTAGTAGTTAGTAGTTAGTCATTAGTAGTTAGTAGTTAGTAGTTAGTAATTAGTTGTTAGTTGTTAGAAGTTAGTGGTTAGTAGTTAGTAGTTAGTCGTTAGTAGTTAGTAGTTAGTCATTAGTAGTTAGTAGTTAGTAGGTAGTAGTTAGTAGTTGGTGGTTAGAAGTTAGTAGTTAGTATTTAGTAGTTAGTACTTCGTAATTAGTAGTTAGTCGTTAGTAGTTAGTAGTTAGTGGTTAGTAGTTAGTAGTAAGTAGTCAGTAAATAGCGGTTAGTAGTTAGTAGTTAGTAGTTAGTAGCTAGTAGTTGGTGGTTAGAAGTTAGTAGTTAGTAGTTAGTACTTCGTAATTAGTAGTTAGTCGTTAGTAGTTAGTAGTTAGTGGTTAGTAGTTAGTAGTTAGTTTTTAATTGTTAGTAGTTGGTGGTTAGTAGTTAGTAGTTGGTCGTTAGTAGTTAGTAGTTAGTAGTTAGTAGTTAGTAGTTAGTAGTTAGTTGTTAGTTGTTAGAAGTTAGTGGTTAGTAGTTAGTAGTTAGTCGTTAGTAGTCAGTAGTTAGTCATTAGTAGTTAGTAGTTAGTAGGTAGTAGTTAGTAGTTAGTGGTTAAAAGTTAGTAGTTGGTAGTTAGTAGTTAATACTTAGTAATTAGTAGTTAGTCGTTAGTAGTTAGTAGTTAGTGGTTAGTAGTTAGTAGTTAGTTATTAGTTGTTAGTAGTTAGTGGTTAGTAGTTAGTAGTTAGTCGTTAGTAGTTAGTAGTTATTAGTTAGTAGTTAGTAGTTAGTAGTTAGTAGTTAGAAGTTAGCGGTTAGTAGTTAGTAGTTAGTAGATAGTAGTTAGTAGTTAGTAGTTAGTGGTTAGAAGTTAGTAGTTAGTAGTTAGTACTTCGTAATTAGTAGTTAGTCGTTAGTAGTTAGTGGTTAGTAGTTAGTAGTTAGTTGTTAGTTGTTAGTATTTTGTGGTTAGTAGTTAGTAGTTAGTCATTAGTAGTTAGTAGTTAGTAGTTAGTAGTTAGTAATTAGTAGTTAGTGGTTAGTAGTTAGTAGTTAGTAGTTAGTAGTTAGTAGTTAGTAGTTAGTAGTTAGTAGTTAGTAGTTAGTGGTTTGAAGTTAGTAGTTAGTAGTTAGTAGTTGGTAGTTAGTAGTTAGTAGTGATTATTTAGTAGTTAGTAGTTAGTAGTTATTAGTTAGTAGTTAGTGGTTAGTAGTTGGTAGTTAGCAGTTAGTAGTTAGTAGTTAGTAGTAAGTAGTCAGTAAATAGCGGTTAGTAGTTAGTAGTTAGTCGTTAGTAGTTAGTAGTTAGTCGTTAGAAGTTAGTTGTTAGTAGTTAGTGGTTAGTAGTTAGTAGTTAGTGGCTAGTAGTTAGTAGTTAGTCATTAGTAGTTAGTAGTTAGTAGTTAGTAATTAGTTGTTAGTTGTTAGAAGTTAGTGGTTAGTAGTTAGTAGTTAGTCGTTAGTAGTTAGTAGTTAGTCATTAGTAGTTAGTAGTTAGTAGGTAGTAGTTAGTAGTTAGTGGTTAAAAGTTAGTAGTTGGTAGTTAGTAGTTAATACTTAGTAATTAGTAGTTAGTCGTTAGTAGTTAGCAGTTAGTGGTTAGTAGTTAGTAGTTAGTTATTAGTTGTTAGTAGTTAGTGGTTAGTAGTTAGTAGCTAGTCGTTAGTAGTTAGTAGTTATTAGTTAGTAGTTAGTAGTTAGTAGTTAGTAGTTAGAAGTTATTAGTTAGTAGTTAGTAGTTAGTAGTTAGTAGTTAGAAGTTAGCGGTTAGTAGTTAGTGGTTAGTAGTTAGTAGTTAGTTGTTAGTTGTTAGTATTTTGTGGTTAGTAGTTAGTAGTTAGTCATTAGTAGTTAGTAGTTAGTAGTTAGTAGTTAGTAATTAGTAGTTAGTGGTTAGTAGTTAGTAGTTAGTAGTTAGTAGTTAGTAGTTAGTAGTTAGTAGTTAGTAGTTAGTGGTTTGAAGTTAGTAGTTAGTAGTTAGTAGTTGGTAGTTAGTAGTTAGTAGTGATTATTTAGTAGTTAGTAGTTAGTAGTTATTAGTTAGTAGTTAGTGGTTAGTAGTTGGTAGTTAGCAGTTAGTAGTTAGTAGTTAGTAGTAAGTAGTCAGTAAATAGCGGTTAGTAGTTAGTAGTTAGTCGTTAGTAGTTAGTAGTTAGTCGTTAGAAGTTAGTTGTTAGTAGTTAGTGGTTAGTAGTTAGTAGTTAGTGGCTAGTAGTTAGTAGTTAGTCATTAGTAGTTAGTAGTTAGTAGTTAGTAATTAGTTGTTAGTTGTTAGAAGTTAGTGGTTAGTAGTTAGTAGTTAGTCGTTAGTAGTTAGTAGTTAGTCATTAGTAGTTAGTAGTTAGTAGGTAGTAGTTAGTAGTTGGTGGTTAGAAGTTAGTAGTTAGTATTTAGTAGTTAGTACTTCGTAATTAGTAGTTAGTCGTTAGTAGTTAGTAGTTAGTGGTTAGTAGTTAGTAGTAAGTAGTCAGTAAATAGCGGTTAGTAGTTAGTAGTTAGTAGTTAGTAGCTAGTAGTTGGTGGTTAGAAGTTAGTAGTTAGTAGTTAGTACTTCGTAATTAGTAGTTAGTCGTTAGTAGTTAGTAGTTAGTGGTTAGTAGTTAGTAGTTAGTTTTTAATTGTTAGTAGTTGGTGGTTAGTAGTTAGTAGTTGGTCGTTAGTAGTTAGTAGTTAGTAGTTAGTAGTTAGTAGTTAGTAGTTAGTTGTTAGTTGTTAGAAGTTAGTGGTTAGTAGTTAGTAGTTAGTCGTTAGTAGTCAGTAGTTAGTCATTAGTAGTTAGTAGTTAGTAGGTAGTAGTTAGTAGTTAGTGGTTAAAAGTTAGTAGTTGGTAGTTAGTAGTTAATACTTAGTAATTAGTAGTTAGTCGTTAGTAGTTAGTAGTTAGTGGTTAGTAGTTAGTAGTTAGTTATTAGTTGTTAGTAGTTAGTGGTTAGTAGTTAGTAGTTAGTCGTTAGTAGTTAGTAGTTATTAGTTAGTAGTTAGTAGTTAGTAGTTAGTAGTTAGAAGTTAGCGGTTAGTAGTTAGTAGTTAGTAGATAGTAGTTAGTAGTTAGTGGTTAGAAGTTAGTAGTTAGTAGTTAGTACTTCGTAATTAGTAGTTAGTCGTTAGTAGTTAGTGGTTAGTAGTTAGTAGTTAGTTGTTAGTTGTTAGTATTTTATGGTTAGTAGTTAGTAGTTAGTCATTAGTAGTTAGTAGTTAGTAGTTAGTAGTTAGTAATTAGTAGTTAGTGGTTAGTAGTTAGTAGTTAGTAGTTAGTAGTTAGTAGTTAGTAGTTAGTAGTTAGTAGTTAGTAGTTAGTGGTTTGAAGTTAGTAGTTAGTAGTTAGTAGTTGGTAGTTAGTAGTTAGTAGTGATTATTTAGTAGTTAGTAGTTAGTAGTTATTAGTTAGTAGTTAGTGGTTAGTAGTTGGTAGTTAGCAGTTAGTAGTTAGTAGTTAGTAGTAAGTAGTCAGTAAATAGCGGTTAGTAGTTAGTAGTTAGTCGTTAGAAGTTAGTTGTTAGTAGTTAGTGGTTAGTAGTTAGTAGTTAGTGGCTAGTAGTTAGTAGTTAGTCATTAGTAGTTAGTAGTTAGTAGTTAGTAATTAGTTGTTAGTTGTTAGAAGTTAGTGGTTAGTAGTTAGTAGTTAGTCGTTAGTAGTTAGTAGTTAGTCATTAGTAGTTAGTAGTTAGTAGGTAGTAGTTAGTAGTTAGTGGTTAAAAGTTAGTAGTTGGTAGTTAGTAGTTAATACTTAGTAATTAGTAGTTAGTCGTTAGTAGTTAGCAGTTAGTGGTTAGTAGTTAGTAGTTAGTTATTAGTTGTTAGTAGTTAGTGGTTAGTAGTTAGTAGCTAGTCGTTAGTAGTTAGTAGTTATTAGTTAGTAGTTAGTAGTTAGTAGTTAGTAGTTAGAAGTTAGCGGTTAGTAGTTAGTAGTTAGTAGATAGTAGTTAGTTGTTAGTAGTTAGTGGTTAGAAGTTAGTAGTTAGTACTTCGTAATTAGTAGTTAGTCGTTAGTAGTTAGTGGTTATTAGTTAGTAGTTAGTTGTTAGTTGTTAGTATTTTGTGGTTAGTAGTTAGTAGTTAGTCATTAGTAGTTAGTAGTTATTAGTTAGTAGTTAGTAGTTAGTAGTTAGTAGTTAGAAGTTAGCGGTTAGTAGTTAGTAGTTAGTAGATAGTAGTTAGTAGTTAGTAGTTAGTGGTTAGAAGTTAGTAGTTAGTAGTTAGTACTTCGTAATTAGTAGTTAGTCGTTAGTAGTTAGTGGTTATTAGTTAGTAGTTAGTAGTTAGTAGTTAGTAGTTAGAAGTTAGCGGTTAGTAGTTAGTAGTTAGTAGATAGTAGTTAGTAGTTAGTAGTTAGTGGTTAGAAGTTAGTAGTTAGTAGTTAGTACTTCGTAATTAGTAGTTAGTCGTTAGTAGTTAGTGGTTAGTAGTTAGTAGTTAGTTGTTAGTTGTTAGTATTTTGTGGTTAGTAGTTAGTAGTTAGTCATTAGTAGTTAGTAGTTAGTAGTTAGTAGTTAGTCGTTAGTAGTTAGTAGTTATTAGTTAGTAGTTAGTAGTTAGTAGTTAGTAGTTAGAAGTTAGCGGTTAGTAGTTAGTAGTTAGTAGATAGTAGTTAGTAGTTAGTAGTTAGTGGTTAGAAGTTAGTAGTTAGTAGTTAGTACTTCGTAATTAGTAGTTAGTCGTTAGTAGTTAGTGGTTAGTAGTTAGTAGTTAGTTGTTAGTTGTTAGTATTTTGTGGTTAGTAGTTAGTAGTTAGTCATTAGTAGTTAGTAGTTAGTAGTTAGTAGTTAGTAATTAGTAGTTAGTGGTTAGTAGTTAGTAGTTAGTAGTTAGTAGTTAGTAGTTAGTAGTTAGTAGTTAGTAGTTAGTAGTTAGTGGTTTGAAGTTAGTAGTTAGTAGTTAGTAGTTGGTAGTTAGTAGTTAGTAGTGATTATTTAGTAGTTAGTAGTTAGTAGTTATTAGTTAGTAGTTAGTGGTTAGTAGTTGGTAGTTAGCAGTTAGTAGTTAGTAGTTAGTAGTAAGTAGTCAGTAAATAGCGGTTAGTAGTTAGTAGTTAGTCGTTAGTAGTTAGTAGTTAGTCGTTAGAAGTTAGTTGTTAGTAGTTAGTGGTTAGTAGTTAGTAGTTAGTGGCTAGTAGTTAGTAGTTAGTCATTAGTAGTTAGTAGTTAGTAGTTAGTAATTAGTTGTTAGTTGTTAGAAGTTAGTGGTTAGTAGTTAGTAGTTAGTCGTTAGTAGTTAGTAGTTAGTCATTAGTAGTTAGTAGTTAGTAGGTAGTAGTTAGTAGTTAGTGGTTAAAAGTTAGTAGTTGGTAGTTAGTAGTTAATACTTAGTAATTAGTAGTTAGTCGTTAGTAGTTAGCAGTTAGTGGTTAGTAGTTAGTAGTTAGTTATTAGTTGTTAGTAGTTAGTGGTTAGTAGTTAGTAGCTAGTCGTTAGTAGTTAGTAGTTATTAGTTAGTAGTTAGTAGTTAGTAGTTAGTAGTTAGAAGTTAGCGGTTAGTAGTTAGTAGTTAGTAGATAGTAGTTAGTTGTTAGTAGTTAGTGGTTAGAAGTTAGTAGTTAGTACTTCGTAATTAGTAGTTAGTCGTTAGTAGTTAGTGGTTATTAGTTAGTAGTTAGTTATTAGTTGTTAGTAGTTAGTGGTTAGTAGTTAGTAGTTAGTCGTTAGTAGTTAGTAGTTAGTAGTTAGTAATTAGTAGTTAGTAGTTAGTGGTTTGAAGTTAGTAGTTAGTAGTTAGTAGTTGGTAGTTAGTAGTTAGTATTGAGTAATTAGTAGTTAGTAGTTAGTAGTTAGTAGTTAGTAGTTAGTAGTTAGTGGTTAGTAATTGGTAGTTATCAGTTAGTAGTTAGTAGTAAGTAGTCAGTAAATAGTGGTTAGTAGTTAGCAGTTAGTCGTTAGTAGTGAGTAGTTAGTAGTTAGTAGTTAGTAGTTAGTACTTCGTAATTAGTAGTTAGTCGTTAGTAGTTAGCAGTTAGTGGTTAGTAGTTAGTAGTTAGTTTTTAGTTGTTAGTAGTTGTTGGTTAGTAGTTAGTAGTTGTTCGTTAGTAGTTAGTAGTTAGTAGTTAGTAATTAGTAGTTAGTAGTTAGTAGTTAGTAGTTAGTAGTTAGTTGTTAGTAGTTAGTAGTTAGTAGTTAGTAGTTAGTAGTTAGTAGTTAGTAGTTAGTAGTTAGTAGTTAGTAGTTAGTAGTTAGTAGTTAGTAGTTAGTAGTTAGTAGTTAGTAGTTAGAAGTTAGCGGTTAGTAGTTAGTAGTTAGTAGATAGTAGTTAGTTGTTAGTAGTTAGTGGTTAGAAGTTAGTAGTTAGTAGTTAGTACTTCGTAATTAGTAGTTAGTCGTTAGTAGTTAGTGGTTAGTAGTTAGTAGTTAGTTGTTAGTTGTTAGTAGTTAGTGGTTAGTAGTTAGTAGTTAGTCGTTAGTAGTTAGTAGTGAGTAGTTAGTAGTTAGTAGTTAGTAATTAGTAGTTAGTAGTTAGTGGTTTGAAGTTAGTAGTTAGTAGTTAGTAGTTGGTAGTTAGTAGTTAGTATTGAGTAATTAGCAGTTAATAGTTAGTAGTTAGTAGTTAGTAGTTAGTAGTTAGTGGTTAGTAATTGGTAGTTATCAGTTAGTAGTTAGTAGTAAGTAGTCAGTAAATAGTGGTTAGTAGTTAGCAGTTAGTCGTTAGTAGTGAGTAGTTAGTAGTGAGTAGTTAGTAGTTAGTAGTTAGTAGTTAGTACTTCGTAATTAGTAGTTAGTCGTTAGTAGTTAGTAGTTAGTGGTTAGTAGTTAGTAGTTAGTTTTTAGTTGTTAGTAGTTGGTGGTTAGTAGTTAGTAGTTGGTCGTTAGTAGTTAGTAGTTAGTAGTTAGTAATTAGTAGTTAGTAGTTAGTAGTTAGTAGTTAGTAGTTAGTTGTTAGTAGTTAGTAGTTAGTAGTTAGTAGTTAGTAGTTAGTAGTTAGTAGTTAGTAGTTAGTAGTTAGTAGTTAGTAGTTAGTAGTTAGTAGTTAGTAGTTGGTGGTTAGTAGTTAGTAGTTGGTCGTTAGTAGTTAGTAGTTAGTAGTTAGTAATTGGTAGTTAGTAGTTAGTAGTTAGTAGTTAGTGGTTAGTAGTTAGTAGTTAGTCGTTAGTAGTTAGTAGTGAGTAGTTAGTAGTTAGTAGTTAGTAGTTAGTAATTAGTAGTTAGTAGTTAGTAGTTAGTAGTTAGTAGATAGTAGTTAGTAGTTAGTAGTTAATGGTTTGAAGTTAGTAGTTAGTAGTTAGTAGTTGGTAGTTAGTAATTAGTAGTGAGTAATTAGTAGTTAGTAGTTAGCAGTTAGTAGTTAGTAGTTAGTGGTTAGTAATTGGTAGTTAGCAGTTAGTAGTTAGTAGTAAGTAGTCAGTAAATAGCGGTTAGTAGTTAGCAGTTAGTCGTTAGTAGTGAGTAGTTAGTAGTTAGTAGTTAGTAGTTAGTAGTTAGTAATTAGTAGTTAGTCGTTAGTAGTTAGTAGTTAGTGGTTAGTAGTTAGTGGTTAGCTGTTAGTAGTTAGTAGTTAGTAGTTAGTAGTTAGTAGTTAGTAGTTAGTAGTTAGTAGTTAGTAGTTAGTAGTTAGTAGTTAGTAGTTAGTCGTTAGTAGTTAGTAGTTAGTAGTTAGTAGTTAGTAGTTGGTGGTTAGAAGTTAGTAGTTAGTAGTTAGTAGTTGGTGGTTAGTGGTTAGTAGTTGGTCGTTAGTAGTTAGTAGTTAGTAGTTAGTAGTTAGTAGTTAGTAGATAATAGTTAGTAGTTAGTAGTTAGTAGTTAGTAGTTAGTAGTTAGTACTTCGTAATTAGTAGTTAGTCGTTAGTAGTTAGTAGTTAGTGGTTAGTAGTTGGTAGTTAGTTTTTAGTTGTTAGTAGTTGGTGGTTAGTAGTTAGTAGTTGGTCGTTAGTAGTTAGTAGTTAGTAGTTAGTAGTTAGTAGTTAGTAGTTAGTAGTTAGTTGTTAGTAGTTAGTAGTTAGTAGTTAGTAGTTAGTAGTTAATAGTTAGTAGTTAGTAGTTAGCAGATAGTAGTTAGTAGTTAGTGGTTAGTAGTTAGTAGTTAGTAGTTAGAAGTTAGCGGTTAGTAGTTAGTAGTTAGTAGATAGTAGTTAGTAGTTAGTAGTTAGTGGTTAGAAGTTAGTAGTTAGTAGTTAGTACTTCGTTATTAGTAGTTAGTCGTTAGTAGTTAGTGGTTAATAGTTAGTAGTTAGTTGTTATTTGTTAGTAGTTAGTGGTTAGTAGTTAGTAGTTAGTCGTTAGTAGTTAGTAGTGAGTATTTAGTAGTTAGTAGTTAGTAGTTAGTACTAAGTAGTTAGTAGTTAGTAGTTAGTAGATAGTAGTTGGTAGTTAGTAGCTAGTGGTTTGAAGTTAGTAGTTAGTAGTTGGTAGTTAGTAATTAGTAGTGAGTAATTAGTAGTTAGTAGTTAGCAGTTAGTAGTTAGTAGTTAGTGGTTAGTAATTGGTAGTTAGCAGTTAGTAGTTAGTAGTAAGTAGTCAGTAAATAGCGGTTAGTAGTTAGCAGTTAGTCGTTAGTAGTGAGTAGTTAGTAGTTAGTAGTTAGTAGTTAGTAGTTAGTAGTTAGTAATTAGTAGTTAGTCGTTAGTAGTTAGTAGTTAGTGGTTAGTAGTTAGCGGTTAGGTGTTAGTAGTTGGTAGTTAGTAGTTAGTAGTTAGTAGTTAGTAGTTAGTAGTTAGTAGTTAGTAGTTATTAGTTAGTAGTTAGTAGTTAGTAGTTAGTAGTTAGTAGTTAGTAGTTGGTGGTTAGAAGTTAGTAGTTGGTCGTTAGTAGTTAGTAGTTAGTAGTTAGTAGTTAGTAGTTAGTAGTTAGTAGTTAGTAGTTAGTAGTTAGTAGTTAGTAGTTAGTAGTTAGTAATTAGTAGTTAGTCGTTAGTAGTTAGTAGTTAGTGGTTAGTAGTTAGTGGTTAGCTGTTAGTAGTTAGTAGTTAGTAGTTAGTAGTTAGTAGTTAGTAGTTAGTAGTTAGTAGTTAGTAGTTAGTAGTTAGTATTTAGTAATTAGTAGTTAGTAGTTAGTAGTTAGTAGTTAGTAGTTGGTGGTTAGAAGTTAGTAGTTAGTAGTTAGTAGTTGGTGGTTAGTGGTTAGTAGTTGGTCGTTAGTAGTTAGTAGTTAGTAGTTAGTAGTTAGTAGTTAGTAGTTAGTAGATAATAGTTAGTAGTTAGTATTTAGTAGTTAGTAGTTAGTAGTTAGTACTTCGTAATTAGTAGTTAGTCGTTAGTAGTTAGTAGTTAGTGGTTAGTAGTTGGTAGTTAGTTTTTAGTTGTTAGTAGTTGGTGGTTAGTAGTTAGTAGTTGGTCGTTAGTAGTTAGTAGTTAGTAGTTAGTAGTTAGTAGTTAGTAGTTAGTAGTTAGTAGTTAGTTGTTAGTAGTTAGTAGTTAGTAGTTAGTAGTTAGTAGTTAGTAGTTATTAGTTAGTAGTTAGTAGTTAGCAGATAGTAGTTAGTAGTTAGTGGTTAGTAGTTAGTAGTTAGTAGTTAGAAGTTAGCGGTTAGTAGTTAGTAGTTAGTAGATAGTAGTTAGTAGTTAGTAGTTAGTGGTTAGAAGTTAGTAGTTAGTAGTTAGTACTTCGTTATTAGTAGTTAGTCGTTAGTAGTTAGTGGTTAATAGTTAGTAGTTAGTTGTTATTTGTTAGTAGTTAGTGGTTAGTAGTTAGTAGTTAGTCGTTAGTAGTTAGTAGTGAGTATTTAGTAGTTAGTAGTTAGTAGTTAGTACTAAGTAGTTAGTAGTTAGTAGTTAGTAGATAGTAGTTGGTAGTTAGTAGCTAGTGGTTTGAAGTTAGTAGTTAGTAGTTGGTAGTTTGTAATTAGTAGTGAGTAATTAGTAGTTAGTAGTTAGCAGTTAGTAGTTAGTAGTTAGTGGTTAGTAATTGGTAGTTAGCAGTTAGTAGTTAGTAGTAAGTAGTCAGTAAATAGCGGTTAGTAGTTAGCAGTTAGTCGTTAGTAGTGAGTAGTTAGTAGTTAGTAGTTAGTAGTTAGTAGTTAGTAGTTAGTAATTAGTAGTTAGTCGTTAGTGGTTAGTAGTTAGTGGTTAGTAGTTAGTGGTTAGGTGTTAGTAGTTGGTAGTTAGTAGTTAGTAGTTAGTAGTTAGTAGTTAGTAGTTAGTAGTTAGTAGTTATTAGTTAGTAGTTAGTAGTTAGTAGTTAGTAGTTAGTAGTTAGTAGTTGGTGGTTAGAAGTTAGTAGTTGGTCGTTAGTAGTTAGTAGTTAGTAGTTAGTAGTTAGTAGTTAGTAGTTAGTAGTTAGTAGTTAGTAGTTAGTAGTTAGTAGTTAGTAATTAGTAGTTAGTCGTTAGTAGTTAGTAGTTAGTGGTTAGTAGTTAGTGGTTAGCTGTTAGTAGTTAGTAGTTAGTAGTTAGTAGTTAGTAGTTAGTAGTTAGTAGTTAGTAGTTAGTAGTTAGTAGTTAGTAGTTAGTAGTTAATAGTTAGTAGTTAGTAGTTAGTAGTTAGTAGTTAGTAGTTAGTAGTTAGTAGTTAGTAGTTAGTAGTTAGTAGATAATAGTTAGTAGTTAGTATTTAGTAGTTAGTAGTTAGTAGTTAGTACTTCGTAATTAGTAGTTAGTCGTTAGTAGTTAGTAGTTAGTGGTTAGTAGTTGGTAGTTAGTTTTTAGTTGTTAGTAGTTGGTGGTTAGTAGTTAGTAGTTGGTCGTTAGTAGTTAGTAGTTAGTAGTTAGTAGTTAGTAGTTAGTAGTTAGTAGTTAGTAGTTAGTTGTTAGTAGTTAGTAGTTAGTAGTTAGTAGTTAGTAGTTGGTAGTTAGTAGTTATTAGTTAGTAGTTAGTAGTTAGCAGATAGTAGTTAGTAGTTAGTGGTTAGTAGTTAGTAGTTAGTAGTTAGAAGTTAGCGGTTAGTAGTTAGTAGTTAGTAGATAGTAGTTAGTAGTTAGTAGTTAGTGGTTAGAAGTTAGTAGTTAGTAGTTAGTACTTCGTTATTAGTAGTTAGTCGTTAGTAGTTAGTGGTTAATAGTTAGTAGTTAGTTGTTATTTGTTAGTAGTTAGTGGTTAGTAGTTAGTAGTTAGTCGTTAGTAGTTAGTGGTGAGTATTTAGTAGTTAGTAGTTAGTAGTTAGTACTAAGTAGTTAGTAGTTAGTAGTTAGTAGATAGTAGTTAGTAGTTAGTAGCTAGTAGTTTGAAGTTAGTAGTTAGTAGTTGGTAGTTAGTAATTAGTAGTGAGTAATTAGTAGTTAGTAGTTAGCAGTTAGTAGTTAGTAGTTAGTGGTTAGTAATTGGTAGTTAGCAGTTAGTAGTTAGTAGTAAGTAGTCAGTAAATAGCGGTTAGTAGTTAGCAGTTAGTCGTTAGTAGTGAGTAGTTAGTAGTTAGTAGTTAGTAGTTAGTAGTTAGTAGTTAGTAATTAGTAGTTAGTCGTTAGTAGTTAGTAGTTAGTGGTTAGTAGTTAGTGGTTAGGTGTTAGTAGTTGGTAGTTAGTAGTTAGTTGTTAGTAGTTAGTAGTTAGTAGTTAGTAGTTAGTAGTTATTAGTTAGTAGTTAGTAGTTAGTAGTTAGTAGTTAGTAGTTAGTAGTTGGTGGTTAGAAGTTAGTAGTTGGTCGTTAGTAGTTAGTATTTAGTAGTTAGTAGTTAGTAGTTAGTAGTTAGTAGTTAGTAGTTAGTAGTTAGTAGTTAGTAGTTAAAAGTTAGTAGTTAGTAGTTAGTAGTTAGTAGTTAGTAGTTAGTAGTTGGTGGTTAGAAGTTAGTAGTTAGTAGTTAGCAGTTAGTACTTCGTAATTAGTAGTTAGTCGTTAGTAGTTAGTAGTTAGTGGTTAGTAGTTAGTAGTAAGTAGTCAGTATATAGAGGTTAGTAGTTAGCAGTTAGTCGTTAGTAGTGAGTAGTTAGTGGTTAGTAGTTAGTAGTTAGTAGTTAGTAATTAGTAGTTAGTCGTTAGTAGATAGTAGTTAGTGGTTAGTAGTTAGTGGTTAGCTGTTAGTAGTTAGTAGTTAGTAGTTAGTAGTTAGTAGTTAGTAGTTAGCAGTTAGTAGTTAGTAGTTAGTAGTTAGTAGTTGGTGGTTAGTGGTTAGTAGTTGGTCGTTAGTAGTTAGTAGTTAGTAGTTAGTAGTTAGTAGTTAGTAGTTAGTAGATAATAGTTAGTAGTTAGTATTTAGTAGTTAGTAGTTAGTAGTTAGTACTTCGTAATTAGTAGTTAGTCGTTAGTAGTTAGTAGTTAGTGGTTAGTAGTTGGTAGTTAGTTTTTAGTTGTTAGTAGTTGGTGGTTAGTAGTTAGTAGTTGGTCGTTAGTAGTTAGTAGTTAGTAGTTAGTAGTTAGTAGTTAGTAGTTAGTAGTTAGTAGTTAGTTGTTAGTAGTTAGTAGTTAGTAGTTAGTAGTTAGTAGTTAGTAGTTAGTAGTTATTAGTTAGTAGTTAGTAGTTAGCAGATAGTAGTTAGTAGTTAGTGGTTAGTAGTTAGTAGTTAGTAGTTAGAAGTTAGCGGTTAGTAGTTAGTAGTTAGTAGATAGTAGTTAGTAGTTAGTAGTTAGTGGTTAGAAGTTAGTAGTTAGTAGTTAGTACTTCGTTATTAGTAGTTAGTCGTTAGTAGTTAGTGGTTAATAGTTAGTAGTTAGTTGTTATTTGTTAGTAGTTAGTGGTTAGTAGTTAGTAGTTAGTCGTTAGTAGTTAGTGGTGAGTATTTAGTAGTTAGTAGTTAGTAGTTAGTTCTAAGTAGTTAGTAGTTAGTAGTTAGTAGATAGTAGTTAGTAGTTAGTAGCTAGTGGTTTGAAGTTAGTAGTTAGTAGTTGGTAGTTAGTAATTAGTAGTGAGTAATTAGTAGTTAGTAGTTAGCAGTTAGTAGTTAGTAGTTAGTGGTTAGTAATTGGTAGTTAGCAGTTAGTAGTTAGTAGTAAGTAGTCAGTAAATAGCGGTTAGTAGTTAGCAGTTAGTCGTTAGTAGTGAGTAGTTAGTAGTTAGTAGTTAGTAGTTAGTAGTTAGTAGTTAGTAATTAGTAGTTAGTCGTTAGTAGTTAGTAGTTAGTGGTTAGTAGTTAGTGGTTAGGTGTTAGTAGTTGGTAGTTAGTAGTTAGTTGTTAGTAGTTAGTAGTTAGTAGTTAGTAGTTAGTAGTTATTAGTTAGTAGTTAGTAGTTAGTAGTTAGTAGTTAGTAGTTAGTAGTTGGTGGTTAGAAGTTAGTAGTTGGTCGTTAGTAGTTAGTATTTAGTAGTTAGTAGTTAGTAGTTAGTAGTTAGTAGTTAGTAGTTAGTAGTTAGTAGTTAGTAGTTAAAAGTTAGTAGTTAGTAGTTAGTAGTTAGTAGTTAGTAGTTAGTAGTTGGTGGTTAGAAGTTAGTAGTTAGTAGTTAGCAGTTAGTACTTCGTAATTAGTAGTGAGTCGTTAGTAGTTAGTAGTTAGTGGTTAGTAGTTAGTAGTAAGTAGTCAGTATATAGAGGTTAGTAGTTAGCAGTTAGTCGTTAGTAGTGAGTAGTTAGTGGTTAGTAGTTAGTAGTTAGTAGTTAGTAATTAGTAGTTAGTCGTTAGTAGATAGTAGTTAGTGGTTAGTAGTTAGTGGTTAGCTGTTAGTAGTTAGTAGTTAGTAGTTAGTAGTTAGTAGTTAGCAGTTAGTAGTTAGTAGTTAGTAGTTAGTAGTTAGTAGTTAGTAGTTGGTGGTTAGAAGTTAATAGTTAGTAGTTAGTAGTTAGTACTTCGTAATTAGTAGTTAGTCGTTAGTAGTTAGTAGTTAGTGGTTAGTAGTTAGTAGTTAGTTTTTAGTTGTTAGTAGTTGGTGGTTAGTAGTTAGTAGTTGGTCGTTAGTAGTTAGTAGTTAGTAGTTAGTAGTTAGTAGTTAGTAGTTAGTAGTTAGTAGTTAGTAGTTAGTAGTTAGTAGTTAGTAGTTAGTAGTTAGTAGTTAGTAGTTAGTAGTTAGTAGTAAGTAGTTAGTAGTTAGTAGTTAGTAGTTAGTAGTTAGTAGTTAGTAGTTAGTAGTTAGTAGTTAGTAGTTGGTGGTTAGAAGTTAGTAGTTAGTAGTTAGTAGTTAGTACTTCGTAATTAGTAGTTAGTCGTTAGTAGTTAGTAGTTAGTGGTTAGTAGTTAGTAGTTAGTTTTTAGTTGTTAGTAGTTGGTGGTTAGTAGTTAGTAGTTGGTCGTTAGTAGTTAGTAGTTAGTAGTTAGTAGTTAGTAGTTAGTAGTTAGTAGTTAGTAGTTAGTAGTTAGTAGTTAGTAGTTAGTAGTTAGTAGTTAGTAGTTAGTAGTTAGTTGTTAGTAGTTAGTAGTTAGTAGTTAGTAGTTAGTAGTTAGTAGTTAGTAGTTAGTGGCTAGTAGTTAGTAGTTAGTAGTTAGTATTTAGAAGTTAGCGGTTAGTAGTTAGTAGTTAGTAGATAGTAGTTAGTAGTTAGTAGTTAGTGGTTAGAAGTTAGTAGTTAGTAGTTAGCAATTAGTACTTCGTAATTAGTAGTTAGTCGTTAGTAGTTAGTAGTTAGTGGTTAGTAGTTAGTAGTAAGTAGTCGGTATATAGAGGTTAGTAGTTAGCAGTTAGTCGTTAGTAGTGAGTAGTTAGTGGTTAGTAGTTAGTAGTTAGTAGTTAGTAATTAGTAGTTAGTCGTTAGTAGATAGTAGTTAGTGGTTAGTAGTTAGTGGTTAGCTGTTAGTAGTTAGTAGTTAGTAGTTAGTAGTTAGTAGTTAGCAGTTAGTAGTTAGTAGTTAGTAGTTAGTAGTTAGTAGTTAGTAGTTGGTGGTTAGAAGTTAATAGTTAGTAGTTAGTAGTTAGTAGTTAGTAGTTAGTAGTTAGTAGTTAGTAGTTAGTAGTTAGTAGTTAGTAGTTAGTAGTAAGTAGTTAGTAGTTAGTAGTTAGTAGTTAGTGGTTAGCTGTTAGTAGTTAGTAGTTAGTAGTTAGTAGTTGGTGGTTAGAAGTTAATAGTTAGTAGTTAGTACTTCGTAATTAGTAGTTAGTCGTTAGTAGATAGTAGTTAGTGGTTAGTAGTTAGTGGTTAGCTGTTAGTAGTTAGTAGTTAGTAGTTAGTAGTTAGTAGTTAGCAGTTAGTAGTTAGTAGTTAGTAGTTAGTAGTTAGTAGTTAGTAGTTGGTGGTTAGAAGTTAATAGTTAGTAGTTAGTAGTTAGTACTTCGTAATTAGTAGTTAGTCGTTAGTAGTTAGTAGTTAGTGGTTAGTAGTTAGTAGTTAGTTTTTAGTTGTTAGTGTTTGGTGGTTAGTAGTTAGTAGTTGGTCGTTAGTAGTTAGTAGTTAGTAGTTAGTAGTTAGTAGTTAGTAGTTAGTAGTTAGTAGTTAGTAGTTAGTAGTTAGTAGTTAGTAGTTAGTAGTTAGTAGTTAGTAGTTAGTAGTAAGTAGTTAGTAGTTAGTAGTTAGTAGTTAGTAGTTAGTAGTTAGTAGTTAGTAGTTGGTGGTTAGAAGTTAGTAGTTAGTAGTTAGTAGTTAGTACTTCGTAATTAGTAGTTAGTCGTTAGTAGTTAGTAGTTAGTGGTTAGTAGTTAGTAGTTAGTTTTTAGTTGTTAGTAGTTGGTGGTTAGTAGTTAGTAGTTGGTCGTTAGTAGTTAGTAGTTAGTAGTTAGTAGTTAGTAGTTAGTAGTTAGTAGTTAGTAGTTAGTAATTAGTAGTTAGTAGTTAGTAGTTAGTAGTTAGTAGTTAGTAGTTAGTAGTTAGTTGTTAGTAGTTAGTAGTTAGTAGTTAGTAGTTAGTAGTTAGTAGTTAGTAGTTAGTGGCTAGTAGTTAGTAGTTAGTAGTTAGTATTTAGAAGTTAGCGGTTAGTAGTTAGTAGTTAGTAGATAGTAGTTAGTAGTTAGTAGTTAGTGGTTAGAAGTTAGTAGTTAGTAGTTAGTACTTCGTAATTAGTAGTTAGTCGTTAGTAGTTAGTGGTTAGTAGTTAGTAGTTAGTTGTTAGTTGTTAGTAGTTAGTGGTTAGTAGTTAGTAGTTAGTCGTTAGTAGTTAGTAGTTTGTAGTTAGTAGTTAGTAGTTAGTAATTAGTAATTACTAGTTAGTAGTTAGTAGTTAGTAGTTAGTAGATAGTAGTTAGTAGTTAGTAGTTAGTGGTTTGAAGTTAGTAGTTAGTAGTTAGTAGTTGGTAGTTAGTAGTTAGCAGTGAGTAATTAGTAGTTAGTAGTTAGTAGTTAGTAGTTAGTGGTTAGTAATTAGTAATTAGCAGTTAGTAGTTAGTAGTAAGTAGTCAGTAAATATCGGTTAGTAGTTAGCAGTTAGTCGTTAGTAGTGAGTAGTTAGTAGTTAGTAGTTAGTAGTTAGTAGTTAGTAATTAGTAGTTAGTCGTTAGTAGTTAGTAGTTAGTGGTTAGTAGTTAGTGGTTAGCTGTTAGTAGTTAGTAGTTAGTAGTTAGTAGTTAGTAGTTAGTAGTTAGTAGTTAGTAGTTAGTAGTTAGTAGTTAGTAGTTAGTAGTTAGTAGTTAGTAGTTAGTAGTTAGTAGTTAGTAGTTAGTAGTTAGTAGTTAGTAGTTAGTAGTTAGTAGTTTGTGGTTAGAAGTTGGTAGTTAGTAGTTAGTAGTTAGTAGTTGGTGGTTAGTAGTTAGTACTTGGTCGTTAGTAGTTAGTAGTTAGTAGTTAGTAGTTAGTAGTTAGTAGTTAGTAGTTAGTAGTTAGTAGTTAGTAGTTGGTGGTTAGAAGTTAGTAGTTAGTAGTTAGTAGTTAGTACTTCGCAGTTAGTAGTTAGTCGTTAGTAGTTAGTAGTTAGTGGTTAGTAGTTAGTAGTTAGTTTTTAGTTGTTAGTAGTTGGTGGTTAGTAGTTAGTAGTTGGTCTTTAGTAGTTAGTAGTTAGTAGTTAGTAGTTAGTAGTTAGTAGTTAGTAGTTAGTAGTTAGTAGTTAGTTGTTAGTAGTCAGTAGTTATTTGTTAGTAGTTAGTAGTTAGTAGTTAGTAGTTAGTAGTTAGTAGTTAGTGGTTAGTAGTTAGTAGTTAGTAGTTAGAAGTTAGCGGTTAGTAGTTAGTAGTTAGTAGATAGTAGTTAGTAGTTAGTAGTTAGTGGTTAGAAGTTAGTAGTTAGTAGTCAGTACTTCGTAATTAGTAGTTAGTCGTTAGTAGTTAGTGGTTATCAGTTAGTAGTTATTTGTTAGTTGTTAGTAGTTAGTGGTTAGTAGTTAGTAGTTAGTCGTTAGTAGTTAGTAGTGAGTAATTAGTAGTTAGTAGTTAGTAATTAGTAGTTAGTAGTTAGTAGTTAGTAGTTAGTAGATAGTAGTTAGTAGTTAGTAGTTAGTGGTTTGAAGTTAGTAGTTAGTAGTTGGTAGTTAGTAGTTAGTAGTGAGTAATTAGTAGTTAGTAGTTAGTAGTTAGTAGTTAGTAGTTAGTGGTTAGTAATTGGTAGTTATCAGTTAGTAGTTAGTAGTAAGTAGTCAGTAAATAGCGGTTAGTAGTTAGCAGTTAGTCGTTAGTTGTGAGTAGTTGGTAGTTAGTAGTTAGTAGTTAGTACTTCGTAATTAGTAGTTAGTCGTTAGTAGTTAGTAGTTAGCGGTTAGTAGTTAGTAGTTAGTTTTTAGTTTTTAGTAGTTGGTGGTTAGTAGTTAGTAGTTGGTCGTTAGTAGTTAGTAGTTAGTAGTTAGTAGTTAGTAGTTATTAGTTAGTAGTTAGTAGTTAGTAGTTAGTAGTTAGTAGTTAGTAGTTAGTAGTTAGTAGTTAGTAGTTAGTAGTTAGTAGTTAGTAGTTAGTAGTTAGTAGTTAGTAGTTAGTAGTTAGTAGTTAGTAGTTAGTAGTTAGTAGTTAGTAGCTAGTAGTTGGTGGTTAGAAGTTAGTAGTTAGTAGTTAGTAGTTAGTACTTCGTAATTTTAGTTAGTCGTTAGTAGTTAGTAGTTAGTGGTTAGTAGTTAGTAGTTAGTTTTTAATTGTTAGTAGTTGGTGGTTAGTAGTTAGTAGTTGGTCGTTAATAGTTAGTAGTTAGTAGTTAGTAGTTAGTAGTTGGTGGTTAGAAGTTAGTAGTTAGTAGTTAGTAGTTAGTACTTCGTAATTAGTAGTTAGTCGTTAGTAGTTAGTAGTTAGTGGTTAGTAGTTAGTAGTAAGTAGTCAGTAAATAGCGGTTAGTAGTTAGCAGTTAGTCGTTAGTAGTGAGTGGTTAGTAGTTAGTAGTTAGTAGTTAGTAGTTAGTAATTAGTAGTTAGTCGTTAGTAGTTAGTAGTTAGTGGTTAGTAGTTAATGGTTAGCTGTTAGTAGTTAGTAGTTAGTAGTTAGTAGTTAGTAGTTAGTAGTTAGTAGTTAGTAGTTAGTAGTTAGTAGTTAGTAGTTAGTAGTTAGGAGTTAGCAGTTAGTAGTTAGTAGTTAGTAGTTAGTAGTTAGTAGTTAGTAGTTAGTAGTTAGTAGTTAGTAGTTAGTAGTTAGTAGTTAGTAGTTAGTAGTTAGTAGTTAGCAGTTAGTAGTTAGTAGTTAGTAGTTAGTAGTTAGTAGTTAGTAGTTAGTAGTTAGTAGTTAGTAGTTAGTAGTTAGTAGTTAGTAGTTAGTAGTTAGTTGTTAGTAGTTAGTAGTTAGTAGTTAGTAGCTAGCAGTTAGTAGTTAGTAGTTAATAGTTAGTAGTTAGTAGTAAGTAGTTAGTAGTTAGTAGTTGGTAGTTAGTAGTTAGCAGTTAGTAGTTAGTAGTTAGTAGTTAGTAGTTAGTAGTTAGTAGTTAGTAGTTAGTAGTTAGTAGTTAGCAGTTAGTAGTTAGTAGTTAGTAGTTAGTAGTTAGTAGTTAGTAGTTAGTAGTTAGTAGTTAGTAGTTAGTAGTTAGTAGTTAGTAGTTAGTAGTTAGTAGTTAGTAGTTAGTAGTTAGTAGTTAGTAGTTAGTAGTTAGTAGTTAGTAGTTAGTAATTAGTAGTTAGTCGTTAGTAGTTAGTAGTTAGTGGTTAGTAGTTAATGGTTAGCTGTTAGTAGTTAGTAGTTAGTAGTTAGTAGTTAGTAGTTAGTAGTTAGTAGTTAGCAGTTAGTAGTTAGTAGTTAGTAGTTAGTAGTTAGTAGTTAGTAGTTAGTAGTTAGTAGTTAGTAGTTAGCAGTTAGTAGTTAGTAGTTAGTAGTTAGTAGTTAGTAGTTAGTAGTTAGTAGTTAGTAGTTAGTAGTTAGTAGTTAGTAGTTAGTAGTTAGTAGTTAGTGGTTAGTAGTTAGTAGTAAGTAGTCAGTAAATAGCGGTTAGTAGTTAGCAGTTAGTCGTTAGTAGTGAGTGGTTAGTAGTTAGTAGTTAGTAGTTAGTAGTTAGTAATTAGTAGTTAGTCGTTAGTAGTTAGTAGTTAGTGGTTAGTAGTTAATGGTTAGCTGTTAGTAGTTAGTAGTTAGTAGTTAGTAGTTAGTAGTTAGTAGTTAGTAGTTAGTAGTTAGTAGTTAGTAGTTAGTAGTTAGTAGTTAGGAGTTAGCAGTTAGTAGTTAGTAGTTAGTAGTTAGTAGTTAGTAGTTAGTAGTTAGTAGTTAGTAGTTAGTAGTTAGTAGTTAGTAGTTAGTAGTTAGTAGTTAGTAGTTAGCAGTTAGTAGTTAGTAGTTAGTAGTTAGTAGTTAGTAGTTAGTAGTTAGTAGTTAGTAGTTAGTAGTTAGTAGTTAGTAGTTAGTAGTTAGTAGTTAGTAGTTAGTAGTTAGTAGTTAGTAGTTAGTAGCTAGCAGTTAGTAGTTAGTAGTTAATAGTTAGTAGTTAGTAGTAAGTAGTTAGTAGTTAGTAGTTGGTAGTTAGTAGTTAGCAGTTAGTAGTTAGTAGTTAGTAGTTAGTAGTTAGTAGTTAGTAGTTAGTAGTTAGTAGTTAGTAGTTAGCAGTTAGTAGTTAGTAGTTAGTAGTTAGTAGTTAGTAGTTAGTAGTTAGTAGTTAGTAGTTAGTAGTTAGTAGTTAGTAGTTAGTAGTTAGTAGTTAGTAGTTAGTAGTTAGTAGTTAGTAGTTAGTAGTTAGTAGTTAGTAGTTAGTAGTTAGTAGTTAGTAGTTAGCTGTTAGTAGTTAGTAGTTAGTAGTTAGTAGTTAGTAGTTAGTAGTTAGTAGTTAGTAGTTAGTAGTTAGTAGTTAGTAGTTAGTAGTTAGTAGTTAGTAGTTAGTAGTTAGTACTTCGTAATTAGTAGTTAGTCGTTAGTAGTTAGTAGTTAGCGGTTAGTAGTTAGTAGTTAGTTTTTAGTTTTTAGTAGTTGGTGGTTAGTAGTTAGTAGTTGGTCGTTAGTAGTTAGTAGTTAGTAGTTAGTAGTTAGTAGTTAGTAGTTAGTAGTTAGTAGTTAGTAGTTAGTAGTTAGTAGTTAGTAGTTAGTAGTTAGTAGTTAGTAGTTAGTAGTTAGTACTTCGTAATTAGTAGTTAGTCGTTAATAGTTAGTAGTTAGCGGTTAGTAGTTAGTAGTTAGTAGTTAGTAGTTAGTAGTTAGTAGTTAGTAGTTAGTAGTTAGTAGTTAGTAGTTAGTAGTTAGTAGTTAGTAGTTAGTAGTTAGTAGTTAGTAGTTAGCTGTTAGTAGTTAGTAGTTAGTAGTTAGTAGTTAGTAGTTAGTAGTTAGTAGTTAGTAGTTAGTAGTTAGTAGTTAGTAGTTAGTAGTTAGTACTTCGTAATTAGTAGTTAGTCGTTAGTAGTTAGTAGTTAGCGGTTAGTAGTTAGTAGTTAGTTTTTAGTTTTTAGTAGTTGGTGGTTAGTAGTTAGTAGTTGGTCGTTAGTAGTTAGTAGTTAGTAGTTAGTAGTTAGTAGTTAGTAGTTAGTAGTTAGTAGCTAGTAGTTAGTAGTTAGTAGTTAGTAGTTAGTAGTTAGTAGTTAGTAGTTAGTAGTTAGTAGTTAGTAGTTAGTAGTTAGTAGTTAGTAGTTAGTAGTTAGTAGTTAGTAGTTAGTAGTTAGTAGTTAGTAGTTAGTAGTTAGTAGCTAGTAGTTGGTGGTTAGAAGTTAGTAGTTAGTAGTTAGTAGTTAGTACTTCGTAATTAGTAGTTAGTCGTTAGTAGTCAGTAAATAGCGGTTAGTAGTTAGCAATTAGTCGTTAGTTGTGAGTAGTTGGTAGTTAGTAGTTAGTAGTTAGTACTTCGTAATTAGTAGTTAGTCGTTAGTAGTTGGTAGTTAGCGGTTAGTAGTTAGTAGTTAGTTTTTAGTTTTTAGTAGTTGGTGGTTAGTAGTTAGTAGTTGGTCGTTAGTAGTTAGTAGTTAGTAGTTAGTAGTTAGTAGTTAGTAGTTAGTAGTTAGTAGTTAGTAGTTAGTAGTTAGTAGTTAGTAGTTAGTAGTTAGTAGTTAGTAGTTAGTAGTTAGTAGTTAGTAGTTAGTATTTAGTAGTTAGTAGTTAGTAGTTAGTAGTTAGTAGTTAGTAGTTAGTAGTTAGTAGTTAGTAGCTAGTAGTTGGTGGTTAGAAGTTAGTAGTTAGTAGTTAGTAGTTAGTACTTCGTAATTAGTAGTTAGTCGTTAGTAGTTAGTAGTTAGTGGTTAGTAGTTAGTAGTTAGTTTTTAATTGTTAGTAGTTGGTGGTTAGTAGTTAGTAGTTGGTCGTTAGTAGTTAGTAGTTAGTAGTTAGTAGTTAGTAGTTGGTGGTTAGAAGTTAGTAGTTAGTAGTTAGTAGTTAGTACTTCGTAATTAGTAGTTAGTCGTTAGTAGTTAGTAGTTAGTGGTTAGTAGTTAGTAGTAAGTAGTTAGTATTTAGTAGTTAGTAGCTAGTAGTTAGTAGTTAGTAGTTAGTAGTTAGTAGTTAGTAGTTAGTAGTTAGTAGTTAGTAGTTAGTAGTTAGTAGTTAGTAGTTAGTAGTTAGTAGTTAGTAGTTAGTAGTTAGTAGTTAGTAGTTAGTAGTTAGTAGTTAGTAGCTAGTAGTTGGTGGTTAGAAGTTAGTAGTTAGTAGTTAGTAGTTAGTACTTCGTAATTAGTAGTTATTCGTTAGTAGTCAGTAAATAGCGGTTAGTAGTTAGCAATTAGTCGTTAGTTGTGAGTAGTTGGTAGTTAGTAGTTAGTAGTTAGTACTTCGTAATTAGTAGTTAGTCGTTAGTAGTTGGTAGTTAGCGGTTAGTAGTTAGTAGTTAGTTTTTAGTTTTTAGTAGTTGGTGGTTAGTAGTTAGTAGTTGGTCGTTAGTAGTTAGTAGTTAGTAGTTAGTAGTTAGTAGTTAGTAGTTAGTAGTTAGTAGTTAGTAGTTAGTAGTTAGTAGTTAGTAGTTAGTAGTTAGTAGTTAGTAGTTAGTAGTTAGTAGTTAGTAGTTAGTATTTAGTAGTTAGTAGTTAGTAGTTAGTAGTTAGTAGTTAGTAGTTAGTAGTTAGTAGTTAGTAGCTAGTAGTTGGTGGTTAGAAGTTA
The DNA here is from genome assembly GCF_964194025.1 of Convolutriloba macropyga. NCBI lineage: Eukaryota > Metazoa > Xenacoelomorpha > Acoela > Convolutidae > Convolutriloba > Convolutriloba macropyga. The sequence continues at coordinate 22,107,477 of NC_134482.1, forward strand.
GTAGTTAGTAGTTAGTAGTTAGTACTTCGTAATTAGTAGTTAGTCGTTAGTAGTTAGTAGTTAGTGGTTAGTAGTTAGTAGTTAGTTTTTAATTGTTAGTAGTTGGTGGTTAGTAGTTAGTAGTTGGTCGTTAGTAGTTAGTAGTTAGTAGTTAGTAGTTAGTAGTTGGTGGTTAGAAGTTAGTAGTTAGTAGTTAGTAGTTAGTACTTCGTAATTAGTAGTTAGTCGTTAGTAGTTAGTAGTTAGTGGTTAGTAGTTAGTAGTAAGTAGTCAGTAAATAGCGGTTAGTAGTTAGCAGTTAGTCGTTAGTAGTGAGTAGTTAGTAGTTAGTCGTTAGTAGTTAGTAGTTAGTAGTTAGTGGTTAGTAGTTAATGGTTAGCTGTTAGTAGTTAGTAGTTAGTAGTTAGTAGTTAGTAGTTAGTAGTTAGTAGTTAGTAGTTAGTAGTTAGTAGTTAGTAGTTAGTAGTTAGTAGTTAGTAGTTAGGAGTTAGCAGTTAGTAGTTAGTAGTTAGTAGTTAGTAGTTAGTAGTTAGTAGTTAGTAGTTAGTAGTTAGTAGTTAGTAGTTAGTAGTTAGTAATTAGTAGTTAGTCGTTAGTAGTTAGTAGTTAGTAGTTAGTGGTTAGTAGTTAATGGTTAGCTGTTAGTAGTTAGTAGTTAGTAGTTAGTAGTTAGTAGTTAGTAGTTAGTAGTTAGTAGTTAGTAGTTAGTAGTTAGTAGTTAGTAGTTAGTAGTTAGTAGTTAGTAGTTAGGAGTTAGCAGTTAGTAGTTAGTAGTTAGTAGTTAGTAGTTAGTAGTTAGTAGTTAGTAGTTAGTAGTTAGTAGTTAGTAGTTAGTAGTTAGTAATTAGTAGTTAGTCGTTAGTAGTTAGTAGTTAGTAGTTAGTGGTTAGTAGTTAATGGTTAGCTGTTAGTAGTTAGTAGTTAGTAGTTAGTAGTTAGTAGTTAGTAGTTAGTAGTTAGTAGTTAGTAGTTAGTAGTTAGTAGTTAGTAGTTAGTAGTTAGTAGTTAGGAGTTAGCAGTTAGTAGTTAGTAGTTAGTAGTTAGTAGTTAGTAGTTAGTAGTTAGTAGTTAGTAGTTAGTAGTTAGTAGTTAGTAGTTAGAAGTTAGTAGTTAGTAGTTAGTAGTTAGTAGTTAGTAGTTAGTAGTTAGTAGTTAGTAGTTAGTAGTTAGTAGTTAGTAGTTAGTAGTTAGTAGTTAGTAGTTAGTAGTTAGTAGTTAGTAGTTAGTAGTTAGTAGTTAGTAGTTAGCAGTTAGTAGTTAGTAGTTAATAGTTAGTAGTTAGTAGTAAGTAGTTAGTAGTTAGTAGTTAGTAGTTAGTAGTTAGTAGTTAGTAGTTAGTAGTTAGTAGTTAGTAGTTAGTAGTTAGTAGTTAGTAGTTAGTAGTTAGTAGTTAGTAGTTAGTAGTTAGTAGTTAGCAGTTAGTAGTTAGTAGTTAGTAGTTAGTAGTTAGTAGTTAGTAGTTAGTAGTTAGTAGTTAGTAGTTAGTAGTTAGTAGTTAGTAGTTAGTAGTTAGTAGTTAGTAGTTAGTAGTTAGTAGTTAGTAGTTAGTAGTTAGCTGTTAGTAGTTAGTAGTTAGTAGTTAGTAGTTAGTAGTTAGTAGTTAGTAGTTAGTAGTTAGTAGTTAGTAGTTAGTAGTTAGTAGTTAGTAGTTAGTAGTTAGTAGTTAGTACTTCGTAATTAGTAGTTAGTCGTTAGTAGTTAGTAGTTAGCGGTTAGTAGTTAGTAGTTAGTTTTTAGTTTTTAGTAGTTGGTGGTTAGTAGTTAGTAGTTGGTCGTTAGTAGTTAGTAGTTAGTAGTTAGTAGTTAGTAGTTAGTAGTTAGTAGTTAGTAGTTAGTAGTTAGTAGTTAGTAGTTAGTAGTTAGTAGTTAGTAGTTAGTAGTTAGTAGTTAGTAGTTAGTAGTTAGTACTTCGTAATTAGTAGTTAGTCGTTAGTAGTTAGTAGTTAGCGGTTAGTAGTTAGTAGTTAGTAGTTAGTAGTTAGTAGTTAGTAGTTAGTAGTTAGTAGTTAGTAGTTTGTAGTTAGTAGTTAGTAGTTAGTAGTTAGTAGTTAGTAGTTAGTAGTTAGTAGTTAGTAGTTAGTAGTTAGTAGTTAGTAGTTAGCTGTTAGTAGTTAGTAGTTAGTAGTTAGTAGTTAGTAGTTAGTAGTTAGTAGTTAGTAGTTAGTAGTTAGTAGTTAGTAGTTAGTAGTTAGTACTTCGTAATTAGTAGTTAGTCGTTAGTAGTTAGTAGTTAGCGGTTAGTAGTTAGTAGTTAGTTTTTAGTTTTTAGTAGTTGGTGGTTAGTAGTTAGTAGTTGGTCGTTAGTAGTTAGTAGTTAGTAGTTAGTAGTAAGTAGTCAGTAAATAGCGGTTAGTAGTTAGCAGTTAGTCGTTAGTAGTGAGTAGTTAGTAGTTAGTAGTTAGTAGTTAGTACTTCGTAATTAGTAGTTAGTCGTTAGTAGTTAGTAGTTAGCGGTTAGTAGTTAGTAGTTAGTTTTTAGTTTTTAGTAGTTGGTGGTTAGTAGTTAGTAGTTGGTCGTTAGTAGTTAGTAGTTAGTAGTTAGTAGTTAGTAGTTAGTAGTTAGTAGTTAGTAGTTAGTAGTTAGTAGTTAGTAGTTAGTAGTTAGTAGTTAGTAGTTAGTAGTTAGTAGTTAGTAGTTAGTAGTTAGTAGTTAGTAGTTAGTAGTTAGTAGTTAGTAGTTAGTAGTTAGTAGTTAGTAGCTAGTAGTTGGTGGTTAGAAGTTAGTAGTTAGTAGTTAGTAGTTAGTACTTCGTAATTAGTAGTTAGTCGTTAGTAGTTAGTAGTTAGTGGTTAGTAGTTAGTAGTTAGTTTTTAATTGTTAGTAGTTGGTGGTTAGTAGTTAGTAGTTGGTCGTTAGTAGTTAGTAGTTAGTAGTTAGTAGTTAGTAGTTGGTGGTTAGAAGTTAGTAGTTAGTAGTTAGTACTTCGTAATTAGTAGTTAGTCGTTAGTAGTTAGTAGTTAGTGGTTAGTAGTTAGTAGTAAGTAGTCAGTAAATAGCGGTTAGTAGTTAGCAGTTAGTCGTTAGTAGTGAGTAGTTAGTAGTTAGTAGTTAGTAGTTAGTAGTTAGTAATTAGTAGTTAGTCATTAGTAGTTAGTAGTTAGTGGCTAGTAGTTAATGGTTAGCTGTTAGTAGTTAGTAGTTAGTAGTTAGTAGTTAGTAGTTAGTAGTTAGTAGTTAGTAGTTAGTAGTTAGTAGTTAGTAGTTAGTAGTTAGGAGTTAGCAGTTAGTAGTTAGTAGTTAGTAGTTAGTAGTTAGTAGTTAGTAGTTAGTAGTTAGTAGTTAGTAGTTAGTAGTTAGTAGTTAGTAGTTAGCAGTTAGTAGTTAGTAGTTAGTAGTTAGTAGTTAGTAGTTAGTAGTTAGTAGTTAGTAGTTAGTAGTTAGTAGTTAGTAGTTAGTAGTTAGTAGTTAGTAGTTAGTAGTTAGTAGTTAGTAGTTATTAGTTAGTAGTTAGTAGTTAGTAGTTAGCAGTTAGTAGTTAGTAGTTAATAGTTAGTAGTTAGTAGTAAGTAGTTAGTAGTTAGTAGTTAGTAGTTAGTAGTTAGTAGTTAGTAGTTAGTAGTTAGTAGTTAGTAGTTAGTAGTTAGTAGTTAGTAGTTAGTAGTTAGTAGTTAGTAGTTAGTAGTTAGTAGTTAGTAGTTAGTAGTTAGTAGTTAGCAGTTAGTAGTTAGTAGTTAGTAGTTAGTAGTTAGTAGTTAGTAGTTAGTAGTTAGTAGTTAGTAGTTAGTAGTTAGTAGTTAGTAGTTAGTAGTTAGTAGTTAGTAGTTAGTAGTTAGTAGTTAGTAGTTAGTAGTTAGTAGTTAGTAGTTAGTAGTTAGTAGTTAGTAGCTAGTAGTTGGTGGTTAGAAGTTAGTAGTTAGTAGTTAGTAGTTAGTACTTCGTAATTAGTAGTTAGTCGTTAGTAGTTAGTAGTTAGTGGTTAGTAGTTAGTAGTTAGTTTTTAATTGTTAGTAGTTGTTGGTTAGTAGTTAGTAGTTGGTCGTTAGTAGTTAGTAGTTAGTAGTTAGTAGTTGGTGGTTAGAAGTTAGTAGTTAGTAGTTAGTAGTTAGTAGTTAGTACTTCGTAATTAGTAGTTAGTCGTTAGTAGTTAGTAGTTAGTGGTTAGTAGTTAGTAGTTAGTTTTTAATTGTTAGTAGTTGGTGGTTAGTAGTTAGTAGTTGGTCGTTAGTAGTTAGTAGTTAGTAGTTAGTAGTTAGTAGTTAGTAGTTAGTAGTTAGTAGTTAGTAGTTAGTAGTTAGTAGTTAGTAGTTAGTAGTTAGTAGTTAGTAGCTAGTAGTTGTTGGTTAGAAGTTAGTAGTTAGTAGTTAGTACTTCGTAATTAGTAGTTAGTCGTTAGTAGTTAGTAGTTAGTGGTTAGTAGTTAGTAGTTAGTTTTTAATTGTTAGTAGTTGGTGGTTAGTAGTTAGTAGTTGGTCGTTAGTAGTTAGTAGTTAGTAGTTAGTAGTTAGTAGTTGGTGGTTAGAAGTTAGTAGTTAGTATTTAGTAGTTAGTACTTCGTAATTAGTAGTTAGTCGTTAGTAGTTAGTAGTTAGTGGTTAGTAGTTAGTAGTAAGTAGTCAGTAAATAGCGGTTAGTAGTTAGTAGTTAGTAGTTAGTAGCTAGTAGTTGGTGGTTAGAAGTTAGTAGTTAGTAGTTAGTACTTCGTAATTAGTAGTTAGTCGTTAGTAGTTAGTAGTTAGTGGTTAGTAGTTAGTAGTTAGTTTTTAATTGTTAGTAGTTGGTGGTTAGTAGTTAGTAGTTGGTCGTTAGTAGTTAGTAGTTAGTAGTTAGTAGTTAGTAGCTAGTAGTTGGTGGTTAGAAGTTAGTAGTTAGTAGTTAGTACTTCGTAATTAGTAGTTAGTCGTTAGTAGTTAGTAGTTAGTGGTTAGTAGTTAGTAGTTAGTTTTTAATTGTTAGTAGTTGGTGGTTAGTAGTTAGTAGTTGGTCGTTAGTAGTTAGTAGTTAGTAGTTAGTAGTTAGTAGTTAGTAGTTAGTAGTTAGTAGTTAGTAGTTAGTAGTTAGTAGTTAGTAGTTAGTAGTTAGTAGTTAGTAGCTAGTAGTTGTTGGTTAGAAGTTAGTAGTTAGTAGTTAGTACTTCGTAATTAGTAGTTAGTCGTTAGTAGTTAGTAGTTAGTGGTTAGTAGTTAGTAGTTAGTTTTTAATTGTTAGTAGTTGGTGGTTAGTAGTTAGTAGTTGGTCGTTAGTAGTTAGTAGTTAGTAGTTAGTAGTTAGTAGTTGGTGGTTAGAAGTTAGTAGTTAGTATTTAGTAGTTAGTACTTCGTAATTAGTAGTTAGTCGTTAGTAGTTAGTAGTTAGTGGTTAGTAGTTAGTAGTAAGTAGTCAGTAAATAGCGGTTAGTAGTTAGTAGTTAGTAGTTAGTAGCTAGTAGTTGGTGGTTAGAAGTTAGTAGTTAGTAGTTAGTACTTCGTAATTAGTAGTTAGTCGTTAGTAGTTAGTAGTTAGTGGTTAGTAGTTAGTAGTTAGTTTTTAATTGTTAGTAGTTGGTGGTTAGTAGTTAGTAGTTGGTCGTTAGTAGTTAGTAGTTAGTAGTTAGTAGTTAGTAGCTAGTAGTTGGTGGTTAGAAGTTAGTAGTTAGTAGTTAGTACTTCGTAATTAGTAGTTAGTCGTTAGTAGTTAGTAGTTAGTGGTTAGTAGTTAGTAGTTAGTTTTTAATTGTTAGTAGTTGGTGGTTAGTAGTTAGTAGTTGGTCGTTAGTAGTTAGTAGTTAGTAGTTAGTAGTTAGTAGTTGGTGGTTAGAAGTTAGTAGTTAGTATTTAGTAGTTAGTACTTCGTAATTAGCAGTTAGTCGTTAGTAGTGAGTAGTTAGTAGTTAGTAGTTAGTAGTTAGTAGTTAGTAATTAGTAGTTAGTCGTTAGTAGTTAGTAGTTAGTGGTTAGTAGTTAATGGTTAGCTGTTAGTAGTTAGTAGTTAGTAGTTAGTAGTTAGTAGTTAGTAGTTAGTAGTTAGTAGTTAGTAGTTAGTAGTTAGTAGTTAGTAGTTAGTAGTTAGTAGTTAGGAGTTAGCAGTTAGTAGTTAGTAGTTAATAGTTAGTAGTTAGTAGTTAGTAGTTAGTAGTTAGTAGTTAGTAGTTAGTAGTTAGCAGTTAGTAGTTAGTAGTTAGTAGTTAGTAGTTAGTAGTTAGTAGTTAGTAGTTAGTAGTTAGTAGTTAGTAGTTAGTAGTTAGTAGTTAGTAGTTAGTAGTTAGTAGTTAGTAGTTAGTAGTTAGTAGTTAGTAGTTAGTAGTTAGTAGTTAGTAGTTAGTAGTTAGTAGTTAGTAGTTAGCAGTTAGTAGTTAGTAGTTAATAGTTAGTAGTTAGTAGTAAGTAGTTAGTAGTTAGTAGTTAGTAGTTAGTAGTTAGTAGTTAGTAGTTAGTAGTTAGTAGTTAGTAGTTAGTAGTTAGTAGTTAGTAGTTAGTAGTTAGTAGTTAGTAGTTAGCAGTTAGTAGTTAGTAGTTAGTAGTTAGTAGTTAGTAGTTAGTAGTTAGTAGTTAGTAGTTAGTAGTTAGTAGATAGTAGTTAGTAGTTAGTAGTTAGTAGTTAGTAGTTAGTAGTTAGTAGTTAGTAGTCAGTAGTTAGTAGTTAGTAGATAGTAGTTAGTAGTTAGTAGCTAGTAGTTGGTGGTTAGAAGTTAGTAGTTAGTAGTTAGTAGTTAGTACTTCGTAATTAGTTGTTAGTCGTTAGTAGTTAGTAGTTAGTGGTTAGTAGTTAGTAGTTAGTTTTTAATTGTTAGTAGTTGGTGGTTAGTAGTTAGTAGTTGGTCGTTAGTAGTTAGTAGTTAGTAGTTAGTAGTTAGTAGTTGGTGGTTAGAAGTTAGTAGTTAGTAGTTAGTAGTTAGTACTTCGTAATTAGTAGTTAGTCGTTAGTAGTTAGTAGTTAGTGGTTAGTAGTTAGTAGTTAGTTTTTAATTGTTAGTAGTTGGTGGTTAGTAGTTAGTAGTTGGTCGTTAGTAGTTAGTAGTTAGTAGTTAGTAGTTAGTAGTTAGTAGTTAGTAGTTAGTAGTTAGTAGTTAGTAGTTAGTAGTTAGTAGTTAGTAGTTAGTAGTTAGTAGTTAGTAGTTAGTAGTTAGTAGTTAGTAGTTAGTAGTTAGTAGTTAGTAGTTAGTAGTTAGTAGTTAGTAGTTAGTAGTTAGTAGTTAGTAGCTAGTAGTTGGTGGTTAGAAGTTAGTAGTTAGAAGTTAGTAGTTAGTACTTCGTAATTAGTAGTTAGTCGTTAGTAGTTAGTAGTTAGTGGTTAGTAGTTAGTAGTTAGTTTTTAATTGTTAGTAGTTGGTGGTTAGTAGTTAGTAGTTGGTCGTTAGTAGTTAGTAGTTAGTAGTTAGTAGTTAGTAGTTGGTGGTTAGAAGTTAGTAGTTAGTAGTTAGTAGTTAGTACTTCGTAATTAGTAGTTAGTCGTTAGTAGTTAGTAGTTAGTGGTTAGTAGTTAGTAGTAAGTAGTCAGTAAATAGCGGTTAGTAGTTAGCAGTTAGTCGTTAGTAGTGAGTAGTTAGTAGTTAGTAGTTAGTAGTTAGTAGTTAGTAATTAGTAGTTAGTCGTTAGTAGTTAGTAGTTAGTGGTTAGTAGTTAATGGTTAGCTGTTAGTAGTTAGTAGTTAGTAGTTAGTAGTTAGTAGTTAGTAGTTAGTAGTTAGTAGTTAGTAGTTAGTAGTTAGTAGTTAGTAGTTAGGAGTTAGCAGTTAGTAGTTAGTAGTTAGTAGTTAGTAGTTAGTAGTTAGTAGTTAGTAGTTAGTAGTTAGTAGTTAGTAGTTAGTAGTTAGTAGTTAGTAGTTAGTAGTTAGTAGTTAGTAGTTAGTAGTTAGCAGTTAGTAGTTAGTAGTTAGTAGTTAGTAGTTAGTAGTTAGTAGTTAGTAGTTAGTAGTTAGTAGTTAGTAGTTAGTAGTTAGTAGTTAGTAGTTAGTAGTAAGTAGTTAGTAGTTAGTAGTTAGCAGTTAGTAGTTAGTAGTTAATAGTTAGTAGTTAGTAGTAAGTAGTTAGTAGTTAGTAGTTAGTAGTTAGTAGTTAGTAGTTAGTAGTTAGTAGTTAGTAGTTAGTAGTTAGTAGTTAGTAGTTAGTGGTTAGTAGTTAATGGTTAGCTGTTAGTAGTTAGTAGTTAGTAGTTAGTAGTTAGTAGTTAGTAGTTAGTAGTTAGTAGTTAGTAGTTAGTAGTTAGTAGTTAGTAGTTAGGAGTTAGCAGTTAGTAGTTAGTAGTTAGTAGTTAGTAGTTAGTAGTTAGTAGTTAGTAGTTAGTAGTTAGTAGTTAGTAGTTAGTAGTTAGTAGTTAGTAGTTAGTAGTTAGTAGTTAGTAGTTAGTAGTTAGTAGTTAGTAGTAAGTAGTTAGTAGTTAGTAGTTAGCAGTTAGTAGTTAGTAGTTAATAGTTAGTAGTTAGTAGTAAGTAGTTAGTAGTTAGTAGTTAGTAGTTAGTAGTTAGTAGTTAGTAGTTAGTAGTTAGTAGTTAGTAGTTAGTAGTTAGTAGTTAGTAGTTAGTAATTAGTAGTTAGTCGTTAGTAGTTAGTAGTTAGTGGTTAGTAGTTAATGGTTAGCTGTTAGTAGTTAGTAGTTAGTAGTTAGTAGTTAGTAGTTAGTAGTTAGTAGTTAGTAGTTAGTAGTTAGTAGTTAGTAGTTAGTAGTTAGGAGTTAGCAGTTAGTAGTTAGTAGTTAGTAGTTAGTAGTTAGTAGTTAGTAGTTAGTAGTTAGTAGTTAGTAGTTAGTAGTTAGTAGTTAGTAGTTAGTAGTTAGTAGTTAGTAGTTAGTAGTTAGTAGTTAGCAGTTAGTAGTTAGTAGTTAGTAGTTAGTAGTTAGTAGTTAGTAGTTAGTAGTTAGTAGTTAGTAGTTAGTAGTTAGTAGTTAGTAGTTAGTAGTTAGTAGTAAGTAGTTAGTAGTTAGTAGTTAGCAGTTAGTAGTTAGTAGTTAATAGTTAGTAGTTAGTAGTAAGTAGTTAGTAGTTAGTAGTTAGTAGTTAGTAGTTAGTAGTTAGTAGTTAGTAGTTAGTAGTTAGTAGTTAGTAGTTAGTAGTTAGTAGTTAGTAGTTAGCAGTTAGTAGTTAGTAGTTAGTAGTTAGTAGTTAGTAGTTAGTAGTTAGTAGTTAGTAGTTAGTAGTTAGTAGTTAGTAGTTAGTAGTTAGCTGTTAGTAGTTAGTATTTAGTAGTTAGTAGTTAGTAGTTAGTAGTTAGTAGTTAGTAGTTAGTAGTTAGTAGTTAGTAGTCAGTAGTTAGTAGTTAGTAGTTAGTAGTTAGTAGTTAGTAGTTAGTAGTTAGCAGTTAGTAGTTAGTAGTTAGTAGTTAGTAGTTAGTAGTTAGTAGTTAGTAGTTAGTAGTTAGTAGTTAGTAGTTAGTAGTTAGTAGTTAGTAGTTAGTAGTTAGTAGTTAGTAGTTAGCAGTTAGTAGTTAGTAGTTAGTAGTTAGTAGTTAGTAGTTAGTAGTTAGTAGTTAGTAGTTAGTAACTAGTAGTTAGTAGTTAGTAGTTAGTAGTTAGTAGTTAGTAGTTAGTAGTTAGTAGTTAGTAGTTAGTATTTAGTAGTTAGTAGTTAGCAGTTAGTAGTTAGTAGTTAGTAGTTAGTAGTTAGTAGTTAGTAGTTAGTAGTTAGTAGTTAGTAGTTAGTAGTTAGTAGTTAGTAGTTAGTAGTTAGTAGTTAGTACTTCGTAATTAGTAGTTAGTCGTTAGTAGTTAGTAGTTAGTGGTTAGTAGTTAGTAGTTAGTTTTTAATTGTTAGTAGTTGGTGGTTAGTAGTTAGTAGTTGGTCGTTAGTAGTTAGTAGTTAGTAGTTAGTAGTTAGTAGTTGGTGGTTAGAAGTTAGTAGTTAGTAGTTAGTAGTTAGTACTTCGTAATTAGTAGTTAGTCGTTGGTAGTTAGTAGTTAGTGGTTAGTAGTTAGTAGTAAGTAGTCAGTAAATAGCGGTTAGTAGTTAGCAGTTAGTCGTTAGTAGTGAGTAGTTAGTAGTTAGTAGTTAGTAATTAGTAGTTAGTCGTTAGTAGTTAGTAGTTAGTGGTTAGTAGTTAGTGGTTAGCTGTTAGTAGTTAGTAGTTAGTAGTTAGTAGTTAGTAGTTAGTAGTTAGTAGTTAGTAGTTAGTAGTTAGTAGTTAGTAGTTAGTAGTTAGTAGTTAGTAGTTAGCAGTTAGTAGTTAGTAGTTAGTAGTTAGTAGTTAGTAGTTAGTAGTTAGTAGTTAGTAGTTAGTAGTTAGTAGTTAGTAGTTAGTAGTTAGTAGTTAGTAGTTAGCAGTTAGTAGTTAGTAGTTAGTAGTTAGCTGTTAGTAGTTAGTAGTTAGTAGTTAGTAGTTAGTAGTTAGTAGTTAGTAGTTAGTAGTTAGTAGTTAGTAGTTAGTAGTTAGTAGTTAGTAGTTAGTAGTTAGTAGTTAGTAGTTAGTAGTTAGTAGTTAGTAGTTAGTAGTTAGTAGTTAGTAGTTAGCAGTTAGTAGTTAGTAGTTAGTAGTTAGTAGTTAGTAGTTAGTAGTTAGTAGTTAGTAGTTAGTAGTTAGTAGTTAGTAGTTAGTAGTTAGTAGTTAGTAGTTAGCAGTTAGTAGTTAGTAGTTAGTAGTTAGTAGTTAGTAGTTAGTAGTTAGTAGTTAGTAGTTAGTAACTAGTAGTTAGTAGTTAGTAGTTAGTAGTTAGTAGTTAGTAGTTAGTAGTTAGTAGCTAGTAGTTAGCAGTTAGCAGTTAGTAGTTAGTAGTTAGTAGTTAGTAGTTAGTAGTTAGTAGTTAGTAGTTAGTAGTTAGTAGTTAGTAGTTAGTAGTTAGTAGTTAGTAGTTAGTAGTTAGTACTTCGTAATTAGTAGTTAGTCGTTAGTAGTTAGTAGTTAGTGGTTAGTAGTTAGTAGTTAGTTTTTAATTGTTAGTAGTTGGTGGTTAGTAGTTAGTAGTTGGTCGTTAGTAGTTAGTAGTTAGTAGTTAGTAGTTAGTAGTTAGTAGTTGGTGGTTAGAAGTTAGTAGTTAGTAGTTAGTAGTTAGTACTTCGTAATTAGTAGTTAGTCGTTAGTAGTTAGTAGTTAGTGGTTAGTAGTTAGTAGTAAGTAGTCAGTAAATAGCGGTTAGTAGTTAGCAGTTAGTCGTTAGTAGTGAGTAGTTAGTAGTTAGTAGTTAGTAGTTAGTAATTAGTAGTTAGTCGTTAGTAGTTAGTAGTTAGTGGTTAGTAGTTAGTGGTTAGCTGTTAGTAGTTAGTAGTTAATAGTTAGTAGTTAGTAGTTAGTAGTTAGTAGTTAGTAGTTAGTAGTTAGTAGTTAGTAGTTAGTAGTTAGTAGTTAGTAGTTAGCAGTTAGTAGTTAGTAGTTAGTAGTTAGTAGTTAGTAGTTAGTAGTTAGTAGTTAGTAGTTAGTAGTTAGTAGTTAGTAGTTAGTAGTTAGTAGTTAGTAGTTAGTAGTTAGTAGTTAGTAGTTAGTAGTTAGTAGTTAGTAGTTAGTAGTTAGTAGTTAGTACTTCGTAATTAGTAGTTAGTCGTTAGTAGTTAGTAGTTAGTGGTTAGTAGTTAGTAGTTAGTTTTTAATTGTTAGTAGTTGGTGGTTAGTAGTTAGTAGTTGGTCGTTAGTAGTTAGTAGTTAGTAGTTAGTAGTTAGTAGTTAGTAGTTGGTGGTTAGAAGTTAGTAGTTAGTAGTTAGTAGTTAGTACTTCGTAATTAGTAGTTAGTCGTTAGTAGTTAGTAGTTAGTGGTTAGTAGTTAGTATTAAGTAGTCAGTAAATAGTGGTTAGTAGTTAGCAGTTAGTCGTTAGTAGTGAGTAGTTAGTAGTTAGTAGTTAGTAGTTAGTAGTTAGTAATTAGTAGTTAGTCGTTAGTAGTTAGTAGTTAGTGGTTAGTAGTTAGTGGTTAGCTGTTAGTAGTTAGTAGTTAGTAGTTAGTAGTTAGTAGTTAGTAGTTAGTAGTTAGTAGTTAGTAGTTAGTAGTTAGTAGTTAGTAGTTAGTAGTTAGTAGTTAGTAGTTAGTAGTTAGTAGTTAGTAGTTAGTAGTTAGTAGTTAGTAGTTAGTAGTTACCAGTTAGTAGTTAGTAGTTAGTAGTTAGTAGTTAGTAGTTAGTAGTTAGTAGTTAGTAGTTAGTAGTTAGTAGTTAGTAGTTAGTAGTTAGTAGTTAGTAGTTAGTAGTTAGTAGTTAGTAGTTAGTAGTTGGTGGTTAGAAGTTAGTAGTTAGTAGTTAGTAGTTAGTAGTTAGTAGTTAGTAGTTAGTAGTTAGTAGTTAGTGGTTAGTAGTTAGTAGTTAGTAGTTAGTAGTTAGTAGTTAGTAGTTAGTGGTTAGAAGTTAGTAGTTAGCAGTTATTAGTTAGCCGTTAGTAGTGAGTAGTTAGTAGTTAGTAGTTAAAAGTTAATAGTTAGTAATAAATTATAAGTCGTTAGTAGTTAGTAGTTAGTGGTTAGTAGTTAGTAGTTAGTCGTTAGTAGTTAGTAGTTAGTAGTTAGTAGTTAGTAGTTAGTAGTTAGTAGTTAGTAGTTAGTAGTTAGTAGTTAGTAGTTAGTAGTTAGTAGTTAGTAGTTAGTGGTTAGTAGTTAGTAGTTAGTAGTTAGTAGTTAGTAGTTAGTAGTTAGTGGTTAGAAGTTAGTAGTTAGCAGTTATTAGTTAGTCGTTAGTAGTGAGTAGTTAGTAGTTAGTAGTTAAAAGTTAATAGTTAGTAATAAATTGTAAGTCGTTAGTAGTTAGTAGTTAGTGGTTAGTAGTTAGTAGTTAGTCGTTAGTAGTTAGTAGTTAGTAGTTAGTAGTTAGTAGTTAGTAGTTAGTAGTTAGTAGTTAGTAGTTAGTAGTTAGTAGTTAGTAGTTAGTAGTTAGTAGTTAGTAGTTAGTAGTTAGTGGTTAGAAGTTAGTAGCTGGTAGTTAGTAGTTAGTACTTAGTAATTAGAAGTTAGTCGTTAGTAGTTAGTAGTTAGTGGTTAGTAGTTAGTAGTTAGTTGTTAATTGTTAGTTGTTAGTGGTTAGCGGTTAGTAGTTAGTCGTTAGTAGTTAGTAGTTTGTATTTAGTAGTTAGTGGTTAGTAGTTAGTAGTTAGTAGTTAGTAGTTAGTAGTTAGTAGTTAGTAGTTAGTACTTCGTAATTAGTAGTTAGTCGTTAGTAGTTAGTAGTTAGTGGTTAGTAGTTAGTAGTAAGTAGTCAGTAAACAGCGGTTAGTAGTTAGCAGTTAGTCGTTAGTAGTGAGTAGTTAGTAGTTAGTACTTAGTAATTAGTTGTTAGTCGTTAGTAGTTAGTAGTTACTGGTTAGTAGTTAGTAGTTAGTTGTTTGTTGTTAGTAGTTAGTGGTTAGTAGTTAGTAGTTAGTCGTTAGTAGTTAGTATTTAGTAGTTAGTAGTTAGTAGTTAGTAGTTAGTAGTTAGTAGTTAGTAGTTAGTAGTTAGTAGTTAGTAGTTAGTAGTTAGTAGTTAGTAGTTAGTAGTTAGTAGTTAGTAGTTAGTAGTTAGTAGTTAGTGGTTGGTGGTTAGAAGTTAGTAGTTAGTAGTTAGTAGTTAGTAGTTAGTAGTTAGTAGTTAGTAGTTAGTAGTTAGTGGTTAGTAGTTAGTAGTTAGTAGTTAGTAGTTAGTAGTTAGTAGTTAGTGGTTAGAAGTTAGTATTTAGCAGTTATTAGTTAGCCGTTAGTAGTGAGTAGTTAGTAGTTAGTAGTTAAAAGTTAATAGTTAGTAATAAATTGTAAGTCGTTAGTAGTTAGTAGTTAGTGGTTAGTAGTTAGTAGTTAGTCGTTAGTAGTTAGTAGTTAGTAGTTAGTAGTTAGTAGTTAGTAGTTAGTAGTTAGTAGTTAGTAGTTAGTAGTTAGTAGTTAGTAGTTAGTAGTTAGTGGTTAGTAGTTAGTAGTTAGTAGTTAGTAGTTAGTAGTTAGTAGTTAGTGGTTAGAAGTTAGTAGTTAGCAGTTATTAGTTAGTCGTTAGTAGTGAGTAGTTAGTAGTTAGTAGTTAAAAGTTAATAGTTAGTAATAAATTGTAAGTCGTTAGTAGTTAGTAGTTAGTGGTTAGTAGTTAGTAGTTAGTCGTTAGTAGTTAGTAGTTAGTAGTTAGTAGTTAGTAGTTAGTAGTTAGTAGTTAGTAGTTAGTAGTTAGTAGTTAGTAGTTAGTAGTTAGTAGTTAGTAGTTAGTAGTTAGTAGTTAGTGGTTAGAAGTTAGTAGCTGGTAGTTAGTAGTTAGTAGTTAGTAGTTAGTAGTTAGTAGTTAGTGGTTAGTAGTTAGTAGTTAGTTGTTAATTGTTAGTTGTTAGTGGTTAGCGGTTAGTAGTTAGTCGTTAGTAGTTAGTAGTTTGTATTTAGTAGTTAGTGGTTAGTAGTTAGTAGTTAGTAGTTAGTAGTTAGTAGTTAGTAGTTAGTAGTTAGTAGTTAGTACTTCGTAATTAGTAGTTAGTCGTTAGTAGTTAGTAGTTAGTGGTTAGTAGTTAGTAGTAAGTAGTCAGTAAACAGCGGTTAGTAGTTAGCAGTTAGTCGTTAGTAGTGAGTAGTTAGTAGTTAGTAGTTAGTAGTTAGTAATTAGTAGTTAGTCGTTAGTAGTTAGTAGTTAGTGGTTAGTAGTTAGTGGTTAGCTGTTAGTAGTTAGTAGTTAGTAGTTAGTAGTTAGTAGTTAGTAGTTAGTAGTTAGTAGTTAGTAGTTAGTAGTTAGTAGTTAGTAGTTAGTAGTTAGTAGTTAGTAGTTAGTAGTTAGTAGTTAGTAGTTAGTAGTTAGTAGTTAGCAGTTAGTAGTTAGTAGTTAGTAGTTAGTAGTTAGTAGTTAGTAGTTAGTAGTTAGTAGTTAGTAGTTAGTAGTTAGTAGTTAGTAGTTAGTAGTTAGTAGTTAGTAGTTAGTAGTTAGTAGTTAGTAGTTAGTAGTTAGTAGTTAGTAGTTAGTAGTTAGTAGTTAGTAGTTAGTAGTTGGTGGTTAGAAGTTAGTAGTTAGTAGTTAGTAGTTAGTACTTCGTAATTAGTAGTTAGTCGTTAGTAGTTAGTAGTTAGTGGTTAGTAGTTAGTAGTTAGTTTTTAGTTGTTAGTAGTTGGTTGTTAGTAGTTAGTAGTTGGTCGTTAGTAGTTAGTAGTTAGTAGTTAGTAGTTAGTAGTTAGTAGTTAGTAGTTAGTAGTTAGTAGTTAGTAGTTAGTTGTTAGTAGTAAGTAGTTAGTAGTTATTAGTTAGTAGTTAGTAGTTAGTAGTTAGTAGTTAGTAGTTAGTAGTTAGTAGTTAGTAGTTAGTGGTTAGTAGTTAGTAGTTAGTAGTTAGTAGTTAGTAGTTAGTGTTTAGAAGTTAGTAGTTAGCAGTTGTTAGTTAGTCGTTAGTAGTGATTAGTTAGTAGTTAGTAGTTAAAAGTTAATAGTTAGTAATAAATTGTAAGTCGTTAGTAGTTAGTAGTTAGTGGTTAGTAGTTAGTAGTTAGTCGTTAGTAGTTAGTAGTTAGTAGTTAGTAGTTAGTAGTTAGTAGTTAGTAGTTAGTAGTTAGTAGTTAGTAGTTAGTAGTTAGTAGTTAGTAGTTAGTGGTTAGAAGTTAGTAGCTGGTAGTTAGTAGTTAGTACTTAGTAATTAGAAGTTAGTCGTTAGTAGTTAGTAGTTAGTGGTTAGTAGTTAGTAGTTAGTTGTTAATTGTTAGTTGTTAGTGGTTAGTGGTTAGTAGTTAGTCGTTAGTAGTTAGTAGTTTGTATTTAGTAGTTAGTGGTTAGTAGTTAGTAGTTAGTAGTTAGTAGTTAGTAGTTAGTACTTAGTAGTTAGTGGTTAGCAGTTAGTAGTTAGTAGTTAGTAGTTAGTAGTTAGTACTTAGTAGTTAGTAGTTAGTCGTTAGTAGTTAGTAGTTACTGGTTAGTAGTTAATAGTTTGTTGTTAGTTGTTAGTAGTTAGTAGTTAGTGGTTAGTAGTTAGTAGTTAGTCGTTAGTTGTTAGTATTTAGTAGTTAGTAGTTAGTGGTTAGTAGTTAGTAGTTAGTAGTTAGTAGTTAGTACTTAGTAATTAGTAGTTAGTCATTAGTAGATAGTAGTTAGTGGTTAGTAGTTAGTAGTTAGTTGTTAGTTGTTAGTTGTTAGCAGTTAGTGGTTAGTAGTTAGTAGTTAGTCGTTAGTAGTTAGTAGTTAGTCGTTAGTAGTTACTAGTTAGTAGTTAGTGGTTAGTAGTTAGTAGTTAGTAGTTAGTAGTTAGTAGTTAGTGGTTAGCAGTTAGTAGTTAGTAGTTAGTAGTTAGTACTTAGTAATTAGTAGTTAGTCGTTAGTAGTTAGTAGTTACTGGTTAGTAGTTAGTAGTTAGTTGTTTGTTGTTAGTAGTTAGTGGTTAGTAGTTAGTAGTTAGTCGTTAGTAGTTAGTATTTAGTAGTTAGTAGTTAGTAGTTAGTAGTTAGTAGTTAGTAGTTAGTAGTTAGTAGTTAGTAGTTAGTAGTTAGTAGTTAGTAGTTAGTAGTTAGTAGTTAGTACTTAGTAATTAGTAGTTAGTCATTAGTAGTTAGTAGTTAGTGGTTAGTAGTAAGTAGTTAGTAGTTAGTACTTCGTAATTAGTAGTTAGTCGTTAGTAGTTAGTAGTTAGTGGTTAGTAGTTAGTAGTTAGTTTTTAGTTGTTAGTAGTTGGTGGTTAGTAGTTAGTAGTTGGTCGTTAGTAGTTAGTAGCTAGTAGTTAGTAGTTAGTAGTTAGTAGTTAGTAGTTAGTAGTTAGTTGTTAGTAGTTAGTAGTTAGTAGTTAGTAGTTAGTAGTTAGTAGTTAGTAGTTAGTAGTTAGTAGTTAGTAGTTAGTGGTTAGAAGTTAGTAGTTAGCAGTTATTAGTTAGTCGTTAGTAGTGAGTAGTTAGTAGTTAGTAGTTAAAAGTTAATAGTTAGTAATTAATTGTAAGTCGTTAGTAGTTAGTAGTTAGTGGTTAGTAGTTAGTAGTTAGTCGTTAGTAGTTAGTAGTTAGTAGTTAGTAGTTAGTAGTTAGTAGTTAGTAGTTAGTAGTTAGTAGTTAGTAGTTAGTAGTTAGTAGTTAGTAGTTAGTAGTTAGTAGTTAGTAGTTAGTAGTTAGTGGTTAGAAGTTAGTAGCTGGTAGTTAGTAGTTAGTAGTTAGTAATTAGTAGTTAGTCGTTAGTAGTTAGTTATTAGTGGTTAGTAGTTAGTAGTTAGTTGTTAATTGTTAGTTGTTAGTGGTTAGTGGTTAGTAGTTAGTAGTTAGTAGTTAGTGGTTAGTTGTTTGTTGTTAGTAGTTAGTGGTTAGTAGTTAGTAGTTAGTCGTTAGTAGTTAGTATTTAGTAGTTAGTAGTTAGTAGTTAGTAGTTAGTAGTTAGTAGTTAGTAGTTAGTAGTTAGTAGTTAGTAGTTAGTAGTTAGTAGTTAGTAGTTAGTAGTTAGTACTTAGTAATTAGTAGTTAGTCATTAGTAGTTAGTAGTTACTGGTTAGTAGTTAGTAGTTAGTTGTTTGTTGTTAGTAGTTAGTGGTTAGTAGTTAGTAGTTAGTCGTTAGTAGTTAGTATTTAGTAGTTAGTAGTTAGTAGTTAGTAGTTAGTAGTTAGTAGTTAGTAGTTAGTAGTTAGTAGTTAGTAGTTAGTAGTTAGTAGTTAGTAGTTAGTAGTTAGTACTTAGTAATTAGTAGTTAGTCATTAGTAGTTAGTAGTTAGTGGTTAGTAGTAAGTAGTTAGTAGTTAGTACTTCGTAATTAGTAGTTAGTCGTTAGTAGTTAGTAGTTAGTGGTTAGTAGTTAGTAGTTAGTTTTTAGTTGTTAGTAGTTGGTGGTTAGTAGTTAGTAGTTGGTCGTTAGTAGTTAGTAGCTAGTAGTTAGTAGTTAGTAGTTAGTAGTTAGTAGTTAGTAGTTAGTTGTTAGTAGTTAGTAGTTAGTAGTTAGTAGTTAGTAGTTAGTAGTTAGTAGTTAGTAGTTAGTAGTTAGTAGTTAGTGGTTAGAAGTTAGTAGTTAGCAGTTATTAGTTAGTCGTTAGTAGTGAGTAGTTAGTAGTTAGTAGTTAAAAGTTAATAGTTAGTAATTAATTGTAAGTCGTTAGTAGTTAGTAGTTAGTGGTTAGTAGTTAGTAGTTAGTCGTTAGTAGTTAGTAGTTAGTAGTTAGTAGTTAGTAGTTAGTAGTTAGTAGTTAGTAGTTAGTAGTTAGTAGTTAGTAGTTAGTAGTTAGTAGTTAGTAGTTAGTAGTTAGTAGTTAGTAGTTAGTGGTTAGAAGTTAGTAGCTGGTAGTTAGTAGTTAGTAGTTAGTAATTAGTAGTTAGTCGTTAGTAGTTAGTTATTAGTGGTTAGTAGTTAGTAGTTAGTTGTTAATTGTTAGTTGTTAGTGGTTAGTGGTTAGTAGTTAGTAGTTAGTAGTTAGTGGTTAGAAGTTAGTAGCTGGTAGTTAGTAGTTAGTACTTAGTAATTAGTAGTTAGTCGTTAGTAGTTAGTTATTAGTGGTTAGTAGTTAGTAGTTAGTTGTTAATTGTTAGTTGTTAGTGGTTAGTGGTTAGTAGTTAGTCGTTAGTAGTTAGTAGTTAGTATTTAGTAGTTAGTGGTTAGTAGTTAGTAGTTAGTAGTTAGTAGTTAGTAGTTAGTAGTTAGTAGTTAGTAGTTAGTAGTTAGTGGTTAGCAGTTAGTAGTTAGTAGTTAGTAGTTAGTAGTTAGTACTTAGTAATTAGTAGTTAGTCGTTAGTAGTTAGTAGTTACTGGTTAGTAGTTAGTAGTTAGTTGTTAGTTGTTAATAGTTAGTGGTTAGTAGTTAGTAGTTAGTCGTTAGTAGTTAGTATTTAGTAGTTAGTAGTTAGTAGTTAGTAGTTAGTAGTTAGTAGTTAGTACTTAGTAATTAGTAGTTAGTCATTAGTAGATAATAGTTAGTGGTTAGTAGTTAGTAGTTAGTTGTTAGTTGTTAGTTGTTAGCAGTTAGTGGTTAGTAGTTAGTAGTTAGTCGATAGTAGTTAGTAGTTAGTCGTTAGTAGTTACTAGTTAGTAGTTAGTGGTTAGTAGTTAGTAGTTAGTAGTTAGTAGTTAGTAGTTAGTGGTTAGCTGTTAGTAGTTAGTAGTTAGTAGTTAGTAGTTAGTACTTAGTAATTAGTAGTTAGTCGTTAGTAGTTAGTAGTTACTGGTTAGTAGTTAGTAGTTAGTTGTTAGTTGTTAGTAGTTAGTGGTTAATAGTTAGTAGTTAGTCGTTAGTAGTTAGTATTTAGTAGTTAGTAGTTAGTGGTTAGTAGTTAGTAGTTAGTCGTTAGTAGTTAGTAGTTAGTAGTTAGTAGTTAGTAGTTAGTAGTTAGTAGTTAGTATGTAGTAGTTAGTAGTTAGTAGTTAGTAGTTAGTACTTAGTAATTAGTAGTTAGTAGTTAGTTGTTAGTTGTTAGCAGTTAGTGGTTAGTAGTTAGTAGTTAGTAGTTAGTCGTTAGTAGTTAGTAGTTAGTAGTTAGTCGTTAGTAGTTAGTAGTTAGTCATTAGCAGTTAGTAGTTAGTAGTTAGTGGTTAGAAGTTAGTAGTTGGTAGTTAGTAGTTAGTACTTAGTAATTAGTAGTTAGTCGTTAGTAGTTAGTAGTTAGTGGTTATTAGTTAGTAGTTATTTGTTAAATGTTAGTAGTTGGTAGTTAGAGGTTAGTAGTTAGTAGTTAGTCGTTAGTAGTTAGTAGTTATTAGTTAGTAGTTAGTAGTTAGTAGTTAGTAGTTAGTAGTTAGTAGTTAGTGGTTAGTAGTTAGTAGTTAGTAGTTAGTAGTTAGTAGTTAGTAGTTAGTAGATAGTAGTTAGTAGTTAGTAGTTAGTAGTTAGTAGTTAGTAGTTAGTCGTTAGTAATTAGTAGTTAGTCATTAGTAGTTAGTAGTTAGTAGTTAGTAGTTAGTAGTTAGTAGTTAGTGGTTAGAAATTAGTAGTTGGTATTTAGTAGTTAGTACTTAGTAATTAGTAGTTAGTCGTTAGTAGTTAGTAGTTAGTGGTTAGTAGTTAGTAGTTAGTTGTTAGTTGAAAGTAGTTAGTGGTTAGTAGTTAGTAGTTAGTCGTTAGTAGTTAGTGGTTAGTAGTTAGTAGTTAGTCGTTAGTAGTTAGTAGTTATTAGTTAGTAGTTAGTAGTTAGTAGTTAGTAGTTAGTAGTTAGTAGTTAGTAGTTAGTAGTTAGTAGTTAGTAGTTAGTAGTTAGTAGTTAGTAGTTAGTAGTTAGTAGTTAGTGGATAGTAGTTAGTAGTTAGTAGTTAGTGGATAGTAGTTAGTAGTTAGTAGTTAGTGGTTAGTAGTTAGTAGTTAGTCGTTAGTAATTAGTAGTTAGCCATTAGTAGTTAGTTGTTAGTAGTTAGTAGTTAGTAGTTAGTAGTTAGTGGTTAGAAATTAGTAGTTGGTAGTTAGTAGTTAGTACTTAGTAATTAGTGGTTAGTCGTTAGTAGTTAGCAGTTAGTGGTTAGTAGTTAGTAGTTAGTTGTTAGTTGTTAGTAGATAGTGGTTAGTAGTTAGTAGTCAGTCGTTAGTACTTAGTAGTTAGTAGTTAGTAGTTAGTGGTTAGTAGTTAGTAGTTAGTAGTTAGTAGTTAGTAGTTAGTAGTTAGTAGTTAGTAGTTAGTAGTTAGTAATCAGTAGTTAGTCATTAGTAGTTAGTAGTTAGTGTTTAGTAGTTAGTGGTTAGCTGTTAGTTGTTAGTAGTTAAGGGTTAGTAGTTAGTAGTTAGTCGTTAGTAGTTAGTAGTAAGTAGTTAGTAGTTAGTAGTTAGTAGTTAGTAGTTAGTGGTTAGAAGTTAGTAGCTAGTAGTTAGTAGTTAGTACTTAGTAATTAGTAGTTAGTCGTTAGTAGTTAGTAGTTAGTGGTTAGTAGTTACTAGTTAGTTTTTAGTTGTTAGTAGTTTGTGGTTAGTAGTTAGTAGTTGGTCGTTAGTAGTTAGTAGTTAGTAGTTACTAGTTAGTAGTTAGTAGTTAGTAGTTAGCAGTTAGTAGTTAGTAGTTAGTAGTAAGTAGTTAGTAAATAGTGGTTAGTAGTTAGTCGTTAGTAGTGAGTAGTTAGTAGTTAGTAGTTAGCAGTTAGTAGTTAGTAGTTAGTAGTTAGTAGTTAGTAATCAGTAGTTAGTCGTTAGTAGTTAGTAGTTAGTGTTCAGTAGTTAGTGGTTAGCTGTTAGTTGTTAGTAGTTAGTGGTTAGTAGTTAGTAGTTAGTCGTTAGTAGTTAGTAGTTAGTAGTTAGTAGTTAGTAGTTAGTAGTTAGTAGTTAGTAGTTAGTAGTTAATGGTTAGAAGTTAGTAGCTAGTAGTTAGTAGTTAGTACTTAGTAATTAGTAGTTAGTCGTTAGTAGTTAGTAGTTAGTGGTTAGTAGTTAGTAGTTAGTTTTTAGTTGTTAGTAGTTTGTGGTTAGTAGTTAGTAGTTGGTCGTTAGTAGTTAGTAGTTAGTAGTTACTAGTTAGTAGTTAGTAGTTAGTAGTTAGTAGTTATTAGTTACTAGTTAGTAGTTAGTAGTTAGTAGTTAGTAGTTAGTAGTTAGTAGATAGTAGTTAGTAGTTAGTAGTTAGTAATTAGTAGTTAGTAGTTAGTAGTTAGTGGTTAGAAGTTAGTAGTTAGTAATTATTAGTTGGTAGTTAGTAGTTAGTAATCAGTAGTTAGTACTTTGTAGTTCGTAATTAGCAGTTAGTAGTTAGTAGTTATTAGTTAGAAGTTAGCAGTTAGTAGTTAGTAGGTAGTACTTAGTAGATAGCAATCAGTTGTTAGTAGTTAGTAGCTGGTAATTAATAGTTAGCAGTTAGTAGTTAAGAATTAGTAGTTTGTGGTTAGTAATTAGTAATTAGTCGTTAGTGGTTAGTAGTTGGTAGTTAGTAGTTGGTAGTTAGTAGTTAGTAATTAATTCTTAGTAATAAGTAGTAAGTAGTTAATAGTTGGTACTTAGTAGTTAGTAGTTAGCAGTTATTAGTTAATAGTTAGCAGTTAGTAGTTAATAATTAGTAGTTAGTACTTT
Organism: Convolutriloba macropyga; assembly: GCF_964194025.1. Classification (NCBI taxonomy): domain Eukaryota; kingdom Metazoa; phylum Xenacoelomorpha; order Acoela; family Convolutidae; genus Convolutriloba; species Convolutriloba macropyga. Next base: position 22,129,142 of record NC_134482.1, read on the forward strand.
GTATTTAGTAGTTAGTAGTTAGTAGTTAGTGGTTAGTGGTTAGTAGTTAGTAGCTAAAAATTTGTAGTCAGTAGTTATTAGTTAAAAGTTAGTGTTTATTTGTTATTAATAAGTAGTTAGTAGTTAATAATTAGTACATAGTAGTTAGTAGTTAGCAGTTAGTAGTTAGTAGCTGGTAGTTAGTAGTTAGTAGTTAGTAGTTAGAAGTTAGTAGTTAGTAGTCAGTAGTTAGTGGTTAGTAATTAGTAGTTAGTAGTTTGTAGTTTGTAGTTTTTGGTTATTAATTAGTAGTTAGCAGTAAGTATTTAGTAGTTAGTACTTAATAGTTAGTCGTTACTAGTTATTAGTTAGTAGTTACTAGTTAGTAGTTTGTAGTTAGTAGTTAGTAGTTAGTGTTTAGAAGTTAGTAGTTGGTAGTAAATAGTTAGCAGTTAGTAGTTAGTAATTAGTAGTTAGTTCTTTGTAGTTAGTAGTTAGTAGTTAGTAGTTAGTGGTTAGTAGTTAGTAGTTATTAGTTTGTAGTTACTAGTTAGTAGTTTGTAGTTAGTAATTAGTAGTTAGTGTTTAGAAGGTAGTAGTTAGTATTTAATAGTTAGCAGTTAGTAGTTAGTAATTATTAGTTAGTACTTTGTAGTTAGTAGTTAGTAGTTAGTAGTTAGTAGTTAGTGGTTAGTGGTTAGTAGTTAGTAGTTAGCAGTTTGTAGTCAGCAGTTATTAGTTAAAAGTTAGTATTTATTTGTTAGTAATAAGTAGTTAGTAGTTAATAGTGAGTACATAGTAGTTAGTAGTTAGCAGTTAGTAGTTAGTAGCTGGTAGTTAGTAGTTAGTAGTTAGCAGTTAGTAGTTAGTAGTTAGTAGTTAGTTGTTAGTGTCTAGAAGTTAGTAGTTAGTAGTTAATAGTTAGCAGTTAGTAGTTAGTAATTATTAGTTAGTACTTTGTAGTTAGTAGTTAGTAGTTAGTAGTTAGTGGTTAGTGGTTAATAGTTAGTAGTTAGCAGTTTGTAGTCAGTAGTTACTAGTTAAAAGTTATTATTTATTTGTTAGTAATAAGTAGATGGTAGTTAATAGTGAGTACATAGTAGTTAGTAGTTAGCAGTTAGTAGTTAGTAGCTGGTAGTTAGTAGCTGGTAGTAAGTAGTTAGTAGTTAGTAGTTAGTTTTTAGCGAGTAGAAGTTAGTAGTTAGTAGTTAATAGTTAGCAGTTAGTAGTTAGTAATTAGTAGTTAGTACTTTGTAGTTAGTAGTTAGCAGTTTAGTAGTTAGTTAGTAGTTTGTAGTCAGTAGTTATTAGTTAAAAGTTAGTATTTATTTGTTCGTAATAAGTAATTAGTAGTTAATAGTTAGTACAGAGTACTTAGTAGTTAGCAGTTGGTAGTTAGTAGCTGGTAGTTAGTAGTTAGTGGTTAGTAGTTAGAAGTTAGTAGTTAGTAGTCAGTAGTTAGTGGTTAGTAATTAGTAGTTAGTAGTTTGTAGTTTGTAGTTTGTTGTTATTAATTAGTAGTTAGCAGTAAGTACTTAGTAGTTAGTCGTTACTAGTTAGTAGTTAGTGGTTAGTAGTTAGTAGTTATTAGTTAGTAGTTACTAGTTAGTAGTTTGTAGTTAGTAGTTAGTAGTTAGTGTTTAGAAGTTAGTATTTAGTAGTTAATAGTTAGCAGTTAGTAGTTAGTAATTAGTAGTTAGTGCTTTGTAGTTAGTAGTTAGTAGTTAGTAGTTAGTGGTTAGTTGTTAGTAGTTAGTAGTTAGTAGTTATTATTTAGAAGTTAGTAGTTAGTAGTTAGTAGTTAGTGTTTAGAAGTTAGTATTTAGTAGTTAATAGTTAGCAGTTAGTAGATAGTAATTAGTAGTTAGTGCTTTGTAGTTAGTAGTTAGTAGTTAGTAATTAGTAGTTAGTCGTTACTAGTTAGTAGTTAGTGGTTAGTAGTTAGTAGTTATTAGTTTGTAGTTACTAGTTAGTAGTTTGTAGTTAGTAGTTAGTAGTTAGTGTTTAGAAGTTATGTGTTTGCAGTTTGTAGTCAGTAGTTATTAGTTAAAAAGTTAGTATTTTTTTGTTAGTAATAAGTAGTTAGTATTTAATAGTGAGTACATAGTAGTTAGTAGTTAGCAGATAGTAGTTAGTAGCCGGTAGTTAGTTGTTAGTAGTTAGAATTTAGTAGTTATTATTTAGAAGTTAGTAGTTAGGAGTTAGTAGTTTTTATACAGTAATTAGGTGGTAGTAGTTAGTAGTAAGTAGTTAGTGGTTAGTAGTTAGTAGTTAGATGTTAGTTGTTGGTAGTTAGTTGTTAGTATTTAGTAGTTAGTCGCTAGTAGTTCTTAGTTAGTAGTTAGTAGTTAGTAGTTAGTATTTAGTAGTTAGTAGTTAGTAGTTAGTAGTTAGTAACTAGCAGTTAGTAGTTAGTGGTTAGTAGTTAGTAGTTAGTGGCTAGAAGTTAGTAGTTAGCAGTTAGTAGTTAGTAGTTTGTAGTTAGTAGTTAATAGTTAGTAATTAGTAAATAGTACTTTGTAGTTCGTAGTTAGTAGTTGGTAGTTAGTGGCTAGAAGTTAGTAGTTAGTAGTTAGTAGTTGGTAGTTAGTAGTTAAAAGTTAGTAATTAGTAGTTAGTACTTTGTAGTTCGTAGTTAGTAGTTAGAAGTTAGTAGTTAGTAGTCAGTAGTTAGTGGTTAGTAATTTGTAGTTAGTAGTTATTAGTTAAAATTTAGTATTTACTTGTTAGTAATAAGCAGTTAGTAGTTAATAGTTAGTACAAAGTAGTTAGTAGTTAGCAGTTAGTAGTTAGTAGTTAGTAGTTAGAGGTTAGTAGTTATTATTTAGAAGTTAGTAGTTAGGAGTTAGTAGTTAGTATATAGTAATTAGTAGGTAGTCGTTAGTATTTAGGAGTTAGTGGTTAGTAGTTAGTTGTTAGTTGATAGTTGTTAGTAGTTAGTGGTTAGTAGTTAGTAGTTAATCATTAGTAGTTAGTAGTTAGTAGTTAGTAGTTAGTAGTTTGTATTCAGTAGTTATTAGTTAAAAGTTAGTATTTATTTGTTAGTAATAAGTAGTTAGTAGTTAATAGTTAGTATATAGTAGTTAGTAGTTAGCAGTTAGTAGTTAGTAGCTGGTAGTTAGTAGTTATTAGTTAGTAGTTAGAAGTTAGTAGTTTTTATTTAGAAGCTAGTAGTTAGGAGTTAGTAGTTAGTATATAGTAATTAGTAGGTAGTCGTTAGTAGTTAGTAGTTAGTGGTTAGTAGTTAGTAGTTAGTTGTTAGTTGTTAGTAGTTAGTTGTTAGTAGTTAGTAGTTAGTCGCTAGTAGTTTTTAGTTAGTAGTTAGTAGTTAGTAGTTTGTATTAAGTAGTTAGTAGTTAGTAGTTAGTAATTAGTAGTTAGCAGTAAGTAGTTAGTAGTTAGTAGTTAGTAGTTAGTGGTTAGAAGTTAGTAATTAGTGGTTAGTAGTTGGTAGTTTGTAGTTAATAGTTAGTAATTAGTAGTTAGTACCTTAAAGTTCGTAGTTAGTAGTTAGAAGTTAGTAGTTAGTAGTCAGTAGTTAGTGGTTAGTAATTAGTATTAAGTAGTTTGTAGTTTGTAGTTTGTGGTTATTAGTTAGTAGTTAGCAGCAAGTAGTTAGTAGTTAGTACTTAGTAGTTCGGAATTAGTAGTTAGTAGTTAGTAGTTAGTAGCTAGTAGTTAGTAGTTAGTAGTTAGTAGTTAGTAGTTAGTAATTATTTTTAGTAATAAGCAGTTAGTAGTTAATAGTTAGTACGTAGTAGTTAGGAGTTAGCAGGTAGTAGTTAGTAGCTGGGAGTTAGTAGTTAGTAGTTAGTAGTTAGAAGTTAGTAGTTATTATTTAGAAGTTAGTAGTTAGGAGTTAGTAGTTAGTATATAGTAATTAGTAGGTAGTCGTTAGTAGTTAGGAGTTAGTGGTTAGTAGTTAGTAATTCGTTGTTAGTTGTTAGTAGTTAGTGGTTAGTAGTTAGTAGTTAGTAGTTAGTCGTTAGTAGTTAGTAGTTATTAGTTAGTAGTTTGTAGTCAGTAGTTATTAGTTAAAAGTTAGTATTTATTTGTTAGTAATAAGTAGTTAGTAGTTAATAGTTAGTACATAGTAATTAGTAGTTAGCAGTTAGTAGTTAGTAGCTGGTAGTTAGTAGTTAGTAGTTAGTAGTTAGAAGTTAGTAGTTTTTATTTAGAAGTTAGTAGTTAGGAGTTAGTAGTTAGTATATAGTAAATAGTAGGTAGTCGTTAGTAGTTAGTAGTTAGTTATTAGTTGTTAGTAGTTAGTTGTTAGTAGTTAGTAGTTAGTCGCTAGTAGTTATTTGTTAGTAGTTAGTAGTTAGTAGTTTGTATTTAGTAGTTAGCAGTAAGTAGTTAGTAGTTAGTAGTTAGTAGTTAGTGGTTAGAAGTTAGTAATTAGTGGTTAGTAGTTGGTAGTTTGTAGTTAATAGTTAGTAATTAGTAGTTAGTACTTTAAAGTTCGTAGTTAGTAGTTAGAAGTTAGTAGTTAGTAGTCAGTAGTTAGTGGTTAGTAATTAGTATTTAGTAGTTTGTAGTTTGTAGTTTGTGGTTATTAGTTAGTAGTTAGCAGTAAGTAGTTAGTAGTTAGTACTTAGTAGTTCGGAATTAGTAGTTAGTAGTTAGTAGTTAGTAGCTAGTAGTTAGTAGTTAGTAGTTAGTAGTTAGTAGTTAGTAATTATTTTTAGTAATAAGCAGTTAGTAGTTAATAGTTAGTACGTAGTAGTTAGGAGTTAGCAGGTAGTAGTTAGTAGCTGGGAGTTAGTAGTTAGTAGTTAGTAGTTAGAAGTTAGTAGTTATTATTTAGAAGTTAGTAGTTAGGAGTTAGTAGTTAGTATATAGTAATTAGTAGGTAGTCGTTAGTAGTTAGGAGTTAGTGGTTAGTAGTTAGTAATTCGTTGTTAGTTGTTAGTAGTTAGTGGTTAGTAGTTAGTAGTTAGTAGTTAGTCGTTAGTAGTTAGTAGTTATTAGTTAGTAGTTTGTAGTCAGTAGTTATTAGTTAAAAGTTAGTATTTATTTGTTAGTAATAAGTAGTTAGTAGTTAATAGTTAGTACATAGTAATTAGTAGTTAGCAGTTAGTAGTTAGTAGCTGGTAGTTAGTAGTTAGTAGTTAGTAGTTAGAAGTTAGTAGTTTTTATTTAGAAGTTAGTAGTTAGGAGTTAGTAGTTAGTATATAGTAAATAGTAGGTAGTCGTTAGTAGTTAGTAGTTAGTTATTAGTTGTTAGTAGTTAGTTGTTAGTAGTTAGTAGTTAGTCGCTAGTAGTTATTTGTTAGTAGTTAGTAGTTAGTAGTTTGTATTTAGTAGTTAGTAGTTAGTAGTTAGTAGTTAGTAGTTAGCAGTTAGTAGTTAGTAGTTAGTAGTTAGTGGTTAGAAGTTAGTAGTTAGTAGTTAGTGGTTGGTAGTTAGTAGTTAATAGTTAGTAATTAGTAGTTAGTACTTTGAGGTTCGTAGTTAGTAGTTAGAAGTTAGTATTTAGTAGTCAGTAGTTAGTGGTTAGTAATTAGTAGTGAGTAGTTTGTAGTTTGTAGTTTGTGGTTATTAGTTAGTAGTTAGCAGTAAGTTGTTAGTAGTTAGAACTTAGTAGTTAGGAATTAGCAGTTAGTAGTTAGTAGCTAGTAGTTAGTAGTTAGTAGTTAGTAGTTAGTAGTTAAGAATTAGTAGTTTGTAGTTAGTAATTAGTAATTAGTCGTTAGTAGTTAGTAGTTAGTAATTATTTCCTAGTAATAAGTAGTTAGTAGTTAATAGTTAGTACTTAGTAGTTAGCAGTTAGCATTCAGTAGGTAGTAGCTCTTAGTTAGTATTTAGTAGTTAGTAGTTAGAAGTTAGTGGTAATTAGTTAGAAGTTAGTAGTTAGGAGTTAGTGGTTAGTAGTTAGTTGTTAGTTGTTAGTAGTTAATAGTTAGCAGTTAGTAGTTAGTAATTAGTAGTTAGTAATTTGTAGTAAGTAGTTAGTAGTTAGTAGTTAGTAGTTAGTAGTTAGTAGTTAGTAGTTAGTGGTTAGTAGTTAGTGGTTAGTAGTTAGTAATTAGTCGTTTGTAGTTAGTAGTTAGTAGTTATTAGTTAGTTGTTAGTAGTTAGTAGTTTGTAGTTAGTAGTTAGTAGTTACTGTTTAGAAGTTAGTAGCTAGTAGTTAGTAGTTAATAGTTAGCAGTTAGTAATTAGTAATTAGTAGTTAGTAATTTGTAGTAAGTAGTTAGTAGTTAGCAGTTAGTAGTTAGTAGTTAGTAGTTAGTAGTTAGTAGTTAGTAGTTAGTAGTTAGTAGTTAGTAGTTAGTAGTTAGTGGTTAGTAGTTAGTAGTTAGTAGTTAGTAGTTATTAGTTAGTAGTTAGTATTTATTTGTTAGTAATAAGTAGTTAGTAGTTAGTAGTTAGTACTGAGTAGATAGTAGTTAGCGGTTAGTAGTTATTAGCTGGTAGTTAGTAGTTAGCAGTTAGTAGTTAGAAGTTAGAAGTTATTAGTTAGAAGTTAGTAGTTAGGAGTTAGTAGTTAGTAGTTAGTAATTAGTAGTTAGTCGTTAGTAGTTAGTAGTTAGTGGTTAGTAGTTAGTAGTTGGTTTTTAGTTGTTAGCAGTTAGTGGTTAGTATTTAGTAGTTATTCGTTAGTAGTTAGTAGTTAGTAGTTAGTAGTTAGTAGTTAGTAGTTAGTAGTTAGTAGTTAGTAGTTAGTAGTTAGTAGTTATTTGTTAGTAGTTAGTAGTTAGCAGTTAGTAGTTAGTGGTTATTAGTTAGTAGTTAGTAGTTAGTAGTTAGTAGTTAGTAGTTAGTAGTTAGTAGTTACTAGTTAGTAGTTAGTATTTATTAGTTAGTAGTTAGTAATTAGTAGTTAGTAGTCAGTAGCTAATAGTTAGTAGTTAGCAAATAGTATTAAGTAGTTAGTACTTAGTAGTTAGTAGTTAGTAGTTAATGGTTAGTAGTTAATAGTTAGCAGTTAGTGGTTAGTGGTTAGTAGTTAGTAGTTTGTAGTTAGTAGTTTTTAGTTAGTAGTTAGCAGTTAGTAGTTAATAGTTAGTAGTTAGTAGTTAGTGGTTAGAAGTTACTAGTTAGTAGTTAGTAGTTAGAAGTTAGTAGTTAGTAATTAGTAATTAGTGCTTTGTAGTTAGTAGTCAGTAGTTAGTAGTTAGTAGTTAGTAGTTAGAACTTAGTAGTTAGTATTTAGTAGTTACTAGTTAGTATTAAGTAGTTAGTAGTTAGTAGTTAGTAGTTAGTGGTTAGTAGTTAGTAGTTAGTAGTTAGTAGTTATTAGTTAGTAGTTAGTATTTATTTGTTAGTAATAAGTAGTTAGTAGTTAGTAGTTAGTACTGAGTAGATAGTAGTTAGCGGTTAGTAGTTATTAGCTGGTAGTTAGTAGTTAGCAGTTAGTAGTTAGAAGTTAGAAGTTATTAGTTAGAAGTTAGTAGTTAGGAGTTAGTAGTTAGTAGTTAGTAATTAGTAGTTAGTCGTTAGTAGTTAGTAGTTAGTGGTTAGTAGTTAGTAGTTGGTTTTTAGTTGTTAGCAGTTAGTGGTTAGTATTTAGTAGTTATTCGTTAGTAGTTAGTAGTTAGTAGTTAGTAGTTAGTAGTTAGTAGTTAGTAGTTAGTAGTTAGTAGTTAGTAGTTAGTAGTTATTTGTTAGTAGTTAGTAGTTAGCAGTTAGTAGTTAGTGGTTATTAGTTAGTAGTTAGTAGTTAGTAGTTAGTAGTTAGTAGTTAGTAGTTAGTAGTTACTAGTTAGTAGTTAGTATTTATTAGTTAGTAGTTAGTAATTAGTAGTTAGTAGTCAGTAGCTAATAGTTAGTAGTTAGCAAATAGTATTAAGTAGTTAGTACTTAGTAGTTAGTAGTTAGTAGTTAATGGTTAGTAGTTAATAGTTAGCAGTTAGTGGTTAGTGGTTAGTAGTTAGTAGTTTGTAGTTAGTAGTTTTTAGTTAGTAGTTAGCAGTTAGTAGTTAATAGTTAGTAGTTAGTAGTTAGTGGTTAGAAGTTACTAGTTAGTAGTTAGTAGTTAGAAGTTAGTAGTTAGTAATTAGTAATTAGTGCTTTGTAGTTAGTAGTCAGTAGTTAGTAGTTAGTAGTTAGTAGTTAGAACTTAGTAGTTAGTATTTAGTAGTTACTAGTTAGTAGTTAGTAGTTAGTAATTAGTAGTTAGTCGTTAGTAGTTAGTAGTTAGTGGTTAGTAGTTAGTAGTTGGTTTTTAGTTGTTAGCAGTTAGTGGTTAGTATTTAGTAGTTATTCGTTAGTAGTTAGTAGTTAGTAGTTAGTAGTTAGTAGTTAGTAGTTAGTAGTTAGTAGTTAGTAGTTAGTAGTTAGTAGTTAGTAGTTATTTGTTAGTAGTTAGTAGTTAGCAGTTAGTAGTTAGTGGTTATTAGTTAGTAGTTAGTAGTTAGTAGTTAGTAGTTAGTAGTTAGTAGTTACTAGTTAGTAGTTACTATTTATTAGTTAGTAGTTAGTAATTAGTAGTTAGTAGTCAGTAGCTAATAGTTAGTAGTTAGCAAATAGTATTAAGTAGTTAGTACTTAGTAGTTAGTAGTTAGTAGTTAATGGTTAGTAGTTAATAGTTAGCAGTTAGTGGTTAGTGGTTAGTAGTTAGTAGTTTGTAGTTAGTAGTTTTTAGTTAGTAGTTAGCAGTTAGTCGTTAGTAGTTAGTAGTTAGTGGTTAGAAGTTACTAGTTATTAGTTAGTAGTTAGAAGTTAGTAGTTAGTAATTAGTAATTAGTGCTTTGTAGTTAGTAGTCAGTAGTTAGTAGTTAGTAGTTAGTAGTTAGAACTTAGTAGTTAGTATTTAGTAGTTACTAGTTAGTAGTTAGTAGTTAGTAATTAGTAGTTAGTAGTTAGTAGCTAATAGTTAGTAGTTAGCAAATAGTATTAAGTAGTTAGTACTTAGTAGTTAGTAGTTAGTAGTTAATATTTAGTAGTTAATAGTTAGCAGTTAGTGGTTAGTGGTTAGTAGTTAGTAGTTTGTAGTTAGTAGTTTTTAGTTAGTAGTTAGCAGTTAGTAGTTAGTAGTTAGGAGTTAGTGGTTAGTAGTTAGTTGTTAGTTGTTAGTAGTTAGTGGTTAGTAGTTAGTAATTAGTCGTTTGTAGTTAGTAGTTAGTAGTTAGTAGTTAATAGTTAGTTGTTAGTAGTTAGTAGTTTGTAGTTAGTTGTTAGTAGTTAGTGTTTAGAAGTTAGTAGTTAGTAGTTATTAGTTAATAGTTAGCAGTTAGTAGTTAGTAATTAGTAGTTAGTATTTTGTAGTAAGTAGTTAGTAGTTCGTAGTTAGTAGTTATTAGTTAGTGGTTAGTGGTTAGTAGTTAGTAGTTAGTAGTTATTAGTTAGTAGTTAGTATTTATTTGTTAGTAATAAGTAGTTAGTAGTTAGTAGTTAGTACTTAGTAGATAGTAGTTAGCGGTTAGTAGTTATTAGCTGGTAGTTAGTAGTTAGCAGTTAGTAGTCAGAAGTTAGAAGTTATTAGTTAGAAGTTAGTAGTTAGGAGTTAGTAGTTAGTGGTTAGTAATTAGTAGTTAGTCGTTAGTAGTTAGTAGTTAGTGGTTAGTAGTTAGTAGTTAGTTTTTAGTTGTTAGTGGTTAGTGGTTAGTATTTAGTAGTTAGTCGTTAGTAGTTAGTAGTTAGTAGTTAGTAGTTAGTAGTTATTAGTTAGTAGATAGCAGTTAGTAGTCAGTAGTTATTAGTTAGTAGTTAGTTTTTAGTAGTAAGTAGTTAGTAGTTAGTAGTTAGTAATTAGTAGTTAGTAGTTAGTAGCTAATAGTTATTAGTTAGCAAATAGTATTAAGTAGTTAGTACTTAGTAGTTAGTAGTTAGTAGTTAATGGTTAGTAGTTAATAGTTAGCAGTTAGTGGTTAGTGGTTAGTAGTTAGTAGTTTGTAGTTAGTAGTTTTTAGTTAGTAGTTAGCAGTTAGTAGTTAGTAGTTAGTAGTTAGTAGTTAGTGGTTAGAAGTTACTAGTTAGTAGTTAGTATTTAGTAGTTAGTAGTTAGTAGTTAGTAGTTAGTAGTTAGTAGTTAGTAATTAGTAGTTAGTACTTTGTAGTTATTAGTTAGTTGTTAGTAGTTAGTAGTTAGTAGTTAGTTAATAGTAGTTAGTTGTTTGTAGTTAGTAGTTAGTAGTTAATAGTTAGTAGTTAGTAGTTAGTGGTTACTATTTTTCTGTTAGTAATAACTAGCTAGCAGTTAATAGTTAGTACATAGTAGTTAGTAGTTAGCAGTTAGTAGTTCGTAGCTGGTAGTTAGTAGTTAGTAGTTAGTAGTTAAAAAGTAGTAGTTTTTAGATAGAAATTAGTAGTTAGGAGTTAGTAGTTAGTAGTTAGTTTTTTTCTGTTAGTATTAACTAGTTAGCAGTTAATAGTTAGTACATAGTAGTTAGTAGTTAGCAGTTAGTATTTAGTAGCTGGTAGTTAGTAGTTAGTAGTTAGTAGTTAGAAGTTAGTAGTTTTTAGTTAGAAATTATTAGTTAGGAGTTAGTAGTTAGTAGTTAATAATTTGTAGTTAGTCGTTAGTAGTTAGTAGTTAGTGGTTAGTAGTTAGTAGTTAGTTGTTAGTAGTTAGTAGGTAGTAGTTAGTAGTTAGTATTTAGTGGTTAATAGTTAGCAGTTAGTAGTTAGTATTTAGTAGTTAGTACTTTGTAGTTAGTAATTAGTAGTTAATAGTCAGTAGTTAGTGGTTAGCGGTTAGTAGTCAGTAGCTAGTGGTTTGTAGTTAGTAGTTTTTAGTTAGTAGTTAGTATTTATTTGTTAGTAATAAGTAGTTAGTAGTTAATAGTTAGTAGTTAGTAGTTAGCGGTTAGTAGTTAGTAGCTGGTGTTTAGTATTTAGTAGTTGGTAGTTAGAAGTTAGTAGTTTTTAGTGAGAAGTTAGTAGTTAGGAGTTAGTAGTTAGTAGTTAGTAATTAGTAGTTAATCGTTAGTAGTCAGTAGTTAGTGGTTAGTAGTTAGTAGTTAGTTGTTAGTTGTTAGTAGTTAGTGGTTTGTAGTTAGTAGTTAGTATTTAGTAGTTACTAAATAGTAGTTAGTAGTTAGTAATTAGTAGTTAGTAGTTAGTAGTTAGTAGTTAGTAGTTAGTAGTTAGTAGTTAGTAGTTAGTAGTTAGTAGTTAGTAGTTAGTAGTTAATAGTTAGCAGTTAGTAGTTAGTAATTAGTAGTTAGTACTTTGTAGTTAGTAATTAGTAGTTAATAGTTAGTAGTTAGTGGTTAGTGGTTAGTAGTCAGTAGTTAGTAGTTTGTGGTTAGTAGTTATTAGTTAGTAGTTAGTATTTATTTGTTAGTAATAAGTAGTTAGTAATTAATAGTTAGCAGTTAGTAGTTAGCGGTTAGTAGTTAGTAGCTGGTAGTTAGTAGTTAGTAGTTAGTAATTAGTAGTTAGTCGTTAGTAGTTAGTAGTTAGCGGTTAGTAGTTAGTAGCTGGTGTTTAGTATTTAGTAGTTGGTAGTTAGAAGTTAGTAGTTTTTAGTGAGAAGTTAGTAGTTAGGAGTTAGTAGTTAGTAGTTAGTAATTAGTAGTTAATCGTTAGTAGTCAGTAGTTAGTGGTTAGTAGTTAGTAGTTAGTTGTTAGTTGTTAGTAGTTAGTGGTTTGTAGTTAGTAGTTAGTATTTAGTAGTTACTAAATAGTAGTTAGTAGTTAGTAATTAGTAGTTAGTAGTTAGTAGTTAGTAGTTAGTAGTTAGTAGTTAGTAGTTAGTAGTTAGTAGTTAGTAGTTAGTAGTTAGTAGTTAATAGTTAGCAGTTAGTAGTTAGTAATTAGTAGTTAGTACTTTGTAGTTAGTAATTAGTAGTTAATAGTTAGTAGTTAGTGGTTAGTGGTTAGTAGTCAGTAGTTAGTAGTTTGTGGTTAGTAGTTATTAGTTAGTAGTTAGTATTTATTTGTTAGTAATAAGTAGTTAGTAATTAATAGTTAGCAGTTAGTAGTTAGCGGTTAGTAGTTAGTAGCTGGTAGTTAGTAGTTAGTAGTTAGTAATTAGTAGTTAGTCGTTAGTAGTTAGTAGTTAGTGGTTAGTAGTTAGTAGTTAGTTGTTAGTAGTTAGTAGTTAGTAGTTAGTAGTTAGTAGTTAGTCGTTAGTAGTTAGTAGTTAGTAGTTAAAAGTTAGTAGTTAGTAGTTAGTAGTTAGAAGTAAGTAGTTTTTAGTTAGAAATTATTAGTTAGGAGTTAGTAGTTAGTAGTTAATAATTTGTAGTTAGTCGTTAGTAGTTAGTAGTTAGTGGTTAGTAGTTAGTAGTTAGTTGTTAGTAGTTAGTAGGTAGTAGTTAGTAGTTAGTAGTTAGTTTTTAGTGGTTAATAGTTAGCAGTTAGTAGTTAGTATTTAGTAGTTAGTACTTTGTAGTTAGTAATTAGTAGTTAATAGTCAGTAGTTAGTGGTTAGCGGTTAGTAGTCAGTAGCTAGTGGTTTGTAGTTAGTAGTTTTTAGTTAGTAGTTAGTATTTATTTGTTAGTAAAAAGTAGTTAGTAGTTAATAGTTAGTAGTTAGTAGTTAGCGGTTAGTAGTTAGTAGCTGGTGGTTAGTATTTAGTAGTTGGTAGTTAGAAGTTAGTAGTTTTTAGTGAGAAGTTAGTAGTTAGGAGTTAGTAGTTAGTAGTTAGTAATTAGTAGTTAATCGTTAGTAGTCAGTAGTTAGTGGTTAGTAGTTAGTAGTTAGTTGTTAGTTGTTAGTAGTTAGTGGTTTGTAGTTAGTAGTTAGTATTTAGTAGTTACTAAATAGTAGTTAGTAGTTAGTAATTAGTAGTTAGTAGTTAGTAGTTAGTAGTTAGTAGTTAGTAGTTAGTAGTTAGTAGTTAGTAGTTAGTAGTTAATAGTTAGCAGTTAGTAGTTAGTATTTAGTAGTTAGTACTTTGTAGTTAGTAATTAGTAGTTAATAGTTAGTAGTTAGTGGTTAGTGGTTAGTAGTCAGTAGTTAGTAGTTTGTGGTTAGTAGTTATTAGTTAGTAGTTAGTATTTATTTGTTAGTAATAAGTAGTTAGTAATTAATAGTTAGCAGTTAGTAGTTAGCGGTTAGTAGTTAGTAGCTGGTAGTTAGTAGTTAGTAGTTAGTAATTAGTAGTTAGTCGTTAGTAGTTAGTAGTTAGTGGTTAGTAGTTAGTAGTTAGTTGTTAGTAGTTAGTAGTTAGTAGTTAGTAGTTAGTAGTTAGTAGTTAGTCGTTAGTAGTTAGTAGTTAGTAGTTAAAAGTTAGTAGTTAGTAGTTAGTAGTTAGTACTTTGTAGTTAGTAATTAGTAGTTAACAGTTAGTAGTTAGTGGTTAGTGGTTAGTAGTTAGTAGTTAGTAGTTTGTAATTAGTAGTTATTAGTAAGTAGTTACTATTTATTTGTTAGTAATAAGTAGTTAGTAGTTAATAGTTAGTAGTTAGTAGTTTTTAGTTAGCGGTTAGTAATTAGTAGCTGAGAGTTAGTATTTAGTAGTTAGTAGTTAGAAGTTAGTAGTTATTAGTTAAAAGTTAAAAGTTAGTCTTTAGTAGTTAGCAGTTAGTAGTTAAAAGTTAGTAGTTAGTAGTTAGTAGTTAGTAGTTAGTAGTTAGTAGTTAGTAGTTAGTAGTTAGTAGTTAGTGGTTAGTGGTTAGTAGTCAGTAGTTAGTAGTTTGTGGTTAGTAGTTATTAGTTAGTAGTTAGTATTTATTTGTTAGTAATAAGTAGTTAGTAATTAATAGTTAGCAGTTAGTAGTTAGCGGTTAGTAGTTAGTAGCTGGTAGTTAGTAGTTAGTAGTTAGTAATTAGTAGTTTGTCGTTAGTAGTTAGTAGTTAGTGGTTAGTAGTTAGTAGTTAGTTGTTAGTAGTTAGTAGTTAGTAGTTAGTAGTTAGTAGTTAGTAGTTAGTAGTTAGTCGTTAGTAGTTAGTAGTTAGTAGTTAAAAGTTAGTAGTTAGTAGTTAGTAGTTAGTACTTTGTAGTTAGTAATTAGTAGTTAATAGTTAGTAGTTAGTGGTTAGTGGTTAGTAGTTAGTAGTTAGTAGTTTGTAATTAGTAGTTATTATTAAGTAGTTACTATTTATTTGTTAGTAATAAGTAGTTAGTAGTTAATAGTTAGTAGTTAGTAGTTTTCAGTTAGCGGTTAGTAGTTAGTAGCTGGTAGTTAGTATTTAGTAGTTAGTAGTTAGAATTTAGTAGTTATTAGTTAAAAGTTAGAAGTTAGTCTTTAGTAGTTAGCAGTTAGTAGTTAAAAGTTAGTAGTTAGTAGTTAGTAGTTAGTAGTTAGTAGTTAGTAGTTAGTAGTTAGTAGTTAGTAGTTAGTAGTTAGTAGTTAGTAGTTAGTAGTTAGTAGTTAGTAGTTAGTAGTTAGTAGTTAGTAGTTAGTAGTTAGTAGTTAGTAGTTAGTAGTTAGTAGTTAGTAGTTAGTAGTTAGTAGTTAGTAGTTAGTAGTTAGTAGTTAGTAGTTAGTAGTTAGTAGTTAGTAGTTAGTAGTTAGTAGTTAGTCGTTTGTAGTTATTAGTTAGTAGTTATAAGTTAGTAGTTAGTCATTAGTAGTTAGTAGTTAATAGTTAAAAGTTAGTAGTTAGTAGTTAGTAGTTAGTAGTTAGTAGTTAGTAGTAAGTAGTTAGTAGTTAGTAGTTAGTAGTTAGTAGTTAGTAGTTAGTAGTTAGTAGTTAGTAGTTAGTAGTTAGTAGTTAGTAGTTAGTAGTTAGTAGTTAGTAGTTAGTAGTTAGTAGTTAGTAGTTAGTCGTTAGTAGTTATTAGTTGTTAGTTAAAAGTTAGTAGTTAGTAGTTAGTAGTCAGTAGTTAGTAGTTAGTAGTTAGTAGTTAGTAATTAGTCGTTAGTAGTTATTAGTTATTAGTTAAAAATTAGTAGTTAGTAGTTAGTCGTTATTAGTTAAAATTTAGAAGTTAGGAGTTAGTAGTCTGTAGTTAGTAATTAGTAGTTAGTAGTTAGTAGTTATAAGTTAGTAGTTAGTCGTTAGTAGTTAGTAGTTAGTAGTTAAAAGTTAGTAGTTAGTAGTTAGTAGTTAGTAGTTAATAGTTAGTAGTTAGTAGTTAGTAGTTAGTAGATAGTAGTTAGTAGTTAGTAGTTAGTAGTTAGTAGTTAGTAGTTAGTAGTTAGTAGTTAGTAGTTAGTAGTTAGTATTTAGTAGTTAGTAGTTAGAAGTTAGTAGTTATTAGTTAAAAGTTAGAAGTTAGGAGTTAGTAGTCAGTAGTTAGTAATTAGTAGTTAGTAGTTAGTAGTTATAAGTTAGTAGTTAGTCGTTAGTAGTTAGTAGTTAGTAGTTAAAAGTTAGTAGTTAGTAATTAGTAGTTAGTAGTTAGTAGTTAGTAGTTAGTAGTTAGTAGTTAGTAGTTAGTAGTTTGTAGTTAGTAGTTAGTAGTTAGTAGTTAGTAGTTAGTCGTTAGTAGTTATTAGTTATTAGTTAAAAGTTAGTAGTTAGTAGTTAGTAGTTAGTAGTTAGTAGTTAGTAGTTAGTAGTTAGTCGTTAGTAGTTATTAGTTAATAGTTAGTAGTTAGTAGTTAGTAGTTAGCGGTTAGTAGTTAGTAGCTGGTAGTTAGTAGTTAGTAGTTAGTACTTTGTAGTTAGTAATTAGTAGTTAATAGTTAGTAGTTAGTGGTTAGTGGTTAGTAGTTAGTATTTAGTAGTTTGTAATTAGTAGTTATTAGTAAGTAGTTACTATTTATTTGTTAGTAATAAGTAGTTAGTAGCTAATAGTTAAAAGTTAGTAGTTAGTAGTTAGTAGTTAGTAGTTAGTAGTTAGTAGTTAGAAGTTAGTAGTTATTAGTTAAAAGTTAGAAGTTAGGAGTTAGCAGTTAGTAGTTAGCGGTTAGTAGTTAGTAGCTGGTAGTTAGTAGTTAGTAGTTAGTAATTAGTAGTTAGTCGTTAGTAGTTAGTAGTTAGTGGTTAGTAGTTAGTAGTTAGTTGTTAGTTGTTAGTAGTTAGTAGTTAGTAGTTAGTAGTTAGTCGTTAGTAGTTAGTAGTTAGTAGTTAAAAGTTAGTAGTTAGTAGTTAGTAGTTAGTACTTTGTAGTTAGTAATTAGTAGTTAATAGTTAGTAGTTAGTGGTTAGTGGTTAGTAGTTAGTAGTTAGTAGTTTGTAATTAGTAGTTATTAGTAAGTAGTTACTATTTATTTGTTAGTAATAAGTAGTTAGTAGTTAATAGTTAGTAGTTAGTAGTTAGTAGTTAGCGGTTAGTAGTTAGTAGCTGGTAGTTAGTATTTAGAAGTTAGTAGTTAGAAGTTAGTAGTTATTAGTTAAAAGTTAGAAGTTAGTCTTTAGTAGTTAGTAGTTAGTAGTTAAAAGTTAGTAGTTAGTAGTTAGTAGTTAGTAGTTAGTAGTTAGTAGTTAGTAGTTAGTAGTTAGTAGTTAGTAGTTAGTAGTTAGTAGTTAGTAGTTAGTAGTTAGTAGTTAGTAGTTAGTAGTTAGTAGTTAGTAGTTAGTAGTTAGTAGTTAGTAGTTAGTAGTTAGTAGTTAGTAGTTAGTAGTTAGTAGTTAGTAGTTAGTAGTTAGTAGTTAGTAGTTAGTAGTTAGTAGTTAGTAGTTAGTAGTTAGTAGTTAGTAGTTAGTAGTTAGTAGTTAGTAGTTAGTAGTTAGTCGTTAGTAGTTATTAGTTAGTAGTTATAAGTTAGTAGTTAGTCGTTAGTAGTTAGTAGTTAGTAGTTAAAAGTTAGTAGTTAGTAGTTAGTAGTTAGTAGTTAGTAGTTAGTAGTAAGTAGTTAGTAGTTAGTAGTTATTAGTTAGTAGTTAGTAGTTAGTAGTTAGTAGTTAGTAGTTAGTAGTTAGTAGTTAGTAGTTAGTAGTTAGTAGTTAATAGTTAGTCGTTAGTAGTTATTAGTTATTAGTTAAAAGTTAGTAGTTAGTAGTTAGTAGTTAGTAGTTAGTAGTTAGTAGTTAGTAGTTAGTAGTTAGTAGTTAGTAGTTAGTAGTTAGTCGTTAGTAGTTATTAGTTATTAGTTAAAAGTTACTAGTTAGTAGTCAGTCGTTATTAGTTAAAAGTTAGAAGTGAGGAGTTAGTAGTCTGTAGTTAGTAATTAGTAGTTAGTAGTTAGTAGTTATAAGTTAGTAGTTAGTCGTTAGTAGTTAGTAGTTAGTAGTTAAAAGTTAGTAGTTAGTATTTAGTAGTTAGTAGTTAGTAGTTAGTAGTTAGTAGTTAGTAGTTACTAGTTGGTAGTTAGTAGTTAGTAGTTAGTAGTTAGTAGTTAGTAGTTAGTAGTTAGTAGTTAGTAGTTAGTAGTTAGTAGTTAGTAGTTAGTAGTTAGTAGTTAGTATTTAGTAGTTAGTAGTTAGAAGTTAGTAGTTATTAGTTAAAAGTTAGAAGTTAGGAGTTAGTAGTCAGTAGTTAGTAATTAGTAGTTAGTAGTTAGTAGTTATAAGTTAGTAGTTAGTCGTTATTAGTTAGTAGTTAGTAGTTAAAAGTTAGTAGTTAGTAGTTAGTAGTTAGTAGTTAGTAGTTAGTAGTTAGTAGTTAGTAGTTAGTAGTTAGTAGTTAGTAGTTAGTAGTTAGTAGTTAGTAGTTAGTAGTTAGTAGTTAGTAGTTAGTAGTTAGTAGTTAGTAGTTAGTAGTTAGTAGTTAGTAGTTAGTAGTTAGTAATTAGTAGTTAGTAGTAGGTAGTTAGTAGTTAGTAGTTAGTCGTTAGTAGTTATTAGTTATTAGTTAAAAGTTAGTAGTTAGTAGTTAGTAGTTAGTAGTTAGTAGTTAGTAGTAAGTAGTTAGTAGTTAGTCGTTAGTAGTTATTAGTTATTAGTTAAAAGTTAGTAGTTAGTAGTTAGTCGTTATTAGTTAGTAGTTAGTGGTTAGTAGTTAGTAGTCAGTTGTTAGTTGTTAGTAGTTAGTAGTTAGTAGTTAGTAGTTAGTAGTTAGTAGTTAGTCGTTAGTAGTTATTAGTTATTAGTTAAAAGTTAGTAGTCAGTAGTTAGTAGTTAGTAGTTATTAGTTAGTAGTTAGTATTTATTTGTTAGTAATAAGTAGTTAGTAGTTAATAGTTAGTAGTTAGTAGTTGGCGGTTAGTAGTTAGTAGCTGGTAGTTAGTAGTTAGTAGTTAGTCGTTAGTAGTTATTAGTTATTAGTTAAAAGTTAGTAGTTAGAAGTTAGTAGTTATTATTTAGAAGTTAGTAGTTAGGAGTTAGTAGTTAGTAGTTTGTAATTAGTAGTTAGTCGTTAGTAGTTTGTAGTTAGTAGTTATTAGTTAGTAGTTAGTATTTATTAGTTAGTAATAAGTAGTTAGTAGTTAATAGTTAGTAGTTAGTAGTTAGTTGTTAGTTGTTAGTTGTTAGTAGTTAGTAGTTAGTAATTAGTAGTTAGTCGTTAGTTGTTTGTAGTTAGTAGTTATTAGTTCGTAGTTAGTATTTATTAGTTAGTAATAAGTAGTTAGTAGTTAATAGTTAGTAGTTAGTAGTTAGTTGTTAGTTGTTAGTAGTTAGTAGTTAGTAGTTAGTAGTTAGTCGTTAGTAGTTAGCAGTTAGTAGTTAAAAGTTAGTAGTTAGTAGTTAGTAGTTAGTAGTTAGTAGTTAGTCGTTAGTAGTTAGTAGTTAGTGGTTAGTAGTTAGTATTCAGTTGTTAGTTGTTAGTAGTTAGTAGTTAGTAGTTAGTAGTTAGTAGTTAGTAGTTAGTAGTTAGTCGTTAGTAGTTATTAGTTATTAGTTAAAAGTTAGTGGTCAGTAGTTAGTAGTTAGTAGTTATTAGTTAGTAGTTAGTATTTATTTGTTAGTAATAAGTAGTTAGTAGCTAATAGTTAGTAGTTAGTAGTTAGCGGTTAGTAGTTAGTAGGTGGTAGTTAGTAGTTAGTAGTTAGTCGTTAGTAGTTATTAGTTATTAGTTAAAAGTTAGTAGTTAGAAGTTAGTAGTTATTATTTAGAAGTTAGTAGTTAGGAGTTAGTAGTTAGTAGTTAGTAATTAGTAGTTAGTCGTTAGTAGTTTGTAGTTAGTAGTTATTAGTTAGTAGTTAGTATTTATTAGTTAGTAATAAGTAGTTAGTAGTTAGTAGTTAGTAGTTAGTAGTTAGTAGTTAGTTGTTAGTTGTTAGTAGTTAGTAGTTAGTAATTAGTAGTTAGTCGTTAGTAGTTTGTAGTTAGTAGTTATTAGTTAGTAGTTAGTTATTATTAGTTAGTAATAAGTATTTAGTAGTTAATAGTTAGTAGTTAGTAGTTAGTAGTTATTTGTTAGTTGTTAGTAGTTAGTAGTTAGTAGTTAGTCGTTAGTAGTTAGTAGTTAGTAGTTAAAAGTTAGTAGTTAGTAGTTAGTAGTTAGTAGTTAGTAGTTAGTAGTTAGTAGTTAGTAGTTAGTAGTTAGTAGTTAGTAGTTAGTAGTTAGTAGTTAGTAGTTAGTAGTTAGTAGTTAGTGGTTAGTAGTTAGTAGTTAGTAGTTAGTAGTTAGTAGTTAGTAGTTAGTAGTTAGTAGTTAGTAGTTAGTAGTTAGTAGTTAGTAGTTAGTAGTTAGTTGTTAGTAGTTAGTAGTTAGTAGTTAGTTGTTAGTTGTTAGTAGTTAGTAGTTAGTAGTTAGTAGTTAGTCGTTAGTAGTTAGTAGTTAGTAGTTAAAAGTTAGTAGTTAGTAGTTAGTAGTTAGTAGTTAGTAGTTAGTAGTTAGTAGTTAGTAGTTAGTGGTTAGTAGTTAGTAGTTAGTAGTTAGTAGTTAGTAGTTAGTAGTTAGTAGTTAGTAGTTAGTAGTTAGTAGTTAGTAGTTAGTAGTTAGTAGTTATTAGTTAGTAGTTAGTAGTTAGTAGTTAGTAGTTAGTAGTTAGTAGTTAGTAGTTAGTAGTTAGTAGTTAGTAGTTAGTAGTTAGTAGTTAGTAATTAGTAGTTAGTCGTTAGTAGTTTGTAGTTAGTAGTTATTAGTTAGTAGTTAGTATTTATTAGTTAGTAATAAGTAGTTAGTAGTTAGTAGTTAGTAGTTAGTAGTTAGTAGTTAGTTGTTAGTTGTTAGTAGTTAGTAGTTAGTAATTAGTAGTTAGTCGTTAGTAGTTTGTAGTTAGTAGTTATTAGTTAGTAGTTAGTTATTATTAGTTAGTAATAAGTATTTAGTAGTTAATAGTTAGTAGTTAGTAGTTAGTAGTTATTTGTTAGTTGTTAGTAGTTAGTAGTTAGTAGTTAGTCGTTAGTAGTTAGTAGTTAGTAGTTAAAAGTTAGTAGTTAGTAGTTAGTAGTTAGTAGTTAGTAGTTAGTAGTTAGTAGTTAGTAGTTAGTAGTTAGTAGTTAGTAGTTAGTAGTTAGTAGTTAGTAGTTAGTAGTTAGTAGTTAGTGGTTAGTAGTTAGTAGTTAGTAGTTAGTAGTTAGTAGTTAGTAGTTAGTAGTTAGTAGTTAGTAGTTAGTAGTTAGTAGTTAGTAGTTAGTAGTTAGTAGTTAGTTGTTAGTAGTTAGTAGTTAGTAGTTAGTTGTTAGTTGTTAGTAGTTAGTAGTTAGTAGTTAGTAGTTAGTCGTTAGTAGTTAGTAGTTAGTAGTTAAAAGTTAGTAGTTAGTAGTTAGTAGTTAGTAGTTATTAGTTAGTAGTTAGTAGTTAGTAGTTAGTGGTTAGTAGTTAGTAGTTAGTAGTTAGTAGTTAGTAGTTAGTAGTTTAGTAGTTAGTAGTTAGTAGTTAGTAGTTAGTAGTTAGTAGTTATTAGTTAGTAGTTAGTAGTTAGTAGTTAGTAGTTAGTAGTTAGTAGTTAGTAGTTAGTAGTTAGTAGTTAGTAGTTAGTAGTTAGTAGTTAGTAGTTAGTAGTTAGTAGTTAGTAGTTAGTAGTTAGAAGTTAGTAGTTAGTAGTTAGTAGTTAGTAGTTAGTAGTTAGTAGTTAGTAGTTAGTAGTTAGTAGTTAGTAGTTAGTACTTAGTAATTAGTAGTTAGTCGTTAGTAGTTAGTAGTTAGTTGTTAGTTGTTAATAGTTAGTGGTTAGTAGTTAGTAGTTAGTCGTTAGTAGTTAGTAGTTAGTAGTTATTAGTTAGTAATTAGTAGTTAGTAGTTAGTAGTTAGTAGTTAGTAGTTAGTAGTTAGTAGTTAGTAGTTAGTAGTTAGTAGTTAGTAGTTAGTACTTAGTAATTAGCAGTTAGTCGTTAGTAGTTAGTAGTTAGTTGTTAGTTGTTAATAGTTAGTGGTTAGTAGTTAGTAGTTAGTCGTTAGTAGTTAGTAGTTAGTAGTTAGTAGTTAGTCGTTTGTAGTTAGTAGTTAGTATTTAGTAGTTAGTAGTTAGTAGTTAGTAATTAGTAGTTAGTAGTTAGTAGTTAGTAGTTAGTAGTTAGTAGTTAGTAGTTAGTAGTTAATAGTTAGCAGTTAGTAGTTAGTAATTAGTAGTTAGTACTTTGTAGTTAGTAATTAGTAGTTAATAGTTAGTAGTTAGTGGTTAGTGGTTAGTAGTCGGTAGTTAGTAGTTTGTAGTTAGTAGTTATTAGTTAGTAGTTAGTATTTATTTGTTATTAATAAGTAGTTAGTAGTTAATAGTTAGTAGTTGGTAGTTAGTAGTTAGCGGTTAGTAGTTAGTAGTTAGTAGTTAGTAGTTAGTAGTTAGAAGTTAGTAGTTATTAGTTAGAAGTTAGTAATTAGGAGTTAGTAGTTAGTAGTTAGTAATTAGTAGTTAGTCGTTAGTAGTTAGTAGTTAGTGGTTGGTAGTTAGTAGTTAGTTGTTAATAGTTAGTAGTTAGTAGCTGGTAGTTAGTAGTTAGTAGTTAGTAGTTAGAATTTAGTGGTTATTAGATAGAAGTTAGTAGTTAGGAGTTAGTAGTTAGTAGTTAGTAATTAGTAGTTAGTCGTTAGTAGTTTGTAGTTAGTAGTTATTAGTTAGTAGTTAGTATTTATTAGTTAGTAATAAGTAGTTAGTAGTTAATAGTTAGTAGTTAGTAGTTAGTAGTTAGTTGTTAGTTGTTAGTAGTTAGTAGTTAGTAATTAGTAGTTAGTCGTTAGTTGTTTGTAGTTAGTAGTTATTAGTTAGTAGTTAGTATTTATTAGTTAGTAATAAGTAGTTAGTAGTTAATAGTTAGTAGTTAGTAGTTAGTTGTTAGTTGTTAGTAGTTAGTAGTTAGTAGTTAGTAGTTAGTCGTTAGTAGTTAGCAGTTAGTAGTTAAAAGTTAGTAGTTAGTAGTTAGTAGTTAGTAGTTAGTAGTTAGTCGTTAGTAGTTAGTAGTTAGTGGTTAGTAGTTAGTATTCAGTTGTTAGTTGTTAGTAGTTAGTAGTTAGTAGTTAGTAGTTAGTAGTTAGTAGTTAGTAGTTAGTCGTTAGTAGTTATTAGTTATTAGTTAAAAGTTAGTAGTCAGTAGTTAGTAGTTAGTAGTTATTAGTTAGTAGTTAGTATTTATTTGTTAGTAATAAGTAGTTAGTAGTTAATAGTTAGTAGTTAGTAGTTAGCGGTTAGTAGTTAGTAGGTGGTAGTTAGTAGTTAGTAGTTAGTCGTTAGTAGTTATTAGTTATTAGTTAAAGTTAGTAGTTAGAAGTTAGTAGTTATTATTTAGAAGTTAGTAGTTAGGAGTTAGTAGTTAGTAGTTAGTAATTAGTAGTTAGTCGTTAGTAGTTTGTAGTTAGTAGTTATTAGTTAGTAGTTAGTATTTATTAGTTAGTAAGAAGTAGTTAGTAGTTAATAGTTAGTAGTTAGTAGTTAGTAGTTAGTTGTTAGTTGTTAGTAGTTAGTAGTTAGTAATTAGTAGTTAGTCGTTAGTAGTTTGTAGTTAGTAGTTATTAGTTAGTAGTTAGTTATTATTAGTTAGTAATAAGTAGTTAGTAGTTAATAGTTAGTAGTTAGTAGTTAGTAGTTATTTGTTAGTTGTTAGTAGTTAGTAGTTAGTAGTTAGTAGTTAGTCGTTAGTAGTTAGTAGTTAGTAGTTAAAAGTTAGTAGTTAGTAGTTAGTAGTTAGTAGTTAGTAGTTAGTAGTTAGTAGTTAGTAGTTAGTAGTTAGTAGTTAGTAGTTAGTAGTTAGTAGTTAGTAGTTAGTAGTTAGTAGTTAGTAGTTAGTAGTTAGTGGTTAGTAGTTAGTAGTTAGTAGTTAGTAGTTAGTAGTTAGTAGTTAGTAGTTAGTAGTTAGTAGTTAGTAGTTAGTAGTTAGTAGTTAGTAGTTAGTAGTTAGTTGTTAGTAGTTAGTAGTTAGTAGTTAGTTGTTAGTTGTTAGTAGTTAGTAGTTAGTAGTTAGTAGTTAGTCGTTAGTAGTTAGTAGTTAGTAGTTAAAAGTTAGTAGTTAGTAGTTAGTAGTTAGTAGTTAGTAGTTAGTAGTTAGTAGTTAGTAGTTAGTAGTTAGTGGTTAGTAGTTAGTAGTTAGTAGTTAGTAGTTAGTAGTTAGTAGTTAGTAGTTAGTAGTTAGTAGTTAGTAGTTAGTAGTTAGTAGTTAGTAGTTAGTAGTTAGTAGTTATTAGTTAGTAGTTAGTAGTTAGTAGTTAGTAGTTAGTAGTTAGTAGTTAGTAGCTAGTAGTTAGTAGTTAGTAGTTAGTAGTTAGTAGTTAGTAGTTAGTAGTTAGTAGTTAGAAGTTAGTAGTTAGTAGTTAGTAGTTAGTAGTTAGTAGTTAGTAGTTAGTATTTATTAGTTAGTAAGAAGTAGTTAGTAGTTAATAGTTAGTAGTTAGTAGTTAGTAGTTAGTTGTTAGTTGTTAGTAGTTAGTAGTTAGTAATTAGTAGTTAGTCGTTAGTAGTTTGTAGTTAGTAGTTATTAGTTAGTAGTTAGTTATTATTAGTTAGTAATAAGTAGTTAGTAGTTAATAGTTAGTAGTTAGTAGTTAGTAGTTATTTGTTAGTTGTTAGTAGTTAGTAGTTAGTAGTTAGTAGTTAGTCGTTAGTAGTTAGTAGTTAGTAGTTAAAAGTTAGTAGTTAGTAGTTAGTAGTTAGTAGTTAGTAGTTAGTAGTTAGTAGTTAGTAGTTAGTAGTTAGTAGTTAGTAGTTAGTAGTTAGTAGTTAGTAGTTAGTAGTTAGTAGTTAGTAGTTAGTAGTTAGTAGTTAGTGGTTAGTAGTTAGTAGTTAGTAGTTAGTAGTTAGTAGTTAGTAGTTAGTAGTTAGTAGTTAGTAGTTAGTAGTTAGTAGTTAGTAGTTAGTAGTTAGTAGTTAGTTGTTAGTAGTTAGTAGTTAGTAGTTAGTTGTTAGTTGTTAGTAGTTAGTAGTTAGTAGTTAGTAGTTAGTCGTTAGTAGTTAGTAGTTAGTAGTTAAAAGTTAGTAGTTAGTAGTTAGTAGTTAGTAGTTAGTAGTTAGTAGTTAGTAGTTAGTAGTTAGTAGTTAGTGGTTAGTAGTTAGTAGTTAGTAGTTAGTAGTTAGTAGTTAGTAGTTAGTAGTTAGTAGTTAGTAGTTAGTAGTTAGTAGTTAGTAGTTAGTAGTTAGTAGTTATTAGTTAGTAGTTAGTAGTTAGTAGTTAGTAGTTAGTAGTTAGTAGTTAGTAGCTAGTAGTTAGTAGTTAGTAGTTAGTAGTTAGTAGTTAGTAGTTAGTAGTTAGTAGTTAGAAGTTAGTAGTTAGTAGTTAGTAGTTAGTAGTTAGTAGTTAGTAGTTAGTAGTTAGTAGTTATTACTTAGTAATTAGTAGTTAGTCGTTAGTAGTTAGTAGTTAGTTGTTAGTTGTTAATAGTTAGTGGTTAGTAGTTAGTAGTTAGTCGTTAGTAGTTAGTAGTTAGTAGTTATTAGTTAGTAATTAGTAGTTAGTAGTTAGTAGTTAGTAGTTAGTAGTTAGTAGTTAGTAGTTAGTAGTTAGTAGTTAGTAGTTAGTAGTTAGTAGTTAGTAGTTAGTAGTTCGTAGTTAGTAGTTAGTAGTTAGTAGTTAGTACTTAGTAATTAGTAGTTAGTCGTTAGTAGTTAGTAGTTAGTTGTTAGTTGTTAACAGTTAGTGGTTAGTAGTTAGTAGTTAGTCGTTAGTAGTTAGTAGTTAGTAGTTAGTAGTTAGTCGTTTGTAGTTAGTAGTTAGTATTTAGTAGTTAGTAGTTAGTAGTTAGTAGTTAGTAGTTAGTAGTTAGTAGTTAGTAGTTAGTAGTTAGTAGTTAGTAGTTAGTAGTTAGTAGTTAGTAGTTAGTAGTTAGTAGTTAGTAGTTAGTAGTTAGTAGTTAGTAGTTAGTAGTTAGTTGTTAGTAGTTAGTAGTTAGTAGTTAGTTGTTAGTTGTTAGTAGTTAGTAGTTAGTAGTTAGTAGTTAGTCGTTAGTAGTTAGTAGTTAGTAGTTAAAAGTTAGTAGTTAGTAGTTAGTAGTTAGTAGTTAGTAGTTAGTAGTTAGTAGTTAGTAGTTAGTGGTTAGTAGTTAGTAGTTAGTAGTTAGTAGTTAGTAGTTAGTAGTTAGTAGTTAGTAGTTAGTAGTTAGTAGTTAGTAGTTAGTAGTTAGTAGTTAGTAGTTATTAGTTAGTAGTTAGTAGTTAGTAGTTAGTAGTTAGTAGTTAGTAGCTAGTAGTTAGTAGTTAGTAGTTAGTAGTTAGTAGTTAGTAGTTAGTAGTTAGTAGTTAGAAGTTAGTAGTTAGTAGTTAGTAGTTAGTAGTTAGTAGTTAGTAGTTAGTAGTTAGTAGTTAGTAGTTAGTAGTTAGTAGTTATTACTTAGTAATTAGTAGTTAGTCGTTAGTAGTTAGTAGTTAGTTGTTAGTTGTTAATAGTTAGTGGTTAGTAGTTAGTAGTTAGTCGTTAGTAGTTAGTAGTTAGTAGTTATTAGTTAGTAATTAGTAGTTAGTAGTTAGTAGTTAGTAGTTAGTAGTTAGTAGTTAGTAGTTAGTAGTTAGTAGTTAGTAGTTAGTAGTTAGTAGTTAGTAGTTAGTAGTTAGTAGTTAGTAGTTAGTAGTTAGTACTTAGTAATTAGTAGTTAGTCGTTAGTAGTTAGTAGTTAGTTGTTAGTTGTTAATAGTTAGTGGTTAGTAGTTAGTAGTTAGTCGTTAGTAGTTAGTAGTTAGTAGTTAGTAGTTAGTCGTTTGTAGTTAGTAGTTAGTATTTAGTAGTTAGTAGTTAGTAGTTAGTAATTAGTAGTTAGTAGTTAGTAGTTAGTAGTTAGTAGTTAATAGTTAGCAGTTAGTAGTTAGTAATTAGTAGTTAGTACTTTGTAGTTAGTAATTAGTAGTTAATAGTTAGTAGTTAGTGGTTAGTGGTTAGTAGTCGGTAGTTAGTAGTTTGTAGTTAGTAGTTATTAGTTAGTAGTTAGTATTTATTTGTTATTAATAAGTAGTTAGTAGTTAATAGTTAGTAGTTGGTAGTTAGTAGTTAGCGGTTAGTAGTTAGTAGTTAGTAGTTAGTAGTTAGAAGTTAGTAGTTATTAGTTAGAAGTTAGTAATTAGGAGTTAGTAGTTAGTAGTTAGTAATTAGTAGTTAGTCGTTAGTAGTTAGTAGTTAGTGGTTGGTAGTTAGTAGTTAGTTGTTAATAGTTAGTAGTTAGTAGCTGGTAGTTAGTAGTTAGTAGTTAGTAGTTAGAATTTAGTGGTTATTAGTTAGAAGTTAGTAGTTAGGAGTTAGTAGTTAGTAGTTAGTAATTAGTAGTTAGTCGTTAGTAGTTAGTAGTTAGTGGTTAGTAGTTAGTAGTTAGTTGTTAGTAGTTAGTAGTTAGTGGTTAGTGGTTAGTAGTTAGTAGTTAGTAGTTTGTAATTAGTATTTATTAGTAGGTAGTTAGTATTTATTTTTTAGTAATAAGTAGTTAGTAGTTAATAGTTAGTAGTTAGTAGTTAGTAGTTAGCGGTTAGTAGTTAGTAGCTGGTAGTTAGTATTTAGTAGTTAGTAGTTAGAAGTTAGTAGTTATTAGTTAGAAGTTAGTAGTTAGTAGTTATTAGTTAGAAGTTAGTAGTTAGTAGTTAGTAGTTAGTAGTTAATAGTTAGCAGTTAGTAGTTAGTAATTAGTAGTTAGTACTTTGTAGTTAGTAATTAGTAGTTAATAGTTAGTAGTTAGTGGTTAGTGGTTAGTAGTCGGTAGTTAGTAGTTTGTAGTTAGTAGTTATTAGTTAGTAGTTAGTATTTATTTGTTATTAATAAGTATTTAGTAGTTAATAGTTAGTAGTTGGTAGTTAGTAGTTAGCGGTTAGTAGTTAGTAGCTGGTAGTTATTAGTTAGTAGTTAGTAGTTAGAAGTTAGTAGTTAATAGTTAGAAGTTAGTAATTAGGAGTTAGTAGTTAGTAGTTAGTAATTAGTAGTTAGTCGTTAGTAGTTAGTAGTTAGTGGTTGGTAGTTAGTAGTTAGTTGTTAATAGTTAGTAGTTATTAGCTGGTAGTTAGTAGTTAGTAGTTAGTAGTTAGAATTTAGTGGTTATTAGTTAGAAGTTAGTAGTTAGGAGTTAGTAGTTAGTAGTTAGTAATTAGTAGTTAGTCGTTAGTAGTTAGTAGTTAGTGGTTAGTAGTTAATAGTTAGTTGTTAGTAGTTAGTAGTTAGTGGTTAGTGGTTAGTAGTTAGTAGTTAGTAGTTTGTAATTAGTATTTATTAGTAGGTAGTTAGTATTTATTTTTTAGTAATAAGAAGTTAGTAGTTAATAGTTAGTAGTTAGTAGTTAGCGGTTAGTAGTTAGTAGCTGGTAGTTAGTATTTAGTAGTTAGTAGTTAGAAGTTAGTAGTTATTAGTTAGAAGTTAGTAGTTAGTAGTTATTAGTTAGAAGTTAGTAGTTAGGAGTTAGTAGTTAGTAGTTAGTAGTTAGTAGTTAGTAGTTAGTAGTAAATAGTTAGTAGTTAGTAGTTAGTAGTTAGTAGTTAGTGGTTAGTAGTTAGTAGTTAGTAGTTAGTAGTTAGTAGTTAGTAGTTAGTAGTTAGTAGTTAGTAGTTAGTAGTTAGTAGTTAGTAGTTAGTAGTTAGTAGTTATTAGTTAGTAGTTAGTAGTTAGTAGTTAGTAGTTAGTTGTTAGTAGTTAGTAGTTAGTAGTTAGTTGTTAGTTGTTAGTAGTTAGTAGTTAGTAGTTAGTAGTTAGTCGTTAGTAGTTAGTAGTTAGTAGTTAAAAGTTAGTAGTTAGTAGTTATTAGTTAGTAGTTAGTAGTTAGTAGTTAGTAGTTAGTAGTTAGTAGTTAGTAGTTATTGGTTAGTAGTTAGTAGTTAGTGGTTAGTAGTTAGTAGTTAGTAGTTAGTAGTTAGTAGTTAGTAGTTAGTAGTTAGTAGTTAGTAGTTAGTAGTTAGTAGTTAGTAGTTAGTAGTTAGTAGTTAGTAGTTAGTAGTTAGTTGTTAGTAGTTAGTAGTTAGTAGTTAGTTGTTAGTTGTTAGTAGTTAGTAGTTAGTAGTTAGTAGTTAGTCGTTAGTAGTTAGTAGTTAGTAGTTAAAAGTTAGTAGTTAGTAGTTAGTAGTTAGTAGTTAGTAGTTAGTAGTTAGTAGTTAGTAGTTAGTAGTTAGTGGTTAGTAGTTAGTAGTTAGTAGTTAGTAGTTAGTAGTTAGTAGTTAGTAGTTAGTAGTTAGTAGTTAGTAATTTGTAGTTAGTAGTTAGTAGTTAGTAGTTAGTAGTTAGTAGTTAGTAGTTAGTAGTTAGTAGTTAGTGGTTAGTAGTTAGTAGTTAGTAGTTAGTTAGTAGTTAGTAGTTAGTAGTTAGTAGTTAGTAGTTAGTAGTTAGTAGTTAGTAGTTAGTACTTAGTAATTAGTAGTTAGTCGTTAGTAGTTAGTTGTTAGTTGTTAGTTGTTAATAGTTAGTGGTTAGTAGTTAGTAGTTAGTCGTTAGTAGTTAGTAGTTAGTAGTTAGTAGTTAGTAGTTAGTAGTTAGTAGTTAGTAGTTAGTAGTTAGTAGTTAGTAGTTAGTAGTTAGTAGTTAGTAGTTAGTAGTTAGTACTTAGTAATTAGTAGTTAGTCGTTAGTAGTTAGTAGTTAGTTGTTAGTTGTTAATAGTTAGTGGTTAGTAGTTAGTAGTTAGTCGTTAGTAGTTAGTAGTTAGTAGTTAGTAGTTAGTCGTTTGTAGTTAGTAGTTAGTATTTAGTAGTTAGTAGTTAGTAGTTAGTAGTTAGTAATTAGTAGTTAGTAGTTAGTAGTTAGTAGTTAGTAGTTAGTAGTTAGCAGTTAATAGTTAGCAGTTAATAGTTAGTAATTAGTAGTTAGTACTTTGTAGTTAGTAATTAGTAGTTAATAGTTAGTAGTTAGTAGTTAGTAGTTAGTAGTTAGTAGTTAGTAGTTAGTAGTTAGTAGTTAGTAGTTAGTAGTTAGTAGTTAGTGGTTAGTAGTTAGTAGTTAGTAGTTAGTAGTTAGTAGTTAGTAGTTAGTAGTTAGTAGTTAGTAGTTAGTAGTTAGTAGTTAGTAGTTAGTACTTAGTAATTAGTAGTTAGTCGTTAGTAGTTAGTAGTTAGTTGTTAGTTGTTAATATATAGTGGTTAGTAGTTAGTAGTTAGTCGTTAGTAGTTAGTAGTTAGTAGTTAGTAGTTAGTAGTTAGTAGTTAGTAGTTAGTAGTTAGTAGTTAGTAGTTAGTAGTTAGTAGTTAGTAGTTAGTACTTAGTAATTAGTAGTTAGTCGTTAGTAGTTAGTAGTTAGTTGTTAGTTGTTAATAGTTAGTGGTTAGTAGTTAGTAGTTAGTCGTTAGTAGTTAGTAGTTAGTAGTTAGCAGTTAATAGTTAGCAGTTAGTAGTTAGTAATTAGTAGTTAGTACTTTGTAGTTAGTAATTAGTAGTTAATAGTTAGTAGTTAGTAGTTAGTAGTTAGTAGTTAGTAGTTAGTAGTTAGTAGTTAGTAGTTAGTAGTTAGTAGTTAGTGGTTAGTAGTTAGTAGTTAGTAGTTAGTAGTTAGTAGTTAGTAGTTAGTAGTTAGTAGTTAGTAGTTAGTAGTTAGTACTTAGTAATTAGTAGTTAGTCGTTAGTAGTTAGTAGTTAGTTGTTAGTTGTTAATATATAGTGGTTAGTAGTTAGTAGTTAGTCGTTAGTAGTTAGTAGTTAGTAGTTAGTAGTTAGTAGTTAGTAGTTAGTAGTTAGTAGTTAGTAGTTAGTAGTTAGTAGTTAGTAGTTAGTAGTTAGTACTTAGTAATTAGTAGTTAGTCGTTAGTAGTTAGTAGTTAGTTGTTAGTTGTTAATAGTTAGTGGTTAGTAGTTAGTAGTTAGTCGTTAGTAGTTAGTAGTTAGTAGTTAGTAGTTAGTCGTTTGTAGTTAGTAGTTAGTATTTAGTAGTTAGTAGTTAGTAGTTAGTAGTTAGTAATTAGTAGTTAGTAGTTAGTAGTTAGTAGTTAGTAGTTAGTAGTTAGTAGTTAGCAGTTAATAGTTAGCAGTTAGTAGTTAGTAATTAGTAGTTAGTACTTTGTAGTTAGTAATTAGTAGTTAATAGTTAGTAGTTAGTGGTTAGTGGTTAGTAGTCGGTAGTTAGTAGTTTGTAGTTAGTAGTTATTAGTTAGTAGTTAGTATTTATTTGTTATTAATAAGTAGTTAGTAGTTAATAGTTAGTAGTTAGTAGTTAGCGGTTAGTAGTTAGTAGCTGGTAGTTAGTAGTTAGTAGTTAGTAGTTAGAAGTTAGTAGTTATTAGTTAGAAGTTAGTAATTAGGAGTTAGTAGTTAGTAGTTAGTAATTAGTAGTTAGTCGTTAGTAGTTAGTAGTTAGTGGTTAGTAGTTAGTATTTAGTTGTTAATAGTTAGTAGTCAGTAGCTGGTAGTTAGTAGTTAGTAGTTAGTAGTTAGAATTTAGTGGTTATTAGTTAGAAGTTAGTAGTTAGGAGTTAGTAGTTAGTAGTTAGTAATTAGTAGTTAGTCGTTAGTAGTTAGTAGTTAGTGGTTAGTAGTTAGTAGTTAGTTGTTAGTAGTTAGTAGTTAGTGGTTAGTGGTTAGTAGTTAGTAGTTACTAGTTTGTAATTAGTATTTATTAGTAGGTAGTTAGTATTTATTTGTTAGTAATAAGTAGTTAATAGTTAATAGTTAGTAGTTAGTAGTTAGTAGTTAGCGGTTAGTAGTTAGTAGCTGGTAGTTAGTATTTAGTAGTTAGTAGTTAGAAGGTAGTAGTTATTAGTTAGAAGTTAGTAGTTAGTAGTTATTAGTTAGAAGTTAGTAGTTAGGAGTTAGTAGTTAGTAGTTAGTAATTAGTAGTTAGTTGTTAGTTGTTAGTAGTTAGTAGTTAGTAGTTTGTAGTTAGTCGTTAGTAGTTAGTAGTTAGTAGTTAAAAGTTAGTAGTTAGTAGTTAAGAGTTAGTAGTTAGTAGTTAGTAGTTAGTAGTTAGTAGTTAGTAGTTAGTAGTTAATAGTTAGCAGTTAGTAGTTGGTAATTAGTAGTTAGTACTTTGTAGTTAGTAATTAGTAGTTAGTAGTTAGTAGTTAGTTTTAGTGGTTAGTAGTTAGTAGTTAGTAGTTTGTAATTGGTAGTTATTAGTAAGTAGTTAGTATTTATTTGTTAGTAATAAGTAGTTAGTAGTTAATAGTTAGTAGTTAGTAGTTAGTAGTTAGCGGTTAGTAGTTAGTAGCTGGTAGTTAGTATTTAGTAGTTAGTAGTTAGAAGTTACTAGTTATTAGTTAGAAGTTAGTAGTTAGGAGTTAGTAGTTAGGAGTTAGTAGTCAGTAGTTAGTAATTAGTAGTAAGTAGTTAGTAGTTAGTAGTTAATAGTTAGTAGTTAGTTGTTAGTTGTTAGTAGTTAGTAGTTAGTAGTTAGTAGTTAGTAGTTGGTAGTTAGTAGTTAGTAGTTAGTAGTTAGTAGTTAGTATTTAGTTGTTAGTAGTTAGTAGTTAGTAGTTAGGAGTTAGTAGTTAGTAGTTAGTAGTTAGTAGTTAGTCGTTACTAGATAGTAGTTAGTGGTTAGTAGTTAGTAGTCAGTTGTTAGTTGTTGGTAGTTAGTAGTTAGTAGTTAGTAGTTAGTAGTTAGTAGTTAGTCGTTAGTAGTTATTAGATATTAATTAAAAGTTAGTAGTTAGTAGTTAGTAGTTAGTAGTTAGTTGTTAGTAGTTAGTATTTATTTGTTAGTAATAAGTAGTTAGTAGTTAATAGTTAGTATTTAGTAGTAAGCGGTTAGTAGTTAGTAGCTGGTAGTTAGTGGTTAGTAGTTAGTAGTTAGAAGTTAGTAGTTATTATTTAGAAGTCAGTAGTTAGGAGTTAGTAGTTGGTAGTTAGTAATTAGTAGTTAGTCGTTAGTAGTTTGTAGTTAGTAGTTAGTATTTATTTGTTAGTAATAGGTAGTTAGTAGTTAATAGTTAGTAGTTAGTAGTTAGTAGTTAGTAGTTAGTAGTTAGTAGTTAGTCGTTAGAAGTAAGTAGTTAGTAGTTAAAAAGTTAGTAGTTAGTAGTTAGTAGTTAGTAGTTAGTAGTTAGTAGTTAGTAATTAGTAGTTAGTACTTTGTAGTTAGTAGTTAGTAGTTAATAGTTAGTTATTAGTAGTTATTAGTTAGTAGTTAGTAGTTAATAGTTAGTAGTTAATAGTTAGTAGTTAGTGGTTAGTAGTTAGTAGTTAGTAATTAGTAGTTAGTCGTTAGTAGTTAGTAGTTAGTGGTTAGTAGTTAGTAGTTAGTTGTTAGTTGTTAGTAGTTAGCAGTTAGTAGTTAGTGGTTAGTCGTTAGTAGTTGGTAGTTAGTAGTTAGTCGTTAGTAGTTAG
Source organism: Convolutriloba macropyga (assembly GCF_964194025.1). Classification (NCBI taxonomy): domain Eukaryota; kingdom Metazoa; phylum Xenacoelomorpha; order Acoela; family Convolutidae; genus Convolutriloba; species Convolutriloba macropyga. The sequence continues at coordinate 22,161,302 of NC_134482.1, forward strand.
TAGTTAGTATTTAGTAGTTAGTACTTTGTAGTTAGTAGTTAGTAGTTAATAGTTAGTTATTAGTGGTTATTAGTTAGTAGTTAGTAGTTAATTGTTAGTAGTTAATAGTTAGTAGTTAGTGGTTAGTAGTTAGTAGTTAGTAATTAGTAGTTAGTCGTTAGTAGTTAGTAGTTAGTGGTTAGTAGTTAGTAGTTAGTTGTTAGTTGTTAGTAGTTAGCAGTTAGTAGTTAGTGGTTAGTCGTTATTAGTTAGTAATTAGTAGTTAGTAGTTAGTAGTTAGTCGTTAGTAGTTAGTAGTTAGTGGTTGGTAGTTAGTAGTCAGTTGTTAGTTGTTAGTAGTTAGTAGTTAGTAGTTAGTAGTTAGTAGTTAGTAGTTAGTAGTTAGTAGTTAGTAGTTAGTAGTTAGTAGTTAGTCGTTAGTAGTTATTAGTTATTAGTTAAAAGTTAGTAGTTAGTAGTTAGTAGTTAGTAGTTATTAGTTAGTAGTTAGTATTTATTTGTTAGTAATAAGTAGTTAGTAGTTAATTGTTAGTAGTTAGTAGTTAGCGGTTAGTAGTTAGTAGCTGGTAGTTAGTAGTTAGTAGTTAGAAGTTAGTAGTTATTATTTAGAAGTTAGTAGTTAGGAGTTAGTAGTTAGTAGTTAGTAATTAGTAGTTAGTCGTTAGTAGTTTGTAGTTAGTAGTTATTAGTTAGTAGTTAGTATTTATTTGTTATTAATAAGTAGTTAGTAGTTAATAGTTAGTAATTAATAGTTAGTAGTTAGTTGTTAGTTGTTAGTAGTTAGTAGTTAGTAGTTAGTAGTTAGTCGTTAAAAGTTAGTAGTTAGTAGTTAAAGGTTAGTAGTTAGTAGTTAGTAGTTAGTAGTTAGTAGTTAGTAGTTAGTAGTTAGTAGTTACTAGTTAGTAGTTAGTAGTTAGTAGTTAGTAATTAGTAGTTAGTACTTTGTAGTTAGTAGTTAGTAGTTAATAGTTAGTTATTAGTAGTTATTAGTTAGTAGTTAGTAGTTAATAGTTAGTAGTTAATAGTTAGTAGTTAGTGGTTAGTAGTTAGTAGTTAGTAATTAGTAGTTAGTCGTTAGTAGTTAGTAGTTAGTGGTTAGTAGTTAGTAGTTAGTTGTTAGTTGTTAGTAGTTAGCAGTTAGTAGTTAGCGGTTAGTCGTTAGTAGTTAGTAGTTAGTAGTTAGTCGTTAGTAGTTAGTATTTAGTAGTTAAAAGTGAGTAGTTAGTAGTTAGAAGTCAGTAGTTAGTCGTTAGTAGTTTGTAGTTAGTAGTTAGTAGTTAGTAGTTAGTAGTTAGTAGTTAGTAGTTAGTAGTTAGTAGTTAGTAGTTAGTAGTTAGTAGTTAGTAGTTAGTAGTTAGTAGTTAGTAGTTAGTAGTTAGTAGTTAGTAGTTAGTAGTTAGTAGTTAGTAGTTAGTAGTTAGTAGTTAGTATTTCGTAGTTAGTAGTTGGGAATTACTAGTTAGTACATTGTAGTTAGTAGTTAGTGGTTAATAGTTAGTAGTTAGTACTTAGTAGTTAATAGTTAGCAGTTAGTAGTTAGATGTTAGTGGTTAGTGGTTAGTAGTTAGTAGTTTGTAGTTAGTAGTTTTTAGTTAGTAGTAAGCAGTTAGTAGTTAGTAGTTAGTAGTTAGTAGTTAGTGGTTAGAAGTTACTAGTTAGTATTTAGTAGTTATTAGTTAGTAGTTGGCATTTAGTAGTTAGTAATTAGTAGTTAGTACTTCGTAGTTAGTAGTTAGTAGTTAGTAGTTAGTAGTTAGTAATTAGTAGTTAGTAATTAGTGGGTAGTGGTTAGTGGTTAGTAGTTAGTAGTTAGTAGTTTGTAGTTAGTAGTTATCACTTAGTAGTTAGTATTTATTTGTTAGTAATAAGTAGTTAGTAGTTAATAGTTAGTACTTAGTAGTTAGTAGTTAGCAGTTAGTAGTTAGTAGCTGGTAGTTAGTAGTTAGTAGTTAGTAGTTAGAAGTTAGTAGTTATTAGTTAGAAGTTAGTAGTTAGAAGTTAGTAGTTAGTAGTTAGTAGTTAGTAATTAGTAGTTAGTCGTTAGTAGTTAATAGTTAGTGGTTAGCAGTTAGTAGTTAGTAGTTAGTAGTTAGTAGTTAGTAGTTAGTAGTTAGTAGTTAGTAGTTAGTAGTTAGTAGTTAGTAGTTAGTAGTTAGTAGTTAGTAGTTAGTAGTTAGTATTTCGTAGTTAGTAGTTGGTAATTAGTAGTTAGTACATTGTAGTTAGTAGTTAGTGGTTAATAGTTAGTAGTTAGTAGTAAGTAGTTAATAGTTAGCAGTTAGTAGTTAGATATTAGTGGTTAGTGGTTAGTAGTTAGTAGTTTGTAGTTAGTAGTTTTTAGTTAGTAGTAAGCAGTTTGTAGTTAGTAGTTAGTAGTTAGTAGTTAGTGGTTAGAAGTTACTAGTTAGTATTTAGTAGTTATTAGTTAGTAGTTGGCTTTTAGTAGTTAGTAATTAGTAGTTAATACTTTGTAGTTAGTAGTTAGTAGTTAGTAGTTAGTAGTTAGTAATTAGTAGTTAGTAATTAGTGGGTAGTGGTTAGTGGTTAGTAGTTAGTAGTTAGTAGTTAGTAGTTATTAGTTAGTAATTAGTAATTAGTGGGTAGTGGTTAGTGGTTAGTAGTTAGTAGTTAGTAGTTTGTAGTTAGTAGTTATTACTTAGTAGTTAGTATTTATTTGTTAGTAATAAGTAGTTAGTAGTTAATAGTTGGTACTTAGTAGTTAGTAGTTAGCAGTTAGTAGTTAGTAGCTGGTAGTTAGTAGTTAGTAGTTAGTAGTTAGAAGTTAGTAGTTAGTAGTTAGTAGTTAGTAATTAGTAGTTAGTCGTTAGTAGTTAATAGTTAGTGGTTAGTAGTTAGTAGTTAGTAATTAGTAGTTAGTAGTTAGTAGTTATTAGTTAGTAGTTAGTAATTAGTGGGTAGTGGTTAGTGGTTAGTAGTTAGTAGTTAGTAGTTTGTAGTTAGTAGTTATTACTTAGTAGTTAGTATTTATTTGTTAGTAATCAGTAGTTAGTAGTTAATAGTTGGTACTTAGTAGTTAGTAGTTAGCAGTTAGTAGTTAGTAGCTGGTAGTTAGTAGTTAGTAGTTAGTAGTTAGAAGTTAGTAGTTATTAGTTAGAAGTTAGTAGTTAGAAGTTAGTAGTTAGTAGTTAGTAGTTAGTAATGAGTGGTTAGTCGTTAGTAGTTAATAGTTAGTGGTTAGTAATTAGTAGTTAGTAATTAGTAGTAAGTAGTTAGTAGTTAGTGGTTAGTACTTTGTAGTTAGTAGTTAGTAGTTAATAGTTAGTAGTTAGTTGTTAGTAGTTAGTAGTTAGTAGTCATTAGTTAGTAGTTAGTAGTTAGTAGTTAGTAGTTAGTAGCTGGTAGTTAGTAGTTAGTAGTTAGTAGTTAGAAGTTAGTAGTTATTAGTTAGAAGTTAGTACTTAGTAGCTAGTAGTTAGCAGTTAGTAGTTAGTAGCTGGTAGTTAGTAGTTAGTAGTTAGTAGTTAGAAGTTAGTAGTTATTAGTTAGAAGTTAGTAGTTAGAAGTTAGTAGTTGGTAGTTAGTAGTTAGTAATTAGTAGTTAGTCGTTAGCAGTTAATAGTTAGTGGTTAGTAGTTAGTAGTTAGTAATTAGTAGTTAGTAGTTAGTAGTTATTAGTTAGTAGTTAGTAATTAGTGGGTAGTGGTTAGTGGTTAGTAGCTAGTAGTTAGTAGTTTGTAGTTAGTAGTTATTACTTAGTAGTTAGTATTTATTTGTTAGTAATAAGTAGTTAGTAGTTAATAGTTGGTACTTAGTAGTTAGTAGTTAGCAGTTAGTAGTTAGTAGCTGGTAGTTAGTAGTTAGTAGTTAGTAGTTAGTAATTAGTGGTTAGTCGTTAGTAGTTAATAGTTAGTGGTTAGTAGTTAGTAGTTAGTAATTAGTAGTTAGTAGTTAGTAGTTAGTGGTTAGTACTTTGTAGTTAGTAGTTAGAAGTTAATAGTTAGTAGTTAGTTGTTAGTAGTTAGTAGTTAGTAGTCATTAGTTAGTAGTTAGTAGTTAGTAGTTAGTAGTTAGTAGTTACTAGTTAGTAGTTAGTAGTTAGTAATTAGTAGTTAGTACTTTGTAGTTAGTAGTTAGTAGTTAATAGTTAGTAGTTAGTAGTTAGTAGTTAGTAGTTAGTAGTCATTAGTTAGTAGTTAGTAGTTAGTAGGTAATAGTTAGTAGTTAGTAGTTAGTAGTTAGTGGTTAGTACTTTGTAGTTAGTAGTTAGTAGTTAATAGTTAGTAGTTGGTTGTTAATAGTTAGTAGTTAGTAGTCATTAGTTAGTAGTTAGTAGTTAGTAGTTAGTAGTTACTAGTTAGTAGTTAGTAGTTACTAGTTAGTAGTTAGTAGTTAGTAGTTAGTAGTCATTAGTTAGTAGTTAGTAGTTAGTAGGTAATAGTTAGTAGTTAGTAGTTAGTAGTTAGTGGTTAGTACTTTGTAGTTAGTAGTTAGTAGTTAATAGTTAGTAGTTGGTTGTTAGTAGTTAGTACTTAGTAGTCATTAGTTAGTAGTTAGTAGTTAGTAGTTAGTAGTTAGTAGTTAGTAGTTAGTAGTTAGTAGTTACTAGTTAGTAGTTAGTAGTTAGTAATTAGTAGTTAGTACTTTGTAGTTAGTAGTTAGTAGTTAGTAGTTAGTAGTTAGTAGTTAGTAGTTAGTAGTTAGTAGTCATTAGTTAGTAGTTAGTAGTTAGTAGGTAATAGTTAGTAGTTAGTAGTTAGTAGTTAGTGGTTAGTACTTTGTAGTTAGTAGTTAGTAGTTAGTAGTTAGTAGTCATTAGTTAGTAGTTAGTAGTTAGTAGGTAATAGTTAGTAGTTAGTAGTTAGTAGTTAGTGGTTAGTGGTTAGTAGTTAGTAGTTAGTAGTTAGTAGTTAGTAGTTAGTATTTAGTGGTTAGAAGTTAGTACTTAGTAGTTAGTAGTTAGTAGTTTGTAGTTAGTAGTTAGTGGTTAGTGGTTAGTAGCTACTAGTTAGTAGTTTGCAGTTAGTAGTTAGTAGTTAGTAGTTAGTAGTTAGTAGTCATTAGTTAGTAGTTAGTAGTTAGTAGTTAGTAGTTAGTAGTTACTAGTTAGTGGTTAGAAGTTAGTAGTTAGTAGTTAGTAGATAGTAGTTAGTAATTAGTAGTTAGTACTTTGTAGTTAGTAGTTAATAGTTAGTAGTTAGTAGTTAGTAGTTACTGGTTAGTAGTTAGTAGTTAGCAGTTAGTAGTTAGTAGTTAGTGGTTAGTGGTTAGTAGCTACTAGTTAGTAGTTTGCAGTTAGTAGTTAGTAGTTAGTGGTTAGTAGTTAGTAGTTAGTAGTTACTAGTTAGTGGTTAGAAGTTAGTAGTTAGTAGTTAGTAGTTAGTAGATAGTAGTTAGTAATTAGTAGTTAGTACTTTGTAGTTAGTAGTTAATAGTTAGTAGTTAGTAGTTAGTAGTTACTGGTTAGTAGTTAGTAGTTAGCAGTTAGTAGTTAGTTGTTAGTGGTTAGTACTTTGTAGTTAGTAGTTAGTAGATAATAGTTAGTAGTTAGTAGTTAGTAGTTAGTAGTTAATAGTCATTAGTTAGTAGTTAGTAGTTAGTAGTTAGTAGTTAGTAGTTAGTAATTAGTAGTTAGTACTTTGTAGATAGTAGTTAATAGTTAGTAGTTAGTAGTTAGTAGTTACTGGTTAGTAGTTAGTAGTTAGTAGTTAGTAGTTAGTAGTTAGTAGTTAGTAGTTAGTAGTTAGTAGTTAGTAGTTAGTAGTTAGTATTTAGTGGTTAGAAGTTAGTACTTAGTAGTTAGTAGTTAGTAGTTTGTAGTTAGTAGTTAGTGGTTAGTGGTTAGTAGCTACTAGTTAGTAGTTTGCAGTTAGTAGTTAGTAGTTAGTAGTTAGTAGTTAGTAGTTAGTAGTCATTAGTTAGTAGTTAGTAGTTAGTAGTTAGTAGTCATTAGTTAGTAGTTAGTAGTTAGTAGTTAGTAGGTAATAGTTAGTAGTTAGTAGTTAGTAGTTAGTGGTTAGTACTTTGTAGTTAGTAGTTAGTAGTTGGTTGTTAGTAGTTAGTAGTTAGTAGTCATTAGTTAGTAGTTAGTAGTTAGTAGTTAGTAGTTAGTAGTTAGTAGTTAGTAGTTAGTAGATAGTAGTTACTAGTTAGTAGTTAGTAGTTAGTAATTAGTAGTTAGTACTTTGTAGTTAGTAGTTAGTAGTTAATAGTTAGTAGTTAGTAGTTAGTAGTTAGTAGTTAGTAGTCATTAGTTAGTAGTTAGTAGTTAGTAGGTAATAGTTAGTAGTTAGTAGTTAGTAGTTAGTGGTTAGTACTTTGTAGTTAGTAGTTAGTAGTTAGTAGTTAGTAGTCATTAGTTAGTAGTTAGTAGTTAGTAGGTAATAGTTAGTAGTTAGTAGTTAGTGGTTAGTGGATAGTAGTTAGTAGTTAGTAGTTAGTAGTTAGTAGTTAGTAGTTAGTAGTTAGTAGTTAGTAGTTAGTATTTAGTGGTTAGAAGTTAGTACTTAGTAGTTAGTAGTTAGTAGTTTGTAGTTAGTAGTTAGTGGTTAGTGGTTAGTAGCTACTTGTTAGTAGTTTGCAGTTAGTAGTTAGTAGTTAGTAGTTAGTAGTTAGTAGTCATTAGTTAGTAGTTAGTAGTTAGTAGTTAGTAGTTAGTAGTTAGTAGTTACTAGTTAGTGGTTAGAAGTTAGTAGTTAGTAGTTAGTAGTTAGTAGATAGTAGTTAGTAATTAGTAGTTAGTACTTTGTAGTTAGTAGTTAATAGTTAGTAGTTAGTAGTTAGTAGTTACTGGTTAGTAGTTAGTAGTTAGCAGTTAGTAGTTAGTAGTTAGTGGTTAGTGGTTAGTAGCTACTAGTTAGTAGTTTGCAGTTAGTAGTTAGTAGTTAGTAGTTAGTAGTTAGTAGTTAGTAGTTACTAGTTAGTGGTTAGAAGTTAGTAGTTAGTAGTTAGTAGTTAGTAGATAGTAGTTAGTAATTAGTAGTTAGTACTTTGTAGTTAGTAGTTAATAGTTAGTAGTTAGTAGTTAGTAGTTACTGGTTAGTAGTTAGTAGTTAGCAGTTAGTAGTTAGTTGTTAGTGGTTAGTACTTTGTAGTTAGTAGTTAGTAGTTAATAGTTAGTAGTTAGTAGTTAGTAGTTACTGGTTAGTAGTTAGTAGTTAGCAGTTAGTAGTTAGTAGTTAGTGGTTAGTGGTTAGTAGCTACTAGTTAGTAGTTTGCAGTTAGTAGTTAGTAGTTAGTAGTTAGTAGTTAGTAGTTACTAGTTAAGGTTAGAAGTTAGTAGTTAGTAGTTAGTAGTTAGTAGTTAGTAGTTAGTAGTTAGTAGTTAGTAGTTAGTAGTCATTAGTTAGTAGTTAGTAGTTAGTAGGTAATAGTTAGTAGTTAGTAGTTAGTAGTTAGTGGTTAGTACTTTGTAGTTAGTAGTTAGTAGTTAATAGTTAGTAGTTGGTTGTTAGTAGTTAGTAGTTAGTAGTCATTAGTTAGTAGTTAGTAGTTAGTAGTTAGTAGTTAGTAGTTAGTAGTTAGTAGTTAGTAGTTACTAGTTAGTAGTTAGTAGTTAGTAATTAGTAGTTAGTACTTTGTAGTTAGTAGTTAGTAGTTAATAGTTAGTAGTTAGTAGTTAGTAGTTAGTAGTTAGTAGTCATTAGTTAGTAGTTAGTAGTTAGTAGGTAATAGTTAGTAGTTAGTAGTTAGTAGTTAGTGGTTAGTACTTTGTAGTTAGTAGTTAGTAGTTAGTAGTTAGTAATCATTAGTTAGTAGTTAGTAGTTAGTAGGTAATAGTTAGTAGTTAGTAGTTAGTAGTTAGTGGTTAGTGGTTAGTAGTTAGTAGTTAGTAGTTAGTAGTTAGTAGTTAGTAGTTAGTAGTTAGTAGTTAGTATTTAGTGGTTAGAAGTTAGTACTTAGTAGTTAGTAGTTAGTAGTTTGTAGTTAGTAGTTAGTGGTTAGTGGTTAGTAGCTACTAGTTAGTAGTTTGCAGTTAGTAGTTAGTAGTTAGTAGTTAGTAGTTAGTAGTCATTAGTTAGTAGTTAGTAGTTAGTAGTTTGTAGTTAGTAGTTACTAGTTAGTGGTTAGAAGTTAGTAGTTAGTAGTTAGTAGTTAGTAGATAGTAGTTAGTAATTAGTAGTTAGTACTTTGTAGTTAGTAGTTAATAGTTAGTAGTTAGTAGTTAGTAGTTACTGGTTAGTAGTTAGTAGTTAGCAGTTAGTAGTTAGTTGTTAGTGGTTAGTACTTTGTAGTTAGTAGTTAGTAGTTAATAGTTAGTAGTTAGTAGTTAGTAGTTAGTAGTTAATAGTCATTAGTTAGTAGTTAGTAGTTAGTAGTTAGTAGTTAGTAGTTACTAGTTAGTGGTTAGAAGTTAGTAGTTAGTAGTTAGTAGTTAGTAGATAGTAGTTAGTAATTAGTAGTTAGTACTTTGTAGTTAGTAGTTAATAGTTAGTAGTTAGTAGTTAGTAGTTACTGGTTAGTAGTTAGTAGTTAGTAGTTAGTAGTTAGTAGTTAGTAGTTAGTAGTTAGTAGTTAGTAGTTAGTATTTAGTGGTTAGAAGTTAGTACTTAGTAGTTAGTAGTTAGTAGTTTGTAGTTAGTAGTTAGTGGTTAGTGGTTAGTAGCTACTAGTTAGTAGTTTGCAGTTAGTAGTTAGTAGTTAGTAGTTAGTAGTCATTAGTTAGTAGTTAGTAGTTAGTAGTTAGTAGTTAGTAGTTACTAGTTAGTGGTTAGAAGTTAGTAGTTAGTAGTTAGTAGTTAGTAGATAGTAGTTAGTAATTAGTAGTTAGTACTTTGTAGTTAGTAGTTAATAGTTCGTAGTTAGTATTTAGTAGTTACTGGTTAGTAGTTAGTAGTTAGCAGTTAGTAGTTAGTAGTTAGTGGTTAGTACTTTGTAGTTAGTAGTTAGTAGTTAATAGTTAGTAGTTAGTAGTTAGTAGTTAGTAGTTAATAGTCATTAGTTAGTAGTTAGTAGTTAGTAGTTAGTAGTTACTAGTTAGTGGTTAGAAGTTAGTAGTTAGTAGTTAGTAGTTAGTAGTTGGTAGTTAGTAATTAGTAGTTAGTGCTTTGTAGTTAGTAGTTAGTAGTTAATAGTTAGTAGTTAGTAGTTAGTAGTTAGTAGTTAGTAGTTAGTAGTCATTAGTTAGTAGTTAGTAGTTAATAGTTAATAGTTAGTAGTTAGTAGTTAGTAGTTAGTGGTTAGTAGTTAGTAGTTAGTAGTTAGTAGTTAGTAGTTAGTAGTTAGTAGTTAGTAGTTAGTAGTTAGTATTTAGTAGTTAGTAGTTAGTAGTTAGTAGTTAGTAGTTAGTAGTTAGTAGTTAGTAGTTAGTATTTAGTGGTTATAAGTTAGTACTTAGTAGTTAGTAGATAGTAGTTAGTAGTTAGTGGTTAGTGGTTAGTAGCTAGTAGTTAGTAGTTTGTAGTTAGTAGTTAGTAGTTAGTAGTCATTAGTTAGTAGTTAGTAGTTAGTAGTTAGTAGTTAGTAGTGACTAGTTAGTGGTTAGAAGTTAGTAGTTAGTAATTAGTAGTTAGTAGTTAGTAGTTAATAGTTAGTAGTTAGTGTTTAGTGGTTAGTAGCTAGTAGTTAGTAGTTTGTTGTTAGTAGTTTGTAGTTAGTAGTTAGTAATTAGTAGATAGTACTTTGTAGTTATTAGTTAATAGTTAATAGTTAATAGTTAGTAGTTAGTAGTTAGTAGTTAGTAGTTAGTAGTTAGTAGTTAGTAGTTAGTAGTCATTAGTTAGTAGTTAGTAGTTAATAGTTAATAGTTAGTAGTTAGTAGTTAGTGGTTAGTAGTTAGTAGTTAGTAGTTAGTAGTTAGTAGTTAGTAGTTAGTAGTTAGTAGTTAGTACTTTGTAGTTAGTAGTTAGTAGTTAATAGTTAGTAGTTAGTAGTTAGTAGTTAGTAGTCATTAATTAGTAGTTAGTAGTTAGTAGATAGAAGTTAGTAGTTAGTAGTGACTAGTTAGTGGTTAGAAGTTAGTACTTAGTAATTAGTAGTTAGTAGTTAGTAGTTAATAGTTAGTAGTTAGTGTTTAGTGGTTAGTAGCTAGTAGTTAGTAGTTTGTAGTTAGTAGTTAGCAGTTAGTAGTTAGTAGTTAGTAGTTAGTAGTTAGTAATTAGTAGTCAGTACTTTGTAGTTAGTAGTCAGTAGTTAATAGTTAGTAGTTAGTAGTTAGTAGTTAGTAGTCATTAGTTAGTAGTTAGTAGTTAGTAGTTAGGAGTTAGTAGTTAGTAGTTACTAGTTAGTGGTTAGAAGTTAGTAGTTAGTAATTAGTAGTTAGTAGTTAGTAGTTAGTGGTTAGTACTTTGTAGTTAGTAGTTAGTAGTTAATAGTTAGTAGTTAGTAGTTAGTAGTTAGTAGTTAGTAGTTAGTAGTCATTAGTTAGTAGTTAGTAGTTAGTAGTTAGTAGTTAGTAATTAGTAGTTAGTAGTTAGTAGTTAGTGGTTAGTACTTTGTAGTTAGTAGTTAGTAGTTAATAGTTAGTAGTTAGTAGTTAGTAGTTAGTAGTTAGTAGTTAGTAGTTAGTGGTTAGTACTTTGTAGTTAGTAGTTAGTAGTTAATAGTTAGTAGTTAGTAGTTGGTAGTTAGTAGTTAGTAGTCATTAGTTAGTAGTTAGTAGTTAGTAGTTAGTAGTTAGTAATTAGTAGTTAGTAGTTAGTAGTTAGTGGTTAGTACTTTGTAGTTAGTAGTTAGTAGTTAATAGTTAGTAGTTAGTAGTTAGTAGTTAGTAGTTAGTAGTCATTAGTTCGTAGTTAGTAGTTAGTAGTTAGTAGTTAGTAGTTAGTAGTTACTAGTTAGTGGTTAGAAGTTAGTAGTTAGTAGTTAGTAGTTAGTAGTTAGTAATTAGTACTTAGTACTTTGTAGCTGGTAGTTAGTAGTTAATAGTTAGTAGTTAGTAGTTAGTAGTTAGTAGTTAGTAGTTAGTAGTCATTAGTTAGTAGTTAGTAGTTAGTAGTTAATAGTTAGTAGTGAGTAGTTAGTGGTTAGTAGTTAGTAGTTAGTAGTTAGTAGTTAGTAGTTAGTAGTTAGTAGTTAGTAGTTAGTAGTCAGTAGTTAGTAGTTAGTATTTAGTGGTTAGAAGTTACTACTTAGTAGTTAGTAGTTAGTAGTTAGTAGTTAGTAGTTACTAGTTAGTGGTTAGAAGTTAGTAGTTAGTAGTTAGTAGTTAGTAATTAGTAGTTAGTACTTTGTAATTAGTAGTTAGTAGTTAATAGTTAGTAGTTAGTAGTTAGTAGTTAGTAGTTAGTAGTTAGTAGTCATTAGTTAGTAGTTAGTAGTTAATAGTTAATAGTTAGTAGTTAGTAGTTAGTAGTTAGTGGTTAGTAGTTAGTAGTTAGTAGTTAGTAGTTAGTAGTTAGTAGTTAGTAGTTAGTAGTTAGTAGTTAGTAGTTAGTAGTTAGTAGTTAGTAGTTAGTAGTTAGTAGTTAGTAGTTAGTAGTTAGTAGTTAGTAGTTAGTAGTTAGTATTTAGTGGTTATAAGTTAGTACTTAGTAGTTAGTAGTTAGTAGTTAGTAGTTAGTGGTTAGTGGTTAGTAGCTAGTAGTTAGTAGTTTGTAGTTAGTAGTTAGTAGTTAGTAGTTAGTAGTTAGTAGTTAATAGTCATTAGTTAGTAGTTAGCAGTTAGTAGTTAGTAGTTAGTAGTTAGTAGTTAGTAGTTAGTAGTTAGTAGTTACTAGTTAGTGGTTAGAAGTTAGTAGTTAGTAGTTAGTAATTAGTAGATAGTACTTTGTAGTTATTAGTTAATAGTTAATAGTTAATAGTTAGTAGTTAGTAGTTAGTAGTTAGTAGTTAGTAGTTAGTAGTTAGTAGTTAGTAGTCATTAGTTAGTAGTTAGTAGTTAATAGTTAGTAGTTAGTAGTTAGTGGTTAGTAGTTAGTAGTTAGTAGTTAGTAGTTAGTAGTTAGTAGTTAGTACTTTGTAGTTAGTAGTTAGTAGTTAATAGTTAGTAGTTAGTAGTTAGTAGTTAGTAGTTAGTAGTCATTAGTTAGTAGTTAGTAGTTAGTAGTTAGTAGTTAGTAGTTACTAGTTAGTGGTTAGAAGTTAGTAGTTAGTAATTAGTAGTTGGTAGTTAGTAGTTAATAGATAGTAGTTAGTGTTTAGTGGTTAGTAGCTAGTAGTTAGTAGTTTGTAGTTAGTAGTTAGCAGTTAGTAGTTAGTAGTTAGTAGTTAGTAGTTAGTAATTAGTAGTCAGTACTTTGTAGTTAGTAGTCAGTAGTTAATAGTTAGTAGTTAGTATTTAGTAGTTAGTAATTAGTAGTCATTAGTTAGTAGTTAGTAGTTAGTAGTTAGTAGTTAGTAGTTAGTAGTTAGTAGTTAGTAGTTACTAGTTAGTGGTTAGAAGTTAGTAGTTAGTAATTAGTAGTTAGTAGTTAGTGGTTAGTACTTTGTAGTTAGTAGTTAGTAGTTAATAGTTAGTAGTTAGTAGTTAGTAGTTAGTAGTCATTAGTTAGTTGTTAGTAGTTAGTAGTTAGTAATTAGTAGTTAGTAGTTAGTAGTTAGTGGTTAGTACTTTGTAGTTAGTAGTTAGTAGTTAATAGTTAGTAGTTAGTAGTTAGTAGTTAATGGTTAGTAGTGAGTAGTTAGTAGTTAGTAGTTAGTAGTTAGTAGTCATTAGTTAGTAGTTAGTAGTTAGTAGTTAGTAGTTAGTAGTTAGTAGTTACTAGTTAGTGGTTAGAAGTTAGTAGTTAGTAGTTAGTAGTTAGTAGATAGTAGTTAGTAATTAGTAGTTAGTACTTTGTAGTTAGTAGTTAATAGTTCGTAGTTAGTAGTTAGTAGTTACTGGTTAGTAGTTAGTAGTTAGCAGTTAGTAGTTAGTAGTTAGTGGTTAGTACTTTGTAGTTAGTAGTTAGTAGTTAATAGTTAGTAGTTAGTAGTTAGTAGTTAGTAGTTACTAGTTAGTGGTTAGAAGTTAGTAGTTAGTAGTTAGTAGTTAGTAGTTGGTAGTTAGTAATTAGTAGTTAGTACTTTGTAGTTAGTAGTTAGTAGTTAATAGTTAGTAGTTAGTAGTTAGTAGTTAGTAGTTAGTAGTTAGTAGTCATTAGTTAGTAGTTAGTAGTTAATAGTTAATAGTTAGTAGTTAGTAGTTAGTAGTTAGTGGTTAGTAGTTAGTAGTTAGTAGTTAGTAGTTAGTAGTTAGTAGTTAGTAGTTAGTAGTTAGTAGTTAGTATTTAGTAGTTAGTAGTTAGTAGTTAGTAGTTAGTAGTTAGTAGTTAGTAGTTAGTAGTTAGTAGTTAGTATTTAGTGGTTATAAGTTAGTACTTAGTAGTTAGTAGATAGTAGTTAGTAGTTAGTGGTTAGTGGTTAGTAGCTAGTAGTTAGTAGTTTGTAGTTAGTAGTTAGTAGTTAGTAGTCATTAGTTAGTAGTTAGTAGTTAGTAGTTAGTAGTTAGTAGTGACTAGTTAGTGGTTAGAAGTTAGTAGTTAGTAATTAGTAGTTAGTAGTTAGTAGTTAATAGTTAGTAGTTAGTGTTTAGTGGTTAGTAGCTAGTAGTTAGTAGTTTGTTGTTAGTAGTTTGTAGTTAGTAGTTAGTAATTAGTAGATAGTACTTTGTAGTTATTAGTTAATAGTTAATAGTTAATAGTTAGTAGTTAGTAGTTAGTAGTTAGTAGTTAGTAGTTAGTAGTTAGTAGTCATTAGTTAGTAGTTAGTAGTTAATAGTTAATAGTTAGTAGTTAGTAGTTAGTGGTTAGTAGTTAGTAGTTAGTAGTTAGTAGTTAGTAGTTAGTAGTTAGTAGTTAGTACTTTGTAGTTAGTAGTTAGTAGTTAATAGTTAGTAGTTAGTAGTTAGTAGTTAGTAGTTAGTAGTCATTAATTAGTAGTTAGTAGTTAGTAGTTAGAAGTTAGTAGTTAGTAGTGACTAGTTAGTGGTTAGAAGTTAGTAGTTAGTAATTAGTAGTTAGTAGTTAGTAGTTAATAGTTAGTAGTTAGTGTTTAGTGGTTAGTAGCTAGTAGTTAGTAGTTTGTAGTTAGTAGTTAGCAGTTAGTAGTTAGTAGTTAGTAGTTAGTAATTAGTAGTCAGTACTTTGTAGTTAGTAGTCAGTAGTTAATAGTTAGTAGTTAGTAGTTAGTAGTTAGTAGTTAGTAGTCATTAGTTAGTAGTTAGTAGTTAGTAGTTAGGAGTTAGTAGTTAGTAGTTACTAGTTAGTGGTTAGAAGTTAGTAGTTAGTAATTAGTAGTTAGTAGTTAGTAGTTAGTGGTTAGTACTTTGTAGTTAGTAGTTAGTAGTTAATAGTTAGTAGTTAGTAGTTAGTAGTTAGTAGTTAGTAGTTAGTAGTCATTAGTTAGTAGTTAGTAGTTAGTAGTTAGTAGTTAGTAATTAGTAGTTAGTAGTTAGTAGTTAGTGGTTAGTACTTTGTAGTTAGTAGTTAGTAGTTAATAGTTAGTAGTTAGTAGTTAGTAGTTAGTAGTTAGTAGTTAGTAGTTAGTGGTTAGTACTTTGTAATTAGTAGTTAGTAGTTAATAGTTAGTAGTTAGTAGTTAGTAGTTAGTAGTTAGTAGTCATTAGTTAGTAGTTAGTAGTTAGTAGTTAGTAGTTAGTAATTAGTAGTTAGTAGTTAGTAGTTAGTGGTTAGTACTTTGTAGTTAGTAGTTAGTAGTTAATAGTTAGTAGTTAGTAGTTAGTAGTTAGTAGTTAGTAGTCATTAGTTCGTAGTTAGTAGTTAGTAGTTAGTAGTTAGTAGTTAGTAGTTACTAGTTAGTGGTTAGAAGTTAGTAGTTAGTAGTTAGTAGTTAGTAGTTAGTAATTAGTACTTAGTACTTTGTAGCTGGTAGTTAGTAGTTAATAGTTAGTAGTTAGTAGTTAGTAGTTAGTAGTTAGTAGTTAGTAGTCATTAGTTAGTAGTTAGTAGTTAGTAGTTAATAGTTAGTAGTGAGTAGTTAGTGGTTAGTAGTTAGTAGTTAGTAGTTAGTAGTTAGTAGTTAGTAGTTAGTAGTTAGTAGTTAGTAGTCAGTAGTTAGTAGTTAGTATTTAGTGGTTAGAAGTTACTACTTAGTAGTTAGTAGTTAGTAGTTAGTAGTTAGTAGTTAGTAGTTACTAGTTAGTGGTTAGAAGTTAGTAGTTAGTAGTTAGTAGTTAGTAATTAGTAGTTAGTACTTTGTAATTAGTAGTTAGTAGTTAATAGTTAGTAGTTAGTAGTTAGTAGTTAGTAGTTAGTAGTTAGTAGTCATTAGTTAGTAGTTAGTAGTTAATAGTTAATAGTTAGTAGTTAGTAGTTAGTAGTTAGTGGTTAGTAGTTAGTAGTTAGTAGTTAGTAGTTAGTAGTTAGTAGTTAGTAGTTAGTAGTTAGTAGTTAGTAGTTAGTAGTTAGTAGTTAGTAGTTAGTAGTTAGTAGTTAGTAGTTAGTAGTTAGTAGTTAGTAGTTAGTAGTTAGTATTTAGTGGTTATAAGTTAGTACTTAGTAGTTAGTAGTTAGTAGTTAGTAGTTAGTGGTTAGTGGTTAGTAGCTAGTAGTTAGTAGTTTGTAGTTAGTAGTTAGTAGTTAGTAGTTAGTAGTTAGTAGTTAATAGTCATTAGTTAGTAGTTAGCAGTTAGTAGTTAGTAGTTAGTAGTTAGTAGTTAGTAGTTAGTAGTTAGTAGTTACTAGTTAGTGGTTAGAAGTTAGTAGTTAGTAGTTAGTAATTAGTAGATAGTACTTTGTAGTTATTAGTTAATAGTTAATAGTTAATAGTTAGTAGTTAGTAGTTAGTAGTTAGTAGTTAGTAGTTAGTAGTTAGTAGTTAGTAGTTAGTAGTCATTAGTTAGTAGTTAGTAGTTAATAGTTAGTAGTTAGTAGTTAGTGGTTAGTAGTTAGTAGTTAGTAGTTAGTAGTTAGTAGTTAGTAGTTAGTAGTTAGTACTTTGTAGTTAGTAGTTAGTAGTTAATAGTTAGTAGTTAGTAGTTAGTAGTTAGTAGTTAGTAGTCATTAGTTAGTAGTTAGTAGTTAGTAGTTAGTAGTTAGTAGTTACTAGTTAGTGGTTAGAAGTTAGTAGTTAGTAATCAGTAGTTGGTAGTTAGTAGTTAATAGATAGTAGTTAGTGTTTTGTGGTTAGTAGCTAGTAGTTAGTAGTTTGTAGTTAGTAGTTAGCAGTTAGTAGTTAGTAGTTAGTAGTTAGTAGTTAGTAGTTAGTAATTAGTAGTCAGTACTTTGTAGTTAGTAGTCAGTAGTTAATAGTTAGTAGTTAGTATTTAGTAGTTAGTAATTAGTAGTCATTAGTTAGTAGTTAGTAGTTAGTAGTTAGTAGTTAGTAGTTAGTAGTTAGTAGTTAGTAGTTAGTAGTTACTAGTTAGTGGTTAGAAGTTAGTAGTTAGTAATTAGTAGTTAGTAGTTAGTGGTTAGTACTTTGTAGTTAGTAGTTAGTAGTTAATAGTTAGTAGTTAGTAGTTAGTAGTTAGTAGTCATTAGTTAGTTGTTAGTAGTTAGTAGTTAGTAATTAGTAGTTAGTAGTTAGTAGTTAGTGGTTAGTACTTTGTAGTTAGTAGTTAGTAGTTAATAGTTAGTAGTTAGTAGTTAGTAGTTAGTAGTTAGTAGTCATTAGTTCGTAGTTAGTAGTTAATAGTTAGTAGTTAGTAGTTAGTAGTTAGTAGTTAGTAGTTAGTAGTCATTAGTTAGTAGTTAGTAGTTAGTAGTTAATAGTTAGTAGTGAGTAGTTAGTGGTTAGTAGTTAGTAGTTAGTAGTTAGTAGTTAGTAGTTAGTAGTTAGTAGTCAGTAGTTAGTAGTTAGTATTTAGTGGTTAGAAGTTACTACTTAGTAGTTAGTAGTTAGTAGTTAGTAGTTAGTAGTTAGTAGTTACTAGTTAGTAGTTAGTAGTTAGTAGTTACTAGTTAGTGGTTAGAAGTTAGTAGTTAGTAATTAGTAGTTAGTAGTTAGTGGTTAGTACTTTGTAGTTAGTAGTTAATAGTTAGTAGTTAGTAGTTAGTAGTTAGTAGTTAGTAGTTAGTAGTCATTAGTTAGTAGTTAGTAGTTAGTAGTTAATAGTTAGTAGTGAGTAGTTAGTGGTTAGTAGTTAGTAGTTAGTAGTTAGTAGTTAGTAGTTAGTAGTTAGTAGTCAGTAGTTAGTAGTTAGTATTTAGTGGTTAGAAGTTACTACTTAGTAGTTAGTAGTTAGTAGTTAGTAGTTAGTAGTTAGTAGTTACTAGTTAGTAGTTAGTAGTTAGTAGTTACTAGTTAGTGGTTAGAAGTTAGTAGTTAGTAATTAGTAGTTAGTAGTTAGTGGTTAGTACTTTGTAGTTAGTAGTTAGTAGTTAATAGTTAGTAGTTAGTAGTTAGTAGTTAGTAGTCATTAGTTAGTTGTTAGTAGTTAGTAGTTAGTAGTTAGTAGTTAGTGGTTAGTACTTTGTAGTTAGTAGTTAGTAGTTAAAAGTTAGTAGTTAGTAGTTAGTAGTTAGTAGTTAGTAGTCATTAGTTCGTAGTTAGTAGTTAATAGTTAGTAGCTAGTAGTTAGTAGTTAGTAGTTAGTAGTTAGTAGTCATTAGTTAGTAGTTAGTAGTTAGTAGTTAATAGTTAGTAGTGAGTAGTTAGTGGTTAGTAGTTAGTAGTTAGTAGTTAGTAGTTAGTAGTTAGTAGTTAGTAGTTAGTAGTCAGTAGTTAGTAGTTAGTATTTAGTGGTTAGAAGTTACTACTTAGTAGTTAGTAGTTAGTAGTTAGTAGTTAGTAGTTAGTAGTTACTAGTTAGTGGTTAGAAGTTAGTAGTTAGTAGTTAGTAGTTAGTAATTAGTAGTTAGTACTTTGTAATTAGTAGTTAGTAGTTAATAGTTAGTAGTTAGTAGTTAGTAGTTAGTAGTTAGTAGTCATTAGTTAGTAGTTAGTAGTTAATAGTTAATAGTTAGTAGTTAGTAGTTATTAGTTAGTGGTTAGTAGTTAGTAGTTAGTAGTTAGTAGATAGTAGTTAGTAGTTAGTAGTTAGTAGTTAGTAGTTAGTAGTTAGTAGTTAGTAGTTAGTAGTTAGTAGTTAGTAGTTAGTAGTTAGTAGTTAGTAGTTAGTAGTTAGTAGTTAGTAGTTAGTAGTTAGTAGTTAGTAGTTAGTGGTTAGTGGTTAGTAGCTAGTAGTTAGTAGTTTGTAGTTAGTAGTTAGTAGTTAGTAGTTAGTAGTTAGTAGTTAGTAGTTAATAGTCATTAGTTAGTAGTTAGCAGTTAGTAGTTAGTAGTTAGTAGTTAGTAGTTAGTAGTTAGTAGTTAGTAGTTACTAGTTAGTGGTTAGAAGTTAGTAGTTAGTAGTTAGTAATTAGTAGATAGTACTTTGTAGTTATTAGTTAATAGTTAATAGTTAATAGTTAGTAGTTAGTAGTTAGTAGTTAGTAGTTAGTAGTTAGTAGTTAGTAGTTAGTAGTCATTAGTTAGTAGTTAGTAGTTAATAGTTAGTAGTTAGTAGTTAGTGGTTAGTAGTTAGTAGTTAGTAGTTAGTAGTTAGTAGTTAGTAGTTAGTACTTTGTAGTTAGTAGTTAGTAGTTAATAGTTAGTAGTTAGTAGTTAGTAGTTAGTAGTTATTAGTCATTAGTTAGTAGTTAGTAGTTAGTAGTTAGTAGTTACTAGTTAGTGGTTAGAAGTTAGTAGTTAGTAATTAGTAGTTGGTAGTTAGTAGTTAATAGATAGTAGTTAGTGTTTAGTGGTTAGTAGCTAGTAGTTAGTAGTTTGTAGTTAGTAGTTAGCAGTTAGTAGTTAGTAGTTAGTAGTTAGTAGTTAGTAATTAGTAGTCAGTACTTTGTAGTTAGTAGTCAGTAGTTAATAGTTAGTAGTTAGTATTTAGTAGTTAGTAATTAGTAGTCATTAGTTAGTAGTTAGTAGTTAGTAGTTAGTAGTTAGTAGTTAGTAGTTAGTAGTTAGTAGTTAGTAGTTACTAGTTAGTGGTTAGAAGTTAGTAGTTAGTAATTAGTAGTTAGTAGTTAGTGGTTAGTACTTTGTAGTTAGTAGTTAGTAGTTAATAGTTAGTAGTTAGTAGTTAGTAGTCATTAGTTAGTTGTTAGTAGTTAGTAGTTAGTAATTAGTAGTTAGTAGTTAGTAGTTAGTGGTTAGTACTTTGTAGTTAGTAGTTAGTAGTTAATAGTTAGTAGTTAGTAGTTAGTAGTTAGTAGTTAGTAGTCATTAGTTCGTAGTTAGTAGTTAGTAGTTAGTAGTTAGTAGTTACTAGTTAGTGGTTAGAAGTTAGTAGTTAGTAGTTAGTAGTTAGTAGTTAGTAGTTAGTAATTAGTAGTTAGTACTTTGTAGTTAGTAGTTAGTAGTTAATAGTTAGTAGTTAGTAGTTAGTAGTTAGTAGTTAGTAGTTAGTAGTCATTAGTTAGTAGTTAGTAGTTAGTAGTTAATAGTTAGTAGTGAGTAGTTAGTGGTTAGTAGTTAGTAGTTAGTAGTTAGTAGTTAGTAGTTAGTAGTTAGTAGTTAGTAGTTAGTAGTCAGTAGTTAGTAGTTAGTATTTAGTGGTTAGAAGTTACTACTTAGTAGTTAGTAGTTAGTAGTTAGTAGTTAGTAGTTAGTAGTTAGTACTTTTTAGTTAGTAGTTAGTAGTTAGTAGTTAATAGTTAGTAGTTAGTAGTTAGTAGTTAGTAGTTAGTAGTTAGTAGTTAGTATTTAGTGGTTATAAGTTAGTACTTAGTAGTTAGTAGTTAGTAGTTAGTAAATAGTAGTTAGTAGTCATTAGTTAGTAGTTAGTAGTTAGTAGTTAGTAGTTAGTAGTTACTAGTTAGTGGTTAGAAGTTAGTAGTTAGTAGTTAGTAATTAGTAGATAGTACTTTGTAGTTAGTAGTTAATAGTTAATAGTTAGTAGTTAGTAGTTAGTAGTTAGTAGTTAGTAGTTAGTAGTTAGTAGTTAGTAGTTAGTAGTCATTAGTTAGTAGTTAGTAGTTAGTAGTTAGTAGTTAGTAGTTACTAGTTAGCGGTTAGAAGTTAGTAGTTAGTAGTTAGTAATTAGTAGATAGTACTTTGTAGTTAGTAGTTAATAGTTAGTATTTAGTGGTTATAAGTTAGTACTTAGTAGTTAGTAGTTAGTAGTTAGTAAATAGTAGTTAGTAGTCATTAGTTAGTAGTTAGTAGTTAGTAGTTAGTAGTTAGTAGTTACTAGTTAGTGGTTAGAAGTTAGTAGTTAGTAGTTAGTAATTAGTAGATAGTACTTTGTAGTTAGTAGTTAATAGTTAATAGTTAGTAGTTAGTAGTTAGGAGTTAGTAGTTAATAGTTAGTAGTTAGTAGTTAGTGGTTAGTAGTTAGTAGTTAGTAGTTAGTATTTAGTAGTTAGTAGTTAGTACTTTGTAGTTAGTAGTTAGTAGTTAATAGTTAGTAGTTAGTAGTTAGTAGTTAGTAGTCAGTAGTCATTAGTTAGTAGTTAGTAGTTAGTAGTTAGTAGTTAGTAGTTAGTAGTTACTAGTTAGTGGTTAGAAGTTAGTAGTTAGTAATTAGTAGTTAGTAGTTAGTAGTTAATAGTTAGTAGTTAGTGTTTAGTGGTTAGTAGCTAGTAGTTAGTAGTTTGTAGTTAGTAGTTAGCAGTTAGTAGTTAGTAGTTAGAAGTTAGTAGTTAGTAGTTAGTAGTTAGTAGTTAGTAGTTAGTAGTTAGTAGTTAGTAATTAGTAGCTAGTACTTTGTAGTTAGTAGTTAGTAGTTAATAGTTAGTAGTTAGTAGTTAGTAGTTAGTAGTTAGTAGTCATTAGTTAGTAGTTAGTAGTTAGTAGTTAGTAGTTAGTAGTTAGTGGTTAGAAGTTAGTAGTTAGTAATTAGTAGTTAGTAGTTAGTAGTTAGTGGTTAGTACTTTGTAGTTAGTAGTTAGTAGTTAATAGTTAGTAGTTAGTAGTTAGTAGTTAGTAGTTAGTAGTCATTAGTTAGTAGTTAGTAGTTAGTAGTTAGTAATTTGTAGTTAGTAGTTAGTAGTTAGTGGTTAGTACTTTGTAGTTAGTAGTTAGTAGTTAATAGTTAGTAGTTAGTAGTTAGTAGTTAGTAGTTAGTAGTCATTAGTTCGTAGTTAGTAGTTAGTAGTTAGTAATTTGTAGTTAGTAGTTAGTAGTTAGTAGTTAGTAGTTACTAGTTAGTGGTTAGAAGTTAGTAGTTAGTAGTCATTAGTTCGTATTTAGTAGTTAGTAGATAGTAGTTAGTAGTTAGTAGTTAGTAATTAGTAGTTAGTACTTTGTAGTTAGTAGTTAGTAGTTAATAGTTAGTAGTTAGTAGTTAGTAGTTAGTAGTTAGTAGTCATTAGTTAGTAGTTAGTAGTTAGTAGTTAATAGTTAGTAGTGAGTAGTTAGTGGTTAGTAGTTAGTAGTTAGTAGTTAGTAGTTAGTAGTTAGTAGTTAGTAGTTACTAGTTAGTGGTTAGAAGTTAGTAGTTAGTAGTCATTAGTTCGTATTTAGTAGTTAGTAGATAGTAGTTAGTAGTTAGTAGTTAGTAATTAGTAGTTAGTACTTTGTAGTTAGTAGTTAGTAGTTAATAGTTAGTAGTTAGTAGTTAGTAGTTAGTAGTTAGTAGTCATTAGTTAGTAGTTAGTAGTTAGTAGTTAATAGTTAGTAGTGAGTAGTTAGTAGTTAGTAGTTAGTAGTTAGTAGTTAGTAGTTAGTAGTTAGTAGTTAGTAGTCAATAGTTAGTAGTTAGTATTTAGTGGTTAGAAGTTACTACTTAGTAGTTAGTAGTTAGTAGTTAGTAGTTAGTGGTTAGTGGTTAGTAGCTAGTAGTTAGTAGTTTGTATTTAGTAGTTAGCAGTTAGTAGTTAGTAGTTAGTAGTTAGTGGTTAGAAGTTAGTAGTTAGCAGTTAGTAGTTAGTAGTTAGTAGTTAGCAGTTAGTAGTTAGTAGTTAGTAGTTAGTGGTTAGTGGTTAGTAGCTAGTAGTTAGTAGTTTGTAGTTAGTAGTTAGCAGTTAGTAGTTAGTAGTTAGTAAATAGTAGTTAGTACTTTGTAGTTAGTAGTTAGTAGTTAATAGTTAGTAGTTAGTAGTTAGTAGTTAGTAGTCATTAGTTAGTAGTTAGTAGTTAGTAGTTAGTAGTTACTAGTTAGTGGTTAGAAGTTAGTAGTTAGTAATTAGTAGTTAGTAGTTAGTAGTTAGTGGTTAGTACTTTGTAGTTAGTAGTTAGTAGTTAATAGTTAGTAGTTAGTAGTTAGTAGTTAGTAGTTAGTAGTCATTAGTTAGTAGTTAGTAGTTAGTAGTTAGTAATTAGTAGTTAGTAGTTAGTAGTTAGTGGTTAGTACTTTGTAGTTAGTAGTTAGTAGTTAATAGTTAGTAGTTGGTAGCTAGTAGTTAGTAGTTAGTAGTCATTAGTTAGTAGTTAGTAGTTAGTAGTTAGTAGTTAGTAGTTACTAGTTAGTGGTTAGAAGTTAGTAGTTAGTAGTTAGTAGTTAGTAGTTAGTAGTTAGTAGTTAGTAGTTAGTAATAAGTAGTTAGTACTTTGTAGTTAGTAGTTAGTAGTTAATAGTTAGTAGTTAGTAGTTAGTAGTTAGTAGTCATTAGTTAGTAGTTAGTAGTTAGTAGTTAGTAGTTAGTAGTTAGTAGTTATTAGTTAGTAGTTAGTAGTTAGTAGTTAGTAGTTAGTAGTTAATAGTTAGTAGTGAGTAGTTAGTGGTTAGTAGTTAGTAGTTAGTAGTTAGTAGTTAGTAGTTAGTAGTTAGTAGTTAGTAGTTAGTAGTTAGTAGTTAGTAGTTAGTAGTTAGTAGTTAGTAGTTAGTAGTTAGTAGTTAGTAGTTTATAGTTAGTAGTTAGTAGTTAGCAGTTAGTAGTTAGTAGTTAGTATTTAGTGGTTAGAAGTTACTACTTAGTAGTTAGTAGTTAGTAGTTAGTAGTTAGTGGTTAGTGGTTAGTAGCTAGTAGTTAGTAGTTTGTATTTAGTAGTTAGCAGTTAGTAGTTAGTAGTTAGTAGTTAGTAGTTAGTAGTCAGTGGTTAGAAGTTAGTAGTTAGCAGTTAGTAGTTAGTAGTTAGTGGTTAGTAGTTAGTAGTTAGTAGTTAGTAGTTAGTAGTTAGTAGTTAGTAGTTAGTAGTTAGTAGTTAGTAGTTATTAATTAGTAGTTAGTAGTTAATAGTTAGTAGTTAGTAGTTAGTAGTTAGTAGGTAGAAGTTAGTAGTTATTAGTTAGAAGTTTGTAGTTAGGAGTTAGTAGTTAGTAGTTAGTAATTAGTAGTTAGTCGTTAGTAGTTAGTAGTTAGTGGTTAGTAGTTAGTAGTTAGTTGTTAGTAGTTAGTAGTTATTGGTTAGTAGTTAGTAGTTGGTAGTTAGTAGTTATTAATTAGTAGTTAGTAGTTAATAGTTAGTAGTTAGTAGTTAGTAGTTAGTAGGTAGAAGTTAGTAGTTGTTAGTTAAAAGTTAGTAGTTAGTATTTATTAGTTAGTAGTTAGTAGTTAGTAGTTATTAATTAGTAGTTAGTAGTTAATAGTTAGCAGTTAGCAGTTAGTAGTTAGTAGGTAGAAGTTAGTAGTTATTAGTTAGAAGTTAGTAGTTAGGAGTTAGTAGTTAGTAGTTAGTAATTAGTAGTTAGTCGTTAGTAGTTAGTAGTTAGTGGTTAGTAGTTAGTAGTTAGTTGTTAGTAGTTAGTAGTTATTGGTTAGTAGTTATTAGTTGGTAGTTAGTTGTTAGTAGTTAGTGGTTAGAAGTTAGTAGATAGTAGTTAGTAGTTAGTATTTAGTAGTTAGTATATAGTAGTTAGTTTTTTGAAGTTAGTATTAGTAGTTAATAGTTAGTAGTTAGTAGTTAGTAGTTAGTAGTTAGTAGTTAGTAGTTAGTAGTTAGTAGTTAGTAGTTAGTAGTTAGTAGTTAGTAGTAAGTAGTTAGCGGCTAGAAGTTAGTAGTTAGTAGTTAGTAGTTAGTGGTTAGTAGTTAGTAGTTAGTAGTTAGTAGCTAGTACTTAGTAGTAAGTAGTTAGCGGCTAGAAGTTAGTAGTTAGTAGTTAGTAGTTAGTAGTTAGTAGTTACTAGTTAGTAGTTAGTAGTTAGTAGTTAGTAGTTAGTAGTTATTAGTTAGTAGTTAATAGTTAATAGTTAGTAGTTAGTAGTTAGTAGTTAGTAGTTAGTAGTTAGTAGTTAGTAGTTAGTAGTTAGTAGTTAGTAGTTAGTAGTTAGTAGTTAGTAGTTAATAGTTAGTAGTTAGTATTTAGTTGTTAGTAGTTAGTAGTTAGTAGTTAGTAGTAAGTAGTTAGTAGTTAGTAGTTATTAGTTAGTAGTTAGTAGTTAATAGTTAGTAGTTAGTAGTTAGTAGTTAGTAGTTAGTATTTAGTAGTTAGTAGTTAGTAGTAAGTAGTTAGCGGCTAGAAGTTAGTAGTTAGTAGTTAGTAGTTAGTAGTTAATAGTTAGTGGTTAGTAGTTAGTAGTTAGTAGTTAGTAGTCATTAGTTAGTAGTTAGTAGTTAGTAGTTAGTAGTTAGTAGTTAGTAGTTAGTAATTTGTAGTTAGTCGTTAGTAGTTAGTAGTTAGTGGTTAGTAGTTAGTAGTTAGTTGTTAGTAGTTAGTAGTTATTGGTTAGTAGTTAGTAGTTGGTAGTTAGTTGTTAGTAGTTAGTGGTTAGAAGTTAGTAGTTAGTAGTTAGTATTTAGTAGTTAGTAAACAGTAGTTAGTACTTTGAAATTAGTATTAGTAGTTAATAGTTAGTAGTTAGTAGTTAGTAGTTAGTAGTTAGTAGTTAGTAGTTAGTAGTTAGTAGTTAGTAGTTAGTAGTTAGTAGTTAGTAATTAGTAGTTCGTAGTTAGTAGTAAGTAGTTAGTAGTTAGTAGTTAGTAGTTAGTAATTAGTAGTTCGTAGTTAATAGTTAGTAGTTAGTAGTTAGTAGTTAGTAGTTACTAGTAAGTAGTTAGTAGTAAGTAGTTAGCGGCTAGAAGTTAGTAGTTAGTAGTTAGTAGTTAGTAGTTAGTAGTTAGTAGTTACTAGTAAGTAGTTAGTAGTAAGTAGTTAGCGGCTAGAAGTTAGTAGTTAGTAGTTAGTAGTTAGTGGTTAGTAGTTAGTAGTTAGTAGTTAGTAGTTAGTAGTTAGTAGTTAGTAGTAAGTAGTTAGCGGCTAGAAGTTAGTAGTTAGTAGTTAGTAGTTAGTAATTAGTAGTTCGTAGTTAATAGTTAGTAGTTAGTAGTTAGTAGTTAGTAGTTACTAGTAAGTAGTTAGTAGTAAGTAGTTAGCGGCTAGAAGTTAGTAGTTAGTAGTTAGTAGTTAGTGGTTAGTAGTTAGTAGTTATTGGTTAGTAGTTAGTAGTTGGTAGTTAGTTGTTAGTAGTTAGTGGTTAGAAGTTAGTAGTTAGTAGTTAGTATTTAGTAGTTAGTAAACAGTAGTTAGTACTTTGAAGTTAGTATTAGTAGTTAATAGTTAGTAGTTAGTAGTTAGTAGTTAGTAGTTAGTAGTTAGTAGTTAGTAGTTAGTAATTAGTAGTTCGTAGTTAATAGTTAGTAGTTAGTAGTTAGTAGTTAGTAGTTACTAGTAAGTAGTTAGTAGTAAGTAGTTAGCGGCTAGAAGTTAGTAGTTAGTAGTTAGTAGTTAGTAGTTAGTGGTTAGTAGTTAGTAGTTAGTAGTTAGTAGTTAGTAGTTAGTAGTAAGTAGTTAGCGGCTAGAAGTTAGTAGTTAGTAGTTAGTAGTTAGTAATTAGTAGTTCGTAGTTAATAGTTAGTAGTTACTAGTTAGTAGTTAGTAGTTACTAGTAAGTAGTTAGTAGTAAGTAGTTAGCGGCTAGAAGTTAGTAGTTAGTAGTTAGTAGTTAGTGGTTAGTAGTTAGTAGTTAGTAGTTAGTAGTTAGTAGTTAGTAGTAAGTAGTTAGCGGCTAGAAGTTAGTAGTTAGTAGTTAGTAGTAAGTAGTTAGTAGTTAGTAGTTATTAGTTAGTAGTTAGTAGTTAGTAGTTAGTAGTTAGTAGTTAGTAGTTAATAGTTAGTGGTTAGTAGTTAGTAGTTAGTAGTTAGTAGTCATTAGTTAGTAGTTAGTAGTTAGTAGTTAGTAGTTAGTAGTTAGTAATTTGTAGTTAGTCGTTAGTAGTTAGTAGTTAGTGGTTAGTAGTTAGTAGTTAGTTGTTAGTAGTTAGTAGTTATTGGTTAGTAGTTAGTAGTTGGTAGTTAGTTGTTAGTAGTTAGTGGTTAGAAGTTAGTAGTTAGTAGTTAGTAGTTAGTATTTAGTAGTTAGTAAACAGTAGTTAGTACTTTGAAGTTAGTATTAGTAGTTAATAGTTAGTAGTTAGTAGTTAGTGGTTAGTAGTTAGTAGTTAGTAGTTAGTAGTTAGTAGTTAGTAGTAAGTAGTTAGCGGCTAGAAGTTAGTAGTTAGTAGTTAGTAGTAAGTAGTTAGTAGTTAGTAGTTATTAGTTAGTAGTTAGTAGTAAGTAGTTAGTAGTTAGTAGTTAGTAGTTAATAGTTAGTGGTTAGTAGTTAGTAGTTAGTAGTTAGTAGTCATTAGTTAGTAGTTAGTAGTTAGTAGTTAGTAGTTAGTAGTTAGTAGTTAGTAATTTGTAGTTAGCCGTTAGTAGTTAGTAGTTAGTGGTTAGTAGTTAGTAGTTAGTTGTTAGTAGTTAGTAGTTATTGGTTAGTAGTTAGTAGTTGGTAGTTAGTTGTTTGTAGTTAGTGGTTAGAAGTTAGTAGTTAGTAGTTAGTAGTTAGTATTTAGTAGTTAGTAAACAGTAGTTAGTACTTTGAAGTTAGTATTAGTAGTTAATAGTTAGTAGTTAGTAGTTAGTAGTTAGTAGTTAGTAGTTAGTAGTTAGTAGTTAGTAGTTAGTAATTAGTAGTTCGTAGTTAATAGTTAGTAGTTAGTAGTTAGTAGTTAGTAGTTACTAGTAAGTAGTTAGTAGTAAGTAGTTAGCGGCTAGAAGTTAGTAGTTAGTAGTTAGTAGTTAGTAGTTAGTAGTTAGTGGTTAGTAGTTAGTAGTTAGTAGTTAGTAGTTAGTAGCTAGTAGTTAGTAGTAAGTAGTTAGCGGCTAGAAGTTAGTAGTTAGTAGTTAGTAGTAAGTAGTTAGTAGTTAGTAGTTATTAGTTAGTAGTTAGTAGTTAGTAGTTAGTAGTTAGTAGTTATTAGTTAGTAGTTAGTATTTAGTAGTTAGTAGTTAGTAGTTAGTAGTAAGTAGTTAGCGGCTAGAAGTTAGTAGTTAGTAGTTAGTGGTTAGTAGTTAGTAGTTAGCAGTTAGTAGTTAATAGTTAGTAGTTAGTAGTAAGTAGTTAGTAGTTAGTAGTTATTTGTTAGTAGTTAGTAGTTAATAGTTAGTAGTTAGTAGTTAGTAGTTAGTATTTAGTAGTTAGTAGTTAGTAGTTAGTAGTAAGTAGTTAGCGGCTAGAAGTTAGTAGTTAGTAGTTAGTAGTTAGTAGTTAATAGTTAATGGTTAGTAGTTAGTAGTTAGTAGTTAGTAGTCATTAGTTAGTAGTTAGTAGTTATTAGTTAGTAGTTAGTAGTTAGTAGTTAGTAGTTACTATTAAGTAGTTAGTAGTAAGTAGTTAGCGGCTAGAAGTTAGTAGTTAGTAGTTAGTAGTTAGTGGTTAGTAGTTAGTAGTTAGTAGTTAGTAGTTAGTAGTTAGTAGTAAGTAGTTAGCGGCTAGAAGTTAGTAGTTAGTAGTTAGTAGTTAGTAATTAGTAGTTCGTAGTTAATAGTTAGTAGTTAGTAGTTAGTAGTTAGTAGTTACTAGTAAGTAGTTAGTAGTAAGTAGTTAGCGGCTAGAAGTTAGTAGTTAGTAGTTAGTAGTTAGTGGTTAGTAGTTAGTAGTTAGTAGTTAGTAGTTAGTAGTTAGTAGTAAGTAGTTAGCGGCTAGAAGTTAGTAGTTAGTAGTTAGTAGTAAGTAGTTAGTAGTTAGTAGTTATTAGTTAGTAGTTAGTAGTTAGTAGTTAGTAGTTAATAGTTAGTGGTTAGTAGTTAGTAGTTAGTAGTTAGTAGCCATTAGTTGGTAGTTAGTAGTTAGTAGTTAGTAGTTAGTAGTTAGTAGTTAGTAATTTGTAGTTAGTCGTTAGTAGTTAGTAGTTAGTGGTTAGTAGTTAGTAGTTAGTTGTTAGTAGTTAGTAGTTATTGGTTAGTAGTTAGTAGTTGGTAGTTAGTTGTTAGTAGTTAGTGGTTAGAAGTTAGTAGTTAGTAGTTAGTAGTTAGTATTTAGTAGTTAGTAAACAGTAGTTAGTACTTTGAAGTTAGTATTAGTAGTTAATAGTTAGTAGTTAGTAGTTAGTGGTTAGTAGTTAGTAGTTAGTAGTTAGTAGTTAGTAGTTAGTAGTAAGTAGTTAGCGGCTAGAAGTTAGTAGTTAGTAGTTAGTAGTAAGTAGTTAGTAGTTAGTAGTTATTAGTTAGTAGTTAGTAGTTAGTAGTTAGTAGTTAGTAGTTAGTAGTTAATAGTTAGTGGTTAGTAGTTAGTAGTTAGTAGTTAGTAGTCATTAGTTAGTAGTTAGTAGTTAGTAGTTAGTAGTTAGTAGTTAGTAGTTAGTAATTTGTAGTTAGTCGTTAGTAGTTAGTAGTTAGTGGTTAGTAGTTAGTAGTTAGTTGTTAGTAGTTAGTAGTTATTGGTTAGTAGTTAGTAGTTGGTAGTTAGTTGTTAGTAGTTAGTGGTTAGAAGTTAGTAGTTAGTAGTTAGTAGTTAGTATTTAGTAGTTAGTAAACAGTAGTTAGTACTTTGAAGTTAGTATTAGTAGTTAATAGTTAGTAGTTAGTAGTTAGTAGTTAGTAGTTAGTAGTTAGTAGTTAGTAGTTAGTAGTTAGTAGTTAGTAATTAGTAGTTCGTAGTTAATAGTTAGTAGTTAGTAGTTAGTAGTTAGTAGTTACTAGTAAGTAGTTAGTAGTAAGTAGTTAGCGGCTAGAAGTTAGTAGTTAGTAGTTAGTAGTTAGTAGTTAGTAGTTAGTGGTTAGTAGTTAGTAGTTAGTAGTTAGTAGTTAGTAGTTAGTAGTAAGTAGTTAGCGGCTAGAAGTTAGTAGTTAGTAGTTAGTAGTAAGTAGTTAGTAGTTAGTAGTTATTAGTTAGTAGTTAGTAGTTAGTAGTTAGTAGTTAGTAGTTATTAGTTAGTAGTTAGTATTTAGTAGTTAGTAGTTAGTAGTTAGTAGTAAGTAGTTAGCGGCTAGAAGTTAGTAGTTAGTAGTTAGTGGTTAGTAGTTAGTAGTTAGTAGTTAGTAGTTAATAGTTAGTAGTTAGTAGTAAGTAGTTAGTAGTTAGTAGTTATTTGTTAGTAGTTAGTAGTTAATAGTTAGTAGTTAGTAGTTAGTAGTTAGCAGTTAGTATTTAGTAGTTAGTAGTTAGTAGTTAGTAGTAAGTAGTTAGCGGCTAGAAGTTAGTAGTTAGTAGTTAGTAGTTAGTAGTTAATAGTTAGTGGTTAGTAGTTAGTAGTTAGTAGTTAGTAGTCATTAGTTAGTAGTTAGTAGTTATTAGTTAGTAGTTAGTAGTTAGTAGTTACTAGTTAGTGGTTAAAAGTTAGTAGTTAGTAGTTAGTAGTTAGTAGTTAGTAGTTAGTAGTTAGTAGTTAGTAGTTAGTAATTAGTAGTTAGTAATTAGTAGTTAGTGGTTAGTACTTTGTAGTTAGTAGTTAGTAGTTAATAGTTAGTAGTTAGTAGTTAGTAGTTAGTAGTTAGTAGTCATTAGTTAGTAGTTAGTAGTTAGTAGTTAGTAGTTAGTAGTTACTAGTTAGTGGTTAGAAGTTAGTAGTTAGTAGTTAGTAGTTAGTAGTTAGTAATTAGTAGTTAGTACTTTGTAGTTAGTAGTTAGTAGTTAGTAGTTAATAGTTAGTAGTTAGTAGTTAATAGTTAGTAGTGAGTAGTTAGTGGTTAGTAGTTAGTAGTTATTAGTTAGTAGTTAGTAGTTAGTAGTTAGTAGTTAGTAGTTAGTAGTTAGTAGTTAGTAGTTAGTATTTAGTGGTTAGAAGTTACTACTTAGTAGTTAGTAGATAGTAGTTAGTAGTCAGTAGTTAGTGGTTAGTGGTTAGTAGCTAGTAGTTAGTAGTTTGTATTTAGTAGTTAGCAGTTAGTAGTTAGTAGTTAGTAGTTAGTAGTTAGTGGTTAGAAGTTAGTAGTTAGCAGTTAGTAGTTAGTAGTTAGTAGTTAGTAGTTAGTAGTTAGTAGTTAGTAGTTAGTAATTAGTAGTTAGTACTTTGTAGTTAGTAATTATTAGTTAAAAGTTAGTAGTTAGTAGTTATTAGTTAGTAGTTAGTAGTTAGTAGTTATTAGTTAGTAGTTAGTAGTTAATAGTCAGTAGTTAGTAGTTAGTAGTTAGTAGGTAGAAGTTAGTAGTTATTAGTTAGAAGTTAGTAGTTAGGAGTTAGTAGTTAGTAGTTAGTAATTAGTAGTTAGTCGTTAGTAGTTAGTAGTTATTGGTTAGTAGTTAGTAGTTGGTAGTTAGTTGTTAGTAGTTAGTGGTCAGAAGTTAGTATTTAGTAGTTAGTAAATAGTGGTAGTACTTTGAAGTTAGTATTAGTAGTTAATAGTTAGTAGTTAGTAGTTAGTAGTTAGTAGTTAGTAGTTCGTAGTTAATAGTTAGTAGTTAGTAGTTAGTAGTTAGTAGTTAGTAGTTAGTAGTTAGTAGTTCGTAGTTAATAGTTAGTCGTTAGTAGTTAGTAGTTAGTAGTTAGTAGTTAGTAGTTAGTAGTTAGTAGTTAGTAGTTAGTAGTTAGTAGTTAGTACTAAGTAGTTAGCGGCTAGAAGTTAGTAGTTAGTAGTTAGTAGTTAGTGGTTAGTATTTAGTAGTTAGTAGTTAGTAGTTAGTAGTAAGTAGTTAGCGGCTAGAAGTTAGTAGTTAGTAGTTAGTAGTTAGTAGTTAGTAGTTAGTAGTTAGTAGTTAAGAGTTAGTAGTTGGTAGTTAGTAGTTAGTAGTTAGTAGTTAGTAGTTAGTAGTTATTAGTTAGTAGTTAGTAGTTAATAGTTAGTAGTTAGTAGTTAGTAGTTAGTAGTTAGTAGTTAGTAGTTAGTAGTTAGTAGTTAGTAGTTAGTAGTTAGTATTTAGTGGTTAGAAGTTACTACTTAGTAGTTAGTAGATAGTAGTTAGTAGTCAGTAGTTAGTGGTTAGTGGTTAGTAGCTAGTAGTTAGTAGTTTGTATTTAGTAGTTAGCAGTTAGTAGTTAGTAGTTAGTAGTTAGTAGTTAGTGGTTAGAAGTTAGTAGTTAGCAGTTAGTAGTTAGTAGTTAGTAGATAGTAGTTAGTAGTTAGTAGTTAGTAGTTAGTAGTTAGTAGTTAGTAGTTAGTAGTTAGTAGTTAGTAGTTAGTAGTTAGTACTAAGTAGTTAGCGGCTAGAAGTTAGTAGTTAGTAGTTAGTAGTTAGTGGTTAGTATTTAGTAGTTAGTAGTTAGTAGTTAGTAGTAAGTAGTTAGCGGCTAGAAGTTAGTAGTTAGTAGTTAGTAGTTAGTAGTTAGTAGTTAGTAGTTAGTAGTTAGTAGTTAAGAGTTAGTAGTTGGTAGTTAGTAGTTAGTAGTTAGTAGTTAGTAGTTAGTAGTTATTAGTTAGTAGTTAGTAGTTAATAGTTAGTAGTTAGTAGTTAGTAGTTATTAGTTAGTAGTTAGTAGTTAGTAGTTAGTAGTTAGTAGTTAGTAGTTAGTATTTAGTGGTTAGAAGTTACTACTTAGTAGTTAGTAGATAGTAGTTAGTAGTCAGTAGTTAGTGGTTAGTGGTTAGTAGCTAGTAGTTAGTAGTTTGTATTTAGTAGTTAGCAGTTAGTAGTTAGTAGTTAGTAGTTAGTAGTTAGTGGTTAGAAGTTAGTAGTTAGCAGTTAGTAGTTAGTAGTTAGTAGTTAGTAGTTAGTAGTTAGTAGTTAGTAATTAGTAGTTAGTACTTTGTAGTTAGTAATTATTAGTTAAAAGTTAGTAGTTAGTAGTTATTAGTTAGTAGTTAGTAGTTAGTAGTTAGTAGTTATTAGTTAGTAGTTAGTAGTTAATAGTCAGTAGTTAGTAGTTAGTAGTTAGTAGGTAGAAGTTGGTAGTTATTAGTTAGAAGTTAGTAGTTAGGAGTTAGTAGTTAGTAGTTAGTAATTAGTAGTTAGTCGTTAGTAGTTAGTAGTTATTGGTTAGTAGTTAGTAGTTGGTAGTTAGTTGTTAGTAGTTTGTGGTCAGAAGTTAGTATTTAGTAGTTAGTAAATAGTGGTAGTACTTTGAAGTTAGTATTAGTAGTTAATAGTTAGTAGTTAGTAGTTAGTAGTTAGTAGTTAGTAGTTCGTAGTTAATAGTTAGTAGTTAGTAGTTAGTAGTTAGTAGTTAGTAGTTAGTAGTTAGTAGTTAGTAGTTCGTAGTTAATAGTTAGTCGTTAGTAGTTAGTAGTTAGTAGTTAGTAGTTAGTAGTTAGTAGTTAGTAGTTAGTAGTTAGTAGTTAGTACTAAGTAGTTAGCGGCTAGAAGTTAGTAGTTAGTAGTTAGTAGTTAGTGGTTAGTATTTAGTAGTTAGTAGTTAGTAGTTAGTAGTTAGTAGTAAGTAGTTAGCGGCTAGAAGTTAGTAGTTAGTAGTTAGTAGTTAGTAGTTAGTAGTTAGTAGTTAAGAGTTAGTAGTTGGTAGTTAGTAGTTAGTAGTTAGTAGTTAGTAGTTAGTAGTTATTAGTTAGTAGTTAGTAGTTAATAGTTAGTAGTTAGTAGTTAGTAGTTAGTAGTTAGTAGTTAGTAGTTAGTAGTTAGTAGTTAGTAGTTAGTAGTTAGTAGTTAGTAGTTAGTAGTTAGTAGTTAATAGTTAGTAGTTAGTAGTTAGTAGTTAGTAGTTAGTAGTTAGAAGTTAGTAGTTAGTAGTAAGTAGTTAGTAGTTAGTAGTTATTAGTTAGTAGTTAGTAGTTAATAGTTAGTAGTTAGTAGTTAGTAGTTAGTATTTAGTAGTTAGTAGTTAGTAGTAAGTAGTTAGCGGCTAGAAGTTAGTAGTTAGTAGTTAGTAGTTAATAGTTAGTGGTTTGTGGTTAGTAGCTAGTAGTTAGTAGTTTGTAGTTAGTAGTTAGTAGTTAGTAGTTAGTAGTTAATGGTTACAAGTTAGTAGTTAGTAGTTAATAGTTAGTAGTTAGTAGTTAGTAGTTAATAGTTAGTAATTAGTAATTAGTACTTTGTAATTAGTAGTTAGTAGTTAATAGTTAGTAGTAAGTAGTTAGTGGTTAGTAGTTAGTAGTTATTAGTTAGTAGTTAGTAGTTAATAGTTAGTAGTTAGTAGGTAGAAGTTAGTAGTTATTAGTTACAAGTTAGTAGTCAGGAGTTAGTAGTTAGTAGTTCGTAATTAGTAGTTAGTCGTTAGTAGTTAGTAGTTAGTGGTTAGTAGTTAGTAGTTAGTTGTTAGTAGTTAGTAGTTATTGGTTAGTAGTTAGTAGTTGGTAGTTAGTTGTTAGTAGTTAGTGGTTAGAAGTTAGTATTTAGTAGTTAGTAAATAGTGGTAGTACTTTGAAGTTAGTATTAGTAGTTAGTAGTTAGTAGTTAGTATTTATTAGTTAGTAAATAGTGGTAGTACTTTGAAGTTAGTATTAGTAGTTAATAGTTAGTAGTTAGTAGTTAGTAGTTAGTAGTTAGTAGTTCTCAGTTAATAGTTAGTAGTTAGTAGTTAGTAGTTAGTAGTTAGTAGTTAGTAGTTAGTAGTTAGTAGTAAGTAGTTAGCGGCTAGAAGTTAGTAGTTAGTAGTTAGTAGTTAGTGGTTAGTAGTTAGTAGTTAGTAGTTAGTAGTTAGTAGTTAGTAGTTAGTAGTTAGTAGTAAGTAGTTAGCGGCTAGAAGTTAGTAGTTAGTAGTTAGTAGTTAGTAGTTAGTAGTTAGTAGTTAATAGTCAGTAGTTAGTAGTTAGTCGTTAGTAGTTAGTAGTTAGTAGTTAGTAGTTATTAGTTAGTAGTTAGTAGTTAATAGTTAGTAGTTAGTAGTTAGTAGTTAGTAGTTAGTAGTTAGTAGTTAGTAGTTAGTAGTTAGTAGTTAGTAGTTAATAGTTAGTAGTTAGTAGTTAGTAGTTAGTAGTTAGTAGTTAGTAGTTAGTAGTTAGTAGTTAGTAGTTAGTAGTTAGTAGTTAGTAGTTAGTAGTTAGTAGTTAGTAGTTAGTAGTTAGTAGTAAGTAGTTAGTAGTTATTAGTTAATAGTTAGTAGTTAGTAGTTAGTAGTTAGTAGTTAGTAGTTAGTAGTTAGTAGTTAGTAGTTAGTAGTTAGTAGTTAGTAGTTAGTAGTTAGTAGTTAGTAGTTAGTAGTAAGTAGTTACTAGTTAGTAGTTATTAGTTAGTAGTTAGTAGTTAATAGTTAGTAGTTAGTAGTTAGTAGTTAGTAGTAAGTAGTTAGCGGCTAGAAGTTAGTAGTTAGTAGTTAGTAGTTAGTGGTTAGTAGTTAGTAGTTAGTAGTTAGTAGTTAGTAGTTAGTAGTTAGTAGTAAGTAGTTAGCGGCTAGAAGTTAGTAGTTAGTAGTTAGTAGTTAGTAGTTAGTAGTTAGTAGTTAATAGTCAGTAGTTAGTAGTTAGTCGTTAGTAGTTAGTAGTTAGTAGTTAGTAGTTATTAGTTAGTAGTTAGTAGTTAATAGTTAGTAGTTAGTAGTTAGTAGTTAGTAGTTAGTAGTTAGTAGTTAGTAGTTAGTAGTTAGTAGTTAGTAGTTAATAGTTAGTAGTTAGTAGTTAGTTGTTAGTAGTTAGTAGTTAGTAGTTAGTAGTTAGTAGTTAGTAGTTAGTAGTTAGTAGTTAGTAGTTAGTAGTTAGTAGTTAGTAGTTAGTAGTTAGTAGTAAGTAGTTAGTAGTTAGTAGTTATTAGTTAGTAGTTATTAGTTAATAGTTAGTAGTTAGTAGTTAGTAGTTAGTAGTTAGTAGTTAGTAGTTAGTAGTTAGTAGTTAATAGTTAGTGGTTAGTAGTTAGTAGTTAATAGTTAGTAGTTAGTAGTTAGTAGTTAATAAATAGTAATTAGTAATTAGTACTTTGTAGTTAGTAGTTAGTAGTTAATAGTTAGTAGTAAGTAGTTAGTGGTTAGTAGTTAGTAGTTATTAGTTAGTAGTTAGTAGTTAATAGTGAGTAGTTAGTAGGTAGAAGTTAGTAGTTATTAGTTAGAAGTTAGTAGTCAGGAGTTAGTAGTTAGTAGTTAGTAATTAGTAGTTAGTCGTTAGTAGTTAGTAGTTATTGGTTATTAGTTAGTAGTTGGTAGTTAGTTGTTAGTAGTTAGTGGTTAGAAGTTAGTATTTAGTAGTTAGTAAATAGTGGTAGTACTTTGAAGTTAGTATTAGTAGTTAGTAGTTAGTAGTTAGTATTTAGTAGTTAGTAAATAGTGGTAGTACTTTGAAGTTAGTATTAGTAGTTAATAGTTAGTAAATAGTAGTTAGTAGTTAGTAGTTAGTAGTTAGTAGTTCGTAGTTAATAGTTAGTAGTTAGTAGTTAGTAGTTAGTAGTTAGTAGATAGTAGTTAGTAGTTAGTAGTTAGTAGTTAGTAGTTAGTAGTAAGTAGTTAGCGGCTAGAAGTTAGTAGTTAGTAGTTAGTAGTTAGTGGTTAGTAGTTAGTAGTTAGTAGTTAGTAGTTAGTAGTAAGTAGTTAGCGGCTAGAAGTTAGTAGTTAGTAGTTAGTAGTTAGTAGTTAGTAGTTAGTAGTTAGTAGTTAGTAGTTAATAGTTAGTAGTTAGTAGTTAGTCGTTAGTAGTTAGTAGTTAGTAGTTAGTAGTTAGTAGTTATTAGTTAGTAGTTAGTAGTTAATAGTTAGTAGTTAGTAGTTAGTAGTTAATAGTTAGTGGTTAGTAGTTAGTAGTTAATAGTTAGTAGTTAGTAGTTAGTAGTTAATAGTTAGTAATTAGTAATTAGTACTTTGTAGTTAGTAGTTAGTAGTTAATAGTTAGTAGTAAGTAGTTAGTGGTTAGTAGTTAGTAGTTATTAGTTAGTAGTTAGTAGTTAATAGTGAGTAGTTAGTAGGTAGAAGTTAGTAGTTATTAGTTAGAAGTTAGTAGTCAGGAGTTAGTAGTTAGTAGTTAGTAATTAGTAGTTAGTCGTTAGTAGTTAGTAGTTATTGGTTAGTAGTTAGTAGTTGGTAGTTAGTTGTTAGTAGTTAGTGGTTAGAAGTTAGTATTTAGTAGTTAGTAAATAGTGGTAGTACTTTGAAGTTAGTATTAGTAGTTAGTAGTTAGTAGTTAGTATTTAGTAGTTAGTAAATAGTGGTAGTACTTTGAAGTTAGTATTAGTAGTTAATAGTTAGTAATTAGTAGTTAGTAGTTAGTAGTTAGTAGTTAGTAGTTCGTAGTTAATAGTTAGTAGTTAGTAGTTAGTAGTTAGTAGTTAGTAGTTAGTAGTTAGTAGTTAGTAGTTAGTAGTTAGTAGTTAGTAGTTAGTAGTAAGTAGTTAGCGGCTAGAAGTTAGTAGTTAGTAGTTAGTAGTTAGTGGTTAGTAGTTAGTAGTTAGTAGTTAGTAGTTAGTAGTAAGTAGTTAGCGGCTAGAAGTTAGTAGTTAGTAGTTAGTAGTTAGTAGTTAGTAGTTAGTAGTTAGTAGTTAGTAGTTAATAGTTAGTAGTTAGTAGTTAGTCGTTAGTAGTTAGTATTAGTAGTTAATAGTTAGTAAATAGTAGTTAGTAGTTAGTAGTTAGTAGTTAGTAGTTCGTAGTTAATAGTTAGTAGTTAGTAGTTAGTAGTTAGTAGTTAGTAGATAGTAGTTAGTAGTTAGTAGTTAGTAGTTAGTAGTTAGTAGTAAGTAGTTAGCGGCTAGAAGTTAGTAGTTAGTAGTTAGTAGTTAGTGGTTAGTAGTTAGTAGTTAGTAGTTAGTAGTTAGTAGTAAGTAGTTAGCGGCTAGAAGTTAGTAGTTAGTAGTTAGTAGTTAGTAGTTAGTAGTTAGTAGTTAGTAGTTAGTAGTTAATAGTTAGTAGTTAGTAGTTAGTCGTTAGTAGTTAGTAGTTAGTAGTTAGTAGTTAGTAGTTATTAGTTAGTAGTTAGTAGTTAATAGTTAGTAGTTAGTAGTTAGTAGTTAATAGTTAGTGGTTAGTAGTTAGTAGTTAATAGTTAGTAGTTAGTAGTTAGTAGTTAATAGTTAGTAATTAGTAATTAGTACTTTGTAGTTAGTAGTTAGTAGTTAATAGTTAGTAGTAAGTAGTTAGTGGTTAGTAGTTAGTAGTTATTAGTTAGTAGTTAGTAGTTAATAGTGAGTAGTTAGTAGGTAGAAGTTAGTAGTTATTAGTTAGAAGTTAGTAGTCAGGAGTTAGTAGTTAGTAGTTAGTAATTAGTAGTTAGTCGTTAGTAGTTAGTAGTTATTGGTTAGTAGTTAGTAGTTGGTAGTTAGTTGTTAGTAGTTAGTGGTTAGAAGTTAGTATTTAGTAGTTAGTAAATAGTGGTAGTACTTTGAAGTTAGTATTAGTAGTTAGTAGTTAGTAGTTAGTATTTAGTAGTTAGTAAATAGTGGTAGTACTTTGAAGTTAGTATTAGTAGTTAATAGTTAGTAATTAGTAGTTAGTAGTTAGTAGTTAGTAGTTAGTAGTTCGTAGTTAATAGTTAGTAGTTAGTAGTTAGTAGTTAGTAGTTAGTAGTTAGTAGTTAGTAGTTAGTAGTTAGTAGTTAGTAGTTAGTAGTTAGTAGTAAGTAGTTAGCGGCTAGAAGTTAGTAGTTAGTAGTTAGTAGTTAGTGGTTAGTAGTTAGTAGTTAGTAGTTAGTAGTTAGTAGTAAGTAGTTAGCGGCTAGAAGTTAGTAGTTAGTAGTTAGTAGTTAGTAGTTAGTAGTTAGTAGTTAGTAGTTAGTAGTTAATAGTTAGTAGTTAGTAGTTAGTCGTTAGTAGTTAGTAGTTAGTAGTTAGTAGTTAGTAGTTATTAGTTAGTAGTTAGTAGTTAATAGTTAGTAGTTAGTAGTTAGTAGTTAGTAGTTAGTAGTTAGTAGTTAGTAGTTAGTAGTTAGTAGTTAGTAGTTAGTAGTTAGTAGTTAGTAGTTAATAGTTAGTAGTTAGTAGTTAATAGTTAGTAGTTAGTAGTTAGTAGTTAGTAGTTAGTAGTTAGTAGTTAGTAGTTAGTAGTTAGTAGTTAGTAGTTAGTAGTAAGTAGTTAGTAGTTAGTAGTTATTAGTTAGTAGTTAGTAGTTAATAGTTAGTAGTTAGTAGTTAGTATTTAGTAGTTAGTAGTTAGTAGTAAGTAGTTAGCGGCTAGAAGTTAGTAGTTAGTAGTTAGTAGTTAATAGTTAGTGGTTAGTGGTTAGTAGCTAGTAGTTAGTAGTTTGTAGTTAGTAGTTAGTAGTTAGTAGTTAGTAGTTAGTAGTTAATGGTTAAAAGTTAGTAGTTAGTAGTTAATAGTTAGTAGTTAGTAATTAGTAGTTAATAGTTAGTAATTGGTAATTAGTACTTTGTAGTTAGTAGTTAGTAGTTAATAGTTAGTAGTAAGTAGTTAGTGGTTAGTAGTTAGTAGTTATTAGTTAGTAGTTAGTAGTTAATAGTTAGTAGTTAGTAGTTAGTAGTTAGTGGTTAGTGGTTTGTAGCTAGCAGTTAGTAGTTTGTAGTTAGTAGTTTTTAGTTATTAGTTAGCAGTTAGTAGTTAGTAGTTAGTAGTCAGTAATTAGTTGTTAGTGGTTAGAAGTTACGAGTTAGTTGTTAGTAATTAGTAGTTAGTAGTTAGTAGTTAGTATTTAGTACTTTGTAGTTAGTAGTTAGTAATTAATAGTTAGTGGTCAGTAGTTAGTATTTAGTACTTTGTAGTTAGTTGTTAGTAGTTAATAGTTGGTAGTTAGTAGTTAGTAGTTAGTAGTTAGAAGTTAGTAATTAGTAGTTAGTAGTTAGTAGTTAGTAGTTAGTAATTAGTAGTTAGTACTTGGTAGTTAGTAGTTAGTAGTAAATAGTTAGTAGTTAGCAGTTAGTAGTTAGTAGTTAGTAGTTAGTAGTTAGTAGTTAGTAGTTAATAGTTAGTAGTTAGTACTTAGTAGTTAATAGTTAGTGGTTAGTAGTTAGTAGTTATTAGTTAGTAGTTAGTACTTAGTAGTTAATAGTTAGTGGTTAGTAGTTAGTAGTTAGTGGTTAGTGGTAAGTAGTTAGTCGTGAGTAGTTAGTAGTTAGCAGTTAGCAGTTAGTACTTAGTAGTTAGTAGTTAGTAGTTAGTAGTTAGTAGTTAGTAGTTAGTAGTTAGTAGTTAGTAGTAAGTAGTTAGTAGTTAGTAGTTAGTAGTTAGTAGTTAGTAGTTGGTAGTTAGTAGTTAGTGGTTAGTAGTTAGTAGTTAGTAGTTAGTAGTTAGTAGTTATTAGTTATTAGTTAGTAGTTAGTAGTTAATAGTTAGTAGTTAGTAGTTAGTAGTTAGTAGTTAGTAGTTAGTAGTTAGTAGTTAGTAGTTAATAGTTAGTAGTTAGGAGTTAGTAGTTAGTAGTTAGTAGTTAGTAGTTAGTAGTTATTAGTTAGTATTTAGTAGTTAGTAGTTAATAGTTAGTAGTTAGTAGTTAGTAGTTAGTAGTTAGTAGTTAGCGGTTAGAAGTTAGTAATTAGTAGTTAGTACTTTGTAGTTAGTAGTTAGTATTTTATAGTTAGTAGTTAGTAGTTAGTAGTTAGTAGTTAGTAGTAAGTAGTTAGTAGTTAGTAGTTAGTACTTAGTAGTTAGTAGTTAGTAGTTAGTAGTTAGTAGTTAGTAGTTAGTAGTTAGTAGTTAGTAGTTAGTAGTTAGTAGTTAGTAGTTAGCGGTTAGAAGTTAGTAATTAGTAGTTAGTACTTTGTAGTTAGTAGTTAGTATTTTATAGTTAGTAGTTAGTAGTTAGTAGTTAGTAGTTAGTAGTAAGTAGTTAGTAGTTAGTAGTTAGTACTTAGTAGTTAGTAGTTAGTAGTTAGTAGTTAGTAGTTAGTAGTTAGTAGTTAGTAGTTAGTAGTTAGTAGTTAGGAGTTAGTAGTTAGTAGTTAGTAGTTAGTAGTTAGTAGTTATTAGTTAGTATTTAGTAGTTAGTAGTTAATAGTTAGTAGTTAGTAGTTAGTAGTTA
Source organism: Convolutriloba macropyga (assembly GCF_964194025.1). Classification (NCBI taxonomy): domain Eukaryota; kingdom Metazoa; phylum Xenacoelomorpha; order Acoela; family Convolutidae; genus Convolutriloba; species Convolutriloba macropyga. The sequence goes on from NC_134482.1 coordinate 22,200,864, forward strand.
GTAGTTAGTAGTTAGCGGTTAGAAGTTAGTAATTAGTAGTTAGTACTTTGTAGTTAGTAGTTAGTATTTTATAGTTAGTAGTTAGTAGTTAGTAGTTAGTAGTTAGTAGTAAGTAGTTAGTAGTTAGTAGTTAGTACTTAGTAGTTAGTAGTTAGTAGTTAGTAGTTAGTAATTAGTAGTTAGTACTTTGTAGTTAGTAGTTAGTATTTTATAGTTAGTAGTTAGTAGTTAGTAGTTAGTAGTTAGTAGTAAGTAGTTAGTGGTTAGAAGTTAGTAGTTGGTAGTTAGTAGTTAGTGGTTAGTAATTAGTAGTTAGTACTTTTTAGTTAGTAGTTAGTAGTTAAGAGTTAAAAGTTAGTGGTTAGAAGTTAGTAGTGAGTAATTAGTAGTTAACAGTTAGTAGTTAGTAGTTAGTAGTTAGCAGTTAGTAGCTAGTAATTAGTAGTTAGTACTTTGTAGTTAGTAGTTAGTAGTTAATAGTTAGTAGTTAGTAGTTAGTAGTTAGTAGTTAGTAGTTAGTAGTTAGTAGTAAGTAGTTAGTAGTTAGTGGTTAGTGGTTTGTAGCTAGTAGTTAGTAGTTAGTAGTTAGTAGTTAGTAGTTAAAAGTTAGTAGTTAGTAGTTAGTAGTTAGTAGTTATTAGTTAGTGGTTAGAAGTTAGTAGTTGGTAGTTAGTAGTTAGTAGTTAGTAATTAGTAGTTAGTACTTTTTAGTTAGTAGTTAGTAGTTAATAGTTAGTAGTTAGTGGTTAGAAGTTAGTAGTGAGTAATTAGTAGTTAACAGTTAGTAGTTAGTAGTTAGTAGTTAGTAGTTAGTAGTTAAAAGTTAGTAGTTAGTAGTTTGTAGTTAGTAGTTATTAGTTAGTGGTTAGAAGTTAGTAGTTGGTAGTTAGTAGTTAGTAGTTAGTAATTAGTAGTTAGTATTTTTTAGTTAGTAGTTAGTAGTTAATAGTTAGTAGTTAGTGGTTAGAAGTTAGTAGTGAGTAATTAGTAGTTAACAGTTAGTAGTTAGTAGTTAGTAGTTAGTAGTTAGTAGTTAGTAGTTAGTAGTTAGTAGTTAGTAGTTAGTAGTTAGTAGTTAGTAATTAGTATTTAGTACTTTGTAGTTAGTAGTGAGTAATTAGTAGTTAACAGTTAGTAATTAGTAGTTAGTAGTTAGTAGTTAGTAGTTAGTAGTCAGTAGTTAGTAATTAGTAGTTAGTACTTTTTAGTTAGTAGTTAGTAGTTAGTAGTTAGCGGTTAGAAGTTAGTAATTAGTAGTTAGTACTTTGTAGTTAGTAGTTAGTATTTTATAGTTAGTAGTTAGTAGTTAATAGTTAGTAGTAAGTAGTTAGTGGTTAGAAGTTAGTAGTTGGTAGTTAGTAGTTAGTAGTTAGTAATTAGTAGTTAGTACTTTTTAGTTAAGAGTTAGTAGTTAATAGTTAGTAGTTAGTAGTTAGAAGTTAGTAGTGAGTAATTAGTAGTAAACAGTTAGTAGTTAGTAGTTAGTAGTTAGTAGTTATTAGTTAGTAGTTAGTAGTTAGTAGTTAGTGGTTAGAAGTTAGTAGTGAGTAATTAGTAGTTAACAGTTAGTAGTTAGTAGTTAGTAGTTAGTAGTTAGTAGTTAGTAGTTAGTAGTTAGTAGTTAGTAATTAGTAGTTAGTACTTTGTAGTTAGTAGTGAGTAATTAGTAGTTAACAGTTAGTAGTTACTAGTTAGTAGTTAGTAGTTAGTAGTTAGTAGTTAGTAGTTAGTAGTTAGTAATTAGTAGTTAGTACTTTGTAGTTAGTAGTTAGTAGTTAGGAGTTAGTAGTTAGTAGTTAGTAGTTAGTAGTTAGTAGTTAATAGTTAGTAGTTAGGAGTTAGTAGTTAGTAGTTAGTAGTTAGTAGTTAGTAGTTAGTAGTTATTAGTTAGTAGTTAGTAATTAGTAGTTAGTACTTTGTAGTTAGTAGTGAGTAATTAGTAGTTAACAGTTAGTAGTTAGTAGTTAGTATTTAGTAGTTAGTAGTTAGTAATTAGTAGTTAGTACTTTGTAGTTAGTAGTTAGTAGTTAGTAGTTAGTAGTTAGTAGTTAGTAGTTAGTAGTTAGTAGTTAGTAGTTAGTAGTTAGTAGTTAGTAGTTAGTAGTTAGTAGTTAGTAGTTAATAGTTAGTAGTTAGGAGTTAGTAGTTAGTAGTTAGTAGTTAGTAGTTATTAGTTAGTATTTAGTAGTTAGTAGTTAACAGTTAGTAGTTAGTAGTTAGTAGTTAGTAGTTAGTAGTTAGTAGTTAGTAGTAAGTAGTTAGTAGTTAGTAGTTAGTACTTAGTAGTTAGTAGTTAGTAGTTAGTAATTAGTAGTTAGTAGTTAGTAGTTAGTAGTTAGTAGTTAGAAGTTAGTAATTAGTAGTTAGTACTTTGTAGTTAGTAGTTAGCGGTTAGAAGTTAGTAATTAGTAGTTAGTACTTTGTAGTTAGTAGTTAGTATTTTGTAGTTAGTAGTTAGTAGTTAGTAGTTAGTAGTTAGTAGTTAGTAGTTAGTAGTAAGTAGTTAGTGGTTAGAAGTTAGTAGTTGGCAGTTAGTAGTTAGTAGTTAGTAATTAGTAGTTAGTACTTTTTAGTTAGTAGTTAGTAGTTAATAGTTAGTAGTTAGTAGTTAGAAGTTAGTAGTTAGTAGTTAGTAGTTAGTAGTTAGCGGTTAGAAGTTAGTAATTAGTAGTTAGTACTTTGTAGTTAGTAGTTAGTATTTTGTAGTTAGTAGTTAGTAGTTAGTAGTTAGTAGTTAGTAGTAAGTAGTTAGTGGTTAGAAGTTAGTAGTTGGTAGTTAGTAGTTAGTAGTTAGTAATTAGTAGTTAGTACTTTTTAGTTAGTAGTTAGTAGTTAATAGTTAGTAGTTAGTAGTTAGAAGTTAGTAGTTAGTAGTTAGTAGTTAGTAGTTAGAAGTTAGTACTTTGTAGTTAGTAGTTAGTAGTTAATAGTTAGTAGTTAGTAGTTAGTAGTTAGTAGTTAGTAGTTAGTAGTAAGCAGTTAGTAGTTAGAAGTTAGTACTTTGTAGTTAGTAGTTAGTAGTTAATAGTTAGTAGTTAGTAGTTAGTAGTTAGTAGTTAGTAGTTAGTAGTTAGTAGTAAGCAGTTAGTAGTTAGTGGTTTGTAGCTAGTAGTTAGTAGTTAGTAGTTAGTAGTTAAAAGTTAGTAGTTAGTAGTTAGTAGTTAGTAGTTATTAGTTAGTGGTTAGAAGTTAGTAGTTGGTAGTTAGTAGTTAGTAGTTAGTAATTAGTAGTTAGTACTTTTTAGTTAGTAGTTAGTAGTTAATAGTTAGTAGTTAGTGGTTAGAAGTTAGTAGTGAGTAATTAGTAGTTAACAGTTAGTAGTTAGTAGTTAGTAGTTAGTAGTTAGTAGTTAGTAGTTAGTAGTTAGTAGTTAGAAGTTAGTACTTTGTAGTTAGTAATTAGTAGTTAATAGTTAGTAGTTAGTAGTTAGTAGTTAGTAGTTAGTAGTTAGTAGTTAGTAGTTAGTAGTAAGCAGTTAGTAGTTAGTGGTTAGTGGTTTGTAGCTAGTAGTTAGTAGTTAGTAGTTAGTAGTTAGTAGTTAAAAGTTAGTAGTTAGTAGTTTGTATTTAGTAGTTATTAGTTAGTGGTTAGAAGTTAGTAGTTGGTAGTTAGTAGTTAGTAGTTAGTAATTAGTAGTTAGTACTTTTTAGTTAGTAGTTAGTAGTTAATATTTAGTAGTTAGTGGTTAGAAGTTAGTAGTGAGTAATTAGTAGTTAACAGTTAGTAGTTAGTATTTAGTAGTTAGTAGTTAGTAGTTAGTAGTTAGTAATTAGTAGTTAGTACTTTGTAGTTAGTAGTGAGTAATTAGTAGTTAACAGTTAGTAGTTAGTAGTTAGTAGTTAGTAGTTAGTAGTTAGTAGTTAGTAGTTAGTAATTAGTAGTTAGTACTTTGTAGTTAGTAGTTAGTAGTTAGTAGTTAGCGGTTAGAAGTTAAAAATTAGTAGTTAGTACTTTGTAGTTAGTAGTTAGTATTTTATAGTTAGTAGTTAGTAGTTAGTAGTAAGCAGTTAGTGGTTAGAAGTTAGTAGTTGGTAGTTAGTAGTTAGTAGTTAGTAATTAGTAGTTAGAACTTTTTAGTTAGTAGTTAGTAGTTAATAGTTAGTAGTTAGTGGTTAGAAGTTAGTAGTGAGTAATTAGTAGTTAACAGTTAGTAGTTAGTAGTTAGCAGTTAGTAGTTAGTAGTTAGTAGTTAGTAGTTAGTAATTAGTAGTTAGTACTTTGTAGTTAGTAGTTAGTAGTTAATAGTTAGTAGTTAGTAGTTAGTAGTTAGTAGTTAGTAGTTAGTAGTTAGTAGTTAGTAGTAAGTAGTTAGTAGTTAGTGGTTAGTGGTTTGTAGCTAGTAGTTAGTAGTTAGTAGTTAGTAGTTAGTAGTTAAAAGTTAGCAGTTAGTAGTTAGTAGTTAGTAGTTATTAGTTAGTGGTTAGAAGTTAGTAGTTGGTAGTTAGTAGTTAGTAGTTAGTAGTTAGTAATTAGTAGTTAGTACTTTTTAGTTAGTAGTTAGTAGTTAATAGTTAGTAGTTAGTGGTTAGAAGTTAGTAGTGAGTAATTAGTAGTTAACAGTTAGTAGTTAGTAGTTAGTAGTTAGTAGTTAGTAGTTAGTAGTTAGTAGTTAGTAGTTAGTAATTAGTAGTTAGTACTTTGTAGTTAGTAGTGAGTAATTAGTAGTTAACAGTTAGTAGTTAGTAGTTAGTAGTTAGTAGTTAGTATTTAGTAGTTAGTAGTTAGTAATTAGTAGTTAGTACTTTGTAGTTAGTAGTTAGTAGTTAGTAGTTAGTAGTTAGTAGTTAGTAGTTAGTAGTTAGTAGTTAATAGTTAGTAGTTAGGAGTTAGTAGTTAGTAGTTAGTAGTTAGTAGTTATTAGTTAGTATTTAGTAGTTAGTAGTTAATAGTTAGTAGTTAGTAGTTAGTAGTTAGTAGTTAGTATAGTAGTTAGTAGTTAGCGGTTAGAAGTTAGTAATTAGTAGTTAGTACTTTGTAGTTAGTAGTTAGTATTTTATAGTTAGTAGTTAGTAGTTAGTAGTTAGTAGTTAGTAGTAAGTAGTTAGTAGTTAGTAGTTAGTACTTAGTACTTAGTACTTAGTAGTTAGTAGTTAGTAGTTAGTAGTTAGCAGTTAGTAGTTAGTAGTTAGTAGTTAGTAGTTAGTAGTTAGCGGTTAGAAGTTAGTAATTAGTAGTTAGTACTTTGTAGTTAGTAGTTAGTATTTTATAGTTAGTAGTTAGTAGTTAGTAGTTAGTAGTTAGTAGTTAGTAGTAAGTAGTTAGTGGTTAGAAGTTAGTAGTTGGTAGTTAGTAGTTAGTAGTTAGTAATTAGTAGTTAGTACTTTTTAGTTAGTAGTTAGTAGTTAATAGTTAGTAGTTAGTGGTTAGTAGTTAGTAGTTAGTAGTTAGTAGTTAGTAGTTAGTAGTTAGTAGTTAGTAATTAGTAGTTAGTACTTTGTAGTTAGTAGTTAGTAGTTAATAGTTAGTAGTTAGTAGTTAGTAGTTAGTAGTTAGTAGTTAGTAGTTAGTAGTAAGTAGTTAGTAGTTAGTAGTTAGTAGTTAGTAGTTAGTAGTTAGTAATTAGTAGTTAGTACTTTGTAGTTAGTAGTTAGTAGTTAATAGTTAGTAGTTAGTAGTTAGTAGTTAGTAGTTAGTAGTTAGTAGTAAGTAGTTAGTAGTTAGTGGTTAGTGGTTTGTAGCTAGTAGTTAGTAGTTAGTAGTTAGTAGTTAGTAGTTAAAAGTTAGTAGTTAGTAGTTAGTAGTTAGTAGTTATTAGTTAGTGGTTAGAAGTTAGTAGTTAGTATTTAGTAGTTAGTAGTTAGTAGTTAGTAATTAGTAGTTAATACTTTGTAGTTAGTAGTTAGTAGTTAGTAGTTACTAGTTAGTAGTTAGTAGTTTATAGTTATTAGTTAATAGTTAGTAGTTAGTAGTTAGTAGTTAGTAGTTAGTGGTTAGAAGTTAGTAGTTGGTAGTTAGTAATTAGTAGTTAGTAATTAGTAGTTAGTACTTTTTAGTTAGTAGTTAGTAGTTAGTAGTTAGTAGTTAGTGGTTAGAAGTTATTAGTGAGTAGTTAGTAGTTAATAGTTAGTAGTTAGTAGTTAGTAGTTAGTAGTTAGTAGTTAGTAGTTAGTAGTTAGTAATTAGTAGTTAGTACTTTGTAGTTAGTAGTTAGTAGTTAATAGTTAGTAGTTAGTAGTTAGTAGTTAGTAGTAAGTAGTTAGTGGTTAGTGGTTAGTAGTGAGTAGTTAGTAGTTAATAGTTAGTAGTTAGTAGTTAGTAGTTAGTAGTTAGTAGTTAGTAGTTAGTAGTTAGTAATTAGTAGTTAGTACTTTGTAGTTAGTAGTTAGTAGTTAATAGTTAGTAGTTAGTAGTTAGTAGTTAGTAGTAAGTAGTTAGTGGTTAGTGGTTAGTAGCTAGTAGTTAGTAGTTTTTAGTTAGTAGTTAGCAGTTAGTAGTTAGTAGTTAGTAATCAGTAGTTAGTAGTTAGTAGTTAGTAGTTAGTAGTTAAGAGTTAGTAGTAAGTAGGTAGTGGTTAGAAGTTAGTAGTTAGTAGTTAGTAGTTAGTAGTTAGTAATTAGTAGTTAGTACTTTGTAGTTAGTAGTTAGTAGTTAATAGATAGTAGTTAGTAGTTAGTATTTAGTAGTTAGTAGTTAGTGGCTAGAAGTTAATGGTTAGTATTTAGTAGTTAGTAGTTAGTATTTAGTGGTTAGAAGTTAGTAGTTAGTAGTTAGTAGTTAGTAGTTAGTAGTTAGTAGTTAGTAGTTAGTAGTTAGTAGTTAGTAGTTAGTAATTAGTAGTTAGTACTTTGTAGTGAGTAGTTAGTAGTTAATAGTTAGTAGTTAGTAGTTAGTAGTTAGTATTTAGTAGTTAGTAGTTAGTAGTTAGTAGTTATTAGTTACTAGTTAGTAGTTAGTAGTTAATATTTAGTAGTTAGTAGATAGTAGTTAGTGGTTAGTGGTTAGTAGCTAGTAGTTAGTATTTTGTAGTTAGTAGTTAGTAGTTAGTAGTTAAAAGTTAGTAGTTAGTAGTTAGAAATTAGTAGTTAGTAGTTAGAGGTTAGTAGTTAGTAGTTGGTAGTTAGTAGTTAGTAGTTAGTAATTAGTAGTTAGTACTTTGTTGTTAGTAGTTAGTAGTTAATAGTTAGTAGTTAGTAGTTAGTAGTTAGTAGTTAGTAGTTAGTAGTTAGTAGTTAGTAGTTAGTAGTTAGTAGTTAGTAGTTAGTAGTTAGTAGTTAGTAGTTAGTAGTTAGTAGTTAGTAGTTAGTAGTTAGTAGTTAGTAGTTAGTAGTTAGTAGTTAGTAGTTAGTAGTTATTAGTTAGTAGTTATTAGTTAGTAGTTAGTAGTTAATATATAGTAGTTAGTAGTTAGTAGTTAGTGGTTAGTGGTTAGTAGCTAGTAGTTAGTAGTTTGTAGTTAGTAGTTAGTAGTTAGTAGCTAAAAGTTAGTAGTTAGTAGTTAGTAGTTAGTAGTTAGTAGTTAGTAGTTAGTAGTTAGTAATTAGTAGTTAATAATTTGTAGTTAGTAGTTAGTAGTTAGTAGTCAGTAGTCAGTAGTTAGTAGTTAGTAGTTATTAGTTAGTAGTTAGTAGTTAGTAGTTAGTATTTAGTAGTTAATAGTTAGTAGTTAGTAGTTAGTAGTTAGTAGTTAGTAGTTAGTAATTAGTAGTTAGTACTTTGTAGTTAGTAGTTAGTAGTTAATAGTTAGTAGTTAGTAGTTAGTAGTTAGTAGTAAGTAGTTAGTGGTTAGTGGTTAGTAGCTAGTAGTTAGTAGTTTTTAGTTAGTAGTTAGCAGTTAGTAGTTAGTAGTTAGTAATTAGTAGTTAGTAGTTAGTAGTTAGTTGTTAGTAGTTAGTAGTTAGTAGTTAGTAGTTAGTAATTAGTAGTTAGTACTTTGTAGTTAGTAGTTAGTAGTTAATAGTTAGTAGTTAGTAGTTAGTAGTTAGTAGTAAGTAGTTAGTGGTTAGTGGTTAGTAGCTAGTAGTTAGTAGTTTTTAGTTAGTAGTTAGCAGTTAGTAGTTACTAGTTAGTAATTAGTAGTTAGTAGTTAGTAGTTAGTAATTAGTAGTTAATAATTTGTAGTTAGTAGTTAGTAGTTAGTAGTTAGTAGTCAGTAGTTAGTAGTTAGTAGTTATTAGTTAGTAGTTAGTAGTTAGTAGTTAGTATTTAGTAGTTAATAGTTAGTAGTTAGTAGTTAGTAGTTATTAGTTAGTAGTTAGTAATTAGTAGTTAGTACTTTGTAGTTAGTAGTTGGTAGTTAATAGTTAGTAGTTAGTAGTTAGTAGTTAGTAGTAAGTAGTTAGTTGTTAGTGGTTAGTAGCTAGTAGTTAGTAGCTTTTAGTTAGTAGTTAGCAGTTAGTAGTTAGTAGTTAGTAATTAGTAGTTAGTAGTTAGTAGTTAGTAGTTAGTAGTTAGTAGTTAAGAGTTAGTAGTAAGTAGTTAGTGGTTAGAAGTTAGTAGTTAGTAGTTAGTAGTTAGTAATTAGTAGTTAGTAGTTAGTGGCTAGAAGTTAATGGTTAGTAGTTAGTAGTTAGTAGTTAGTATTTAGTGGTTAGAAGTTAGTAGTTAGTAGTTAGTAGTTAGTAGTTAGTAGTTAGCAGTTAGTAGTTAGTAGTTAGTAGTTAGTAGTTAGTAATTAGTAGTTAGTACTTTGTAGTGAGTAGTTAGTAGTTAATAGTTAGTAGTTAGTAGTTAGTAGTTAGTATTTAGTAGTTAGTAGTTAGTAGTTAGTAGTTATTAGTTACTAGTTAGTAGTTAGTAGTTAATATTTAGTAGTTAGTAGATAGTAGTTAGTGGTTAGTGGTTAGTAGCTAGTAGTTAGTATTTTGTAGTTAGTAGTTAGTAGTTAGTAGTTAAAAGTTAGTAGTTAGTAGTTAGAAATTAGTAGTTAGTAGTTAGTAGTTAGTAGTTAGTAGTTAGTAGTTAGTAGTTGGTAGTTAGTAGTTAGTAGTTAGTAATTAGTAGTTAGTACTTTGTTGTTAGTAGTTAGTAGTTAATATTTAGTAGTTAGTAGTTAGTAGTTAGTAGTTAGTAGTTAGTAGTTAGTAGTTAGTAGTTAGTAGTTAGTAGTTAGTAGTTAGTAGTTAGTAGTTAGTAGTTAGTAGTTAGTAGTTAGTAGTTAGTAGTTAGTAGTTAGTAGTTAGTAGTTAGTAGTTAGTAGTTAGTAGTTAGTAGTTAGTAGTTAGTAGTTAGTAGTTAGTAGTTAGTAGTTAGTAGTTATTAGTTAGTAGTTATTAGTTAGTAGTTAGTAGTTAATATATAGTAGTTAGTAGTTAGTAGTTAGTGGTTAGTGGTTAGTAGCTAGTAGTTAGTAGTTTGTAGTTAGTAGTTAGTAGTTAGTAGCTAAAAGTTAGTAGTTAGTAGTTAGTAGTTAGTAGTTAGTAGTTAGTAATTAGTAGTTAATAATTTGTAGTTAGTAGTTAGTAGTTAGTAGTTAGTAGTCAGTAGTTAGTAGTTAGTAGTTATTAGTTAGTAGTTAGTAGTTAGTAGTTAGTATTTAGTAGTTAACAGTTAGTAGTTAGTAGTTAGTAGTTAGTAATTAGTAGTTAGTACTTTGTAGTGAGTAGTTAGTAGTTAATAGTTAGTAGTTAGTAGTTAGTAGTTAGTATTTAGTAGTTAGAAGTTAGTAGTTAGTAGTTAGTAGTTAGTAGTTAGTAGTTAGTAATTAGTAGTTAGTACTTTGTAGTGAGTAGTTAGTAGTTAATAGTTAGTAGTTAGTAGTTAGTAGTTAGTATTTAGTAGTTAGTAGTTAGTAGTTAGTAGTTATTAGTTACTAGTTAGTAGTTAGTAGTTAATATTTAGTAGTTAGTAGATAGTAGTTAGTGGTTAGTGGTTAGTAGCTAGTAGTTAGTATTTTGTAGTTAGTAGTTAGTAGTTAGTAGTTAAAAGTTAGTAGTTAGTAGTTAGAAATTTGTAGTTAGTAGTTAGAGGTTAGTAGTTAGTAGTTGGTAGTTAGTAGTTAGTAGTTAGTAATTAGTAGTTAGTACTTTGTTGTTAGTAGTTAGTAGTTAATAGTTAGTAGTTAGTAGTTAGTAGTTAGTAGTTAGTAGTTAGTAGTTAGTAGTTAGTAGTTAGTAGTTAGTAGTTAGTAGTTAGTAGTTAGTAGTTAGTAGTTAGTAGTTAGTAGTTAGTAGTTAGTAGTTAGTAGTTAGTAGTTAGTAGTTAGTAGTTAGTAGTTAGTAGTTATTAGTTAGTAGTTATTAGTTAGTAGTTAGTAGTTAATATATAGTAGTTAGTAGTTAGTAGTTAGTGGTTAGTGGTTAGTAGCTAGTAGTTAGTAGCTTGTAGTTAGTAGTTAGTAGTTAGTAGCTAAAAGTTAGTAGTTAGTAGTTAGTAGTTAGTAGTTAGTAGTTAGTAGTTAGTAATTAGTAGTTAATAATTTGTAGTTAGTAGTTAGTAGTTAGTAGTCAGTAGTCAGTAGTTAGTAGTTAGTAGTTATTAGTTAGTAGTTAGTAGTTAGTAGTTAGTATTTAGTAGTTAATAGTTAGTAGTTAGTAGTTAGTAGTTAGTAGTTAGTAGTTAGTAATTAGTAGTTAGTACTTTGTAGTTAGTAGTTAGTAGTTAATAGTTAGTAGTTAGTAGTTAGTAGTTAGTAGTAAGTTGTTAGTGGTTAGTGGTTAGTAGCTAGTAGTTAGTAGTTTTTAGTTAGTAGTTAGCAGTTAGTAGTTAGTAGTTAGTAATTAGTAGTTAGTAGTTAGTAGTTAGTTGTTAGTAGTTAGTAGTTAGTAGTTAGTAGTTAGTAATTAGTAGTTAGTACTTTAAAGTTAGTAGTTAGTAGTTAATAGTTAGTAGTTAGTAGTTAGTAGTTAGTAGTAAGTAGTTAGTGGTTAGTGGTTAGTAGCTAGTAGTTAGTAGTTTTTAGTTAGTAGTTAGCAGTTAGTAGTTACTAGTTAGTAATTAGTAGTTAGTAGTTAGTAGTTAGTAATTAGTAGTTAATAATTTATAGTTAGTAGTTAGTAGTTAGTAGTTAGTAGTCAGTAGTTAGTAGTTAGTAGTTATTAGTTAGTAGTTAGTAGTTAGTAGTTAGTATTTAGTAGTTAATAGTTAGTAGTTAGTAGTTAGTAGTTATTAGTTAGTAGTTAGTAATTAGTAGTTAGTACTTTGTAGTTAGTAGTTAGTAGTTAATAGTTAGTAGTTAGTAGTTAGTAGTTAGTAGTAAGTAGTTAGTGGTTAGTGATTAGTAGCTAGTAGTTAGTAGTTTTTAGTTAGTAGTTAGCAGTTAGTAGTTAGTAGTTAGTAATTAGTAGTTAGTAGTTAGTAGTTAGTAATTAGTAGTTAGTAGTTAAGAGTTAGTAGTAAGTAGTTAGTGGTTAGAAGTTAGTAGTTAGTAGTTAGTAGTTAGTAGTTAGTAATTAGTAGTTAGTACTTTGTAGTTAGTAGTTAGTAGTTAATAGATAGTAGTTAGTAGTTAGTATTTAGTAGTTAGTAGTTAGTGGCTAGAAGTTAATGGTTAGTAGTTAGTAGTTAGTAGTTAGTATTTAGTGGTTAGAAGTTAGTAGTTAGTAGTTAGTAGTTAGTAGTTAGTAGTTAGTAGTTAGTAGTTAGTAGTTAGTAGTTAGTAGTTAGTAGTTAGTAATTAGTAGTTAGTACTTTGTAGTGAGTAGTTAGTAGTTAATAGTTAGTAGTTAGTAGTTAGTAGTTAGTATTTAGTAGTTAGTAGTTAGTAGTTAGTAGTTATTAGTTACTAGTTAGTAGTTAGTAGTTAATATTTAGTAGTTAGTAGATAGTAGTTAGTGGTTAGTGGTTAGTAGCTAGTAGTTAGTATTTTGTAGTTAGTAGTTAGTAGTTAGTAGTTAAAAGTTAGTAGTTAGTAGTTAGAAATTAGTAGTTAGTAGTTAGTAGTTAGTAGTTAGTAGTTAGTAGTTAGTAGTTGGTAGTTAGTAGTTAGTAGTTAGTAATTAGTAGTTAGTACTTTGTTGTTAGTAGTTAGTAGTTAATATTTAGTAGTTAGTAGTTAGTAGTTAGTAGTTAGTAGTTAGTAGTTAGTAGTTAGTAGTTAGTAGTTAGTAGTTAGTAGTTAGTAGTTAGTAGTTAGTAGTTAGTAGTTAGTAGTTAGTAGTTAGTAGTTAGTAGTTAGTAGTTAGTAGTTAGTAGTTAGTAGTTAGTAGTTAGTAGTTAGTAGTTAGTAGTTAGTAGTTAGTAGTTAGTAGTTATTAGTTAGTAGTTATTAGTTAGTAGTTAGTAGTTAATATATAGTAGTTAGTAGTTAGTAGTTAGTGGTTAGTGGTTAGTAGCTAGTAGTTAGTAGTTTGTAGTTAGTAGTTAGTAGTTAGTAGCTAAAAGTTAGTAGTTAGTAGTTAGTAGTTAGTAGTTAGTAGTTAGTAGTTAGTAATTAGTAGTTAATAATTTGTAGTTAGTAGTTAGTAGTTAGTAGTTAGTAGTCAGTAGTTAGTAGTTAGTAGTTATTAGTTAGTAGTTAGTAGTTAGTAGTTAGTATTTAGTAGTTAACAGTTAGTAGTTAGTAGTTAGTAGTTAGTAATTAGTAGTTAATAATTTGTAGTTAGTAGTTAGTAGTTAGTAGTTAGTAGTCAGTAGTCAGTAGTTAGTAGCCAGTAGTTAGTAGTTAAAAGTAGGTAGTTAGTAGTTAGTAGTTAGTAGTTAGTAGTAAGTAGTTAGTAGTTAGTAGTTAGTAGTTAGTAGTTAGTAGTTAGTAGTTAGTAGTTAGTAGTTAGTAGTTAGTAGTTGGTAGTTAGTAGTTAGTAGTTAGTAGTTAGTAATTAGTAGTTAGTACTTTGTAGTTAGTAGTTAGTAGTTAATAGATAGTAGTTAGTAGTTAGTATTTAGTAGTTAGTAGTTAGTGGCTAGAAGTTAATGGTTAGTAGTTAGTAGTTAGTAGTTAGTATTTAGTGGTTAGAAGTTAGTAGTTAGTAGTTAGTAGTTAGTAGTTAGTAGTTAGTAGTAAGTAGTTAGTGGTTAGTGGTTAGTAGCTAGTAGTTAGTAGTTTTTAGTTAGTAGTTAGCAGTTAGTAGTTAGTAGTTAGTAATTAGTAGTTAGTAGTTAGTAGTTAGTAATTAGTAGTTAGTAGTTAAGAGTTAGTAGTAAGTAGTTAGTGGTTAGAAGTTAGTAGTTAGTAGTTAGTAGTTAGTAGTTAGTAATTAGTAGTTAGTACTTTGTAGTTAGTAGTTAGTAGTTAATAGATAGTAGTTAGTAGTTAGTATTTAGTAGTTAGTAGTTAGTGGCTAGAAGTTAATGGTTAGTAGTTAGTAGTTAGTAGTTAGTATTTAGTGGTTAGAAGTTAGTAGTTAGTAGTTAGTAGTTAGTAGTTAGTAGTTAGTAGTTAGTAGTTAGTAGTTAGTAGTTAGTAGTTAGTAGTTAGTAATTAGTAGTTAGTACTTTGTAGTGAGTAGTTAGTAGTTAATAGTTAGTAGTTAGTAGTTAGTAGTTAGTATTTAGTAGTTAGTAGTTAGTAGTTAGTAGTTATTAGTTACTAGTTAGTAGTTAGTAGTTAATATTTAGTAGTTAGTAGATAGTAGTTAGTGGTTAGTGGTTAGTAGCTAGTAGTTAGTATTTTGTAGTTAGTAGTTAGTAGTTAGTAGTTAAAAGTTAGTAGTTAGTAGTTAGAAATTAGTAGTTAGTAGTTAGTAGTTAGTAGTTAGTAGTTAGTAGTTAGTAGTTGGTAGTTAGTAGTTAGTAGTTAGTAATTAGTAGTTAGTACTTTGTTGTTAGTAGTTAGTAGTTAATATTTAGTAGTTAGTAGTTAGTAGTTAGTAGTTAGTAGTTAGTAGTTAGTAGTTAGTAGTTAGTAGTTAGTAGTTAGTAGTTAGTAGTTAGTAGTTAGTAGTTAGTAGTTAGTAGTTAGTAGTTAGTAGTTAGTAGTTAGTAGTTAGTAGTTAGTAGTTAGTAGTTAGTAGTTAGTAGTTAGTAGTTAGTAGTTAGTAGTTAGTAGTTAGTAGTTATTAGTTAGTAGTTATTAGTTAGTAGTTAGTAGTTAATATATAGTAGTTAGTAGTTAGTAGTTAGTGGTTAGTGGTTAGTAGCTAGTAGTTAGTAGTTTGTAGTTAGTAGTTAGTAGTTAGTAGCTAAAAGTTAGTAGTTAGTAGTTAGTAGTTAGTAGTTAGTAGTTAGTAGTTAGTAATTAGTAGTTAATAATTTGTAGTTAGTAGTTAGTAGTTAGTAGTTAGTAGTCAGTAGTTAGTAGTTAGTAGTTATTAGTTAGTAGTTAGTAGTTAGTAGTTAGTATTTAGTAGTTAACAGTTAGTAGTTAGTAGTTAGTAGTTAGTAATTAGTAGTTAATAATTTGTAGTTAGTAGTTAGTAGTTAGTAGTTAGTAGTCAGTAGTCAGTAGTTAGTAGCCAGTAGTTAGTAGTTAAAAGTAGGTAGTTAGTAGTTAGTAGTTAGTAGTTAGTAGTAAGTAGTTAGTAGTTAGTAGTTAGTAGTTAGTAGTTAGTAGTTAGTAGTTAGTAGTTAGTAGTTAGTAGTTAGTAGTTGGTAGTTAGTAGTTAGTAGTTAGTAATTAGTAGTTAGTACTTTGTTGTTAGTAGTTAGTAGTTAATATTTAGTAGCTAGTAGTTAGTATTTTGTAGTTAGTAGTTAGTAGTTAGTAGTTAAAAGTTAGTAGTTAGTAGTTAGAAATTAGTAGTTAGTAGTTAGTAGTTAGTAGTTAGTAGTTAGTAGTTAGTAGTTGGTAGTTAGTAGTTAGTAGTTAGTAATTAGTAGTTAGTACTTTGTTGTTAGTAGTTAGTAGTTAATATTTAGTAGTTAGTAGTTAGTAGTTAGTAGTTAGTAGTTAGTAGTTAGTAGTTAGTAGTTAGTAGTTAGTAGTTAGTAGTTAGTAGTTAGTAGTTAGTAGTTAGTAGTTAGTAGTTAGTAGTTAGTAGTTAGTAGTTAGTAGTTAGTAGTTAGTAGTTAGTAGTTAGTAGTTAGTAGTTAGTAGTTAGTAGTTAGTAGTTAGTAGTTATTAGTTAGTAGTTATTAGTTAGTAGTTAGTAGTTAATATATAGTAGTTAGTAGTTAGTAGTTAGTGGTTAGTGGTTAGTAGCTAGTAGTTAGTAGTTTGTAGTTAGTAGTTAGTAGTTAGTAGCTAAAAGTTAGTAGTTAGTAGTTAGTAGTTAGTAGTTAGTAGTTAGTAATTAGTAGTTAATAATTTGTAGTTAGTAGTTAGTAGTTAGTAGTTAGTAGTCAGTAGTTAGTAGTTAGTAGTTATTAGTTAGTAGTTAGTAGTTAGTAGTTAGTATTTAGTAGTTAACAGTTAGTAGTTAGTAGTTAGTAGTTAGTAATTAGTAGTTAATAATTTGTAGTTAGTAGTTAGTAGTTAGTAGTTAGTAGTCAGTAGTTAGTAGCCAGTAGTTAGTAGTTAAAAGTAGGTAGTTAGTAGTTAGTAGTTAGTAGTTAGTAGTAAGTAGTTAGTAGTTAGTAGTTAGTAGTTAGTAGTTAGTAGTTAGTAGTTAGTAGTTAGTAGTTAGTAGTTATTAGTTAGTAGTTATTAGTTAGTAGTTAGTAGTTAATATATAGTAGTTAGTAGTTAGTAGTTAGTGGTTAGTGGTTAGTAGCTAGTAGTTAGTAGTTTGTAGTTAGTAGTTAGTAGTTAGTAGCTAAAAGTTAGTAGTTAGTAGTTAGTAGTTATTAGTTAGTAGTTAGTAATTAGTAGTTAATAATTTGTAGTTAGTAGTTAGTAGTTAGTAGTTAGTAGTCAGTAGTTAGTAGTTAGTAGTTATTAGTTAGTAGTTAGTAGTTAGTAGTTAGTATTTAGTAGTTAATAGTTAGTAGTTAGTAGTTAGTAGTTAGTAATTAGTAGTTAATAAATTGTAGTTAGTAGTTAGTAGTTAGTAGTTAGTAGCCAGTAGTTAGTAGTTAAAAGTAGGTAGTTAGTAGTTAGTAGTTAGTAGTTAGTAGTAAGTAGTTAGTAGTTAGTAGTTAGCAGTTAGTAATTAGTAGTTAATAATTTGTAGTTAGTAGTTAGTAGTTAGTAGTTAGTAGTCAGTAGTTAGTAATTAGTATTTAATAATTTGTAGTCAGTAGTTAGTAGTTAGTAGTTAGTAGTCAGTAGTTAGTAGTTAGTAGTTATTAGTTAGTAGTTAGTAGTTAGTAGTTAGTATTTAGTAGTTAATAGTTAGTAGTTAGTAGTTAGTAGTTAGTGGTTATTGGTTAGTAGTTACTAGTTAATAGTTAGTAGTTAGTAGTTAGTGGTTGGTGGTTAGTAGCTAGTAGTTAGTAGTTTGTAGTTAAAAGTTTTCAGTTAGTAGTTAGTAGTTAGTAGTTAGTAGTCAGTAATTAGTTGTTAGTGGTTAGAAGTTACTAGTTAGTAGTTAGTAGTTAGTAGTTAGTAGTTAGTAGTTAGTTGTTATTAGTTAGCATTTAGTACTTTGTAGTTAGTAGTTAGTAGTTAATAGTTAGTAGTTAGTAGTTAGTATTTAGTACTTTGTAGTTAGTAGTTAGTAGTTAGTAGTTATTAGTAAGTAGTTAGTAGTTAGTAGTTATTAGTTAGTAGTTACTAGTTAATAGTTAGTAGTTAGTAGTTAGTGGTTGGTGGTTAGTAGCTAGTAGTTAGTAGTTTGTAGTTAAAAGTTTTCAGTTAGTAGTTAGTAGTTAGTAGTTAGTAGTCAGTAATTAGTTGTTAGTGGTTAGAAGTTACTAGTTAGTAGTTAGTAGTTAGTAGTTAGTAGTTAGTAGTTAGTTGTTATTAGTTAGCATTTAGTACTTTGTAGTTAGTAGTTAGTAGTTAATAGTTAGTAGTTAGTAGTTAGTATTTAGTACTTTGTAGTTAGTAGTTAGTAGTTAGTAGTTAATAGTTAGTAGTTAGTAGTTAGTAGTTAGTAGTTAGTAGTTAGTAGTTAGAAGTTAGTAATTAGTAGTTAGTAGATAGTAGTTAATAGTTAGTAGTTAGTAGTTAGTAGTTAGTAGTTAGCAGTTAGTAGTTAGTAGTTAGTAGTTAGTAGTTAGTAGTTAGTAGTTAGTAGTTAGTAGTTAGTAGTTAGTAGTTAGTAGTTAGTAGATAGTAGTTAGTAGTTAGTAGTTAGTAGTTAGTAGTTAGTAGTTATTAGTTAGTAGTTATTAGTTAGTAGTTAGTAGTTAATATATAGTAGTTAGTAGTTAGTAGTTAGTGGTTAGTGGTTAGTAGCTAGTAGTTAGTAGTTTGTAGTTAGTAGTTAGTAGTTAGTAGCTAAAAGTTAGTAGTTAGTAGTTAGTAGTTAGTAGTTAGTAATTAGTAGTTAATAATTTGTAGTTAGTAGTTAGTAGTTAGTAGTTAGTAGTCAGTAGTTAGTAGTTAGTAGTTATTAGATAGTAGTTAGTAGTTAGTAGTTAGTATTTAGTAGTTAATAGTTAGTAGTTAGTAGTTAGTAGTTAGTAATTAGTAGTTAATAATTTGTAGTTAGTAGTTAGTAGTTAGTAGTTAGTAGTCAGTAGTTAGTAGCCAGTAGTTAGTAGTTAAAAGTAGGTAGTTAGTAGTTAGTAGTTAGTAGTTAGTAGTAAGTAGTTAGTAGTTAGTAGTTAGTAGTTAGTAGTTAGTAGTTAGTAGTTAGTAGTTAGTAGTTAGTAGTTACTAGTTATTAGTTAGTAGTTATTAGTTAGTAGTTAGTAGTTAATATATAGTAGTTAGTAGTTAGTAGTTAGTGGTTAGTGGTTAGTAGCTAGTAGTTAGTAGTTTGTAGTTAGTAGTTAGTAGTTAGTAGCTAAAAGTTAGTAGTTAGTAGTTAGTAGTTAGTAGTTAGTAGTTAGTAATTAGTAGTTAATAATTTGTAGTTAGTAGTTAGTAGTTAGTAGTTAGTAGTTAGTAGTCAGTAGTTAGTAGTTAGTAGTTATTAGTTAGTAGTTAGTAGTTAGTAGTTAGTATTTAGTAGTTAATAGTTAGTAGTTAGTAGTTAGTAGTTAGTAATTAGTAGTTAATAGTTTGTAGTTAGTAGTTAATAGTTAGTAGTTAGTAGCCAGTAGTTAGTAGTTAAAAGTAGGTAGTTAGTAGTTAGTAGTTAGTAGTTAGTAGTAAGTAGTTAGTAGTTAGTAGTTAGTAGTTAGTAATTAGTAGTTAATAATTTGTAGTTAAGAGTTAGTAGTTAGTAGTTAGTAGTCAGTAGTTAGTAATTAGTATTTAATAATTTGTAGTCAGTAGTTAGTAGTTAGTAGTTAGTAGTCAGTAGTTAGTAGTTAGTAGTTATTAGTTAGTAGATAGTAGTTAGTAGTTAGTATTTAGTAGTTAATAGTTAGTAGTTAGTAGTTAGTAGTTAGTGGTTATTGGTTAGTAGCTAGTAGTTAGCACTTTGTAGTTAGTAGTTAGTAGTTAATAGTTATTAGTAAGTAGTTAGTAGTTAGTAGTTATTAGTTAGTAGTTACTAGTTAATAGTTAGTAGTTAGTAGTTAGTGGTTAGTGGTTAGTAGCTAGTAGTTAGTAGTTTGTAGTTAGTAGTTTTCAGTTAGTAGTTAGTAGTTAGTAGTTAGTAGTCAGTAATTAGTTGTTAGTGGTTAGAAGTTAGTAATTAGTAGTTAGTAGTTAGTAGTTAGTAGTTAGTAGTTAGTAGTTAGTAGTTAGTAGTTAGTAGTTAGTAGTTAGTAGTTACTAGTTAGTACTTGGTATTTAGTAGTTAGTAGTAAATAGTTAGTAGTTAGTAGTTAGTAGTTAGTAGTTAGTAGTTAGTAGTTAGTAGTTAATAGTTAGTAGTTAGTAGTTAGTAGTTAGTAGTTAGTAGTTATTAGTTAGTAGTTAGTAGTTAAAAGTTAGTAGTTAGTAGTTAGTAGTTAGTGGTTAGTGGTAAGTAGTTAGTCGTGAGTAGTTAGTAGTTAGTAGTTAGCAGTTAGTACTTAGTAGTTAGTAGTTAGTAGTTAGTAGTTAGTAGTTAGTAGTTAGTAGTTAGTAGTTAGTGGTTATTAGTTAGTAGTTAGTAGTTAATAGTTAGTAGTTATTAGTTAGTAGTTAGTAGTTAGTAGTTAATAGTTAGTAGTTAGTAGCTAGTAGTTAGTAGTTAGTAGTTATTAGTTAGTAGTTAGTAGTTAGTAGTTAATAGTTAGTGGTTAGTAGTTAGTAGTTAGTAGTTAGTAGTTAGTAGTTATTAGTTAGTAGTTACTAGTTAATAGTTAGTAGTTAGTAGTTAGTGGTTAGTGGTTAGTAGCTAGTAGTTAGTAGTTTGTAGTTAGTAGATTTCAGTTAGTAGTTAGTAGTTAGTAGTTAGTAGTCAGTAATTAGTTGTTAGTGGTTAGAAGTTACTAGTTAGTAGTTAGTGGTTAGTAGTTAGTAATTAGTTGTTATTAGTTAGCATTTAGTACTTAGTAGTTAGTAGTTAGTAGTTAATAGTTAGTAGTTAGTAGTTAGTATTTAGTACTTTGTAGTTAGTAGTTAGTAGTTAGTAGTTAATAGTTAGTAGTTAGTAGTTAGTAGTTAGTAGTTAGTAGTTAGTAGTTAGAAGTTAGTAATTAGTAGTTAGTAGTTAGTAATTAGTAGTTAGTAGTTAGTAGTTAGTAGTTAGTAGTTAGTAGTTAGTAGTTAGTAGTTAGTAGTTAGTAGTTAGTAGTTAGTAGTTAGTAGTTAGTACTTGGTAGTTAGTAGTTAGTAGTAAATAGTTAGTAGTTAGTAGTTAGTAGTTAGTAGTTAGTAGTTAATAGTTAGTAGTTAGTAGTTAGTAGTTAGTAGTTAGTGGTTAGTAGTTATTAGTTAGTAGTTAGTAGTTAAACGTTAGTAGTTAGTAGTTAGTAGTTAGTGGTTAGTGGTAAGTAGTTAGTCGTGAGTAGTTAGTAGTTAGTAGTTAGCAGTTAGTACTTAGTAGTTAGTAGTTAGTAGTTAGTAGTTAGTAGTTAGTAGTTAGTAGTTAGTAGTTAGTGGTTATTAGTTAGTAGTTAGTAGTTAATAGTTAGTAGTTATTAGTTAGTAGTTAGTAGTTAGTAGTTAATAGTTAGTAGTTAGTAGCTAGTAGTTAGTAGTTAGTAGTTATTAGTTAGTAGTTAGTAGTTAGTAGTTAATAGTTAGTAGTTAGTAGTTAGTAGTTAGTAGTTAGTAGTTAGTAGTTAGTAGTTATTAGTTAGTAGTTAATAGTTAGTAGTTAATAGTTAGTAGTTAGTAGTTAGTGGTTAGTGGTAAGTAGTTAGTAATTAGTAGTTAGTAGTTAGTAATTAGTAGTCAGTACTTTGTTGTTAGTAGTTAGTAGTTAATAGTTATTAGTTAGTAGTTAGTAATTAGTAATTAGAAGTTAGTAGTTAGTAGTTAGTAGTTAGTAGTTAGTAGTTGGTAGTTAGTAGTTATTAGTTAGTAGTTAGTAGTTAGTGGTTAGTGGTTATTAGCTAGTAGTTAGTAGTTAATAGTTAGTAGTTATTAGTTAGTAGTTAGTAGTTAGTAGTTAATAGTTAGTAGTTAGTAATTAGTAATTAGAAGTTAGTAGTTAGTAGTTAGTAGTTAGTAGTTAGTAGTTGGTAGTTAGTAGTTATTAGTTAGTAGTTAGTAGTTAGTGGTTAGTGGTTATTAGCTAGTAGTTAGTAGTTAATAGTTAGTAGTTATTAGTTAGTAGTTAGTAGTTAGTAGTTAATAGTTAGTAGTTAGTAGCTAGTAGTTAGTAGTTAGTAGTTATTAGTTAGTAGTTAGTAGTTAGTAGTTAATAGTTAGTAGTTAGTAGTTAGTAGTTAGTAGTTAGTAGTTAGTAGTTAGTAGTTAGTAGTTAGTAGTTATTAGTTAGTAGTTAATAGTTAGTAGTTAATAGTTAGTAGTTAGTAGTTAGTGGTTAGTGGTAAGTAGTTAGTAATTAGTAGTTAGTAGTTAGTAATTAGTAGTCAGTACTTTGTTGTTAGTAGTTAGTAGTTAATAGTTATTAGTTAGTAGTTAGTAATTAGTAATTAGAAGTTAGTAGTTAGTAGTTAGTAGTTAGTAGTTAGTAGTTGGTAGTTAGTAGTTATTAGTTAGTAGTTAGTAGTTAGTGGTTAGTGGTTATTAGCTAGTAGTTAGTAGTTAGTAGTTAGTAGTTAGCAGTTAGTACTTAGTAGTTAGTAGTTAGTAGTTAGTAGTTAGTAGTTAGTAGTTAGTAGTTAGTATTTAGTGGTTATTAGTTAGTAGTTAGTAGTTAATAGTTAGTAGTTATTAGTTAGTAGTTAGTAGTTAGTAGTTAATAGTTAGTAGTTAGTAGCTAGTAGTTAGTAGTTAGTAGTTATTAGTTAGTAGTTAGTAGTTAGTAGTTAATAGTTAGTAGTTAGTAGTTAGTAGTTAGTAGTTAGTAGTTAGTAGTTAGTAGTTATTAGTTAGTAGTTAATAGTTAGTAGTTAATAGTTAGTAGTTAGTAGTTAGTGGTTAGTGGTAAGTAGTTAGTAATTAGTAGTTAGTAGTTAGTAATTAGTAGTCAGTACTTTGTTGTTAGTAGTTAGTAGTTAATAGTTATTAGTTAGTAGTTAGTAATTAGTAATTAGAAGTTAGTAGTTAGTAGTTAGTAGTTAGTAGTTAGTAGTTGGTAGTTAGTAGTTATTAGTTAGTAGTTAGTAGTTAGTGGTTAGTGGTTATTAGCTAGTAGTTAGTAGTTTGTAGTTAGTAGTCAGTAGTTAATAGTTAGTAATTAAAAGTTAGTAGTTATTAGTTAGTAGTTAGTAGTTAGTAGTTAGTAGTTAATAGTTAGTAGTTAGTAGTTAGTAGTTAGTAGTTAGTAGTTAGTAGTTAGTAGTTATTAGTTAGTAGTTAGTAGTTAAAAGTTAGTAGTTAGTAATTAGTAGTTAGTACTTAGTAGTTAGTAGTTAGTAGTTAGTAGTTAGTAGTTAATAGTTAGTAGTTAGTAGTTAGTATTTAGTACTTTGTAGTTAGTAGTTAGTAGTTAGTAGTTAATAGTTAGTAGTTAGTAGTTAGTAGTTAGTAGTTAGTAGTTAGTAGTTAGAAGTTAGTAATTAGTAGTTAGTAGTTAGTAATTAGTAGTTAGTAGTTAGTAGTTAGTAGTTAGTAGTTAGTAGTTAGTAGTTAGTAGTTAGTAGTTAGTAGTTAGTAGTTAGTAGTTAGTAGTTAGTACTTGGTAGTTAGTAGTTAGTAGTAAATAGTTAGTAGTTAGTAGTTAGTAGTTAGTAGTTAGTAGTTAATAGTTAGTAGTTAGTAGTTAGTAGTTAGTAGTTAGTGGTTAGTAGTTATTAGTTAGTAGTTAGTAGTTAAACGTTAGTAGTTAGTAGTTAGTAGTTAGTGGTTAGTGGTAAGTAGTTAGTCGTGAGTAGTTAGTAGTTAGTAGTTAGCAGTTAGTACTTAGTAGTTAGTAGTTAGTAGTTAGTAGTTAGTAGTTAGTAGTTAGTAGTTAGTAGTTAGTAGTTAGTGGTTATTAGTTAGTAGTTAGTAGTTAATAGTTAGTAGTTATTAGTTAGTAGTTAGTAGTTAGTAGTTAATAGTTAGTAGTTAGTAGCTAGTAGTTAGTAGTTAGTAGTTATTAGTTAGTAGTTAGTAGTTAGTAGTTAATAGTTAGTAGTTAGTAGTTAGTAGTTAGTAGTTAGTAGTTAGTAGTTATTAGTTAGTAGTTAATAGTTAGTAGTTAATAGTTAGTAGTTAGTAGTTAGTGGTTAGTGGTAAGTAGTTAGTAATTAGTAGTTAGTAGTTAGTAATTAGTAGTCAGTACTTTGTTGTTAGTAGTTAGTAGTTAATAGTTATTAGTTAGTAGTTAGTAATTAGTAATTAGAAGTTAGTAGTTAGTAGTTAGTAGTTAGTAGTTAGTAGTTGGTAGTTAGTAGTTATTAGTTAGTAGTTAGTAGTTAGTGGTTAGTGGTTATTAGCTAGTAGTTAGTAGTTTGTAGTTAGTAGTCAGTAGTTAATAGTTAGTAATTAAAAGTTAGTAGTTATTAGTTAGTAGTTAGTAGTTAGTAGTTAGTAGTTAATAGTTAGTAGTTAGTAGTTAGTAGTTAGTAGTTAGTAGTTAGTAGTTAGTAGTTATTAGTTAGTAGTTAGTAGTTAAAAGTTAGTAGTTAGTAATTAGTAGTTAGTACTTAGTAGTTAGTAGTTAGTAGTTAGTAGTTAGTAGTTAGTAGTTAGTAGTTAGTAGTTAGTGGTTATTAGTTAGTAGTTAGTAGTTAGTAGTTATTAGTTATTAGTTAGTAGTTAGTAGTTAATAGTTAGTAGCTAGTAGTTAGTAGTTAGTAGTTAGTAGTTAGTAGTTAGTAGTTAGTAGTTAGTAGTTAGTAGTTAGTAGTTAATAGTTAGTAGTTAGTAGTTAGTAGTTAGTAGTTAGTAGTTAGTAGTTGGTAGTTATTAGTTAGTAGTTAATAGTTAGTAGTTAATAGTTAGTAGTTAGTAGTTAGTGGTTAGTGGTAAGTAGTTAGTAATTAGTAGTTAGTAGTTAGTAATTAGTAGTCAGTACTTTGTTGTTAGTAGTTTGTAGTTAATAGTTATTAGTTAGTAGTTAGTAGTTAGTAGTTAGTAGTTAGTAGTTAGTAGTTAGTATATTATAGTTAGTAGTTAGTAGTTAGTAGTTAGTAGATAGTAGTTAGTAGTTAGTAGTTGGTAGTTAGTAGTTATTATTTAGTTGTTAGTAGTTAGTAGTTAGTGGTTAGTGGTTATTAGCTAGTAGTTAGTAGTTTGTAGTTAGTAGTCAGTAGTTAGTAGTTAGTAGATAAAAGTTAGTAGTTAGTAGTTAGTAGTTAGTAGTTAGTAGTTAGTAATTAGTAGTTAATAATTTGTAGTTAGTAGTTAGTAGTTAGTAGTCAGTAGTTAGTAGTTAGTGGTTATTAGTTAGTAGTTAGTAGTTAGTAGTTAGTAGTTAGTAGTTAGTAGTTAGTAGTTAGTAGTTAGTAATTAGTAGTTAATAATTTGTAGTTAGTAGTTAGTAGTTAGTAGTTAGTAGTTAGTAGTTAGTAGTTAGTTGTTAGTAGTTAGTAGTTAGTAGTTAGTAGTTAGTAATTAGTAGTTAATAATTTGTAGTTAGTAGTTAGTAGTTAGTAGTTAGTAGTTAGTAGTTAAAAGTTAGTTGTTAGTAGTTAGTAGTTAGTAGTTAGTAGTTAGTAATTAGTAGTTAATAATTTGTAGTTAGTAGTTAGTAGTTAGTAGTTAGTAGTTAGTAGTTAAAAGTTAGTAGTTAGTAGTTAGTAGTTAGTAGTTAGTAGTTAGTATTTAGTAGTTAATAATTTGTAGTTAGTAGTTAGTAGTTAGTAGTTAGTAGTTAGTAGTCAGTAGTTAGTGGTTATTAGTTAGTAGTTAGTAGTTAGTAGTTAGTAGTTAGTAGTTAGTAGTTAGTAGTTAGTAGTTAGTAGTTAGTAGTTAGTAATTAGTAGTTAATAATTTGTAGTTAGTAGTTAGTAGTTAGTAGTTAGTAGTTAGTAGTTAGTAGTTAGTTGTTAGTAGTTAGTAGTTAGTAGTTAGTAGTTAGTAATTAGTAGTTAATAATTTGTAGTTAGTAGTTAGTAGTTAGTAGTTAGTAGTTAGTAGTTAAAAGTTAGTAGTTAGTAGTTAATAGTTAGTAGTTAGTAGTTAGTATTTAGTAGTTAATAATTTGTAGTTAGTAGTTAGTAGTTAGTAGTTAGTAGTTAGTAGTTAGTAGTCAGTAGTTAGTATTTAGTAGTTAATAGTTAGTAGTTAGTAGTTAGTAGTTATAATTTAGTAGTTAGTAGTTAATAGTTAGTAGTTAGTATTTAGTGGTTAGTGGTTAGTAGCTAGTAGTTAGTACTTTGTAGTTAGTAGTTATTAGTTAATAGTTAGTAGTAAGTAGTTAGAAGATAGTAGTTAGTAGTTATTAGTTAGTAGTTAGTAGTTGGTAGTTAGTAGTTATTATTTAGTAGTTAGTATTTAGTGGTTAGTGGTTAGTGGTTATTAGCTAGTAGTTAGTAGTTTGTAGTTAGTAGTCAGTAGTTAGTAATTAGTAGTTAAAAGTTAGTAGTTAGTAGTCAGTAGTTAGTAGTTAGTAGTTAGTAGTTAGTAGTTAGTAGTTAGTAGTTAGTAGTTAGTAGTTAGTAGTTAGTAGTTAGTAGTTAGTAGTTAGTAGTTAGTAGTTAGTAATTAGTAGTTAGTAGTTAGTAGTTAGTAGTTAGTAGTTATTAGTTAGTAGTTGGTAGTTAGTAGTTATTATTTAGTAGTTAGTAGTTAGTATTTAGTGGTTAGTGGTTATTAGCTAGTAGTTAGTAGTTTGTAGTTTGTAGTCAGTAGTTAGTAGTTAGTAGTTAGTAGTTAGTAGTTAGTAGTTATTAGTTAGTAGTTAGTAGTTAGTAGTTAGTAGTCAGTAGTTAGTAATTAGTAGTTAGTAAATAGTAGTTAGTAGTTAGTAGTTATTAGTTAGTATTTGGTAGTTAGTAGTTATTATTTAGTAGTTAGTAGTTAGTATTTAGTGGTTAGTGGTTATTAGCTAGTAGTTAGTAGTTTGTAGTTTGTAGTTAGTAGTTAGTAATTAGTAGTTAATAATTTGTAGTTAGTAGTTAGTAGTTAGTAGTCAGTAGTTAGTAGTTAGTAGTTATTAGTTAGTAGTTAGTAGTTAGTAGTTAGTAGTTAGTAGTTAGTTGTTAGTAGTTAGTAGTTAGTAGTAAGTAGTTAGTAGTTAGTAGTTAGTAGTTAGTAGTTAGTAGTTAGTAGTTAGTAGTTAGTAGTTAGTAGATAGTAGTTAGTAGTTAGTAGCTAGTAGTTAGTAGTAAGTAGTTAGTAGTTAGTAGTTAGTAGTTAGTAGTTAGTAGTTAGTAGTTAGTAGTTATTAGTTAGTAGTTGGTAGTAAGTAGTTACTATTTAGTAGTTAGTAGTTAGTATTTAGTGGTTAGTGGTTATTAGCTAGTAGTTAGTAGTTTGTAGTTTGTAGTCAGTAGTTAGTAGTTAGTAGTTAGTAGTTAGTAGTTAGTAGTTAGTAGTTAGTAGTTAGTAGTTAGTAATTAGTAGTTAATAATTTGTAGTTAGTACTTAGTAGTTAGTAGTCAGCGGTTAGTAGTTAGTAGTTATTAGTTAGTAGTTAGTAGTTAGTAGTTATTAGTTAGTAGTTAGTAGTTAGTAGTTAGTAGTTAGTAGTTAGTAATTAGTAGTTAGTAGTTAGTAGTTAGTAGTTATTAGTTAGCAGTTGGTAGTTAGTAGTTATTATTTAGTAGTTAGTAGTTAGTATTCAGTGGTTAGTGGTTATTAGCTAGTAGTTAGTAGTTAGTAGTTAGTAGATATTAGTTAGTAATTAGTAGTTAGTAGTTAGTAGTTAGTTGTTAGTAGTTAGTAGTTAGTAGTAAGTACTTAGTAGTTAGTAGTTAGTAGTTAGTAGTTAGTAGTTAGTAGTTAGTAGTTAGTAGTTAGTAGTTAGTAGTTAGTAGTTAGTAGTTAGTAGTTAGTAGTTAGTAGTTAGTAATTAGTAGTTAGTAGTTAGTAGTTAGTAGTTAGTAGTTATTAGTTAGTAGTTGGTAGTTAGTAGTTATTATTTAGTAGTTAGTAGTTAGTATTTAGTGGTTAGTGGTTATTAGCTAGTAGTTAGTAGTTTGTAGTTTGTAGTCAGTAGTTAGTAGTTAGTAGTTAAAAGTTAGTAGTTAGTAGTTAGTAGTCAGTAGTTAGTAGTTAGTAGTTATTAGTTAGTAGTTAGTAGTTAGTAGTTAGTAGTTAGTTGTTAGTAGTTAGTAGTTAGTAGTAAGTACTTAGTAGTTAGTAGTTAGTAGTTAGTAGTTAGTAGTTAGTAGTTAGTAGTTAGTAGTTAGTAGTTAGTAGTTAGTAGTTAGTAGTTAGTAGTTAGTAATTAGTAGTTAGTAGTTAGTAGTTAGTAGTTAGTAGTTATTAGTTAGTAGTTGGTAGTTAGTAGTTATTATTTAGTAGTTAGTAGTTAGTATTTAGTGGTTAGTGGTTATTAGCTAGTAGTTAGTAGTTTGTAGTTTGTAGTCAGTAGTTAGTAGTTAGTAGTTAAAAGTTAGTAGTTAGTAGTTAGTAGTTAGTAGTTAGTAATTAGTAGTTAATAATTTGTAGTTAGTAGTTAGTAGTTAGTAGTCAGTAGTTAGTAGTTAGTAGTTATTAGTTAGTAGTTGGTAGTTAGTAGTTATTATTTAGTAGTTAGTAGTTAGTATTTAGTGGTTAGTGGTTATTAGCTAGTAGTTAGTAGTTTGTAGTTTGTAGTCAGTAGTTAGTAGTTAGTAGTTAAAAGTTAGTAGTTAGTAGTTAGTAGTTAGTAGTTAGTAATTAGTAGTTAATAATTTGTAGTTAGTAGTTAGTAGTTAGTAGTCAGTAGTTAGTAGTTAGTAGTTATTAGTTAGTAGTTAGTAGTTAGTAGTTAGTAGTTAGTAGTTAGTAGTTAGTAGTTAGTAGTTAGTAGTTAGTAATTAGTAGTTAGTAGTTAGTAGTTAGCAGTTAGTAGTTATTAGTTAGTAGTTGGTAGTTAGTAGTTATTATTTAGTAGTTAGTAGTTAGTATTTAGTGGTTAGTGGTTATTAGCTAGTAGTTAGTAGTTTGTAGTTTGTAGTCAGTAGTTAGTAGTTAGTAGTTAAAAGTTAGTAGTTAGTAGTTAGTAGTTAGTAGTTAGTAGTTAGTAATTATTAGTTAATAATTTGTAGTTAGTAGTCAGTAGTTAGTAGTTAGTAGTTATTAGTTAGTAGTTAGTAGTTAGTAGTTATTAGTTAGTAGTTAGTAGTTAGTAGTTAGTAGTTAGTAGTTAGTAGTTAGTAGGTAGTAGTTAGTAGTTAGTAGTTAGTAGTTGGTAGTTAGTAGTTAATATTTAGTAGTTAGTAGTTAGTATTTAGTGGTTAGTGGTTATTAGCTAGTAGTTAGTAGTTTGTAGTTTGTAGTCAGTAGTTAGTAGTTGGTAGTTAAAAGTTAGTAGTTAGTAGTTAGTAGTTAGTAGTTAGTAGTTAGTAATTAGTAGTTAATAATTTGTAGTTAGTAGTTAGTAGTTAGTAGTCAGTAGTTAGTAGTTAGTAGTTATTAGTTAGTAGTTAGTAGTTAGTAGTTAGTAGTTAGTAGTTAGTAGTTAGTAGTTAGTAATTAGTAGTTAATGATTTGTAGTTAGTAGTTAGTAGTTAGTAGTCAGGAGTTAGTAGTTAGTAGTTATTAGTTAGTAGTTAGTAGTTAGTAGTTAGTAGTTAGTAGTTAGTTGTTAGTAGTTAGTAGTTAGTAGTAAGTAGTTAGTAGTTAGTAGTTAGTAGTTAGTAGTTAGTAGTTCGTAGTTAGTAGTTAGTAGTTAGTAGTTAGTAGTTAGTAGTTAGTAGTTAGTAATTAGTAGTTAGTAGTTAGTAGTTAGTAGTTAGTAGTTATTAGTTAGTAGTTGGTAGTTAGTAGTTATTATTTAGTAGTTAGTAGTTAGTATTTAGTGGTTAGTGGTTATTAGCTAGTAGTTAGTAGTTTGTAGTTTGTAGTCAGTAGTTAGTAGTTAGTAGTTAAAAGTTAGTAGTTAGTAGTTAGTAGTTAGTAGTTAGTAATTAGTAGTTAATGATTTGTAGTTAGTAGTTAGTAGTTAGTAGTCAGTAGTTAGTAGTTAGTAGTTATTAGTTAGTAGTTAGTAGTTAGTAGTTAGTAGTTAGTTGTTAGTAGTTAGTAGTTAGTAGTAAGTAGTTAGTAGTTAGTAGTTAGTAGTTAGTAGTTAGTAGTTCGTAGTTAGTAGTTAGTAGTTAGTAGTTAGTAGTTAGTAGTCAGTAGTTAGTAATTAGTAGTTATTAGTTAGTAGTTAGTAGTTAGTAGTTAGTAGTTAGTAGTTAGTAGTTAGTAGTTAGTAGTTAGTAGTTAGTAATTAGTAGTTAATAATTTGTAGTTAGTAGTTAGTAGTTAGTAGTCAGTAGTTAGTAGTTAGTAGTTATTAGTCAGTAGTTAGTAGTTAGTAGTTATTAGTTAGTAGTTAGTAGTTAGTGGTTAGTAGTTAGTAGTTAGTAGTTAGTAGTTAGTAGTTAGTAGTTAGTAGTTAGTAGTTAGTAGTTAGTAGTTAGTAGTTAGTAGTTAGTAGTTAGTAGTTAGTAATTAGTAGTTAGTAGTTAGTAGTTAGTAGTTAGTAGTTAGTAGTTATTAGTTAGTAGTTGGTAGTTAGTAGTTAATATTTAGTAGTTAGTAGTTAGTATTTAGTGGTTAGTGGTTATTAGCTAGTAGTTAGTAGTTTGTAGTTTGTAGTCAGTAGTTAGTAGTTAGTAGTTAAAAGTTAGTAGTTAGTAGTTAGTAGTTAGTAGTTAGTAATTAGTAGTTAATAATTTGTAGTTAGTAGTTAGTAGTTAGTAGTCAGTAGTTAGTAGTTAGTAGTTAGTAGTTAGTAGTTAGTAGTTAGTAGTTAGTAATTAGTAGTTAATGATTTGTAGTTATTAGTTAGTAGTTAGTAGTCAGTAGTTAGTAGTTAGTAGTTATTAGTTAGTAGTTAGTAGTTAGTAGTTAGTAGTTAGTTGTTAGTAGTTAGTAGTTAGTAGTAAGTAGTTAGTAGTTAGTAGTTAGTTGTTAGTAGTTAGTAGTTCGTAGTTTGTAGTTAGTAGTTAGTAGTTAGTAGTTAGTAGTTAGTAGTTAGTAGTTAGTAATTAGTAGTTAGTAGTTAGTAGTTAGTAGTTAGTAGTTATTAGTTAGTAGTTGGTAGTTAGTAGTTATTATTTAGTAGTTAGTAGTTAGTATTTAGTGGTTAGTGGTTATTAGCTAGTAGTTAGTAGTTTGTAGTTTGTAGTCAGTAGTTAGTAGTTAGTAGTTAAAAGTTAGTAGATAGTAGTTAGTAGTTAGTAGTTAGTAATTAGTAGTTAATGATTTGTAGTTAGTAGTTAGTAGTTAGTAGTCAGTAGTTAGTAGTTATTAGTTAGTAGTTAGTAGTTAGTAGTTAGTAGTTAGTTGTTAGTAGTTAGTAGTTAGTAGTAAGTAGTTAGTAGTTAGTAGTTAGTAGTTAGTAGTTCGTAGTTAGTAGTTAGTAGTTAGTAGTTAGTAGTTAGTAGTCAGTAGTTAGTAGTTAGTAGTTATTAGTTAGTAGTTAGTAGTTAGTAGTTAGTAGTTAGTAGTTAGTAGTTAGTAGTTAGTAGTTAGTAATTAGTAGTTAGTAGTTAGTAGTTAGTAGTTAGTAGTTAGTAGTTAGTAGTTAGTAGTTATTATTTAGTAGTTAGTAGTTAGTATTTAGTGGTTAGTGGTTATTAGCTAGTAGTTAGTAGTTTGTAGTTTGTAGTCAGTAGTTAGTAGTTAGTAGTTAAAAGTTAGTAGTTAGTAGTTAGTAGTTAGTAGTTAGTAATTAGTAGTTAATAATTTGTAGTTAGTAGTTAGTAGTTAGTAGTCAGTAGTTAGTAGTTAGTAGTTATTAGTTAGTAGTTAGTAGTTAGTAGTTAGTAGTTAGTAGTTAGTAGTTAGTAGTTAGTAGTTAGTAGTTAGTAGTTAGTAGTTAGTAGTTAGTAGTTAGTAGTTAGTAGTTAGTAGTTAGTAATTAGTAGTTAGTAGTTGGTAGTTAGTAGTTATTATTTAGTAGTTAGTAGTTAGTATTTAGTGGTTAGTGGTTATTAGCTAGTAGTTAGTAGTTTGTAGTTTGTAGTCAGTAGTTAGTAGTTAGTAGTTAAAAGTTAGTAGTTAGTAGTTAGTAGTTAGTAGTTAGTAATTAGTAGTTAATAATTTGTAGTTAGTAGTTAGTAGTTAGTAGTCAGTAGTTAGTAGTTAGTAGTTATTAGTTAGTAGTTAGTAGTTAGTAGTTAGTAGTTAGAAGTTAGTAGTTAGTAGTTAGTAGTTAGTAATTAGTAGTTAGTAGTTAGTAGTTAGTAGTTAGTAGTTATTAGTTAGTAGTTGGTAGTTAGTAGTTATTATTCAGTAGTTAGTAGTTAGTATTTAGTGGTTAGTGGTTATTAGCTAGTAGTTAGTAGTTTGTAGTTTGTAGTCAGTAGTTAGTAGTTAGTAGTTAAAAGTTAGTAGTTAGTAGTTAGTAGTTAGTAGTTAGTAATTAGTAGTTAATAATTTGTAGTTAGTAGTTAGTAGTTAGTAGTCAGTAGTTAGTAGTTAGTAGTAATTAGTTAGTAGTTAGTAGTTAGTAGTTAGTAGTTAGTAGTTAGTAGTTAGTAATTAGTAGTTAATAATTTGTAGTTAGTAGTTAGTAGTTAGTAGTTAATAGTTAGTAGTTAGTTGTTAGTAGTTAGTAGTAAGTAGTTAGTAGTTAGTAGTTAGTAGTTAGTAGTTAGTAATTAGTAGTTAGTAGTTAGTAGTTAGTAGTTAGTAGTTAGTAGTTAGTAGTTAGTAGTTAGTAGTTAGTAATTAGTAGTTAGTAGTTAGTAGTTAGTAGTTAGTAGTTAGTAATTAGTAGTTAATAATTTGTAGTTAGTAGTTAGTAGTTAGTAGTCAGTAGTTAGTAGTTAGTAGTTATTAGTTAGTAGTTAGTAGTTAGTAGTTAGTAGTTAGTAGTTAGTAGTTAGTAGTTAGTAGTTAGTAGTTAGTAATTAGTAGTTAATAATTTGTAGTTAGTAGTTAGTAGTTAGTAGTTAGTAGTTAGTAGTTAGTTGTTAGTAGTTAGTAGTTAGTATTAATTAGTTAGTAGTTAGTAGTTAGTAGTTAGTAGTTAGTAGTTAGTAGTTAGTAGTTAGTAGTTAGTAGTTAGTAATTAGTAGTTAGTAGTTAGTAGTTAGTAGTTAGTAGTTAGTAGTTATTAGTTAGTAGTTGGTAGTTAGTAGTTATTATTTAGTAATTAGTAGTTAGTATTTAGTGGTTAGTGGTTATTAGCTAGTAGTTAGTAGTTTGTAGTTTGTAGTCAGTAGTTAGTAGTTAGTAGTTAAAAGTTAGTAGTTAGTAGTTAGTAGTTAGTAGTTAGTAGTTAGTAGTTAGTAATTAGTAGTTAATAATTTGTAGTTAGTAATTAGTAGTTAGTAGTCAGTAATTAGTAGTTAGTAGTTATTAGTTAGTAGTTAGTAGTTAGTAGTTAGTAGTTAGTAGTTAGTAGTTAGTAGTTAGTAGTTAGTAATTAGTAGTTAATAATTTGTAGTTAGTAGTTAGTAGTTAGTAGTTAGTAGTTAGTAGTTAGTAGTTAGTTGTTAGTAGTTAGTAGTAAGTAGTTAGTAGTTAGTAGTTAGTAGTTAATAGTTAGTAGTTAGTAGTTAGTAGTTAGTAATTAGTAGTTAATAATTTGTAGTTAGTAGTTAGTAGTTAGTAGATAAAAGTTAGTAGTTAGTAGTTAGTAGTTAGTAGTTAGTAGTTAGTAGTTAGTAGTTAGTAGTTAGTAGTTAGTAGTTAGTAGTTAGTAGTTAGTAGTTAGTAGTTATTAGTTAGTAGTTGGTAGTTAGTAGTTATTATTTAGTAGTTAGTAGTTAGTAGTTAGTAGTTAGTAATTAGTAGTTAGTAGTTAGTAGTTAGTAGTTAGTAGTTAGTAGTTAGTAGTTATTAGTTAGTAGTTGGTAGTTAGTAGTTATTATTTAGTAGTTAGTAGTTAGTATTTAGTGGTTAATGGTTATTAGCTAGTAGTTAGTAGTTTGTAGTTTGTAGTCAGTAGTTAGTAGTTAGTAGTTAAAAGTTAGTAGTTAGTAGTTAGTAGTTAGTAGTTAGTAATTAGTAGTTAATAATTTGTAGTTAGCAGTTAGTAGTTAGTAGTCAGTAGTTAGTAGTTAGTAGTTATTAGTTAGTAGTTAGTAGTTAGTAGTTAGTAGTTAGTAGTTAGTAGTTAGTAGTTAGTAGTTAGTAGTTAGTAATTAGTAGTTAATAATTTGTAGTTAGTAGTTAGTAGTTAGTAGTTAGTAGTTAGTAGTTAGTTGTTAGTAGTTAGTAGTAAGTAGTTAGTAGTTAGTAGTTAGTAGTTAGTAATTAGTAGTTAATAATTTGTAGTTAGTAGTTAGTAGTTAGTAGTTAGTAGTTAGTAGTTAGTAGATAAAAGTTAGTAGTTAGTAGTTAGTAGTTAGTAGTTAGTAGTTAGTAGTTAGTAGTTAGTAGTTAGTAGTTAGTAGTTAGTAGTTAGTAGTTAGTAGTTATTAGTTAGTAGTTAGTAGTTAGTAGTTAGTAGTTAGTAGTTATTAGTTAGTAGTTGGTAGTTAGTAGTTATTATTTAGTAGTTAGTAGTTAGTATTTAGTGGTTAGTGGTTATTAGCTAGTAGTTAGTAGTTTGTAGTTTGTAGTCAGTAGTTATTAGTTAGTAGTTAAAAGTTAGTAGTTAGTAGTTAGTAGTTAGTAGTTAGTAGTTAGTAATTAGTAGTTAATAATTTGTAGTTAGTAGTTAGTAGTTAGTAGTCAGTAGTTAGTAGTTAGTAGTTATTAGTTAGTGGTTAGTAGTTAGTAGTTAGTAGTTAGTAGTTAGTAATTAGTAGTTAATAATTTGTAGTTAGTAGTTAGTAGTTAGTAGCTGGTAGTTAGTAGTTAGTAGTTAGTTGTTAGTAGTTAGTAGTAAGTAGTTAGTAGTTAGTAGTTAGTAGTTAGTAATTAGTAGTTAATAATTTGTAGTTAGTAGTTAGTAGTTAGTAGTTAGTAGTTAGTAGTTAGTAGTTAGTAGTTAAAAGTTAGTAGTTAGTAGTTAGTAGTTAGTAGTTAGTATTTAGTAGTTAATAATTTGTAGTTAGTAGTTAGTAGTTAGTAGTTAGTAGTTAGTAGTCAGTAGTTAGTATTTAGTAGTTAATAGTTAGTAGTTAGTAGTTATAAGTTAGTAGTCAGTAGTTAATAGTTAGTAGTTAGTATTTAGTGGTTAGTGGTTAGTGGCTAGTAGTTAGTACTTTGTAGTTAGTAGTTAGTAGTTAATAGTTAGTAGTAAGTAGTTAGTAGTTAGTAGTTAGTAGTTATTAGTTAGTAGTTAGTAGTTAATTGTTAGTAGTTAGTAGTTAGTAGTTAGTGATTAGTGGTTAGTAGCTAGTAGTTAGTAGTTTGTAGTTAGTAGTTTTTAACTAGTAGTTAGCAAGTAGTAGTTAGTAGTTAGTAGTCCGTAATTAGTTGTTAGTGGTTAGAAGTTACTAGTTAGTAGTTAGTAGTTAGTAGTTAGTTGTTAGTAGTTAGTATTTAGTACTTTGTTGTTAGTAGTTAGTAGTTAATAGTTAGTAGTTAGTAGTTAGTTAGTAGTTAGTAGTTAGTATTTAGTACTTTGTAGTTAGTAGTTATTAATTAGTAGTTAATAATTTGTAGTTAGTAGTTAGTAGTTAGTAGTCAGTAGTTAGTAGTTAGTAATTATTAGTTAGTAGTTAGTAGTTAGTAGTTAGTAGTTAATAGTTAGTAATTAGTAGTTAATAATTTGTAGTTAGTAGTTAGTAGTTAGTAGTTAGTAGTTAGTAGTTAGTAGTTAGTAGTTAGTAGTTAGTAGTTAGTAGTTAGTAGTTAGTAGTTTGTAGTTAGTAGTTAGTAATTAGTAGTTAATAATTTGTAGTTATTAGTTAGTAGTTAGTAGTTAGTAGTTTGTAGTTAAAAGTTAGTAGTTAGTAGTTAGTAGTTAGTGGTTATTAGTTAGTAGTTAGTAGTTAGTAGTTAGTAGTTAGTATTTAGTAGTTAATAGTTAGTAGTTAGTAGTTAGTAGTTATTAGTTAGTAGTTAGTAGTTAGTAGTTAGTAGTTAGTGGTTAGTGGTTAGTAGCCAGAGGTTAGTACTTTGTAGTTAGTAGTTAGTAGTTAATAGTTAGTAGTAAGTAGTTAGTAGTTAGTAGTTAGTAGTTATTAGTTAGTAGTTAATAGTTAGTAGTTAGTAGTTAGTGGTTAGTGGTTAGTAGCTAGTAGTTAGTAGTTTGTAGTTAGTAGTTTTTAACTAGTAGTTAGCATTTAGTAGTTAGTAGTTAGTAGTCAGTAATTAGTTGTTACTGGTTAGAAGTTACTAGTTAGTAGTTAGTAGTTAGTAGTTAGTAGTTAGTTGTTAGTAGTTAGTATTTAATACTTTGTTGTTAGTAGTTAGTAGTTAATAGTTAGTAGTTAGTAGTTAGTAGTTAGTATTTAGTAGTTAATAGTTAGTAGTTAGTAGTTAGTAGTTAGTAGTTAGTAGTTAGTAATTAGTAGTCAGTAGTTAATAGTTAGTAGTTAGTAGTTAGTAGTTAGTGGTTAGTGGTTAGTAGCTAGTAGTTAGTACTTTTTAGTTAGTAGTTAGTAGTTAATAGTTAGTAGTAAGTAGTTAGTACTTAGTAGTTAGTAGTTATTAGTTAGTAGTTAGTAGTTAGTAGTTAATAGTTAGTAGTTAGTAGTTAGTAGTTAGTGGTTAGTGGTTAGTAGCTAGTAGTTAGTAGTTTTTAACTAGTAGTTAGCAGTTAGTAGTTAGTAGTTAGTAGTCAGTAATTAGTTGTTAGTGGTTAGAAGTTACTAGTTAGTAGTTAGTAGTTAGTAGTTAGTTGTTAGTAGTTAGTATTTAGTACTTTGTTGTTAGTGGTTAGTAGTTAATATTTAGTAGTTAGTAGTTAGTAGTTAGTATTTAGTACTTTGTAGTTAGTAGTCAGTATTTAGTAGTTAATAATTTGTAGTTAGCATTTAGTAGTTAGTAGTTAGTAGTCAGTAATTAGTTGTTACTGGTTAGAAGTTACTAGTTAGTAGTTAGTAGTTAGTAGTTAGTAGTTAGTTGTTAGTAGTTAGTATTTAATACTTTGTTGTTAGTAGTTAGTAGTTAATAGTTAGTAGTTAGTAGTTAGTAGTTAGTATTTAGTAGTTAATAGTTAGTAGTTAGTAGTTAGTAGTTAGTAGTTAGTAGTTAGTAATTAGTAGTCAGTAGTTAATAGTTAGTAGTTAGTAGTTAGTAGTTAGTGGTTAGTGGTTAGTAGCTAGTAGTTAGTACTTTTTAGTTAGTAGTTAGTAGTTAATAGTTAGTAGTAAGTAGTTAGTACTTAGTAGTTAGTAGTTATTAGTTAGTAGTTAGTAGTTAGTAGTTAATAGTTAGTAGTTAGTAGTTAGTAGTTAGTGGTTAGTGGTTAGTAGCTAGTAGTTAGTAGTTTTTAACTAGTAGTTAGCAGTTAGTAGTTAGTAGTTAGTAGTCAGTAATTAGTTGTTAGTGGTTAGAAGTTACTAGTTAGTAGTTAGTAGTTAGTAGTTAGTTGTTAGTAGTTAGTATTTAGTACTTTGTTGTTAGTGGTTAGTAGTTAATATTTAGTAGTTAGTAGTTAGTAGTTAGTATTTAGTACTTTGTAGTTAGTAGTCAGTATTTAGTAGTTAATAATTTGTAGTTAGTAGTTAGTAGTTAGTAGTTAGTAGTCACTAGTTAGTAGTTAGTAGTTAGTAGTTAGTAGTTAGTAGTTAGTAGTTAGTAGTTAGTAATTAGTAGTTTATAATTTGTAGTTAGTAGTTAGTAGTTAGTAGTTAGTAGTTAGTAGTTAGTAGTTAGTAGTTAGTAGTTAGTAGTTAGTAGTTAGTTGTTAGTAGTTAGTGGTTAGTGGTTAGTAGCTAGTAGTTAGTAGTTTGTAGTTAGTAGTTTTTAACTAGTAGTTAGCATTTAGTAGTTAGTAGTTAGTAGTCAGTAATTAGTTGTTACTGGTTAGAAGTTACTAGTTAGTAGTTAGTAGTTAGTAGTTAGTTGTTAGTAGTTAGTATTTAATACTTTGTTGTTAGTAGTTAGTAGTTAATAGTTAGTAGTTAGTAGTTAGTAGTTAGTATTTAGTAGTTAATAGTTAGCAGTTAGTAATTAGTAGTTAATAATTTGTAGTTAGTAGTTAGTAGTTAGTAGTTAGTTAGTAGTTAGTAGTTAGTAGTTAGTAGTTAGTAGTTAGTAGTTAGTAGTTAGTAGTTAGTAGTTAGTAATTAGTAGTTAGTATTTAATACTTTGTTGTTAGTAGTTAGTAATTAGTAGTCAGTAGTTAATAGTTAGTAGTTAGTAGTTAGTAGTTAGTGGTTAGTGGTTAGTAGCTAGTAGTTAGTACTTTGTAGTTAGTAGTTAGTAGTTAATAGTTAGTAGTAAGTAGTTAGTACTTAGTAGTTAGTAGCTAGTAGTTAGTACTTTGTAGTTAGTAGTTTTTAACTAGTAGTTAGCAGTTAGTAGTTAGTAGTTAGTAGTCAGTAATTAGTTGTTAGTGGTTAGAAGTTAATAGTTAGTAGTTAGTAGTTAGTAGTTAGTAGTTAGTTGTTAGTAGTTAGTATTTAGTACTTTGTTGTTAGTGGTTAGTAGTTAATAGTTAGTAGTTAGTAGTTAGTAGTTAGTATTTAGTACTTTGTAGTTAGTAGTTAGTAATTAGTAGTTAATAATTTGTAGTTAGTAGTTAGTAGTTAGTAGTTAGTTAGTAGTTAGTAGTTAGTAGTTAGTAGTTAGTAGTTAGTAGTTAGTAGTTAGTAGTTAGTAATTAGTAGTTAATAATTTGTAGTTAGTAGTTAGTAGTTAGTAGTTAGTAGTTAGTAGTTAGTAGTTAGTAGTTAGTAGTTAGTAGTTAGTAGTTAGTAGTTAGTAGTTAGTAGTTAGTAGTTAGTGGTTAGTGGTTAGTAGCTAGTAGTTAGTAGTTTGTAGTTAGTAGTTTTTAACTAGTAGTTAGCATTTAGTAGTTAGTAGTTAGTAGTCAGTAATTAGTTGTTACTGGTTAGAAGTTACTAGTTAGTAGTTAGTAGTTAGTAGTTAGTAGTTAGTTGCTGGTAGTTAGTATTTAATACTTTGTTGTTAGTAGTTAGTAGTTAATAGTTAGTAGTTAGTAGTTAGTAGTTAGTATTTAGTAGTTAATAGTTAGTAGTTAGTAGTTAGTAGTTAGTAGTTAGTAGTTAGTAGTTAGTAGTCAGTAGTTAGTAATTAGTAGTCAGTAATTAATAGTTAGTAGTTAGTAGTTAGTAGTTAGTGGTTAGTGGTTAGTAGCTAGTAGTTAGTACTTTGTAGTTAGTAGTTAGTAGTTAATAGTTGGTAGTAAGTAGTTAGTACTTAGTAGTCAGTAGTTAATAGTTAGTAGTTAGTAGTTAGTAGTTAGTGGTTGGTGGTTAGTAGCTAGTAGTTAGTACTTTGTAGCTAGTAGTTAGTAGTTAATAGTTGGTAGTAAGTAGTTAGTACATAGTAGTTAGTAGTTATTAGTTAGTAGTTAGTAGTTAGTAGTTAGTAGTTAGTGGTTAGTGGTTAGTAGCTAGTAGTTAGTAGTTTGTAGTTAGTAGTTTTTAACTAGTAGTTAGCATTTAGTAGTTAGTAGTTAGTAGTCAGTAATTAGTTGTTACTGGTTAGAAGTTACTAGTTAGTAGTTAGTAGTTAGTAGTTAGTAGTTAGTTGCTGGTAGTTAGTATTTAATACTTTGTTGTTAGTAGTTAGTAGTTAATAGTTAGTAGTTAGTAGTTAGTAGTTAGTATTTAGTAGTTAATAGTTAGTAGTTAGTAGTTAGTAGTTAGTAGTTAGTAGTTAGTAATTAGTAGTCAGTAGTTAATAGTTAGTAGTTAGTAGTTAGTGGTTAGTGGTTAGTAGCTAGTAGTTAGTACTTTGTAGTTAGTAGTTAGTAGTTAATAGTTGGTAGTAAGTAGTTAGTACTTAGTAGTCAGTAGTTAATAGTTAGTAGTTAGTAGTTAGTAGTTAGTGGTTAGTGGTTAGTAGCTAGTAGTTAGTACTTTGTAGCTAGTAGTTAGTAGTTAATAGTTGGTAGTAAGTAGTTAGTACTTAGTAGTTAGTAGTTATTAGTTAGTAGTTAGTAGTTAGTAGTTAATAGTTAGTAGTTATTAGTTAGTAGTTAGTGGTTAGTGGTTAGTAGCTAGTAGTTAGTAGTTTGTAGTTAGTAGTTTTTAACTAGTAGTTAGCAGTTAGTAGTTAATAGTTAGTAGTCAGTAATTAGTTGTTAGTAGTTAGTATTTAGTACTTTGTTGTTAGTGGTTAGTAGTTAATAGTTAGTAGTTAGTAGTTAGTAGTTAGTATTTAGTACTTTGTAGTTAGTAGTTAGTAATTAGTAGTTAATAATTTGTAGTTAGTAGTTAGTAGTTAGTAGTTACTAGTCACTAGTTAGTAGTTAGTAGTTATTAGTTATTAGTTAGTAGTTAGTAGTTAGTAGTTAGTAGTTAGTAGTTAGTAATTAGTAATTAGTAGTTAATAATTTGTAGTTAGTAGTTAGTAGTTAGTAGTTAGTAGTTAGTAGTTAGTAGTTAGTAGTTAGTATTTAGTACTTTGTTGTTAGTGGTTAGTAGTTAATAGTTAGTAGTTAGTAGTTAGTATTTAGTAGTTAGTAGTTACTAGTTAGTAGTTAGTAATTAGTAGTTAATAATTTGTAGTTAGTAGTTAGTAGCTAGTAGTTAGTAGTTAGTAGTTAGTAGTTAGTAGTTAGTAGTTAGTAGTTAGTATTTAGTACTTTGTTGTTAGCGGTTAGTAGTTAATAGTTAGTAGTTAGTAGTTAGTATTTAGTACTTTGTAGTTAGTAGTTAGTAATTAGTAGTTAAAAATTTGTAGTTAGTAGTTAGTAGTTAGTAGTTAGTAGTTACTAGTTAGTAGTTAGTAGTTATTAGTTAGTAGTTAGTAGTTAGTAGTTAGTAGTTAGTAGTTAGTAGTTAGTAATGAGTAGTTAATAATTTGTAGTTAGTAGTTAGTAGTTAGTAGTTAGTAGTTAGAAGTTACTAGTTAGTAGTTAGTAGTTAGTAGTTAGTTGTTAGTAGTTAGTATTTAGTACTTTGTTGTTAGAAGTTAGTAGTTAATAGTTAGTAGTTAGTAGTTAGTAGTTAGTATTTAGTACTTTGTAGTTAGTAGTTAGTAGTTAAATGTTAGTAGTTAGTAGTTAGTAGTTAGTAGTTAGGAGTTAGTAATTAATAGGTAGTAGTTAGTAGTTAGTAGTTAGTAATTAGTAGTTAGTACTTGGTAGTTAGTAGTTAGTAGTAAATAGTTAGTAGTTAGTATTTAGTAGTTAGTAGTTAGTAGTGAGTAGTTAATAGTTAGTAGTTAGTAGTTAGTAGTTAGTAGTTAGTAGTTATTAGTTAGTAGTTAGTATTTAGTAGTTAATAGTTAGTAGTTAGTAGTTAGTAGTTAGTGGTTAGTGGTAAGTAGTTAGTAGTGAGTAGTTAATAGTTAGAAGTTAGTAGTTAGCAGTTAGTACTTAGTAGTTAGTAGTTAGTAGTTAGTAGTTAGTAGTTAGTGGTTAGTAGTTAGTAGTTATTAGTTATTAGTTATTAGTTATTAGTTAATAGTTAGTAGTTAGTAGTTAAAAGTTAGTAGTTAGTAGCTAGTAGTTAGTAGTTAGTAGTTAGAAGTTAGTAATTAGTAGTTAGTAGTTAGTAGTTAGTAGTTAGTAGTTAGTAATTAGTAGTTAGTACTTGGTAGTTAGTAGTTAGTAGTAAATGGTTAGTAGTTAATAGTTAGTATTTAGTAGTTAGTAGTTAGTAGTTAGTAGTTAAGAGTTAGTAGTTAGTAGTTAGTAGTTAGCAGTTAGTAGTTATTACTTAGTAGTTAGTATTTAGTAGTTAATAGTTAGTAGTTAGTAGTTAGTAGTTAGTGGTTAGTGGTAAGTTGTTAGTCGTGAGTAGTTAGTAGTTCGTAGTTAGCAATTAGTACTTAGTAGTTAGTAGTTAGTAGCTAGTAGTTATTAGTTAGTAGTTAGTAGTTAGTGGTTAG
The DNA here is from genome assembly GCF_964194025.1 of Convolutriloba macropyga. Taxonomy (NCBI): domain Eukaryota; kingdom Metazoa; phylum Xenacoelomorpha; order Acoela; family Convolutidae; genus Convolutriloba; species Convolutriloba macropyga. Next base: position 22,240,943 of record NC_134482.1, read on the forward strand.
TAGTTAGTAGTTAGTAAACAGTAGTTAGTAGTTAGTAGTTATTAGTTATTAGTTAGTAGTTAGTAGTTAAAGGTTAGTAGTTAGTAGTTAGTAGTTAGTAGTTAGTAGTTAGTAGTTAGTAGTTAGTAGTTAGTAGTTAGTAGTTAGTAGTTAGTAGTTAAATGTTAGTAGTTAGTAGTTAGTAGTTAGTAGTTAGGAGTTAGTAATTAGTAGGTAGTAGTTAGTAGTTAGTAGTTAGTAATTAGTAGTTAGTACTTGGTAGTTAGTAGTTAGTAGTAAATAGTTAGTAGTTAGTATTTAGTAGTTAGTAGTTAGTAGTGAGTAGTTAATAGTTAGTAGTTAGTAGTTAGTAGTTAGTAGTTATTAGTTAGTAGTTAGTATTTAGTAGTTAATAGTTAGTAGTTAGTAGTTAGTAGTTAGTGGTTAGTGGTAAGTAGTTAGTCGTGAGTAGTTAGTAGTTAGTAGTTAGCAGTTAGTACTTAGTAGTTAGTAGTTAGTGGTTAGTAGTTAGTAGTTAGTAGTTAGTGGTTAGTAGTTAGTAGTTAGTAGTTAGTAGTTATTAGTTATTAGTTATTAGTTAGTAGTTAGTAGTTAGTAGTTAAAAGTTAGTAGTTAGTAGCTAGTAGTTAGTAGTTAGTAGTTAGAAGTTAGTAATTAGTAGTTAGTAGTTAGTAGTTAGTAGTTAGTAATTAGTAGTTAGTACTTGGTAGTTAGTAGTTAGTAGTAAATGGTTAGTAGTTAATAGTTAGTATTTAGTAGTTAGTAGTTAGTAGTTAGTAGTTAAGAGTTAGTAGTTAGTAGTTAGTAGTTAGCAGTTAGTAGTTATTACTTAGTAGTTAGTATTTAGTAGTTAATAGTTAGTAGTTAGTAGTTAGTAGTTAGTGGTTAGTGGTAAGTTGTTAGTCGTGAGTAGTTAGTAGTTCGTAGTTAGCAATTAGTACTTAGTAGTTAGTAGTTAGTAGCTAGTAGTTATTAGTTAGTAGTTAGTAGTTAGTGGTTAGTAGTTAGTAGTTAGTAAACAGTAGTTAGTAGTTAGTAGTTATTAGTTATTAGTTAGTAGTTAGTAGTTAAAAGTTAGTAGTTAGTAGTTAGTAGTTAGTAGTTAGTAGTTAGTAGTTAGTAGTTAGTAGTTAGTAGTTAGTAGTTAGTAGTTAGTAATTAGTAGTTAATAATTTGTAGTTAGTAGTTAGTAGTTAGTAGTCAGCAGTTAGTAATTAGTAGTTATTACTTGGTAGTTAGTAGTTAGTCGTAAATAGTTAGTAGTTAGTAGTTAGTATTTAGTAGTTAGTAGTTAGTAGTTAGTATTCAGTAGTTAGTAGTTAGTAGTTATTAGTTAGTAGTTAGTAGTTAGTAGTTAGTATTTAGTAGTTAATAGTTAGTAGTTAGTAGTTAGTAGTTAGTAGTTAGTAGTTAGTAGTTAGTAGTTAGTATTTAGTAGTTAATAGTTAGTAGTTAGTAGTTAGTAGTTAGTAGTTAGTAGTTAGTAGTTAATAGTTAGTAGTTAGTAGTTAGTAGTTAGTAGTTAGTATTTAGTACTTTGTAGTTAGTAGTTAGTAGTTAGAAGTTAGTAATTAGTAGTTAGTAGTTAGTAGTTAGTAGTTAGTAGTTAGTAGTTAGTAGTTAGTAATTAGTAGTTAGTACTTGGTAGTTAGTAGTTAGTAGTTAGTAGTCAGTAGTTAGTAGTTAGTAGTTATTAGTTAGTAGTTAGTAGTTAGTAGTTAGTATTTAGTAGTTAATAGTTAGTAGTTAGTAGTTAGTAGTTAGTAGTTAGTAGTTAGTAGTTAGTAGTTAGTAGTTAGTAGTTAGTAGTTAGTAGTTAGTAGTTAGTAGTTAGTAGTTAGTAATTAGTAGTTAATAATTTGTAGTTAGTAGTTAGTAGTAAGTAGTTAGTACTTAGTAGTTAAAAGTTAGTAGTTAGTAGTTAGTAGTTAGTGGTTATTAGTTAGTAGTTAGTAGTTAGTAGTTAGTATTCAGTAGTTAATAGTTAGTAGGTAGTAGTTAGTAGTTAGTAGTTAGTAGTTAGTAGTTAGTAATTAATAGTTAGTAGTTAGTAGTTAGTAGTTAGTGGTTAGTGGTTAGTAGCTAGTAGTAAGTACTTTGTAGTTAGTAGTTAGTAGTTAATAGTTAGTAGTAAGTAGTTAGTAGTTAGTAGTTAGTAGTTATTAGTTAGTAGTTAGTAGTTAATAGTTAGTAGCTAGTAGTTAGTAGTTAGTGGTTAGTGGTTAGTAGCTAGTAGTTAGTAGTTTGTAGTTAGTAGTTTTTAACTAGTAGTTAGCAGTTAGTAGTTAGTAGTCAGTAATTAGTTGTTAGTGGTTAGAAACTACTAGTTAGTAGTTAGTAGTTAGTAGTTAGTAGTTAGTAGTTAGTAGTTAGTTGTTAGCAGTTAGTATTTAGTACTTTGTTGTTAGAAGTTAGTAGTTAATAGTTAGTAGTTAGTAGTTAGTAGTTAGTATTTAGTACTTTGTAGTTAGTAGTTAGTAGTTAAATGTTAGTAGTTAGTAGTTAGTAGTTAGTAGTTAGGAGTTAGTAATTAGTAGGTAGTAGTTAGTAGTTAGTAGTTAGTAATTAGTAGTTAGTACTTGGTAGTTAGTAGTTAGTAGTAAATATTTAGTAGTTAGTATTTAGTAGTTAGTAGTTAGTAGTTAGTAGTTAGTAGTTAGTAGTTAATAGTTAGTAGTTAGTAGTTAGTAGTTAGTAGTTATTAGTTAGTAGTTAGTAGTTAGTAGTTAGTAGTTAGTAGTTAGTAATTAGTAGTTAATAATTTGTAGTTAGTAGTTAGTAGTTAGTAGTTAGTAGTTAGTAGTTAGTAGTTAGTAGTTAGTAGTTAGAAGTTAGTAATTAGTAGTTAGTAGTTAGTAGTTAGTAGTTAGTAGTTATTAGTTAGTAGTTAGTAGTTAGTAGTTAGTAGTTAGTAGTTAGTAATTAGTAGTTAATAATTTGTAGTTAGTAGTTAGTAGTTAGTAGTTAGTAGTTATTAGTTATTAGTTAGTGGTTAGTAGTTAGTAGTTAAAAGTTAGTAGTTAGTAGTTAGTAGTTAGTAGTTAGTAGTTAGTAATTAGTAGTTAATAATTTGTAGTTAGTAGTTAGTAGTTAGTAGTTAGTAGTTAGTAGTTAGTAGTTAGTAGTTAGAAGTTAGTAATTAGTAGTTAGTAGTTAGTAGTTAGTAGTTAGTAGTTAGTAGTTAGTAGTTAGTAATTAGTAGTTAGTACTTGGTAGTTAGTAGTTAGTAGTAAATACTTAGTAGTTAGTAGTTAGTATTTAGTAGTTAGTAGTTAGTAGTTAGTGGTTAGTAGTTAATAGTTAGTAGTTAGTAGTTAGTAGTTAGCAGTTAGTAGTTATTACTTAGTAGTTAGTATTTAGTAGTTAATAGTTAGTAGTTAGTAGTTAGTAGTTAGTGGTTAGTTGTAAGTTGTTAGTCGTGAGTAGTTAGTAGTTCGTAGTTAGCAGTTAGTACTTAGTAGTTAGTAGTTAGTAGTTAGTAGTTAGTAGTTAGTAGTTAGTAGTTAGTAGTTAGTAGTTAGTAGTTAGTAGTTAGTAGTTAGTAGTTAGTAGTTAGTAGTTAGTAGTTAGTAGTTAGTAGTTAGTAGTTAGTAGTTAGTAGTTAGTAGTTTTTAGTTAGTGGTTAGTAGTTAGTAGTTAGTAGTTAGTAGTTAGTAGCTATTAGTTATTAGTTAGTAGTTAGTAGTTAAAAGTTAGTAGTTAGTAGTTAGTAGTTAGTAGTTAGTAGTTAGTAGTTAGTATTTAGTAGTTAGTAATTAGTAATTAATAATTTGTAGTTAGTAGTTAGTAGTTAGTAGTCAGCAGTTAGTAATTAGTAGTTATTATTGGTAGTTAGTAGTTAGTGGTAAATAGTTAGTAGTTAGTAGTTAGTATTTAGTAGTTAGTAGTTAGTAGTTAGTAGTCAGTAGTTAGTAGTTAGTAGTTATTAGTTAGTGGTTAGTAGTTAGTAGTTAGTAGTTAGTAGTTAGTAGTTAGTAGTTATTAGTTATTAGTTAGTAGTTAGTAGTTAGTAGTTAAAAGTTAGTAGTTAGTAGTTAGTAGTTAGTAGTTAGTAGTTAGTAATTAGTAGTTAGTAGTTAGTAGTTAGTAGTCAGTAGTTAGTAGTTAGTAGTTATTAGTTAGTGGTTAGTAGTTAGTAGTTAGTAGTTAGTAGTTAGTAGTTAGTAGTTATTAGTTAGTAGTTAGTAGTTAGTAGTTAGTAGTCAGTAGTTAGTAGTTAGTAGTTAGTAGTTAGTAGTTAGAAGTTAGTAATTTGTAGTTAGTAGTTAGTAGTTAGTAGTTAGTAGTTAGTAGTTAGTAGTTAGTAGTTAGTAGTTAGAAGTTAGTAATTAGTAGTTAGTAGTTAGTAGTTAGTAGTTAGTAGTTATTAGTTAGTAGTTAGTAGTTAGTAGTTAGTAGTTAGTAGTTAGTAATTAGTAGTTAATAATTTGTAGTTAGTAGTTAGTAGTTAGTAGTTAGTAGTTATTAGTTATTAGTTAGTGGTTAGTAGTTAGTAGTTAAAAGTTAGTAGTTAGTAGTTAGTAGTTAGTAGTTAGTAGTTAGTAATTAGTAGTTAATAATTTGTAGTTAGTAGTTAGTAGTTAGTAGTTAGTAGTTAGTAGTTAGTAGTTAGTAGTTAGTAGTTAGAAGTTAGTAATTAGTAGTTAGTAGTTAGTAGTTAGTAGTTAGTAGTTAGTAGTTAGTAGTTAGTAATTAGTAGTTAGTACTTGGTAGTTAGTAGTTAGTAGTAAATACTTAGTAGTTAGTAGTTAGTATTTAGTAGTTAGTAGTTAGTAGTTAGTGGTTAGTAGTTAATAGTTAGTAGTTAGTAGTTAGTAGTTAGCAGTTAGTAGTTATTACTTAGTAGTTAGTATTTAGTAGTTAATAGTTAGTAGTTAGTAGTTAGTAGTTAGTGGTTAGTTGTAAGTTGTTAGTCGTGAGTAGTTAGTAGTTCGTAGTTAGCAGTTAGTACTTAGTAGTTAGTAGTTAGTAGTTAGTAGTTAGTAGTTAGTAGTTAGTAGTTAGTAGTTAGTAGTTAGTAGTTAGTAGTTAGTAGTTAGTAGTTAGTAGTTAGTAGTTAGTAGTTAGTAGTTAGTAGTTAGTAGTTAGTAGTTAGTAGTTAGTAGTTTTTAGTTAGTGGTTAGTAGTTAGTAGTTAGTAGTTAGTAGTTAGTAGCTATTAGTTATTAGTTAGTAGTTAGTAGTTAAAAGTTAGTAGTTAGTAGTTAGTAGTTAGTAGTTAGTAGTTAGTAGTTAGTATTTAGTAGTTAGTAATTAGTAATTAATAATTTGTAGTTAGTAGTTAGTAGTTAGTAGTCAGCAGTTAGTAATTAGTAGTTATTATTGGTAGTTAGTAGTTAGTGGTAAATAGTTAGTAGTTAGTAGTTAGTATTTAGTAGTTAGTAGTTAGTAGTTAGTAGTCAGTAGTTAGTAGTTAGTAGTTATTAGTTAGTGGTTAGTAGTTAGTAGTTAGTAGTTAGTAGTTAGTAGTTAGTAGTTATTAGTTATTAGTTAGTAGTTAGTAGTTAGTAGTTAAAAGTTAGTAGTTAGTAGTTAGTAGTTAGTAGTTAGTAGTTAGTAATTAGTAGTTAGTAGTTAGTAGTTAGTAGTCAGTAGTTAGTAGTTAGTAGTTATTAGTTAGTGGTTAGTAGTTAGTAGTTAGTAGTTAGTAGTTAGTAGTTAGTAGTTATTAGTTAGTAGTTAGTAGTTAGTAGTTAGTAGTCAGTAGTTAGTAGTTAGTAGTTAGTAGTTAGTAGTTAGAAGTTAGTAATTAGTAGTTAGTAGTTAGTAGTTAGTAGTTAGTAGTTAGTAATTAGTAGTTAGTACTTGGTAGTTAGTAGTTAGTAGTAAATAGTTAGTAGTTAGTAGTTAGTATTTAGTAGTTAGTAGTTAGTAGTTAGTAGTTAGTAGTTAATAGTTAGTAGTTAGTAGTTAGTAGTTAGCAGTTAGTAGTTATTACTTAGTAGTTAGTATTTAGTAGTTAATAGTTAGTAGTTAGTAGTTAGTAGTTAGTGGTTAGTTGTATGTTGTTAGTCGTGAGTAGTTAGTAGTTCGTAGTTAGCAGTTAGTACTTAGTAGTTAGTAGTTAGTAGTTAGTAGTTAGTGGTTAGTAGTTAGTAGTTAGTAGTTAGTATTTAGTAGTTAGTAATTAGTAATTAATAATTTGTAGTTAGTAGTTAGTAGTTATTACTTGGTAGTTAGTAGTTAGTGGTAAATGGTTAGTAGTTAGTAGTTAGCATTTAGTAGTTAGTAGTTAGTAGTTATTAGTTAGTAGTTAGTAGTTAAAAGTTAGTAGTTAGTAGTTAGTAGTTAGTAGTTAGTAGTTAGTATTTAGTAGTTAGTAATTAGTAATTAATAATTTGTAGTTAGTAGTTAGTAGTTATTACTTGGTAGTTAGTAGTTAGTGGTAAATGGTTAGTAGTTAGTAGTTAGCATTTAGTAGTTAGTAGTTAGTAGTTAGTAGTTAGTAGTCAGTAGTTAGTAGTTATTAGTTAGTGGTTAGTAGTTAGTAGTTAGTAGTTAGTAGTTAGTAGTTATTAGTTATTAGTTAGTAGTTAGTAGTTAGTAGTTAAAAGTTAGTAGTTAGTAGTTAGTAGTTAGTAGTTAGTAGTTAGTAGTTAGTAATTAGTAGTTAGTACTTGGTAGTTAGTAGTTAGTAGTAAATAGTTAGTAGTTAGTAGTTAGTATTTAGTAGTTAGTAGTTAGTAGTTAGTAGTTAGTAGTTAATAGTTAGTAGTTAGTAGTTAGTAATTAGTAGTTAGTACTTGGTAGTTAGTAGTTAGTAGTAAATAGTTAGTAGTTAGTAGTTAGTATTTAGTAGTTAGTAGTTAGTAGTTAGTAGTTAGTAGTTAATAGTTAGTAGTTAGTAGTTAGAAGTTAGTAATTAGTAGTTAGTAGTTAGTAGTTAGTAGTTAGTAGTTAGTAATTAGTAGTTAGTACTTGGTAGTTAGTAGTTAGTAGTAAATAGTTAGTAGTTAGTAGTTAGTATTTAGTAGTTAGTAGTTAGTAGTTAGTAGTTAGTAGTTAATAGTTAGTAGTTAGTAGTTAGTAGTTAGCAGTTAGTAGTTATTACTTAGTAGTTAGTATTTAGTAGTTAATAGTTAGTAGTTAGTAGTTAGTAGTTAGTGGTTAGTTGTAAGTTGTTAGTCGTGAGTAGTTAGTAGTTCGTAGTTAGCAGTTAGTACTTAGTAGTTAGTAGTTAGTAGTTAGTAGTTAGTGGTTAGTAGTTAGTAGTTAGTAGTTAGTAGTTAGTAGTTAGTAGTTATTAGTTATTAGTTAGTAGTTAGTAGTTAAAAGTTAGTAGTTAGTAGTTAGTAGTTAGTAGTTAGTAGTTAGTATTTAGTAGTTAGTAATTAGTAATTAATAATTTGTAGTTAGTAGTTAGTAGTTATTACTTGGTAGTTAGTAGTTAGTGGTAAATGGTTAGTAGTTAGTAGTTAGTATTTAGTAGTTAGTAGTTAGTAGTTAGTAGTTAGTAGTTAGTAGTTAGTAGTTAGTAGTTAGTAGTCAGTAGTTAGTAGTTATTAGTTAGTGGTTAGTAGTTAGTAGTTAGTAGTTAGTAGTTATTAGTTATTAGTTAGTAGTTAGTAGTTAGTAGTTAAAAGTTAGTAGTTAGTAGTTAGTAGTTAGTAGTTAGTAGTTAGTATTTAGTAGTTAGTAATTAGTAATTAATAATTTGTAGTTAGTAGTTAGTAGTTATTACTTGGTAGTTAGTAGTTAGTGGTAAATGGTTAGTAGTTAGTAGTTAGTATTTAGTAGTTAGTAGTTAGTAGTTAGTAGTTAGTAGTCAGTAGTTAGTAGTTATTAGTTAGTGGTTAGTAGTTAGTAGTTAGTAGTTAGTAGTTAGTAGTTATTAGTTATTAGTTAGTAGTTAGTAGTTAGTAGTCAGTAGTTAGTAGTTATTAGTTAGTGGTTAGTAGTTAGTAGTTAGTAGTTAGTAGTTAGTAGTTATTAGTTATTAGTTAGTAGTTAGTAGTTAGAAGTTAGTAATTAGTAGTTAGTAGTTAGTAGTTAGTAGTTAGTAGTTAGTAGTTAGTAATTAGTAGTTAGTACTTGGTAGTTAGTAGTTAGTAGTAAATAGTTAGTAGTTAGTAGTTAGTATTTAGTAGTTAGTAGTTAGTAGTTAGTAGTTAGTAGTTAGTAGTTAGTAGTTAGTAGTTAGTAGTTAGTAGTCAGTAGTTAGTAGTTATTAGTTAGTGGTTAGTAGTTAGTAGTTAATAGTTAGTAGTTAGTAGTTAGTAGTTAGTGGTTAGTTGTAAGTTGTTAGTCGTGAGTAGTTAGTAGTTCGTAGTTAGCAGTTAGTACTTAGTAGTTAGTAGTTAGTAGTTAGTAGTTAGTGGTTAGTAGTTAGTAGTTAGTAGTTAGTAGTTAGTAGTTAGTAGTTATTAGTTATTAGTTAGTAGTTAGTAGTTAAAAGTTAGTAGTTAGTAGTTAGTAGTTAGTAGTTAGTAGTTAGTATTTAGTAGTTAGTAATTAGTAATTAATAATTTGTAGTTAGTAGTTAGTAGTTATTACTTGGTAGTTAGTAGTTAGTGGTAAATGGTTAGTAGTTAGTAGTTAGTATTTAGTAGTTAGTAGTTAGTAGTTAGTAGTTAGTAGTTAGTAGTTAGTAGTTAGTAGTCAGTAGTTAGTAGTTATTAGTTAGTGGTTAGTAGTTAGTAGTTAGTAGTTAGTAGTTAGTAGTTATTAGTTATTAGTTAGTAGTTAGTAGTTAGTAGTTAAAAGTTAGTAGTTAGTAGTTAGTAGTTAGTAGTTAGTAGTTAGTATTTAGTAGTTAGTAATTAGTAATTAATAATTTGTAGTTAGTAGTTAGTAGTTATTACTTGGTAGTTAGTAGTTAGTGGTAAATGGTTAGTAGTTAGTAGTTAGTATTTAGTAGTTAGTAGTTAGTAGTTAGTAGTTAGTAGTCAGTAGTTAGTAGTTATTAGTTAGTGGTTAGTAGTTAGTAGTTAGTAGTTAGTAGTTAGTAGTTATTAGTTATTAGTTAGTAGTTAGTAGTTAGTAGTTAAAAGTTAGTAGTTAGTAGTTAGTAGTTAGTAGTTAGTAGTTAGTAGTTAGTAATTAGTAGTTAGTACTTGGTAGTTAGTAGTTAGTAGTAAATAGTTAGTAGTTAGTAGTTAGTATTTAGTAGTTAGTAGTTAGTAGTTAGTAGTTAGTAGTTAATAGTTAGTAGTTAGTAGTTAGTAATTAGTAGTTAGTACTTGGTAGTTAGTAGTTAGTAGTAAATAGTTAGTAGTTAGTAGTTAGTATTTAGTAGTTAGTAGTTAGTAGTTAGTAGTTAGTAGTTAATAGTTAGTATTTAGTAGTTAGTAGTTAGTAGTTAGTAGTTAGTAGTTAATAGTTAGTAGTTAGTAGTTAGTAGTTAGTAGTTAGTAGTTAGTAGTTATTAGTTATTAGTTAGTAGTTAGTAGTTAGTAGTTAAAAGTTAGTAGTTAGTAGTTAGTAGTTAGTAGTTAGTAGTTAGTAGTTAGTAATTAGTAGTTAGTACTTGGTAGTTAGTAGTTAGTAGTAAATAGTTAGTAGTTAGTAGTTAGTATTTAGTAGTTAGTAGTTAGTAGTTAGTAGTTAGTAGTTAATAGTTAGTAGTTAGTAGTTAGTAGTTAGCAGTTAGTAGTTATTACTTAGTAGTTAGTATTTAGTAGTTAATAGTTAGTAGTTAGTAGTTAGTAGTTAGTGGTTAGTTGTAAGTTGTTAGTCGTGAGTAGTTAGTAGTTCGTAGTTAGCAGTTAGTACTTAGTAGTTAGTAGTTAGTAGTTAGTAGTTAGTGGTTAGTAGTTAGTAGTTAGTAGTTAGTAGTTAGTAGTTAGTAGTTATTAGTTATTAGTTAGTAGTTAGTAGTTAAAAGTTAGTAGTTAGTAGTTAGTAGTTAGTAGTTAGTAGTTAGTATTTAGTAGTTAGTAATTAGTAATTAATAATTTGTAGTTAGTAGTTAGTAGTTATTACTTGGTAGTTAGTAGTTAGTGGTAAATGGTTAGTAGTTAGTAGTTAGTATTTAGTAGTTAGTAGTTAGTAGTTAGTAGTTAGTAGTCAGTAGTTAGTAGTTATTAGTTAGTGGTTAGTAGTTAGTAGTTAGTAGTTAGTAGTTAGTAGTTATTAGTTATTAGTTAGTAGTTAGTAGTTAGTAGTTAAAAGTTAGTAGTTAGTAGTTAGTAGTTAGTAGTTAGTAGTTAGTAGTTAGTAATTAGTAGTTAGTACTTGGTATTTAGTAGTTAGTAGTAAATAGTTAGTAGTTAGTAGTTAGTATTTAGTAGTTAGTAGTTAGTAGTTTGTAGTTAGTAGTTAATAGTTAGTAGTTAGTAGTTAGTAGTTAGTAGTTAGTAGTTAGTAGTTAGTAGTTAGTAATTAGTAGTTAGTACTTGGTAGTTAGTAGTTAGTAGTAAATAGTTAGTAGTTAGTAGTTAGTATTTAGTAGTTAGTAGTTAGTAGTTAGTAGTTAGTAGTTAATAGTTAGTAGTTAGTAGTTAGTAGTTAGCAGTTAGTAGTTATTACTTAGTAGTTAGTATTTAGTAGTTAATAGTTAGTAGTTAGTAGTTAGTAGTTAGTGGTTAGTTGTAAGTTGTTAGTCGTGAGTAGTTAGTAGTTCGTAGTTAGCAGTTAGTACTTAGTAGTTAGTAGTTAGTAGTTAGTTGTTAGTGGTTAGTAGTTAGTAGTTAGTAGTTAGTAGTTAGTAGTTAGTAGTTATTAGTTATTAGTTAGTAGTTAGTAGTTAAAAGTTAGTAGTTAGTAGTTAGTAGTTAGTAGTTAGTAGTTAGTATTTAGTAGTTAGTAATTAGTAATTAATAATTTGTAGTTAGTAGTTAGTAGTTATTACTTGGTAGTTAGTAGTTAGTGGTAAATGGTTAGTAGTTAGTAGTTAGTATTTAGTAGTTAGTAGTTAGTAGTTAGTAGTTAGTAGTCAGTAGTTAGTAGTTATTAGTTAGTGGTTAGTAGTTAGTAGTTAGTAGTTAGTAGTTAGTAGTTATTAGTTATTAGTTAGTAGTTAGTAGTTAGTAGTTAAAAGTTAGTAGTTAGTAGTTAGTAGTTAGTAGTTAGTAGTTAGTAATTAGTAGTTAGTACTTGGTAGTTAGTAGTTAGTAGTAAATAGTTAGTAGTTAGTAGTTAGTATTTAGTAGTTAGTAGTTAGTAGTTAGTAGTTAGTAGTTAATAGTTAGTAGTTAGTAGTTAGTAGTTAGCAGTTAGTAGTTATTACTTAGTAGTTAGTATTTAGTAGTTAGTAGTTAGTAGTTAGTAATTAGTAGTTAATAATTTGTAGTTAGTAGTTAGTAGTTAGTAGTTAGTAGTTAGTAGTTAGTAGTTAGTAGTTAGTAGTTAGTAGTTAGTAGTTAGTAGTTAGTAGTTAGAAGTTAGTAATTAGTAGTTAGTAGTTAGTAGTTAGTAGTTAGTAGTTAGTAATTAGTAGTTAGTACTTGGTAGTTAGTAGTTAGTAGTAAATAGTTAGTAGTTAGTAGTTAGTATTTAGTAGTTAGTAGTTAGTAGTTAGTAGTTAGTAGTTAATAGTTAGTAGTTAGTAGTTAGTAGTTAGCAGTTAGTAGTTATTACTTAGTAGTTAGTATTTAGTAGTTAATAGTTAGTAGTTAGTAGTTAGTAGTTAGTAGTTAGTGGTTAGTTGTAAGTTGTTAGTCGTGAGTAGTTAGTAGTTCGTAGTTAGCAGTTACTACTTAGTAGTTAGTAGTTAGTAGTTAGTAGTTAGTAGTTAGTAGTTAGTAGTTAGTAGTTAGTAGTTAGTAGTTAGTAGTTAGTAGTTAGTAGTTAGTAGTTAGTAGTTAGTAGTTAGTAGTTAGTAGTTAGTAGTTAGTAGTTAGTGGTTAGTAGTTAGTAGTTAGTAGTTAGTAGTTATTAGTTATTAGTTAGTAGTTAGTAGTTAAAAGTTAGTAGTTAGTAGTTAGTAGTTAGTAGTTAGTAGTTAGTAGTTAGTATTTAGTAGTTAGTAATTAGTAATTAATAATTTGTAGTTTGTAGTTAGTAGTTAGTAGTCAGCAGTTAGTAATTAGTAGTTATTACTTGGTAGTTAGTAGTTAGTGGTAAATAGTTAGTAGTTAGTAGTTAGTATTTAGTAGTTAGTAGTTAGTAGTTAGTAGTCAGTAGTTAGTAGCTAGTAGTTATTAGTTAGTAGTTAGTGGTTAGTATTTAGTAGTTAATAGTTAGTAGTTAGTAGTTAGTAGTTAGTAGTTAGTAGGTAGTAGTTAGTAGTTAGTAGTTAGTAGTTAGTAGTTAATAGTTAGTAGTTAGTAGTTAGTAGTTAGTAGTTAGTATTTAGTACTTTGTAGTTAGTAGTTAGTAGTTAATAGTTAGTAGTTAGTAGTTAGTAGTTAGTGGTTAGAAGTTAGTAATTAGTAGTTAGTAGTTAGTAGTTAGTAGTTAGTAGTTAGTAGTTAGTAGTTAGTAATTAGTAGTTAGTACTTGGTAGTTAGTAGTTAGTAGTTAGTAGTTAGTAGTCAGTAGTTAGTAGTTAGTAGTTATTAGTTAGTAGTTAGTAGTTAGTAGTTAGTATTTAGTAGTTAATAGTTAGTAGTTAGTAGTTAGTAGTTAGTAGTTGGTAGTTATTAGTTAGTAGTTAGTAGTTAGTAGTTAGTAATTAGTAGTTAATAGTTAGCAGTTAGTAGTTAGTAGTTAGTAGTTAGTAGTTAAAAGTTAGTAGTTAGTAGTTAGTAGTTAGTAGTTAGTAGTTAGTAGTTAGTAGTTAGTAGTTAGTAGTTAGTAGTTAGTAATTAGTAGTTAATAATTTGTAGTTAGTAGTTAGTAGTTAGTAGTTAGTAGTTAGTAGTCAGTAATTAGTAGTTAGTAGTTATTAGTTAGTAGTTAGTAGTTAGTAGTTAGTATTTAGTGCTTAGTGGTTAGTAGCTAGTAGTTAGTACTTTGTAGTTAGTAGTTAGTAGTTAATAGTTAGTAGTAAGCAGTTAGTAGTTAGTAGTTAGTAGTTAGTAGTTATTAGTTAGTAGTTAACAGTTAGTAGTTAGTAGTTAGTGGTCAGTGGTTAGTGGTTAGTAGCTAGTAGTTAGTAGATTGTAGTTAGTAGTTTTTAGTTAGTAGTTAGCAGTTAGTAGTTAGTAGTCAGTAATTAGTTGTTAGTGGTTAGAAGTTACTAGTTAGTAGTTAGTAGTTAGTAGTTAGTTGTTAGTAGTTAGTATTTAGTACTTTTTAGTTAGTAGTTAGTAGTTAATAGTTAGTAGTTAGTAGTTAGTATTTAGTACTTTGTAGTTAGTGGTTAGTAGTTAATAGTTAATAGTTAGTAGTTAGTAGTTAGTAGTTAGAAGTTAGTAATTAGTAGTTAGTAGTTAGTAGTTAGTAGTTAGTAGTTAGTAGTTAGTAGTTAGTAGTTAGTAGTTAGTAGTTAGTAATTAGTAGTTAGTACTTGGTAGTTAGTAGTTAGTAGTAAATAGTTAGTAGTTAGTAGTTAGTATTTAGTAGTTAGTAGTTAGTAGTTAGTAGTTAATAGTTAGTAGTTAGTAGTTAGTAGTTATTAGTTAGTAGTTAGTAGTTAGTAGTTAATTGTTAGTAGTTAGTAGTTAGTAGTTAGTGGTTAGTGGTAAGTAGTTAGTCGTGAGTATTTAGTAGTTAGTAGTTAACAGTTAGTACTTAGTAGTTAGTAGTTAGTAGTTAGTAGTTAGTAGTTAGTGGTTAGAATTTAGTAATTAGTAGCTAGTAGTTAGTAGTTAGTAATTAGTAGTTAATACTTTGTGGTTAGTAATTAATAGTTATTAAATAGTAGTTAGTAGTTAGTAGTTAATAGTTAGTAGTTAGTGGTTAGCGGTAAGTAGTTAGTCGTGAGTAGTTAGTAGGTAGTAGTTAGTAGTTAGTAGTTAGTAGTTAGTAGTTAGTAGTTAGTAGTTCGTGGTTAGTAGTTAGTAGTTAGTAGGTAGTAGTTAGTAGTTAGTAGTTAGTAGTTAGTAGTTAGTAGTTCGTGGTTAGTAGTTAGTAGTTAGTAGTTAGTAGTTAGTAGTTAGTCGTGAATAGTTAGTAGGTAGTAGTTAGTAGTTAGTAGTTAGTAGTTAGTAGTTAGTAGTTAGTAGTTAGTAGTTAGTAGTTCGTGGTTAGTAGTTAGTAGTTAGTAGTTAGTAGTTAGTAGTTAGTAGTTAGTAGTTAGTAGTTAGTAATTAGTAGTTAATAATTTGTAGTTAGTAGTTAGAAGTTAGTAATTAGTAGTTAGTAGTTAGTAGTTAGTAGTTAGTAGTTAGTAGTTAGTAGTTAGTAGTTAGTAGTTAGTAGTTAGTAGTTAGTAGTTAGTAATTAGTAGTTAGTACTTGGTAGTTAGTAGTTAGTAGTAAATAGTTAGTAGTTAGTAGTTAGTAGTTAGTAGTTATTAGTTATTAGTTAGTAGTTAACAGTTAGTAGTTAGTAGTTAGTAGTCAGTGGTTAGTGGTTAGTAGCTACTAGTTAGTAGTTTGTAGTTAGTAGATTTTAGTTAGTAGTTAGCAGTTAGTAGTTAGTAGTTAGTAGTCAGTAATTAGTTGTTAGTGGTTAGAAGTTACTAGTTAGTAGTTAGTAGTTAGTAGTTAGTTGTTAGTAGTTAGTATTTAGTACTTTGTAGTTAGTAGTTAGTAGTTAATAGTTAGTAGTTAGTAGTTAGTATTTAGTACTTTGTAGTTAGTGGTTAGTAGTTAATAGTTAATAGTTAGTAGTTAGTAGTTAGTAGTTAGAAGTTAGTAATTAGTAGTTAGTAGTTAGTAGTTAGTAGTTAGTAGTTAGTAGTTAGTAGTTAGTAGTTAGTAATTAGTAGTTAGTACTTGGTAGTTAGTAGTTAGTAGTAAATAGTTAGTAGTTAGTAGTTAGTATTTAGTAGTTAGTAGTTAGTAGTTAGTAGTTAATTGTTAGTAGTTAGTAGTTAGTAGTTATTAGTTAGTAGTTAGTAGTTAGTAGTTAATTGTTAGTAGTTAGTTATTAGTAGTTAGTGGTTAGTGGTAAGTAGTTAGTCGTGAGTAGTTAGTAGTTAGTAGTTAACAGTTAGTACTTAGTAGTTAGTAGTTAGTAGTTAGTAGTTAGTAGTTAGTGGTTAGAATTTAGTAATTAGTAGCTAGCAGTTAGTAGTTAGTAATTAGTAGTTAATACTTTGTAGTTAGTATTTAATAGTTATTAAATAGTAGTTAGTAGTTAGTAGTTAATAGTTAGTAGTTAGTGGTTAGTGGTAAGTAGTTAGTCGTGAGTAGTTAGTAGGTAGTAGTTAGTAGTTAGTAGTTAGTTGTTAGTAGTTAGTAGTTAGTAGTTCGTGGTTAGTAGTTAGTAGTTAGTAGGTAGTAGTTAGTAGTTAGTAGTTAGTAGTTAGTAGTTAGCAGTTAGTAGTTCGTGGTTAGTAGTTAGTAGTTAGTAGTTAGTAGTTAGTAGTTAGTCGTGAGTAGTTAGTAGGTAGTAGTTAGTAGTTAGTAGTTAGTTGTTAGTAGTTAGTAGTTAGTAGTTCGTGGTTAGTAGTTAGTAGTTAGTAGGTAGTAGTTAGTAGTTAGTAGTTAGTAGTTAGTAGTTAGCAGTTAGTAGTTCGTGGTTAGTAGTTAGTAGTTAGTAGTTAGTAGTTAGTAGTTAGTCGTGAGTAGTTAGTAGGTAGTAGTTAGTAGTTAGTAGTTAGTTGTTAGTAGTTAGTAGTTAGTAGTTCGTGGTTAGTAGTTAGTAGTTAGTAGGTAGTAGTTAGTAGTTAGTAGTTAGTAGTTAGTAGTTAGTAGTTAGTAGTTAGTGGTTAGTGGTAAGTAGTTAGTCGTGAGTAGTTAGTAGGTAGTAGTTAGTAGTTAGTAGTTCGTGGTTAGTAGTTAGCAGTTAGTAGTTAGTAGTTAGTAGTTAGTAGTTAGTAGTTAGTAGTTAGTAGTTAGTAGTTAGTAGTTAGTAATTAGTAGTTAATAATTTGTAGTTAGTAGTTAGAAGTTAGTAATTAGTAGTTAGTAGTTAGTAGTTAGTAGTTAGTAGTTAGTAGTTAGTAGTTAGTAATTAGTAGTTAGTACTTGGTAGTTAGTAGTTAGTAGTAAATAGTTAGTAGTTATTAGTTAGTATTTAGTAGTTAGTAGTTAGTAGTTAGTAGTTAATAGTTAGTAGTTAGTAGTTAGTAGTTATTAGTTAGTAGTTAGTAGTTAGTAGTTAATTGTTAGTAGTTAGTAGTTAGTAGTTAGTGGTTAGTGGTAAGTAGTTAGTCGTGAGTAGTTAGTAGGTAGTAGTTAGTAGTTAGTAGTTAGTTGTTAGTAGTTAGTAGTTAGTAGTTCGTGGTTAGTAGTTAGTAGTTAGTAGGTAGTAGTTAGTAGTTAGTAGTTAGTAGTTAGTAGTTAGCAGTTAGTAGTTCGTGGTTAGTAGTTAGTAGTTAGTAGTTAGTAGTTAGTAGTTAGTCGTGAGTAGTTAGTAGGTAGTAGTTAGTAGTTAGTAGTTCGTGGTTAGTAGTTAGCAGTTAGTAGTTAGTAGTTAGTAGTTAGTAGTTAGTAGTTAGTAGTTAGTAGTTAGTAGTTAGTAGTTAGTAATTAGTAGTTAATAATTTGTAGTTAGTAGTTAGAAGTTAGTAATTAGTAGTTAGTAGTTAGTAGTTAGTAGTTAGTAGTTAGTAGTTAGTAGTTAGTAGTTAGTAATTAGTAGTTAGTACTTGGTAGTTAGTAGTTAGTAGTAAATAGTTAGTAGTTATTAGTTAGTATTTAGTAGTTAGTAGTTAGTAGTTAGTAGTTAATAGTTAGTAGTTAGTAGTTAGTAGTTATTAGTTAGTAGTTAGTAGTTAGTAGTTAATTGTTAGTAGTTAGTAGTTAGTAGTTAGTGGTTAGTGGTAAGTAGTTAGTCGTGAGTAGTTAGTAGTTAGTAGTTAACAGTTAGTACTTAGTAGTTAGTAGTTAGTAGTTAGTAGTTAGTAGTTAGTACTTAGTAGTTAGTAGTTAGTAATTAGTAGTTAATAATTTGTAGTTAGTAGTTAGTAGTTAGTAGTTAGTAGTTAATACTTTGTAGTTAGTATTTAATAGTTATTAAATAGTAGTTAGTAGTTAGTAGTTAATAGTTAGTAGTTAGTGGTTAGTGGTAAGTAGTTAGTCGTGAGTAGTTAGTAGGTAGTAGTTAGTAGTTAGTAGTTAGTAGTTAGTAGTTAGTAGTTCGTGGTTAGTAGTTAGTAGTTAGTAGTTAGTAGTTAGTAGTTAGTAGTTAGTACTTAGTAGTTAGTAGTTAGTAATTAGTAGTTAATAATTTGTAGTTAGTATTTAATAGTTATTACATAGTAGTTAGTAGTTAGTAGTTAATAGTTAGTAGTTAGTGGTTAGTGGTAAGTAGTTAGTCGTGAGTAGTTAGTAGGTAGTAGTTAGTAGTTAGTAGTTAGTAGTTAGTAGTTAGTAGTTCGTGGTTAGTAGTTAGTAGTTAGTAGTTAGTAGTTAGTAGTTAGTAGTTAGTACTTAGTAGTTAGTAGTTAGTAATTAGTAGTTAATAATTTGTAGTTAGTAGTTAGTAGTTAGTAGTTAGTAATTAGTAGTTAATAATTTGTAGTTAGTAGTTAGTAGTTAGTAGTTAGTAGTTAGTAGTCAGTAGTTAGTAGTTAAAAGTTAGTAGTTAGTAGTTAGTAGTTAGTAGTTAGTAGTTAGTAGTTAATACTTTGTAGTTAGTATTTAATAGTTATTAAATAGTAGTTAGTAGTTAGTAGTTAATAGTTAGTAGTTAGTGGTTAGTGGTAAGTAGTTAGTCGTGAGTAGTTAGTAGGTAGTAGTTAGTAGTTAGTAGTTAGTAGTTAGTAGTTA
This sequence comes from Convolutriloba macropyga, assembly GCF_964194025.1. NCBI lineage: Eukaryota > Metazoa > Xenacoelomorpha > Acoela > Convolutidae > Convolutriloba > Convolutriloba macropyga. The sequence continues at coordinate 22,258,587 of NC_134482.1, forward strand.
GTAGTTCGTGGTTAGTAGTTAGTAGTTAGTAGTTAGTAGTTAGTAGTTAGTAGTTAGTACTTAGTAGTTAGTAGTTAGTAATTAGTAGTTAATAATTTGTAGTTAGTAGTTAGTAGTTAGTAGTTAGTAATTAGTAGTTAATAATTTGTAGTTAGTAGTTAGTAGTTAGTAGTTAGTAGTTAGTAGTCAGTAGTTAGTAGTTAAAAGTTAGTAGTTAGTAGTTAGTAGTTAGTAGTTAGTAGTTAGTAGTTAGTACTTAGTAGTTAGTAGTTAGTAATTAGTAGTTAATAATTTGTAGTTAGTAGTTAGTAGTTAGTAGTTAGTAATTAGTAGTCAGTAGTTAGTAGTTAGTAGTTATTAGTTAGTAGTTAGTGGTTAGTGGTAAGTAGTTAGTCGTGAGTAGTTAGTAGGTAGTAGTTAGTAGTTAGTAGTTAGTAGTTAGTAGTTAGTAGTTCGTGGTTAGTAGTTATTAGTTAGTATTTAGTAGTTATTAGTTAGTAATTAGTAGTTAGTAGTTATTAATTAGTAGTTAATAGTTAGTAGTTAGTAGTTAGTAGTTAGTAGTTAGTAGTTAGTAGTTAGTAGTTAGTAGTTAGTAGTTAGTAATTAATAGTTAATAGTTAGTAGTTAGTAGTTAGTAGTTAGTAGTTAGTAGTTAGTAGTTAGTAGTTAAAAGTTAGTAGTTAGTAGTTAGTAGTTAGTAGTTAGTAGTTAGTACTTAGTAGTTAGTAGTTAGTAATTAGTAGTTAATAATTTGTAGTTAGTAGTTAGTAGTTAGTAGTTAGTAGTTAATAGTTAGTAGTTAGTAGTTAGTAGTTATTAGTTAGTAGTTAGTAGTTAGTAGTTAATTGTTAGTAGTTAGTAGTTAGTAGTTAGTGGTTAGTGGTAAGTAGTTAGTCGTGAGTAGTTAGTAGTTAGTAGTTAACAGTTAGTACTTAGTAGTTAGTAGTTAGTAGTTAGTAGTTAGTAGTTAGTACTTAGTAGTTAGTAGTTAGTAATTAGTAGTTAATAATTTGTAGTTAGTAGTTAGTAGTTAGTAGTTAGTAGTTAATACTTTGTAGTTAGTATTTAATAGTTATTAAATAGTAGTTAGTAGTTAGTAGTTAATAGTTAGTAGTTAGTGGTTAGTGGTAAGTAGTTAGTCGTGAGTAGTTAGTAGGTAGTAGTTAGTAGTTAGTAGTTAGTAGTTAGTAGTTAGTAGTTCGTGGTTAGTAGTTAGTAGTTAGTAGTTAGTAGTTAGTAGTTAGTAGTTAGTACTTAGTAGTTAGTAGTTAGTAATTAGTAGTTAATAATTTGTAGTTAGTAGTTAGTAGTTAGTAGTTAGTAATTAGTAGTTAATAATTTGTAGTTAGTAGTTAGTAGTTAGTAGTTAGTAGTTAGTAGTCAGTAGTTAGTAGTTAAAAGTTAGTAGTTAGTAGTTAGTAGTTAGTACTTAGTAGTTAGTAGTTAGTAATTAGTAGTTAATAATTTGTAGTTAGTAGTTAGTAGTTAGTAGTTAGTAGTTAGTAGTTAGTAGTTAGTTGTTAGTAGTTAGTACTTAGTAGTTAGTAGTTAGTAATTAGTAGTTAATAATTTGTAGTTAGTAGTTAGTAGTTAGTAGTTAGTAATTAGTAGTCAGTAGTTAGTAGTTAGTAGTTATTAGTTAGTAGTTAGTGGTTAGTGGTAAGTAGTTAGTCGTGAGTAGTTAGTAGGTAGTAGTTAGTAGTTAGTAGTTAGTAGTTAGTAGTTAGTAGTTAGTAGTTCGTGGTTAGTAGTTAGTAGTTAGTATTTAGTAGTTATTAGTTAGTAATTAGTAGTTAGTAGTTATTAATTAGTAGTTAATAGTTAGTAGTTAGTAGTTAGTAGTTAGTAGTTAGTAGTTAGTAGTTAGTAGTTAGTAGTTAGTAATTAATAGTTAATAGTTAGTAGTTAGTAGTTAGTAGTTAGTAGTTAGTAGTTAGTAGTTAGTAGTTAGTAGTTAGTAGTTAGTAGTTAGTAATTAGTAGTTAGTACTTGGTAGTTAGTAGTTAGTAGTAAATAGTTAGTAGTTATTAGTTAGTATTTAGTAGTTAGTAGTTAGTAGTTAGTAGTTAATAGTTAGTAGTTAGTAGTTAGTAGTTAATTGTTAGTAGTTAGTAGTTAGTAGTTAGTGGTTAGTGGTAAGTAGTTAGTCGTGAGTAGTTAGTAGTTAGTAGTTAACAGTTAGTACTTAGTAGTTAGTAGTTAGTAGTTAGTAGTTAGTAGTTAGTACTTAGTAGTTAGTAGTTAGTAATTAGTAGTTAATAATTTGTAGTTAGTAGTTAGTAGTTAGTAGTTAGTAGTTAATACTTTGTAGTTAGTATTTAATAGTTATTAAATAGTAGTTAGTAGTTAGTAGTTAATAGTTAGTAGTTAGTGGTTAGTGGTAAGTAGTTAGTCGTGAGTAGTTAGTAGGTAGTAGTTAGTAGTTAGTAGTTAGTAGTTAGTAGTTAGTAGTTCGTGGTTAGTAGTTAGTAGTTAGTAGTTAGTAGTTAGTAGTTAGTAGTTAGTACTTAGTAGTTAGTAGTTAGTAATTAGTAGTTAATAATTTGTAGTTAGTAGTTAGTAGTTAGTAGTTAGTAATTAGTAGTTAATAATTTGTAGTTAGTAGTTAGTAGTTAGTAGTTAGTAGTTAGTAGTCAGTAGTTAGTAGTTAAAAGTTAGTAGTTAGTAGTTAGTAGTTAGTAGTTAGTAGTTAGTAGTTAATACTTTGTAGTTAGTATTTAATAGTTATTAAATAGTAGTTAGTAGTTAGTAGTTAATAGTTAGTAGTTAGTGGTTAGTGGTAAGTAGTTAGTCGTGAGTAGTTAGTAGGTAGTAGTTAGTAGTTAGTAGTTAGTAGTTAGTAGTTAGTAGTTCGTGGTTAGTAGTTAGTAGTTAGTAGTTAGTAGTTAGTAGTTAGTAGTTAGTACTTAGTAGTTAGTAGTTAGTAATTAGTAGTTAATAATTTGTAGTTAGTAGTTAGTAGTTAGTAGTTAGTAATTAGTAGTTAATAATTTGTAGTTAGTAGTTAGTAGTTAGTAGTTAGTAGTTAGTAGTCAGTAGTTAGTAGTTAAAAGTTAGTAGTTAGTATTTAGTAGTTAGTAGTTAGTAGTTAGTAGTTAGTACTTAGTAGTTAGTAGTTAGTAATTAGTAGTTAATAATTTGTAGTTAGTAGTTAGTAGTTAGTAGTTAGTAGTTCGTGGTTAGTAGTTAGTAGTTAGTAGTTAGTAGTTAGTAGTTAGTAGTTAGTACTTAGTAGTTAGTAGTTAGTAATTAGTAGTTAATAATTTGTAGTTAGTAGTTAGTAGTTAGTAGTTAGTAATTAGTAGTTAATAATTTGTAGTTAGTAGTTAGTAGTTAGTAGTTAGTAGTTAGTAGTCAGTAGTTAGTAGTTAAAAGTTAGTAGTTAGTAGTTAGTAGTTAGTAGTTAGTAGTTAGTACTTAGTAGTTAGTAGTTAGTAATTAGTAGTTAATAATTTGTAGTTAGTAGTTAGTAGTTAGTAGTTAGTAATTAGTAGTCAGTAGTTAGTAGTTAGTAGTTATTAGTTAGTAGTTAGTGGTTAGTGGTAAGTAGTTAGTCGTGAGTAGTTAGTAGGTAGTAGTTAGTAGTTAGTAGTTAGTAGTTAGTAGTTAGTAGTTAGTAGTTCGTGGTTAGTAGTTAGTAGTTAGTATTTAGTAGTTATTAGTTAGTAATTAGTAGTTAGTAGTTATTAATTAGTAGTTAATAGTTAGTAGTTAGTAGTTAGTAGTTAGTAGTTAGTAGTTAGTAGTTAGTAGTTAGTAGTTAGTAGTTAGTAATTAATAGTTAATAGTTAGTAGTTAGTAGTTAGTGGTTAGTAGTTAGTAGTTAGTAGTTAGTAGTTAGTAGTTAGTAGTTAGTAATTAGTAGTTAGTACTTGGTAGTTAGTAGTTAGTAGTAAATAGTTAGTAGTTATTAGTTAGTATTTAGTAGTTAGTAGTTAGTAGTTAGTAGTTAATAGTTAGTAGTTAGTAGTTAGTAGTTATTAGTTAGTAGTTAGTAGTTAGTAGTTAATTGTTAGTAGTTAGTAGTTAGTAGTTAGTGGTTAGTGGTAAGTAGTTAGTCGTGAGTAGTTAGTAGTTAGTAGTTAACAGTTAGTACTTAGTAGTTAGTAGTTAGTAGTTAGTAGTTAGTAGTTAGTACTTAGTAGTTAGTAGTTAGTAATTAGTAGTTAATAATTTGTAGTTAGTAGTTAGTAGTTAGTAGTTAGTAGTTAATACTTTGTAGTTAGTATTTAATAGTTTTTAAATAGTAGTTAGTAGTTAGTAGTTAATAGTTAGTAGTTAGTGGTTAGTGGTAAGTAGTTAGTCGTGAGTAGTTAGTAGGTAGTAGTTAGTAGTTAGTAGTTAGTAGTTAGTAGTTAGTAGTTCGTGGTTAGTAGTTAGTAGTTAGTAGTTAGTAGTTAGTAGTTAGTAGTTAGTACTTAGTAGTTAGTAGTTAGTAATTAGTAGTTAATAATTTGTAGTTAGTAGTTAGTAGTTAGTAGTTAGTAATTAGTAGTTAATAATTTGTAGTTAGTAGTTAGTAGTTAGTAGTTAGTAGTCAGTAGTTAGTAGTTAAAAGTTAGTAGTTAGTAGTTAGTAGTTAGTAGTTAGTAGTTAGTAGTTAATACTTTGTAGTTAGTATTTAATAGTTATTAAATAGTAGTTAGTAGTTAGTAGTTAATAGTTAGTAGTTAGTGGTTAGTGGTAAGTAGTTAGTCGTGAGTAGTTAGTAGGTAGTAGTTAGTAGTTAGTAGTTAGTAGTTAGTAGTTAGTAGTTCGTGGTTAGTAGTTAGTAGTTAGTAGTTAGTAGTTAGTAGTTAGTAGTTAGTACTTAGTAGTTAGTAGTTAGTAATTAGTAGTTAATAATTTGTAGTTAGTAGTTAGTAGTTAGTAGTTAGTAATTAGTAGTTAATAATTTGTAGTTAGTAGTTAGTAGTTAGTAGTTAGTAGTTAGTAGTCAGTAGTTAGTAGTTAAAAGTTAGTAGTTAGTAGTTAGTAGTTAATACTTTGTAGTTAGTATTTAATAGTTATTAAATAGTAGTTAGTAGTTAGTAGTTAGTAGTTAGTAGTTAGTAGTTCGTGGTTAGTAGTTAGTAGTTAGTATTTAGTATTTTAGTAGTTAGTAATTAGTAGTTAGTAGTTATTAATTAGTAGTTAATAGTTAGTAGTTATTAGTTAGTAGTTAGTAGTTAGTAGTTAATTGTTAGTAGTTAGTAGTTAGTAGTTAGTGGTTAGTGGTAAGTAGTTAGTCGTGAGTAGTTAGTAGTTAGTAGTTAACAGTTAGTACTTAGTAGTTAGTAGTTAGTAGTTAGTAGTTAGTAGTTAGTACTTAGTAGTTAGTAGTTAGTAATAAGTAGTTAATAATTTGTAGTTAGTAGTTAGTAGTTAGTAGTTAGTAGTTAATACTTTGTAGTTAGTATTTAATAGTTATTAAATAGTAGTTAGTAGTTAGTAGTTAGTAGTTAGTAGTTAGTAGTTCGTGGTTAGTAGTTAGTAGTTAGTATTTAGTAGTTATTAGTTAGTAATTAGTAGTTAGTAGTTATTAATTAGTAGTTAATAGTTAGTAGTTAGTAGTTAGTAGTTAGTAGTTAGTAGTTAGTAGTTAGTAGTTAGTAGTTAGTAGTTAGTAATTAATAGTTAATAGTTAGTAGTTAGTAGTTAGTAGTTAGTAGTTAGTAGTTAGTAGTTAGTAGTTAGTAGTTAGTAGTTAGTAGTTAGTAATTAGTAGTTAGTACTTGGTAGTTAGTAGTTAGTAGTAAATAGTTAGTAGTTATTAGTTAGTATTTAGTAGTTAGTAGTTAGTAGTTAGTAGTTAATAGTTAGTAGTTAGTAGTTAGTAGTTATTAGTTAGTAGTTAGTAGTTAGTAGTTAATTGTTAGTAGTTAGTAGTTAGTAGTTAGTGGTTAGTGGTAAGTAGTTAGTCGTGAGTAGTTAGTAGTTAGTAGTTAACAGTTAGTACTTAGTAGTTAGTAGTTATTAGTTAGTAGTTAGTAGTTAGTACTTAGTAGTTAGTAGTTAGTAATTAGTAGTTAATAATTTGTAGTTAGTAGTTAGTAGTTAGTAGTTAGTAGTTAATACTTTGTAGTTAGTATTTAATAGTTATTAAATAGTAGTTAGTAGTTAGTAGTTAATAGTTAGTAGTTAGTGGTTAGTGGTAAGTAGTTAGTCGTGAGTAGTTAGTAGGTAGTAGTTAGTAGTTAGTAGTTAGTAGTTAGTAGTTAGTAGTTCGTGGTTAGTAGTTAGTAGTTAGTAGTTAGTAGTTAGTAGTTAGTAGTTAGTACTTAGTAGTTAGTAGTTAGTAGTTAGTAGTTAATAATTTGTAGTTAGTAGTTAGTAGTTAGTAGTTAGTAATTAGTAGTTAATAATTTGTAGTTAGTAGTTAGTAGTTAGTAGTTAGTAATTAGTAGTTAATAATTTGTAGTTAGTAGTTAGTAGTTAGTAGTTAGTAGTTAGTAGTTAATACTTTGTAGTTAGTATTTAATAGTTATTAAATAGTAGTTAGTAGTTAGTAGTTAATAGTTAGTAGTTAGTGGTTAGTGGTAAGTAGTTAGTCGTGAGTAGTTAGTAGGTAGTAGTTAGTAATTAGTAGTTAATAATTTGTAGTTAGTAGTTAGTAGTTAGTAGTTAGTAGTTAGTAGTTAGTAGTCAGTAGTTAGTAGTTAAAAGTTAGTAGTTAGTAGTTAGTAGTTAGTAGTTAGTAGTTAGTAGTTAGTACTTAGTAGTTAGTAGTTAGTAATTAGTAGTTAATAATTTGTAGTTAGTAGTTAGTAGTTAGTAGTTAGTAGTTAATACTTTGTAGTTAGTATTTAATAGTTATTAAATAGTAGTTAGTAGTTAGTAGTTAATAGTTAGTAGTTAGTGGTTAGTGGTAAGTAGTTAGTCGTGAGTAGTTAGTAGGTAGTAGTTAGTAGTTAGTAGTTAGTAGTTAGTAGTTAGTAGTTCGTGGTTAGTAGTTAGTAGTTAGTAGTTAGTAGTTAGTAGTTAGTAGTTAGTACTTAGTAGTTAGTAGTTAGTAATTAGTAGTTAATAATTTGTAGTTAGTAGTTAGTAGTTAGTAGTTAGTAATTAGTAGTTAATAATTTGTAGTTAGTAGTTAGTAGTTAGTAGTTAGTAGTTAGTAGTCAGTAGTTAGTAGTTAAAAGTTAGTAGTTAGTAGTTAGTAGTTAGTAGTTAGTAGTTAGTAGTTAATACTTTGTAGTTAGTATTTAATAGTTATTAAATAGTAGTCAGTAGTTAGTAGTTAATAGTTAGTAGTTAGTGGTTAGTGGTAAGTAGTTAGTCGTGAGTAGTTAGTAGGTAGTAGTTAGTAGTTAGTAGTTAGTAGTTAGTAGTTAGTAGTTCGTGGTTAGTAGTTAGTAGTTAGTAGTTAGTAGTTAGTAGTTAGTAGTTAGTACTTAGTAGTTAGTAGTTAGTAATTAGTAGTTAATAATTTGTAGTTAGTAGTTAGTAGTTAGTAGTTAGTAATTAGTAGTTAATAATTTGTAGTTAGTAGTTAGTAGTTAGTAGTTAGTAGTTAGTAGTCAGTAGTTAGTAGTTAAAAGTTATTAGTTAGTAGTTAGTAGTTAATACTTTGTAGTTAGTATTTAATAGTTATTAAATAGTAGTTAGTAGTTAGTAGTTAGTAGTTAGTAGTTAGTAGTTCGTGGTTAGTAGTTAGTAGTTAGTATTTAGTAGTTATTAGTTAGTAATTAGTAGTTAGTAGTTATTAATTAGTAGTTAATAGTTAGTAGTTATTAGTTAGTAGTTAGTAGTTAGTAGTTAATTGTTAGTAGTTAGTAGTTAGTAGTTAGTGGTTAGTGGTAAGTAGTTAGTCGTGAGTAGTTAGTAGTTAGTAGTTAACAGTTAGTACTTAGTAGTTAGTAGTTAGTAGTTAGTAGTTAGTAGTTAGTACTTAGTAGTTAGTAGTTAGTAATTAGTAGTTAATAATTTGTAGTTAGTAGTTAGTAGTTAGTAGTTAGTAGTTAATACTTTGTAGTTAGTATTTAATAGTTATTAAATAGTAGTTAGTAGTTAGCAGTTAGTAGTTAGTAGTTAGTAGTTCGTGGTTAGTAGTTAGTAGTTAGTATTTAGTAGTTATTAGTTAGTAATTAGTAGTTAGTAGTTATTAATTAGTAGTTAATAGTTAGTAGTTAGTAGTTAGTAGTTAGTAGTTAGTAGTTAGTAGTTAGTAGTTAGTAGTTAGTAGTTAGTAATTAATAGTTAATAGTTAGTAGTTAGTAGTTAGTAGTTAGTAGTTAGTAGTTAGTAGTTAGTAGTTAGTAGTTAGTAGTTAGTAGTTAGTAATTAGTAGTTAGTACTTGGTAGTTAGTAGTTAGTAGTAAATAGTTAGTAGTTATTAGTTAGTATTTAGTAGTTAGTAGTTAGTAGTTAGTAGTTAATAGTTAGTAGTTAGTAGTTAGTAGTTATTAGTTAGTAGTTAGTAGTTAGTAGTTAATTGTTAGTAGTTAGTAGTTAGTAGTTAGTGGTTAGTGGTAAGTAGTTAGTCGTGAGTAGTTAGTAGTTAGTAGTTAACAGTTAGTACTTAGTAGTTAGTAGTTAGTAGTTAGTAGTTAGTAGTTAGTACTTAGTAGTTAGTAGTTAGTAATTAGTAGTTAATAATTTGTAGTTAGTAGTTAGTAGTTAGTAGTTAATACTTTGTAGTTAGTATTTAATAGTTATTAAATAGTAGTTAGTAGTTAGTAGTTAATAGTTAGTAGTTAGTGGTTAGTGGTAAGTAGTTAGTCGTGAGTAGTTAGTAGATAGTAGTTAGTAGTTAGTAGTTAGTAGTTAGTAGTTAGTAGTTCGTGGTTAGTAGTTAGTAGTTAGTAGTTAGTAGTTAGTAGTTAGTAGTTAGTACTTAGTAGTTAGTAGTTAGTAATTAGTAGTTAATAATTTGTAGTTAGTAGTTAGTAGTTAGTAGTTAGTAGTTAATACTTTGTAGTTAGTATTTAATAGTTATTAAATAGTAGTTAGTAGTTAGTAGTTAATAGTTAGTAGTTAGTGGTTAGTGGTAAGTAGTTAGTCGTGAGTAGTTAGTAGGTAGTAGTTAGTAGTTAGTAGTTAGTAGTTAGTAGTTAGTAGTTCGTGGTTAGTAGTTAGTAGTTAGTAGTTAGTAGTTAGTAGTTAGTACTTAGTAGTTAGTAGTTAGTAATTAGTAGTTAATAATTTGTAGTTAGTAGTTAGTAGTTAGTAGTTAGTAATTAGTAGTTAATAATTTGTAGTTAGTAGTTAGTAGTTAGTAGTTAGTAGTTAGTAGTCAGTAGTTAGTAGTTAAAAGTTAGTAGTTAGTAGTTAGTAGTTAGTAGTTAGTAGTTAGTAGTTAATACTTTGTAGTTAGTATTTAATAGTTATTAAATAGTAGTTAGTAGTTAGTAGTTAATAGTTAGTAGTTAGTGGTTAGTGGTAAGTAGTTAGTCGTGAGTAGTTAGTAGGTAGTAGTTAGTAGTTAGTAGTTAGTAGTTAGTAGTTAGTAGTTCGTGGTTAGTAGTTAGTAGTTAGTAGTTAGTAGTTAGTAGTTAGTAGTTAGTACTTAGTAGTTAGTAGTTAGTAATTAGTAGTTAATAATTTGTAGTTAGTAGTTAGTAGTTAGTAGTTAGTAATTAGTAGTTAATAATTTGTAGTTAGTAGTTAGTAGTTAGTAGTTAGTAGTTAGTAGTCAGTAGTTAGTAGTTAAAAGTTAGTAGTTAGTAGTTAGTAGTTAATACTTTGTAGTTAGTATTTAATAGTTATTAAATAGTAGTTAGTAGTTAGTAGTTAGTAGTTAGTAGTTAGTAGTTAGTACTTAGTAGTTAGTAGTTAGTAATTAGTAGTTAATAATTTGTAGTTAGTAGTTAGTAGTTAGTAGTTAGTAGTTAATACTTTGTAGTTAGTATTTAATAGTTATTAAATAGTAGTTAGTAGTTAGTAGTTAGTAGTTAGTAGTTAGTAGTTCGTGGTTAGTAGTTAGTAGTTAGTATTTAGTAGTTATTAGTTAGTAATTAGTAGTTAGTAGTTATTAATTAGTAGTTAATAGTTAGTAGTTAGTAGTTAGTAGTTAGTAGTTAGTAGTTAGTAGTTAGTATTTAGTAGTTAGTAGTTAGTAATTAATAGTTAATAGTTAGTAGTTAGTAGTTAGTAGTTAGTAGTTAGTAGTTAGTAGTTAGTAGTTAGTAGTTAGTAGTTAGTAGTTAGTAATTAGTAGTTAGTACTTGGTAGTTAGTAGTTAGTAGTAAATAGTTAGTAGTTATTAGTTAGTATTTAGTAGTTAGTAGTTAGTAGTTAGTAGTTAATAGTTAGTAGTTAGTAGTTAGTAGTTATTAGTTAGTAGTTAGTAGTTAGTAGTTAATTGTTAGTAGTTAGTAGTTAGTAGTTAGTGGTTAGTGGTAAGTAGTTAGTCGTGAGTAGTTAGTAGTTAGTAGTTAACAGTTAGTACTTAGTAGTTAGTAGTTAGTAGTTAGTAGTTAGTAGTTAGTAGTTAGTACTTAGTAGTTAGTAGTTAGTAATTAGTAGTTAATAATTTGTAGTTAGTAGTTAGTAGTTAGTAGTTAGTAGTTAATACTTTGTAGTTAGTATTTAATAGTTATTAAATAGTAGTTAGTAGTTAGTAGTTAATAGTTAGTAGTTAGTGGTTAGTGGTAAGTAGTTAGTCGTGAGTAGTTAGTAGGTAGTAGTTAGTAGTTAGTAGTTAGTAGTTAGTAGTTCGTGGTTAGTAGTTAGTAGTTAGTAGTTAGTAGTTAGTAGTTAGTAGTTAGTACTTAGTAGTTAGTAGTTAGTAATTAGTAGTTAATAATTTGTAGTTAGTAGTTAGTAGTTAGTAGTTAGTAGTTAATACTTTGTAGTTAGTAGTTAATAGTTATTAAATAGTAGTTAGTAGTTAGTAGTTAATAGTTAGTAGTTAGTGGTTAGTGGTAAGTAGTTAGTCGTGAGTAGTTAGTAGGTAGTAGTTAGTAGTTAGTAGTTAGTAGTTAGTAGTTCGTGGTTAGTAGTTAGTAGTTAGTAGTTAGTAGTTAGTAGTTAGTAGTTAGTACTTAGTAGTTAGTAGTTAGTAATTAGTAGTTAATAATTTGTAGTTAGTAGTTAGTAGTTAGTAGTTAGTAATTAGTAGTTAATAATTTGTAGTTAGTAGTTAGTAGTTAGTAGTTAGTAGTTAGTAGTCAGTAGTTAGTAGTTAAAAGTTAGTAGTTAGTAGTTAGTAGTTAGTAGTTAGTAGTTAGTAGTTAATACTTTGTAGTTAGTATTTAATAGTTATTAAATAGTAGTTAGTAGTTAGTAGTTAATAGTTAGTAGTTAGTGGTTAGTGGTAAGTAGTTAGTCGTGAGTAGTTAGTAGGTAGTAGTTAGTAGTTAGTAGTTAGTAGTTAGTAGTTAGTAGTTCGTGGTTAGTAGTTAGTAGTTAGTAGTTAGTAGTTAGTAGTTAGTAGTTAGTACTTAGTAGTTAGTAGTTAGTAACTAGTAGTTAATAATTTGTAGTTAGTAGTTAGTAGTTAGTAGTTAGTAATTAGTAGTTAATAATTTGTAGTTAGTAGTTAGTAGTTAGTAGTTAGTAGTTAGTAGTCAGTAGTTAGTAGTTAAAAGTTAGTAGTTAGTAGTTAGTAGTTAATACTTTGTAGTTAGTATTTAATAGTTATTAAATAGTAGTTAGTAGTTAGTAGTTAGTAGTTAGTAGTTAGTAGTTAGTACTTAGTAGTTAGTAGTTAGTAATTAGTAGTTAATAATTTGTAGTAGTAGTTAGTAGTTAGTAGTTAGTAATTAGTAGTTAATAATTTGTAGTTAGTAGTTAGTAGTTAGTAGTTAGTAGTTAGTAGTCAGTAGTTAGTGGTTAGAATTTAGTAATTAGTGGCTAGTAGTTAGTAGTTAGTAATTAGTAGTTAATACTTTGTAGTTAGTATTTAATAGTTATTAAATAGTAGTTAGTAGTTAGTAGTTAATAGTTAGTAGTTAGTGGTTAGTGGTAAGTAGTTAGTCGTGAGTAGTTAGTAGGTAGTAGTTAGTAGTTAGTAGTTAGTAGTTAGTAGTTAGTAGTTCGTGGTTAGTAGTTAGTAGTTAGTAGTTAGTAGTTAGTAGTTAGTAGTTAGTACTTAGTAGTTAGTAGTTAGTAATTAGTAGTTAATAATTTGTAGTTAGTAGTTAGTAGTTAGTAGTTAGTAGTAAGTAGTCAGTAGTTAGTAGTTAAAAGTTAGTAGTTAGTAGTTAGTAGTTAGTAGTTAGTAGTTAGTAGTTAGTACTTAGTAGTTAGTAGTTAGTAATTAGTAGTTAATAATTTGTAGTTAGTAGTTAGTAGTTAGTAGTTAGTAATTAGTAGTCAGTAGTTAGTAGTTAGTAGTTATTAGTTAGTAGTTAGTGGTTAGTGGTAAGTAGTTAGTCGTGAGTAGTTAGTAGGTAGTAGTTAGTAGTTAGTAGTTAGTAGTTAGTAGTTAGTAGTTAGTAGTTCGTGGTTAGTAGTTAGTAGTTAGTATTTAGTAGTTATTAGTTAGTAATTAGTAGTTAGTAGTTATTAATTAGTAGTTAATAGTTAGTAGTTAGTAGTTAGTAGTTAGTAGTTAGTAGTTAGTAGTTAGTAGTTAGTAGTTAGTAGTTAGTAATTAATAGTTAATAGTTAGTAGTTAGTAGTTAGTAGTTAGTAGTTAGTAGTTAGTAGTTAGTAGTTAAAAGTTAGTAGTTAGTAGTTAGTAGTTAGTAGTTAGTAGTTAGTACTTAGTAGTTAGTAGTTAGTAATTAGTAGTTAATAATTTGTAGTTAGTAGTTAGTAGTTAGTAGTTAGTAGTTAGTAGTCAGTAGTTAGTAGTTAGTAGTTATTAGTTAGTAGTTAGTAGTTAGTAGTTAGTAGTTAGTATTTAGTGCTTAGTGGTTAGTAGCTAGTAGTTAGTACTTTGTAGTTAGTAGTTAGTAGTTAATACGTAGTAGTAAGCAGTTAGTAGTTAGTAGTTAGTAGTTAGTGGTTAGTGGTAAGTAGTTAGTCGTGAGTAGTTAGTAGTTAGTAGTTAGTAGTTAGTAGTTAGTGGTTAGAATTTAGTAATTAGTAGCTAGTAGTTAGTAGTTAGTAATTAGTAGTTAATACTTTGTAGTTAGTATTTAATAGTTATTAAATAGTAGTTAGTAGTTAGTAGTTAATAGTTAGTAGTTAGTGGTTAGTGGTAAGTAGTTAGTCGTGAGTAGTTAGTAGGTAGTAGTTAGTAGTTAGTAGTTAGTAGTTAGTAGTTAGTAGTTAGTAGTTAGTAGTTCGTGGTTAGTAGTTAGTAGTTAGTAGTTAGTAGTTAGTAGTTAGTAGTTAGTAGTTAGTAGTTAGTAGTTAGTAATTAGTAGTTAGTAGTTAGTAGTTAGTAGTCAGTAGTTAGTAGTTAAAAGTTAGTAGTTAGTAGTTAGTAGTTAGTAGTTAGTAGTTAGTAGTTAGTACTTAGTAGTTAGTAGTTAGTAATTAGTAGTTAATAATTTGTAGTTAGTAGTTAGTAGTTAGTAGTCAGTAGTTAGTAGTTAAAAGTTAGTAGTTAGTAGTTAGTAGTTAGTAGTTAGTAGTTAGTAGTTAGTACTTTGTAGTTAGTAGTTAGTAGTTAATAAGTAGTAGTAAGCAGTTAGTAGTTAGTAGTTAGTAGTTAGTGGTTAGTGGTAAGTAGTTAGTCGTGAGTAGTTAGTAGTTAGTAGTTAATAGTTAGTAGTTAGTGGTTAGTGGTAAGTAGTTAGTCGTGAGTAGTTAGTAGGTAGTAGTTAGTAGTTAGTAGTTAGTAGTTAGCAGTTAGTAGTTAGTAGTTCGTGGTTAGTAGTTAGTAGTTAGTAGTTAGTAGTTAGTAGTTAGTAGTTAGTAGTTAGTAATTAGTAGTTAATAATTTGTAGTTAGTAGTTAGTAGTTAGTAGTTAGTAGTTAGTAGTCAGTAGTTAGTAGTTAAAAGTTAGTAGTTAGTAGTTAGTAGTTAGTAGTTAGTAGTTAGTAGTTAGTACTTAGTAGTTAGTAGTTAGTAATTAGTAGTTAATAATTTGTAGTTAGTAGTTAGTAGTTAGTAGTTAGTAATTAGTAGTCAGTAGTTAGTAGTTAGTAGTTATTAGTTAGTAGTTAGTGGTTAGTGGTAAGTAGTTAGTCGTGAGTAGTTAGTAGGTAGTAGTTAGTAGTTAGTAGTTAGTAGTTAGTAGTTAGTAGTTAGTAGTTAGTAGTTAGTAGTTCGTGGTTAGTAGTTAGTAGTTAGTAGTTAGTAGTTATTAGTTAGTAATTAGTAGTTAGTAGTTATTAATTAGTAGTTAATAGTTAGTAGTTAGTAGTTAGTAGTTAGTAGTTAGTAGTTAGTAGTTAGTAGTTAGTAGTTAGTAGTTAGTAGTTAGTAATTAGTAGTTAATAGTTAGTAGTTAGTAGTTAGTAGTTAGTAGTTAGTAGTTAGTAGTTAGTAGTTAAAAGTTAGTAGTTAGTAGTTAGTAGTTAGTAGTTAGTAGTTAGTAGTTAGTACTTAGTAGTTAGTAGTTAGTAATTAGTAGTTAATAATTTGTAGTTAGTAGTTAGTAGTTAGTAATTAGTAGTTAGTAGTCAGTAGTTAGTAGTTAGTAGTTATTAGTTAGTAGTTAGTAGTTAGTAGTTAGTAGTTAGTATTTAGTGCTTAGTGGTTAGTAGCTAGTAGTTAGTACTTTGTAGTTAGTAGTTAGTAGTTAATAAGTAGTAGTAAGCAGTTAGTAGTTAGTAGTTAGTAGTTAGTGGTTAGTGGTAAGTAGTTAGTCGTGAGTAGTTAGTAGTTAGTAGTTAGTAGTTAGTAGTTAGTAGTTAGTGGTTAGAATTTAGTAATTAGTAGCTAGTAGTTAGTAGTTAGTAATTAGTAGTTAATACTTTGTAGTTAGTATTTAATAGTTATTAAATAGTAGTTAGTAGTTAGTAGTTAATAGTTAGTAGTTAGTGGTTAGTGGTAAGTAGTTAGTCGTGAGTAGTTAGTAGGTAGTAGTTAGTAGTTAGTAGTTAGTAGTTAGTAGTTAGTAGTTAGTAGTCAGTAGTTCTTGGTTAGTAGTTAGTAGTTAGTAGTTAGTAGTTAGTAGTTAGTAGTTAGTAGTTAGTAGTTAGTAATTAGTAGTTAATAATTTGTAGTTAGTAGTTAGTAGTTAGTAGTTAGTAGTCAGTAGTTAGTAGTTAAAAGTTAGTAGTTAGTAGTTAGTAGTTAGTAGTTAGTAGTTAGTAGTTAGTACTTAGTAGTTAGTAGTTAGTAATTAGTAGTTAATAATTTGTACTTAGTAGTTAGTAGTTAGTAGTTAGTAGTTAGTAGTCAGTAGTTAGTAGTTAGTAGTTATTAGTTACTTGTTAGTGGTTAGTGGTAAGTAGTTAGTCGTGAGTAGTTAGTAGGTAGTAGTTAGTAGTTAGTAGTTAGTAGTTAGTAGTTAGTAGTTAGTAGTTCGTGGTTAGTAGTTAGTAGTTAGTAGTTAGTAGTTAGTAGTTAGTAGTTATTAGTTAGTAGTTAGTAGTTAGTAGTTAGTAATTAGTGGTTAATAGTTAGTAGTTAGTAGTTAGTAGTTATTAGTTAGTAGTTAGTAGTTAGTAGTTAGTAATTAGTAGTTAATAGTTAGTAGTTAGTAGTTAGTAATTAGTAGTTAGTAGTTAGTAGTTAAAAGTTAGTAGTTAGTAGTTAGTAGTTAGTAGTTAGTACTTAGTAGTTAGTAGTTAGTAATTAATAGTTAAAAATTTGTAGTTAGTAGTTAGTAGTTAGTAGTTAGTAGTCAGTAGTTAGTAGTTAGTAGTTATTAGTTAGTACTTAGTAGTTAGTAGTTAGTAGTTAGTATTTAGTGCTTAGTGGTTAGTAGCTAGTAGTTAGTACTTTGTAGTTAGTAGTTAGTAGTTAATAGTTAGTAGTAAGCAGTTAGTAGTTAGTAGTTAGTAGTTATTAGTTATTAGTTAGTAGTTAATAGTTAGTAGTTAGTAGTTAGTAGTCAGTGGTTAGTGGTTAGTAGCTAGTAGTTAGTAGTTTGTAGTTAGTAGTTTTTAGTTAGTAGTTAGCAGTTAGTAGTTAGTAGTTAGTAGTCAGTAATTAGTTGTTAGTGGTTAGTAGTTAGTAGTTAGTAATTAGTAGTTCGTACTTGGTAGTTAGTAGTTAGTAGTAAATAGTTAGTAGTTAGTAGTTAGTATTTAGTAGTTAGTAGTTAGTAGTTAATATTTAGTAGTTAGTAAATAGTAGTTAGTAGTTATTAGTTAGTAGTTAGTAGTTAGTAGTTAATTGTTAGTAGTTAGTAGTTAGTAGTTAGTGGTTAGTGGTAAGTAGTTAGTCGTGAGTAGTTAATTGTTAGTAGTTACTAGTTAGTAGTTAGTAGTTAGTTGTTAGTAGTTAGTATTTAGTACTTTGTAGTTAGTAGTTAGTAGTTAATAGTTAGTAGTTAGTAGTTAGTATTTAGTACTTTGTAGTTAGTGGTTAGTAGTTAATAGTTAGTAGTTAGTAGTTAGTAGTTAGTAGTTAGAAGTTAGTAATTAGTAGTTAGTAGTTAGTAGTTAGTAGTTAGTAGTTAGTAGTTAGTAGTTAGTAGTTAGTAGTTAGTAATTAGTAGTTAGTACTTGGTAGTTAGTAGTAAATAGTTAGTAGTTAGTAGTTAGTATTTAGTAGTTAGTAGTTAGTAGTTAGTAGTTAATATTTAGTAGTTAGTAAATAGTAGTTAGTAGTTATTAGTTAGTAGTTAGTAGTTAGTAGTTAATTGTTAGTAGTTAGTAGTTAGTAGTTAGTGGTTAGTGGTAAGTAGTTAGTCGTGAGTAGTTAGTAGTTAGTAGTTAGCAGTTAGTACTTAGTAGTTAGTAGTTAGTAGTTAGTAGTTAGTAGTTAGTAGTTAGTGGTTAGAATTTAGTAATTAGTAGTTAGTATTTAGTAGCTAGTAGTTAGTAGTTAGTAATTAGTAGTTAATACTTTGTAGTTAGTATTTAATAGTTAGTAAATAGTAGTTAGTAGTTAGTAGTTAATAGTTAGTAGTTAGTGGTTAGTGGTAAGTAGTTAGTCGTGAGTAGTTAGTAGGTAGTAGTTAGTAGTTAGTGCTTAGTAGTTAGTATTTAGTAGTTAGTAGTTAGTAGTTAGTAGTTAGTAGTTAGTAGTTAGTAGTTAGTATTTAGTGCTTAGTGGTTAGTAGCTAGTAGTTAGTACTTTGTAGTTAGTAGTTAGTTGTTAATAGTTAGTAGTAAGCAGTTAGTAGTTAGTAGTTAGTAGTTATTAGTTATTAGTTAGTAGTTAATAGTTAGTAGTTAGTAGTTAGTAGTCAGTGGTTATTGGTTAGTAGCTAGTAGTTAGTAGTTTGTAGTTAGTAGTTTTTAGTTAGTAGTTAGCAGTTAGTAGTTAGTAGTTAGTAGTCAGTAATTAGTTGTTAGTGGTTAGAAGTTACTAGTTAGTAGTTAGTAGTTAGTAGTTAGTTGTTAGTAGTTAGTATTTAGTACTTTGTAGTTAGTAGTTAGTAGTTAATAGTTAGTAGTTAGTAGTTAATAGTTAGTATTTAGTACTTTGTAGTCAGTGGTTAGTAGTTAATACTTAGTAGTTAGTAGTTAGTAGTTAGTAGTTAGAAGTTAGTAATTAGTAGTTAGTAGTTAGTAGTTGGTAGTTAGTAGTTAGTAGTTAGTAGTTAGTAGTTAGTAGTTAGTAATTAGTAGTTAGTACTTGGTAGTTAGTAGTTAGTAGTAAATAGTTAGTAGTTAGTAGTTAGTATTTAGTAGTTAGTAGTTAGTAGTTAGTAGTTAATAGTTAGTAGTTAGTAGTAGGTAGTTAGTAGTTATTAGTTAGTAGTTAGTAGTTAGTAATTAATAGTTAGTAGTTAGTAGTTAGTAGTTAGTGGTTAGTGGTAAGTAGTTAGTCATGAGTAGTTAGTAGTTAGTAGTTAGCAGATAGTACTTAGTAGTTAGTAGTTAGTAGTTAGTAGTTAGTGGTTAGAATTTAGCAATTAGTAGTTAGTATTTAGTAGCTAGTAGTTAGTAGTTAGTAATTAGTAGTTAATACTTTGTAGTTAGTATTTAATAGTTAGTAAATAGTAGTTAGTGGTTAGTAGTTAATAGTTAGTAGTTAGTGTTAGTGGTAAGCAGTTAGTCGTGAGTAGTTAGTAGGTAGTAGTTAGTAGTTAGTACTTAGTAGTTAGTAGTTAGTAGTTAGTAGTTAGTAGTTAGTAGTTAGTAGTTAGTAGTTAGTAGTTAGTAGTTAGTAGTTAGTAGTTAGTAGTTAGTGGTTAGAATTTAGTAGTTAGTATTTAGTAGCTAGTAGTTAGTAGTTAGTAATTAGTAGTTAATACTTTGTAGTTAGTAGTTATTATTTAATATTTAGTAAATAGTAGTTAGTAGTTAGTAGTTAGTAGTTAGTAGTTAGTAGTTAGTAGTTAGTAGTTAGTAGTTAGTAGTTAGTAGTTAGTAGTCAGTAGTTAGTAGTTAGTAGTTAGTAGTTAGTAATTAGTAGTTAATACTTGGTAGTTAGTACTTAGTAGTAAATAGTTAGTAGTTAGTAGTTAGTAATTAGTATTTAGTAGTTAATAGTTAGTAGTTAGTAGTTAGTAGTTAGTAGTTATTAGTTAGTAGTTAGTATTTAGTAGTTAATAGTTAGTAGTTAGTAGTTAGTAGTTAGTGGTTAGTGGTAAGTAGTTAGTCGTGAGCAGTTAGTAGTTAGTAGATAGCAGTTAGTACTTAGTAGTTAGTAGTTGGTAGTTAGTAGTTAGTAGTTAGTATTTAGTAGTTAGTAGTTAGTAGTTATTAGTTAGTAGTTAGTATTTAGTAGTTAATAGTTAGTAGTTAGTAGTTAGTAGTTAGTGGTTAGTGGTAAGTAGTTAGTCGTGAGTAGTTAGTAGTTAGTAGATAGCAGTTAGTACTTAGTAGTTAGTAGTTAGTAGTTGGTAGTTAGTAGTTAGTAGTTAGTAGTTAGTAGTTAGTAGTTAGTAGTTAGTAGTTAGTAGTTAGTAAATAGTATTTAGTCGTTATTAGTTAGTAGTTAGTAGTTAGTAGTTAATATTTAGTAGTTAGTAGTTAGTAGTTAGTAGTTAGTAGTTAGTAGTTAGTAGTTAGTAGTTAGTAGTTATTAGTTAGTAGTTAATAATTAGTAGTTAATAGTTAGTAGTTAGTAGTTAGTGGTTAGTGGTAAGTAGTTAGTCGTGAGTAGTTAGTAGTTAGTAGTTAGTAGTTAGTAGTTAGTAGTTAGTAATTAGTAGTTAGTACTTGAAAGTTAGTAGTTAGTAGTAAATAAATAGTAGTTAGTAGTAAATAGTTAGTATTTAGTAGTTAGTATTTAGTAGTTAGTAGTTAGTAGTTAGTAGTTAGTAGTTAGTGGTTAGAATTTAGTAATTAGTAGTTAGTATTTAGTAGCTAGTAGTTAGTAGTTAGTAATTAGTAGTTAATACTTTGTAGTTAGTAGTTAGTATTTAATAGTTAGTAAATAGTAGTTAGTAGTTAGTAGTTAGTAGTTAGTAGTTAGTAGTAAGTAGTTAGTGGTTAGAAGTTAGTAGTTAGTAGTGAGTAATTAGTAGTTATTACTTTGTAGTTAGTAAGTAGTAGTTAATAGTTAGTAGTTAGTAGTTAGTAGTTAGTAGTTAGTAGTTAGTAGTTAGTAGTTAGTAGTTAGTAGTAAGTAGTTAGTGGTTAGAAGTTAGTAGTTAGTAGTTAGTAGTTAGTAGTTGGTAGTTAGTAGTTAGTAGTTAGTAGTTAGTAGTTAGTAGTTAGTAGTTAGTAGTTAGTAGTTAGTAGTTAGTAGTTAGTAGTTAGTAGTTAGTAGTTATTAGTTAGTAGTTAATAATTAGTAGTTAATAGTTAGTAGTTAGTAGTTAGTGGTTAGTGGTAAGTAGTTAGTCGTGAGTAGTTAGTAGTTAGTAGTTAGTAGTTAGTAGTTAGTAATTAGTAGTTAGTACTTGAAAGTTAGTAGTTAGTAGTAAATAAATAGTAGTTAGTAGTAAATAGTTAGTAGTTAGTAGTTAGTATTTAGTAGTTAGTAGTTAGTAGTTAGTAGTTAATAGTTAGTAGCTAGTAGTTAGTAGTTAGTAGTTAGTAGTTAGTGGTTAGAATTTAGTAATTAGTAGTTAGTATTTAGTAGCTAGTAGTTAGTAGTTAGTAATTAGTAGTTAATACTTTGTAGTTAGTAGTTAGTATTTAATAGTTAGTAAATAGTAGTTAGTAGTTAGTAGTTAGTAGTTAGTAGTTAGTAGTAAGTAGTTAGTGGTTAGAAGTTAGTAGTTAGTAGTGAGTAATTAGTAGTTATTACTTTGTAGTTAGTAAGTAGTAGTTAATAGTTAGTAGTTAGTAGTTAGTAGTTAGTAGTTAGTAGTTAGTAGTTAGTAGTTAGTAGTTAGTAGTAAGTAGTTAGTGGTTAGAAGTTAGTAGTTAGTAGTTAGTATTTAGTAGTTAGTAGTTAGTAGTTAGTAGTCAGTAGTTAGTAGTTAGTAGTTAGTAGTTAGTAATTAGTAGTTAGTACTTGGTAGTTAGTACTTAGTAGTAAATAGTTAGTAGTTAGTAGTTAGTAGTTAGTATTTAGTAGTTAATAGTTAGTAGTTAGTAGTTAGTAGTTAGTAGTTATTAGTTAGTAGTTAGTATTTAGTAGTTAATAGTTAGTAGTTAGTAGTTAGTAGTTAGTGGTTAGTGGTAAGTAGTTAGTCGTGAGTAGTTAGTAGTTAGTAGATAGCAGTTAGTACTTAGTAGTTAGTAGTTAGTAGTTGGTAGTTAGTAGTTAGTAGTTAGTAGTTAGTAGTTAGTAGTTAGTAGTTAGTAGTTATTAGTTAGTAGTTAGTATTTAGTAGTTAATAGTTAGTAGTTAGTAGTTAGTAGTTAGTGGTTAGTGGTAAGTAGTTAGTCGTGAGTAGTTAGTAGTTAGTAGATAGCAGTTAGTACTTAGTAGTTAGTAGTTAGTAGTTGGTAGTTAGTAGTTAGTAGTTAGTAGTTAGTAGTTAGTAGTTAGTAGTTAGTAGTTAGTAGTTAGTAGTTAGTAGTTAGTAGTTAGTAGTTAGTAAATAGTATTTAGTCGTTATTAGTTAGTAGTTAGTAGTTAGTAGTTAATATTTAGTAGTTAGTAGTTAGTAGTTTGTAGTTAGTAGTTAGTAGTTAGTAGTTAGTAGTTATTAGTTAGTAGTTAATAGTTAGTAGTTAATAGTTAGTAGTTAGTAGTTAGTGGTTAGTGGTAAGTAGTTAGTCGTGAATAGTTAGTAGTTAGTAGTTAGTAGTTAGTAGTTAGTAGTTAGTAGTTAGTAATTAGTAGTTAGTACTTGAAAGTTAGTAGTTAGTAGTAAATAAGTAGTAGTTAGTAGTAAATAGTTAGTAGTTAGTAGTTAGTATTTAGTAGTTAGTTGTTAGTAGTTAGTAGTTAATAGTTAGTAGCTAGTAGTTAGTAGTTAGTAGTTAGTAGTTAGTGGTTAGAATTTAGTAATTAGTAGTTAGTATTTAGTAGCTAGTAGTTAGTAGTTAGTAATTAGTAGTTAATACTTTGTAGTTAGTAATTAGTATTTAATAGTTAGTAAATAGTAGTTAGTAGTTAGTAGTTAGTAGTTAGTAGTTAGTAGTTAGTAGTTAGTAGTAAGTAGTTAGTGGTTAGAAGTTAGTAGTTAGTAGTGAGTAATTAGTAGTTATTACTTTGTAGTTAGTAAGTAGTAGTTAATAGTTAGTAGTTAGTAGTTAGTAGTTAGTAGTTAGTAGTTAGTAGTTAGTAGTTAGTAGCTAGTAGTAAGTAGTTAGTGGTTAGAAGTTAGTAGTTAGTAGTTAGTATTTAGTAGTTAGTAGTTAGTAGTTAGTAGTTAATAGTTAGTAGTTAGTAGTTAGTAGTTAGTAGTTATTAGTTAGTAGTTAGTATTTAGTAGTTAATAGTTAGTAGTTAGTAGTTAGTAGTTAGTGGTTAGTGGTAAGTAGTTAGTCGTGAGTAGTTAGTAGTTAGTAGATAGCAGTTAGTACTTAGTAGTTAGTAGTTAGTAGTTGGTAGTTAGTAGTTAGTAGTTAGTAGTTAGTAGTTAGTAGTTAGTAGTTAGTAAATAGTATTTAGTCGTTATTAGTTAGTAGTTAGTAGTTAGTAGTTAATATTTAGTAGTTAGTAGTTAGTAGTTAGTAGTTAGTAGTTAGTAGTTAGTAGTTATTAGTTAGTAGTTAATAGTTAGTAGTTAATAGTTAGTAGTTAGTAGTTAGTGGTTAGTGGTAAGTAGTTAGTCGTGAGTAGTTAGTAGTTAGTAGTTAGTAGTTAGTAGTTAGTAGTTAGTAGTTAGTAATTAGTAGTTAGTACTTGGTAGTTAGTAGTTAGTAGTAAATAGTAAGTAATTAGTAGTTAGTATTTAGTAGTTAGTAGTTAGTAGTTAGTAGTTAATAGTTAGTAGCTAGTAGTTAGTAGTTAGTAGTTAGTAGTTAGTAGTTAGTAGTTAGTAGTTAGTAGTTAGTGGTTAGAATTTAGTAATTAGTAGTTAGTATTTAGTAGCTAGTAGTTAGTAGTTAGTAATTAGTAGTTAATACTTTGTAGTTAGTAGTTAGTAGTTAATAGTTAGTAGCTAGTAGTTAGTAGTTAGTAGTTAGTACTTAATAGTTAGTAGTTAGTAGTTAGTGGATACTGGTTAGTAGCTAGTAGTTAGTTATTTTTAGTTAGTAGTTAGTAGTTAGTACTTTGTAATTAGTAGTAAGTAGTTAATAGTTAGTAGTTAGTAGTTAGTAGTTAGTAGTTATTAGTTAGTAGTTAGTATTTAGTAGTTAATAGTTAGTAGTTAGTAGTTAGTAGTTAGTGGTTAGTGGTAAGTAGTTAGTCGTGAGTAGTTAGTAGATAGCAGTTAGTACTTAGTAGTTAGTAGTTAGTAGTTGGTAGTTAGTAGTTAGTAGTTAGTAGTTAGTAGTTAGTAGTTAGTAAATAGTATTTAGTCGTTATTAGTTAGTAGTTAGTAGTTAGTAGTTAATATTTAGTAGTTAGTAGTTAGTAGTTAGTAGTTAGTAGTTAGTAGTTATTAGTTAGTAGTTAATAGTTAGTAGTTAATAGTTAGTAGTTAGTAGTTAGTGGTTAGTGGTAAGTAGTTAGTCGTGAGTAGTTAGTAGTTAGTAGTTAGTAGTTAGTAGTTAGTAGTTAGTAATTAGTAGTTAGTACTTGGTAGTTAGTAGTTAGTAGTAAATAGTTAGTAGTTAGTATTTAGTAGTTAGTAGTTAGTAGTTAGTAGTTAATAGTTAGTAGCTAGTAGTTAGTAGTTAGTAGTTAGTAGTTAGTAGTTAGTAGTTAGTAGTTAGTAGTTAGTAGTAAGTAGTTAGTGGTTAGAAGTTAGTAGTTAGTAGTTAGTAATTAGTAGTTATTACTTTGTAGTTAGTAAGTAGTGGTTAATAGTTAGTAGTTAATAGTTAGTAGTTAGTAGTTAGTAGTAACTACTTAGTAGTTAGTGGTTAGCGATTAGTTGCTAGAAGTTAGTATTTAGTAGTTATTAGATAAAAGTTAGTAGTTAGTAGCTAGTAGTTAATAATTAGTAGTTAGTACTTTTTAGTTAGTAGTTAGTAGTTAATATTTAGTAGTTAGTAGTTAGTGGTTAGAAGTTAGTAGTTAGTAGTTAGTAGTTAGTAGTTAGTAGTTAGCAGTTAGTAGTTAGTAGTTAGTAGTTAGTAGTAAGTAGTTAGTGGTTAGAAGTTAGTAGTTAGTAGTGAGTAATTAGCAGTTATTACTTTGTAGTTAGTAAGTAGTAGTTAATAGTTAGTAGTTAGTAGTTAGTAGTTAGTAGTTAGTAGTTAGTAGTTAGTAGTTAGTAGTTAGCAGTGAGTAGTTAGTGGTTAGAAGTTAGTAGTTAGTAGTTAGTATTTAGTAGTTAGTAGTTAGTAGTTAGTAGTTAATAGTTAGTAGTTAGTAGATAGTAGTTAGTAGTTATTAGTTAGTAGTTAGTATTTAGTAGTTAATAGTTAGTAGTTAGTAGTTAGTAGTTAGTGGTTAGTGGTAAGTAGTTAGTCGTGAGTAGTTAGTAGATAGCAGTTAGTACTTAGTAATTAGTAGTTAGTAGTTGGTAGTTAGTAGTTAGTAGTTAGTAGTTAGTAGTTAGTAGTTAGTAGTTAGTAAATAGTATTTAGTCGTTATTAGTTAGTAGTTAGTAGTTAGTAGTTAATATTTAGTAGTTAGTAGTTAGTAGTTAGTAGTTAGTAGTTAGTAGTTATTAGTTAGTAGTTAATAGTTAGTAGTTAATAGTTAGTAGTTAGTAGTTAGTGGTTAGTGGTAAGTAGTTAGTCGTGAGTAGTTAGTAGTTAGTAGTTAGTAGTTAGTAGTTAGTAGTTAGTAGTTAGTAGTTAGTAGTTAGTAATTAGTAGTTAGTACTTGGTAGTTAGTAGTTAGTAGTAAATAGTTAGTAGTTAGTAGTTAGTATTTAGTAGTTAGTGGTTAGAATTTAGTAATTAGTAGTTAGTATTTAGTAGCTAGTAGTTAGTAGTTAGTAATTAGTAGTTAATACTTTGTAGTTAGTAGTTAGTATTTAATAGTTAGTAAATAGTAGTTAGTAGTTAGTAGTTAGTAGTTAGTGGTTAGAATTTAGTAATTAGTAGTTAGTATTTAGTAGCTAGTAGTTAGTAGTTAGTAATTAGTAGTTAATACTTTGTAGTTAGTAGTTAGTATTTAATAGTTAGTAAATAGTAGTTAGTAGTTAGTAGTTAGTAGTTAGTAGTTAGTAGTTAGTAGTAAGTAGTTAGTGGTTAGAAGTTAGTAGTTAGTAGTTAGTAGTTAGTAGTTATTAGTTAGTAGTTAATAGTTAGTAGTTAATAGTTAGTAGTTAGTAGTTAGTGGTTAGTGGTAAGTAGTTATTCGTGAGTAGTTAGTAGTTAGTAGTTAGTAGTTAGTAGTTAGTAGTTAGTAGTTAGTAGTTAGTAGTTAGTAGTTAGTAGTTAGTAATTAGTAGTTAGTACTTGGTAGTTAGTAGTTAGTAGTAAATAGTTAGTAGTTAGTAGTTAGTAGTTAGTATTTAGTAGTTAGTAGTTAGTAGTTAGTAGTTAATAGTTAGTAGCTAGTAGTTAGTAGTTAGTAGTTAGTAGTTAGTAGTTAGTAGTTAGTGGTTAGAATTTAGTAATTAGTAGTTAGTATTTAGTAGCTAGTAGTTAGTAGTTAGTAATTAGTAGTTAATACTTTGTAGTAGGTAGTTAGTATTTAATAGTTAGTAAATAGTAGTTAGTAGTTAGTAGTTAGTAGTTAGTAGTTAGTAGTTAGTAGTTAGTAGTTAGTAGTTAGTAGTTAGTAGTTAGTAATTAGTAGTTAGTACTTGGTAGTTAGTAGTTAGTAGTAAATAGTTAGTAGTTAGTAGTTAGTATTTAGTAGTTAGTAGTTAGTAGTTAATAGTTAGTAGCTAGTAGTTAGTAGTTAGTAGTTAGTAGTTAGTAGTTAGTATTTAGTAGTTAGTAGTTAGTAGTTAGTAGTTAATAGTTAGTAGCTAGTAGTTAGTAGTTAGTAGTTAGTAGTTAGTAGTTAGTAGTTAGTAGTTAGTAGTTAGTAGTTAGTGGTTAGAATTTAGTAATTAGTAGTTAGTATTTAGTAGCTAGTAGTTAGTAGTTAGTAATTAGTAGTTAATACTTTGTAGTTAGTAGTTAGTATTTAATAGTTAGTAAATAGTAGTTAGTAGTTAGTAGTTAGTAGTTAGTAGTTAGTAGTTAGTAGTTAGTAGTTAGTAGTTAATAGTTAGTAGTTAATAGTTAGTAGTTAGTAGTTAGTAGTTAGTAGTTAGTAGTAACTAGTTAGTAGTTAGTGGTTAGCGGTTAGTTGCGAGAAATTAGTATTTAGTAGTTATTAGATAAAAGTTAGTAGTTACTAGCTAGTAGTTAATAATTAGTAGTTAGTACTTTTTAGTTAGTAGTTAGTAGTTAATAGTTAGTAGTTAGTAGTTAGTGGTTCGAAGTTAGTAGTTAGTAGTTAGTAGTTAGTAGTTAGTAGTTAGTAGTTAGTAGTTAGTAGTTAGCAGTTAGTAGTTAGTAATTAGTAGTTAGTACTTTGTAGTTAGTAGTTAGTAGTTAATAATTAGTAGTTAGTAGTTAGTAGTTAGTAGTTAGTAGTTAGTAGTTAGTAGTAAGTAGTTAGTAGTTAGTGGTTAGTGGTTAGTTGCTAGTAGTTAGTAGTTAGTAGTTAGTAGTTAAAAGTTAGTAGTTAGTAGTTAGTAGTTAGTAGTTAGTGGTTAGAAGTTAGTAGTTAGTAGTTAGTAGTTAGTAGTTAGTAGTTAGTAATTAGTAGTTAACACTTTGTAGTTAGTAGTTAGGAGTTAATAGTTAGTAGTTAGTAGTTAGTAGTTAGTAGTTAGTAGTTATTAGTTAATAGTTAGCAGTTAGTAGTTAATAGTTAGTAGTTAGTAGTTAGTGGTTAGTGGTTAGTAGCTAGTAGATAGTAGTTTGTAGTTAGTAGTTTTAAGTTAGTAGTTAGCAGTTAGTAGTTAGTAGTTAGTAGTTAGTAGTTAGTAGTTAGTGGTTAGAAGTTGGTAGTTAATAGTTAGTAGTTAGTAGTTAGTAGTTAGTAGTTAAGAGTTAGTAGTAAGTAGTTAGTGGTTAGAAGTTAGTAGTTAGTAGTTAGTAGTTAGTAGTTAGTAATTAGTAGTTAGTACTTTGTAGTTAGTAGTTAGTAGTTAATAATTAGTAGTTAGTAGTTAGTGGTTAGTAGTTAGTAGTTAGTAGTTAGTAGTTAGTGGCTAGAAGTTAGTGGTTAGTAGTTAGTAGTTAGTAGTTAGTAGTTAGTGGTTAGAAGTTAGTAGTTAGTTGTTAGTAGTTAGTAGTTAGCAGTTAGTAGTTAGTAGTTAATATTTAGTAGTTAGTAGTTAGTAGTTAGTGGTTAGTGGTTAGTGGCTAGTAGATAGTAGTTAGTAGTTAGTAGTTTTAAGTTAGTAGTTAGCAGTTAGTAGTTAGTAGTTAGTAGTTAGTAGTTAGTAGTTAGTGGTTAGAAGTTGGTAGTTAATATATAGTAGTTAGTAGTTAGTAGTTAGTAGTTAAGAGTTAGTAGTAAGTAGTTAGTGGTTAGAAGTTAGTAGTTAGTAGTTAGTAGTTGGTAATTAGTAGTTAGTACTTTGTAGTTAGTAGTTAGTAGTTAATAGTTAGTAGTTAGTAGTTAGTGGTTAGTAGTTAGTAGTTAGTAGTTAGTAGTTAGTAGTTAGTGGCTAGAAGTTAGTGGTTAGTAGTTAGTAGTTAGTAGTTAGTAGTTAGTTGTTAGAAGTTAGTAGTTAGTTGTTAGTAGTTAGTAGTTAGCAGTTAGTAGTTAGTAGTTAATATTTAGTAGTTAGTAGTTAGTAGTTAGTGGTTAGTGGTTAGGAGATAGTAGTTAGTAGTTTGTAGTTAGTAGTTAGTAGTTAGTAGTTAGTAGTTAAAAGTTAGTAAATAGTAGTTAGAAGTTAGTAGTTAGTAGTTAGTAGTTAGTAGTTAGTAGTTAGTAGTTAGTAATTAGTAGTTAGTAGTTAGTAGTTAGTAGTTAGTAGTTAGTAATTAGTAGTTAGTACTTTGTAGTTAGTAGTTAGTAGTTAATAGTTAGTAGTTAGTAGTTAGTGGTTAGTAGTTAGTAGTTAGTAGTTAGTAGTTAGTAGTTAGTGGCTAGAAGTTAGTGGTTAGTAGTTAGTAGTTATTAGTTAGTAGTTAGTGGTTAGAAGTTAGTAGTTAGTTGTTAGTAGTTAGTAGTTAGCAGTTAGTAGTTAGTAGTTAATATTTAGTAGTTAGTAGTTAGTAGTTAGTGGTTAGTGGTTAGGAGCTAGTAGTTAGTAGTTTGTAGTTAGTAGTTAGTAGTTAGTAGTTAGTAGTTAAAAGTTAGTAAATAGTAGTTAGAAGTTATTAGTTAGAAGTTAGTAGTTAGTAGTTAGTAGTTAGTAGTTAGTAGTTAGTAGTTAGTAGTTAGTAATTAGTAGTTAGTAGTTTGTTGTTAGTAGTTAGTAATTAGTAGTTAGTGCTTTGTAGTGAGTAGTTATTAGTTAATAGTTAGTAGTTAGTAGTTAGTAGTTAGTAGTTAGTATTTAGTAATTAGTAGTTAGTAGTTAGTAGTTATTAGTTAGTAGTTAGTAGTTAGTAGTTAGTGGTTAGTGGTTAGGAGCTAGTAGTTAGTAGTTTGTATTTAGTAGTTAGTAGTTAGTAGTTAGTAGTTAAAAGTTAGTAAATAGTAGTTAGAAGTTAGTAGTTAGTAGTTAGTAGTTAGTAGTTAGTAGTTAGTAGTTAGTAGTTAGTAGTTAGTAATTAGTAGTTAGTAGTTTGTTGTTAGTAGTTAGTAGTTAGTAATTAGTAGTTAATAATTTGTAGTTAGTAGTTAGCAGTTAGTAGTCAGTAGTTAGAAGTTAGTAGTTATTAGTTAGTAGTTAGTAGTTAGTAGTTAGTGGTTAGTAGTTAGTAGTTAGTAGTTAGTAATTAGTAGTTAATAATTTGTAGTTAGTAGTTAGCAGTTAGCAGTCAGTAGTTAGAAGTTAGTAGTTATTAGTTAGTAGTTAGTAGTTATTAGTTAGTAGTTAGTAGTTAGTAGTTTGTAGTTAGTAGTTAGTAGTTAGTAATTAGTAGTTAGTAGTCTGTTGTTAGTAGTTAGTAATTAGTAGTTAGTAGTTAGTAGTTAGTAGTTAGTAGTTAAAAGTTAGTAAATAGTAGTTAGAAGTTAGTAGTTAGTAGTTAGTAGTTAGTAGTTAGTAGTTAGTAGTTAGTAATTAGTAGTTAGTAGTTTGTTGTTAGTAGTTAGTAGTTAGTAATTAGTAGTTAATAATTTGTAGTTAGTAGTTAGCAGTTAGTAGTCAGTAGTTAGTAGTTAGTTGTTAGTAGTTAGTAGTTTGTTGTTAGTAGTTAGTAATTAGTAGTTAGTGCTTTGTAGTGAGTAGTTATTAGTTAATAGTTAGTAGTTAGTAGTTAGTAGTTAGTAGTTAGTAGTTAGTAGTTAGTAATTAGTAGTTAGTAGTTTGTTGTTAGTAGTTAGTAATTAGTAGTTAGTGCTTTGTAGTGAGTAGTTATTAGTTAATAGTTAGTAGTTAGTAGTTAGTAGTTAGTAGTTAGTATTTAGTAATTAGTAGTTAGTAGTTAGTAGTTATTAGTTAGTAGTTAGTAGTTAGTAGTTAGTGGTTAGTGGTTAGGAGCTAGTAGTTAGTAGTTTGTATTTAGTAGTTAGTAGTTAGTAGTTAGTAGTTAAAAGTTAGTAAATAGTAGTTAGAAGTTAGTAGTTAGTAGTTAGTAGTTAGTAGTTAGTAGTTAGTAGTTAGTAGTTAGTAGTTAGTAATTAGTAGTTAGTAGTTTGTTGTTAGTAGTTAGTAGTTAGTAATTAGTAGTTAATAATTTGTAGTTAGTAGTTAGCAGTTAGTAGTCAGTAGTTAGAAGTTAGTAGTTATTAGTTAGTAGTTAGTAGTTAGTAGTTAGTGGTTAGTAGTTAGTAGTTAGTAGTTAGTAATTAGTAGTTAATAATTTGTAGTTAGTAGTTAGCAGTTAGCAGTCAGTAGTTAGAAGTTAGTAGTTATTAGTTAGTAGTTAGTAGTTATTAGTTAGTAGTTAGTAGTTAGTAGTTTGTAGTTAGTAGTTAGTAGTTAGTAATTAGTAGTTAGTAGTCTGTTGTTAGTAGTTAGTAATTAGTAGTTAGTAGTTAGTAGTTAGTAGTTAGTAGTTAAAAGTTAGTAAATAGTAGTTAGAAGTTAGTAGTTAGTAGTTAGTAGTTAGTAGTTAGTAGTTAGTAGTTAGTAATTAGTAGTTAGTAGTTTGTTGTTAGTAGTTAGTAGTTAGTAATTAGTAGTTAATAATTTGTAGTTAGTAGTTAGCAGTTAGTAGTCAGTAGTTAGTAGTTAGTTGTTATTAGTTAGTAGTTAGTAGTTAGTAGTTAGTAGTTAGTAGTTAGTAGTTAGTAGTTAGTAATTAGTAGTTAATAATTTGTAGTTAGTAGTTAGTAGTTAGTAGTCAGTAGTTAGTAGTTAGTAGTTATTAGTTAGTAGTTAGTAGTTAGTAGTTAGTAGTTAGTAGTTAGTAGTTAGTAGTTAGTAGTTAGTAGTTAGTAATTAGTAGTTAGTAGTTTGTTGTTAGTAGTTAGTAGTTAGTAATTAGTAGTTAATAATTTGTAGTTAGTAGTTAGCAGTTAGTAGTCAGTAGTTAGAAGTTAGTAGTTATTAGTTAGTAGTTAGTAGTTAGTAGTTAGTGGTTAGTAGTTAGTAGTTAGTAGTTAGTAATTAGTAGTTAATAATTTGTAGTTAGTAGTTAGCAGTTAGTAGTCAGTAGTTAGTAGTTAGTAGTTATTAGTTAGTAGTTAGTAGTTAGTAGTTTGTAGTTAGTAGTTAGTAGTTAGTAATTAGTAGTTAGTAGTTTGTTGTTAGTAGTTAGTAATTAGTAGTTAGTAGTTAGTAGTTAGTAGTTAGTAGTTAAAAGTTAGTAAATAGTAGTTAGAAGTTAGTAGTTATTAGTTAGTAGTTAGTAGTTAGTAGTTAGTAGTTAGTAATTAGTAGTTTGTTGTTAGTAGTTAGTAGTTAGTAATTAGTAGTTAATAATTTGTAGTTAGTAGTTAGCAGTTAGTAGTCAGTAGTTAGTAGTTAGTTGTTATTAGTTAGTAGTTAGTAGTTAGTAGTTAGTAGTTAGTAGTTAGTAGTTAGTAGTTAGTAGTTAGTAGTTAGTAATTAGTAGTTAATAATTTGTAGTTAGTAGTTAGTAGTTAGTAGTCAGTAGTTAGTAGTTAGTAGTTATTAGTTAGTAGTTAGTAGTTAGTAGTTAGTAGTTAGTGGCTAGAAGTTAGTGGTTAGTAGTTAGTAGTTAGTAGTTAGTAGTTAGTGGTTAGAAGTTAGTAGTTAGTTGTTAGTAGTTAGTAGTTAGCAGTTAGTAGTTAGTAGTTAATATTTATTAGTTAGTAGTTAGTAGTTAGTGGTTAGTGGTTAGGAGCTAGTAGTTAGTAGTTTGTAGTTAGTAGTTAGTATTTAGTAGTTAGTAGTTAAAAGTTAGTAAATAGTAGTTAGAAATTAGTAGTTAGAAGTTAGTAGTTAGTAGTTAGTAGTTAGTAGTTAGTAGTTAGTAGTTAGTAGTTAGTAGTTAGTAGTTAGTAGTTAGTAGTTAGTAGTTAGTAGTTTGTTGTTAGTAGTTAGTAATTAGTAGTTAGTGCTTTGTAGTGAGTAGTTAGTAGTTAATAGTTAGTAGTTAGTAGTTAGTAGTTAGTAGTTAGTATTTAGTAATTAGTAGTTAGTAGTTAGTAGTTATTAGTTAGTAGTTAGTAGTTAGTAGTTAATATTTAGTAGTTAGTAGTTAGTGGTTAGTGGTTAGGAGCTAGTAGTTAGTAGTTTGTAGTTAGTAGTTAGTAGTTAGTAGTTAGTAGTTAGTAGTTAAAAGTTAGTAAATAGTAGTTAGAAGTTAGTAGTTAGTAGTTAATAGTTAGTAGTTAGTAGTTAGTAGTTAGTAATTAGTAGTTAGTAGTTTGTTGTTAGTAGTTAGCAGTTAGTAGTCAGTAGTTAGTAGTTAGTAGTTATTAGTTAGTAGTTAGTAGTTAGTAGTTAGTAGTTAGTGGTTAGTAGTTAGTAGTTAGTAGTTAGTAATTAGTAGTTAATAATTTGTAGTTAGTAGTTAGCAGTTAGTAGTCAGTAGTTAGTAGTTAGTAGTTATTAGTTAGTAGTTAGTAGTTAGTTGTTTGTAGTTAGTAGTTAGTAGTTAATAGTTAGTAGTTAAAAATTAGTAGTTAGTAGTTAGTAGTTAGTAATTAGTAGTTAATAATTTGTAGTTAGTAGTTAGCAGTTAGTAGTCAGTAGTTAGTAGTTATTAGTTAGTAGTTAGTAGTTAGTAGTTAGTGGTTAGAAGTTAGTAGTTAGTTGTTAGTAGTTAGTAGTTAGCAGTTAGTAGTTAGTAGTTTTTTGTTAGTAGTTAGTAATTAGTAGTTAGTACTTTGTAGTGAGTAGTTAGTAGTTAATAGTTAGTAGTTAGTAGTTAGTAGTTAGTAGTC
Organism: Convolutriloba macropyga; assembly: GCF_964194025.1. Taxonomy (NCBI): domain Eukaryota; kingdom Metazoa; phylum Xenacoelomorpha; order Acoela; family Convolutidae; genus Convolutriloba; species Convolutriloba macropyga. Next base: position 22,290,253 of record NC_134482.1, read on the forward strand.
AGTAGTTAGTAGTTAGTAGTTATTAGTTAGTAGTTAGTAGTTAGTAGTTAGTAGTTAGTGGCTAGAAGTTAGTGGTTAGTAGTTAGTAGTTAGTAGTTAGTAGTTAGTGGTTAGAAGTTAGTAGTTAGTTGTTAGTAGTTAGTAGTTAGCAGTTAGTAGTTAGTAGTTAATATTTATTAGTTAGTAGTTAGTAGTTAGTGGTTAGTGGTTAGGAGCTAGTAGTTAGTAGTTTGTAGTTAGTAGTTAGTATTTAGTAGTTAGTAGTTAAAAGTTAGTAAATAGTAGTTAGAAATTAGTAGTTAGAAGTTAGTAGTTAGTAGTTAGTAGTTAGTAGTTAGTAGTTAGTAGTTAGTAGTTAGTAGTTAGTAGTTAGTAGTTAGTAGTTAGTAGTTTGTTGTTAGTAGTTAGTAATTAGTAGTTAGTGCTTTGTAGTGAGTAGTTAGTAGTTAATAGTTAGTAGTTAGTAGTTAGTAGTTAGTAGTTAGTATTTAGTAATTAGTAGTTAGTAGTTAGTAGTTATTAGTTAGTAGTTAGTAGTTAGTAGTTAATATTTAGTAGTTAGTAGTTAGTGGTTAGTGGTTAGGAGCTAGTAGTTAGTAGTTTGTAGTTAGTAGTTAGTAGTTAGTAGTTAGTAGTTAGTAGTTAAAAGTTAGTAAATAGTAGTTAGAAGTTAGTAGTTAGTAGTTAATAGTTAGTAGTTAGTAGTTAGTAGTTAGTAATTAGTAGTTAGTAGTTTGTTGTTAGTAGTTAGCAGTTAGTAGTCAGTAGTTAGTAGTTAGTAGTTATTAGTTAGTAGTTAGTAGTTAGTAGTTAGTAGTTAGTGGTTAGTAGTTAGTAGTTAGTAGTTAGTAATTAGTAGTTAATAATTTGTAGTTAGTAGTTAGCAGTTAGTAGTCAGTAGTTAGTAGTTAGTAGTTATTAGTTAGTAGTTAGTAGTTAGTTGTTTGTAGTTAGTAGTTAGTAGTTAATAGTTAGTAGTTAAAAATTAGTAGTTAGTAGTTAGTAGTTAGTAATTAGTAGTTAATAATTTGTAGTTAGTAGTTAGCAGTTAGTAGTCAGTAGTTAGTAGTTATTAGTTAGTAGTTAGTAGTTAGTAGTTAGTGGTTAGAAGTTAGTAGTTAGTTGTTAGTAGTTAGTAGTTAGCAGTTAGTAGTTAGTAGTTTTTTGTTAGTAGTTAGTAATTAGTAGTTAGTACTTTGTAGTGAGTAGTTAGTAGTTAATAGTTAGTAGTTAGTAGTTAGTAGTTAGTATTTAGTAATTAGTAGTTAGTAGTTAGTAGTTATTAGTTAGTAGTTAGTAGTTAGTAGTTAATATTTAGTAGTTAGTAGTTAGTAGTTAGTGGTTAGTGGTTAGGAGCTAGTAGTTAGTAGTTTGTAGTTAGTAGTTAGTAGTTAGTAGTTAGTAGTTAAAAGTTAGTAAATAGTAGTTAGAAGTTAGTAGTTAGTAGTTAGTAGTTAGTAGTTAGTAGTTAGTAGTTAGTAGTTAGTAGTTAGTCATTAGTATTTAGTAGTTTGTTGTTAGTAGTTAGTAGTTAGTAATTAGTAGTTAATAATTTGTAGTTAGTAGTTAGCAGTTAGTAGTCAGTAGTTAGTAGTTAGTAGTTATTAGTTAGTAGTTAGTAGTTAGTAGTTAGTAGTTAGTGGTTAGTAGTTAGTAGTTAGTAGTTAGTAATTAGTAGTTAATAATTTGTAGTTAGTAGTTAGCAGTTAGTAGTCAGTAGTTAGTAGTTAGTAGTTATTAGTTAGTAGTTAGTAGTTAGTTGTTTGTAGTTAGTAGTTAGTAGTTAATAGTTAGTAGTTAAAAATTAGTAGTTAGTAGTTAGTAGTTAGTAGTTAGTAATTAGTAGTTAATAATTTGTAGTTAGTAGTTAGCAGTTAGTAGTTAGTAGTTATTAGTTAGTAGTTAGTAGTTAGTAGTTAGTAGTTAGTAGTTAGTAGTTAGTAGTTAGTAGTTAGTAGTTAGTGGTTAGAAGTTAGTAGTTAGTTGTTAGTAGTTAGTAGTTAGCAGTTAGTAGTTAGTAGTTTTTTGTTAGTAGTTAGTAATTAGTAGTTAGTACTTTGTAGTGAGTAGTTAGTAGTTAATAGTTAGTAGTTAGTAGTTAGTAGTTAGTATTTAGTAATTAGTAGTTAGTAGTTAGTAGTTATTAGTTAGTAGTTAGTAGTTAGTAGTTAGTAGTTAGTAGTTAGTAGTTAGTAGTTAGTAGTTAGTAGTTAGTCATTAGTAGTTAGTAGTTTGTTGTTAGTAGTTAGTAGTTAGTAATTAGTAGTTAATAATTTGTAGTTAGTAGTTAGCAGTTAGTAGTCAGTAGTTAGTAGTTAGTAGTTATTAGTTAGTAGTTAGTAGTTAGTAGTTAGTAGTTAGTGGTTAGTAGTTAGTAGTTAGTAGTTAGTAATTAGTAGTTAATAATTTGTAGTTAGTAGTTAGCAGTTAGTAGTCAGTAGTTAGTAGTTAGTAGTTATTAGTTAGTAGTTAGTAGTTAGTTGTTTGTAGTTAGTAGTTAGTAGTTAATAGTTAGTAGTTAAAAATTAGTAGTTAGTAGTTAGTAGTTAGTAGTTAGTAATTAGTAGTTAATAATTTGTAGTTAGTAGTTAGCAGTTAGTAGTTAGTAGTTATTAGTTAGTAGTTAGTAGTTAGTAGTTAGTAGTTAGTAGTTAGTAGTTAGTAGTTAGTAGTTAGTAGTTAGTAGTTAGTGGTTAGAAGTTAGTAGTTAGTTGTTAGTAGTTAGTAGTTAGCAGTTAGTAGTTAGTAGTTTTTTGTTAGTAGTTAGTAATTAGTAGTTAGTACTTTGTAGTGAGTAGTTAGTAGTTAATAGTTAGTAGTTAGTAGTTAGTAGTTAGTATTTAGTAATTAGTAGTTAGTAGTTAGTAGTTATTAGTTAGTAGTTAGTAGTTAGTAGTTAATATTTAGTAGTTAGTAGTTAGTAGTTAGTGGTTAGTGGTTAGGAGCTAGTAGTTAGTAGTTTGTAGTTAGTAGTTAGTAGTTAGTAGTTAGTAGTTAAAAGTTAGTAAATAGTAGTTAGAAGTTAGTAGTTAGTAGTTAGTAGTTAGTAGTTAGTAGTTAGTAGTTAGTAGTTAGTAGTTAGTCATTAGTAGTTAGTAGTTTGTTGTTAGTAGTTAGTAGTTAGTAATTAGTAGTTAATAATTTGTAGTTAGTAGTTAGCAGTTAGTAGTCAGTAGTTAGTAGTTAGTAGTTATTAGTTAGTAGTTAGTAGTTAGTAGTTAGTAGTTAGTGGTTAGTAGTTAGTAGTTAGTAGTTAGTAATTAGTAGTTAATAATTTGTAGTTAGTAGTTAGCAGTTAGTAGTCAGTAGTTAGTAGTTAGTAGTTATTAGTTAGTAGTTAGTAGTTAGTTGTTTGTAGTTAGTAGTTAGTAGTTAATAGTTAGTAGTTAAAAATTAGTAGTTAGTAGTTAGTAGTTAGTAGTTAGTAATTAGTAGTTAATAATTTGTAGTTAGTAGTTAGCAGTTAGTAGTTAGTAGTTATTAGTTAGTAGTTAGTAGTTAGTAGTTAGTAGTTAGTAGTTAGTAGTTAGTAGTTAGTAGTTAGTAGTTAGTAGTTAGTAGTTAGTGGTTAGAAGTTAGTAGTTAGTTGTTAGTAGTTAGTAGTTAGCAGTTAGTAGTTAGTAGTTTTTGTTAGTAGTTAGTAATTAGTAGTTAGTACTTTGTAGTGAGTAGTTAGTAGTTAATAGTTAGTAGTTAGTAGTTAGTAGTTAGTATTTAGTAATTAGTAGTTAGTAGTTAGTAGTTATTAGTTAGTAGTTAGTAGTTAGTAGTTAATATTTAGTAGTTAGTAGTTAGTAGTTAGTGGTTAGTGGTTAGCAGCTAGTAGTTAGTAGTTTGTAGTTAGTAGTTAGTAGTTAGTAGTTAGTAGTTAAAAGTTAGTAGTTAGTAGTTAGAAGTTAGTAGTTAGTAGTTAGTAGTTAGTAGTTAGTAGTTCGTAGTTAGTAATTAGTAGTTAGTAGTTTGTTGTTAGTAGTAAGTAGTTAATAGTTATTAGTTAGTAGTTAGTAGTTAGTAGTTAGTAGTTAGAACTAGTAGTTAGTAGTTTGTAGTTAGTAGTGAGTAGTTATTAGTTAGTAGTTAGTAGTTACTAGTTAGTATTTAGTAGTTAGTAGTTAGTAGTAGTGGTTAGTGATTAGTAGCTAGTAGTTAGTAGTTAGTAGTTAGTAGTTAGTAATTAGTAGTTAATAATTTGTAGTTAGTAGTTAGCAGTTAGTAGTCAGTAGTTAGTAGTTAGTAGTTATTAGTTAGTAGTTAGTAGTTAGTAGTTAGTAGTTAGTGGTTAGTAGTTAGTAGTTAGTAGTTAGTAAATAATAGTTATTAGTTATTAGTTAGTAGTTAGTAGATAATAGTTAGTAGTTAGTAGTTAGTAGTTAGTAGTTATTAGTTAGTAGTTAGTAGTTAGTAGTTAATATTTTGTAGTTAGTAGTTAGTAGTTAGTAGTTAGTAGTTAGTAGTTAGTAGTTATTAGTTAGTAGTTAATAGTTAGTAGTTAATAGTTAGTAGTTAGTAGTTAATAGTTAGTGGTTAGTGGTAAGTAGTTAGTCGTGAGTAGTTAGTAGTTAGTAGTTAGTAGTTAGTACTTAGTAGTTAGTAGTTAGTAGTTAGTAGTTAGTAGTTAGTAGTTAGTAGTTAGTAGTTAGTAGTTAGTGGTTAGAATTTAGCAATTAGTAGTTAGTATTTAGTACCTAGTAGTTAGTAGTTAGTAATTAGTAGTTAATACTTTGTAGTTAGTAGTTAGTATTTAATAGTTAGTAGTAAGTAGTTAGTAGTGAGTAGTTAGTAGTTAGTAGTTAGTAGTTAGTAGTTAGTAGTAAGTAGTTAGTGGTTAGAAGTTAGTAGTTAGTAGTTAGTAATTAGTAGTTAGTACTTTGTAGTTAGTAAGAAGTAGTTAATAGTTAGTAGTTAGTAGTTAGTAGTTTGTAGTTAGTAGTAACTAGTTAGTAGTTAGTGGTTAGTGGTTAGTTGCTAGTAGTTAGTATTTAGTAGTTAGTAGTTAAAAGTTAGTAGTTAGTAGTTAGTAGTTAGTGGTTAGAAGTTAGTAGTTGGTAGTTAGTAGTTAGTAGTTAGTAGTTAGTAGTTAGTAGTTAGTAGTTAGTAGTTAGTAGTTAGTAGTTAGTAGTTAGTAGTTAGTAGTTAGTAGTTAGTAGTTAGTAGTTAGTAATTAGTAGTTAGTACTTTGTAGTTAGTAGTTAGTAGTTAGTAGTTAGTAGTTAATAGTTAGTAGTTAGTAGTTAGTAGTTAGTAGTTAGTAGTTAGTAGTTAGTAGTTAGTAGTAAGTAGTTAGTAGTTAGTGGTTAGAAGTTAATAGTTAGTAGTTAGTAGTTAGTAGTTAGTAGTTAGTAGTTAGTAGTTAGTAGTTAGTAGTAAGTAATTAGTAGTTAGTACTTTGTAGTTAGTAGTTAGTAGTTAATAGTTAGTAGTTAGTAGTTAGTAGTTAGTAGTTAGTAGTAAGTAGTTAGTAGTTAGTGGTTAGTGGTTAGTTGCTAGTAGTTAGTAGTTAGTAGTTAGTAGTTAAAAGTTAGTAGTTTGTAGTTAGTAGTTAGTAGTTAGTGGTTAGAAGTTAGTAGTTAGTAGTTAGTAGTTAGTAGTTAGTAGTTAGTAGTTAGTGGTTAGAAGTTAGTTGTTAGTAGTTAGTAGTTAGTAGTTAGTAGTTAGTAGTTAGTAGTTAGTAGTTAGTAGTTAGTAGTTAGTAATTAGTAGTTAGTACTTTGTAGTTAGTAGTTAGTAGTTAATAGTTAGTAGTTAGTAGTTAGTAGTTAGTAGTTAGTAGTAAGTAGTTAGTAGTTAGTGGTTAGTGGTTAGTTGCCAGTAGTTAGTAGTTAGTAGTTAGTAGTTAAAAGTTAGTAGTTAGTAGTTAGTAGTTAGTAGTTAGTGGTTAGAAGTTAGTAGTTAGTAGTTAGTAGTTAGCAGTTAGTAGTTAGTAGTTACTAATTAGTAGTTAATACTTTGTAGTTAGTAGTTAGTAGTTAATAGTTAGTAGTTAGTAGTTAGTAGTTAGTAGTTATTAGTTAATAGTTAGTAGTTAGTAGTTAATAGTTAGTAGTTAGTAGTTAGTGGTTAGTGGTTAGTAGCTAGTAGATAGTAGTTTGTAGTTAGTAGTTTTTAGTTAGTAGTCAGTAGTTAATAGTTATTAGTTAGTAGTTAGTGGTTAGAAGTTAGTAGTTAGTAGTTAGTATTTATTAGTTAGTAGTTAGTAGTTAGTTATTAGTAGTTAGTAGTTAGTAGTTAGTAGTTAGTAATTAGTAGTTAGTACTTTGTAGTTAGTAGTTAGTAGTTAATAATTAGTAGTTAGTAGTTAGTAGTTAGTAGTTAGTAGTTAGTAGTTAGTAGTTAGTAGTTAGTAGTTAGCAGTTAGTAGTAAGTAGTTAGTAGTTAGTGGTTAGTGGTTAGTTGCTAGTAGTTAGTAGTTAGTAGTTAGTAGTTAAAAGTTAGTAGTTAGTAGTTAGTAGTTAGTAGTTAGTGGTTAGAAGTTAGTAGTTAGTAGTTAGTAGTTAGTAGTTAGTAGTTAGTAGTTAGTAATTAGTAGTTAATACTTTGTAGTTAGTAGTTAGTTGTTAATAGATAGTAGTTAGTAGTTAGTAGTTAGTAGTTAGTAGTTAGTAGTTAGTAGTAAGTAGTTAGTAGATAGTGGTTAGTGGTTAGTTGCTAGTAGTTAGTAGTTAGTAGTTAGTAGTTAAAAGTTAGTAGTTAGTAGTTAGTAGTTAGTAGTTAGTGGTTAGAAGTTAGTAGTTAGTAGTTAGTAGTTAGTAGTTAGTAGTTAGTAGTTAGTGGTTAGAAGTTAGTAGTTAGTAGTTAGTAGTTAGTAGTTAGTAGTTAGTAGTTAGTAGTTAGTAGTTAGTAATTAGTAGTTAGTACTTTGTAGCTAGTAGTTAGTAGTTAATAGTTAGTAGTTAGTAGTTAGTAGTTAGTAGTTAGTAGTTAGTAGTTAGTAGTTAGTAGTTAGTAGTAAGTAGTTAGTAGTTAGTGGTTAGTGGTTAGTTGCTAGTAGTTAGTAGTTAGTAGTTAGTAGTTAAAAGTTAGTAGTTAGTAGTTAGTAGTTAGTAGTTAGTGGTTAGAAGTTAGTAGTTAGTAGTTAGTAGTTAGTAGTTAGTAGTTACTAATTAGTAGTTAATACTTTGTAGTTAGTAGTTAGTAGTTAATAGTTAGTAGTTAGTAGTTAGTAGTTAGTAGTTATTAGTTAATAGTTAGTAGTTAGTAGTAAGTAGTTAGTAGTTAGTGGTTAGTGGTTAGTTGCTAGTAGTTAGTAGTTTAGTATTTAGTAGTTAAAAGTTAGTAGTTAGTAGTTAGTAGTTAGTAGTTAGTGGTTAGAAGTTAGTAGTTAGTAGTTAGTAGTTAGTAGTTAGTAGTTAGTAGTTAGTAGTTACTAATTAGTAGTTAATACTTTGTAGTAGTAGTTAGTAGTTAATAGTTAGTAGTTAGTAGTTAGTAGTTATTAGTTAATAGTTAGTAGTTAGTAGTTAGTGGTTAGTGGTTAGTAGCTAGTAGATAGTAGTTTGTAGTTAGTAGTTTTTAGTTAGTAGTCAGTAGTTAATAGTTATTAGTTAGTAGTTAGAGGTTAGAAGTTAGTAGTTAGTAGTTAGTAGTTATTAGTTGGTAGTTAGTAGTTAGTTATTAGTAGTTAGTAGTTAGTAGTTAGTAATTAGTAGTTAGTACTTTGTAGTTAGTAGTTAGTAGTTAATAGTTAGTAGTTAGTAGTTAGTAGTTAGTAGTTAGTAGTTAGTAGTTAGTAGTAAGTAGTTAGTAGTTAGTGGTTAGTGGTTAGTTGCTAGTAGTTAGTAGTTAGTAGTTAGTAGTTAAAAGTTAGTAGTTAGTAGTTAGTAGTTAGTAGTTAGTGGTTAGAAGTTAGTAGTTAGTAGTTAGTAGTTAGTAGTTAGTAGTTAGTAGTTACTAATTAGTAGTTAATACTTTGTAGTTAGTAGTTAGTAGTTAATAGTTAGTAGTTAGTAGTTAGTAGTTAGTAGTTAGTAGTTATTAGTTAATAGTTAGTAGTTAGTAGTTAGTGGTTAGTGGTTAGTTGCTAGTAGTTAGTATTTAGTAGTTAGTAGTTAAAAGTTAGTAGTTAGTAGTTAGTAGTTAGTGGTTAGAAGTTAGTAGTTGGTAGTTAGTAGTTAGTAGTTAGTAGTTAGTAGTTAGTAGTTAGTAGTTAGTAGTTAGTAGTTAGTAGTTAGTAGTTAGTAGTTAGTAGTTAGTAGTTAGTAGTTAGTAGTTAGTAATTAGTAGTTAGTACTTTGTAGTTAGTAGTTAGTAGTTAGTAGTTAGTAGTTAATAGTTAGTATTTAGTAGTTAGTAGTTAGTAGTTAGTAGTTAGTAGTTAGTAGTTAGTAGTAAGTAGTTAGTAGTTAGTGGTTAGAAGTTAATAGTTAGTAGTTAGTAGTTAGTAGTTAGTAGTTAGTAGTTAGTAGTTAGTAGTTAGTAGTAAGTAATTAGTAGTTAGTACTTTGTAGTTAGTAGTTAGTAGTTAATAGTTAGTAGTTAGTAGTTAGTAGTTAGTAGTTAGTAGTTAGTAGTTAGTAGTAAGTAGTTAGTAGTTAGTGGTTAGTGGTTAGTTGCTAGTAGTTAGTAGTTAGTAGTTAGTAGTTAAAAGTTAGTAGTTTGTAGTTAGTAGTTAGTAGTTAGTGGTTAGAAGTTAGTAGTTAGTAGTTAGTAGTTAGTAGTTAGTAGTTAGTGGTTAGAAGTTAGTTGTTAGTAGTTAGTAGTTAGTAGTTAGTAGTTAGTAGTTAGTAGTTAGTAGTTAGTAGTTAGTAGTTAGTAATTAGTAGTTAGTACTTTGTAGTTAGTAGTTAGTAGTTAATAGTTAGTAGTTAGTAGTTAGTAGTTAGTAGTTAGTAGTAAGTAGTTAGTAGTTAGTGGTTAGTGGTTAGTTGCCAGTAGTTAGTAGTTAGTAGTTAGTAGTTAAAAGTTAGTAGTTAGTAGTTAGTAGTTAGTAGTTAGTGGTTAGAAGTTAGTAGTTAGTAGTTAGTAGTTAGTAGTTAGTAGTTAGTAGTTACTAATTAGTAGTTAATACTTTGTAGTTAGTAGTTAGTAGTTAATAGTTAGTAGTTAGTAGTTAGTAGTTAGTAGTTATTAGTTAATAGTTAGTAGTTAGTAGTTAATAGTTAGTAGTTAGTAGTTAGTGGTTAGTGGTTAGTAGCTAGTAGATAGTAGTTTGTAGTTAGTAGTTTTTAGTTAGTAGTCAGTAGTTAATAGTTATTAGTTAGTAGTTAGTGGTTAGAAGTTAGTAGTTAGTAGTTAGTAGTTATTAGTTAGTAGTTAGTAGTTAGTTATTAGTAGTTAGTAGTTAGTAGTTAGTAGTTAGTAATTAGTAGTTAGTACTTTGTAGTTAGTAGTTAGTAGTTAATAATTAGTAGTTAGTAGTTAGTAGTTAGTAGTTAGTAGTTAGTAGTTAGTAGTTAGTAGTTAGTAGTTAGTAGTTAGTAGTAAGTAGTTAGTAGTTAGTGGTTAGTGGTTAGTTGCTAGTAGTTAGTAGTTAGTAGTTAGTAGTTAAAAGTTAGTAGTTAGTAGTTAGTAGTTAGTAGTTAGTGGTTAGAAGTTAGTAGTTAGTAGTTAGTAGTTAGTAGTTAGTAGTTAGTAATTAGTAGTTAATACTTTGTAGTTAGTAGTTAGTTGTTAATAGTTAGTAGTTAGTAGTTAGTAGTTAGTAGTTAGTAGTTAGTAGTTAGTAGTAAGTAGTTAGTAGTTAGTGGTTAGTGGTTAGTTGCTAGTAGTTAGTAGTTAGTAGTTAGTAGTTAAAAGTTAGTAGTTAGTAGTTAGTAGTTAGTAGTTAGTGGTTAGAAGTTAGTAGTTAGTGGTTAGTAGTTAGTAGTTAGTAGTTAGTAGTTAGTGGTTAGAAGTTAGTAGTTAGTAGTTAGTAGTTAGTAGTTAGTAGTTAGTAGTTAGTAGTTAGTAGTTAGTAGTTAGTAGTTAGTAATTAGTAGTTAGTACTTTGTAGCTAGTAGTTAGTAGTTAATAGTTAGTAGTTAGTAGTTAGTAGTTAGTAGTTAGTAGTTAGTAGTTAGTAGTTAGTAGTAAGTAGTTAGTAGTTAGTGGTTAGTGGTTAGTTGCTAGTAGTTAGTAGTTAGTAGTTAGTAGTTAAAAGTTAGTAGTTAGTAGTTAGTAGTTAGTAGTTAGTGGTTAGAAGTTAGTAGTTAGTAGTTAGTAGTTAGTAGTTAGTAGTTACTAATTAGTAGTTAATACTTTGTAGTTAGTAGTTAGTAGTTAATAGTTAGTAGTTAGTAGTTAGTAGTTAGTAGTTATTAGTTAATAGTTAGTAGTTAGTAGTAAGTAGTTAGTAGTTAGTGGTTAGTGGTTAGTTGCTAGTAGTTAGTAGTTAGTATTTAGTAGTTAAAAGTTAGTAGTTAGTAGTTAGTAGTTAGTAGTTAGTGGTTAGAAGTTAGTAGTTAGTAGTTAGTAGTTAGTAGTTAGTAGTTAGTAGTTAGTAGTTACTAATTAGTAGTTAATACTTTGTAGTTAGTAGTTAGTAGTTAATAGTTAGTAGTTAGTAGTTAGTAGTTATTAGTTAATAGTTAGTAGTTAGTAGTTAGTGGTTAGTGGTTAGTAGCTAGTAGATAGTAGTTTGTAGTTAGTAGTTTTTAGTTAGTAGTCAGTAGTTAATAGTTATTAGTTAGTAGTTAGAGGTTAGAAGTTAGTAGTTAGTAGTTAGTAGTTATTAGTTGGTAGTTAGTAGTTAGTTATTAGTAGTTAGTAGTTAGTAGTTAGTAATTAGTAGTTAGTACTTTGTAGTTAGTAGTTAGTAGTTAATAGTTAGTAGTTAGTAGTTAGTAGTTAGTAGTTAGTAGTTAGTAGTTAGTAGTAAGTAGTTAGTAGTTAGTGGTTAGTGGTTAGTTGCTAGTAGTTAGTAGTTAGTAGTTAGTAGTTAAAAGTTAGTAGTTAGTAGTTAGTAGTTAGTAGTTAGTGGTTAGAAGTTAGTAGTTAGTAGTTAGTAGTTAGTAGTTAGTAGTTAGTAGTTACTAATTAGTAGTTAATACTTTGTAGTTAGTAGTTAGTAGTTAATAGTTAGTAGTTAGTAGTTAGTAGTTAGTAGTTAGTAGTTATTAGTTAATAGTTAGTAGTTAGTAGTTAGTGGTTAGTGGTTAGTAGCTAGTAGATAGTAGTTTGTAGTTAGTAGTTTTTAGTTAGTAGTCAGTAGTTAATAGTTATTAGTTAGTAGTTAGAGGTTAGAAGTTAGTAGTTAGTAGTTAGTAGTTATTAGTTAGTAGTTAGTAGTTAGTTATTAGTAGTTAGTAGTTAGTAGTTAGTAGTTAGTAATTAGTAGTTAGTACTTTGTAGTTAGTAGTTAGTAGTTAATAGTTAGTAGTTAGTAGTTAGTAGTTAGTAGTTAGTAGTTAGTAGTTAGTAGTTAGTAGTTAGTAGTTAGTAGTTAGTAGTAAGTAGTTAATAGTTAGTGGTTAGTGGTTAGTTGCTAGTAGTTAGTAGTTAGTAGTTAGTAGTTAAAAGTTAGTAGTTAGTAGTTAGTAGTTAGTAGTTAGTAGTTATTAGTTAATAGTTAGTAGTTAGTAGTAAGTAGTTAGTAGTTAGTGGTTAGTGGTTAGTTGCTAGTAGTTAGTAGTTAGTATTTAGTAGTTAAAAGTTAGTAGTTAGTAGTTAGTAGTTAGTAGTTAGTGGTTAGAAGTTAGTAGTTAGTAGTTAGTAGTTAGTAGTTAGTAGTTAGTAGTTACTAATTAGTAGTTAATACTTTGTAGTTAGTAGTTAGTAGTTAATAGTTAGTAGTTAGTAGTTAGTAGTTATTAGTTAATAGTTAGTAGTTAGTAGTTAGTGGTTAGTGGTTAGTAGCTAGTAGATAGTAGTTTGTAGTTAGTAGTTTTTAGTTAGTAGTTACTAATTAGTAGTTAATACTTTGTAGTTAGTAGTTAGTAGTTAATAGTTAGTAGTTAGTAGTTAGTAGTTATTAGTTAATAGTTAGTAGTTAGTAGTTAGTGGTTAGTGGTTAGTAGCTAGTAGATAGTAGTTTGTAGTTAGTAGTTTTTAGTTAGTAGTCAGTAGTTAATAGTTATTAGTTAGTAGTTAGAGGTTAGAAGTTAGTAGTTAGTAGTTAGTAGTTATTAGTTGGTAGTTAGTAGTTAGTTATTAGTAGTTAGTAGTTAGTAGTTAGTAATTAGTAGTTAGTACTTTGTAGTTAGTAGTTAGTAGTTAATAGTTAGTAGTTAGTAGTTAGTAGTTAGTAGTTAGTAGTTAGTAGTTAGTAGTAAGTAGTTAGTAGTTAGTGGTTAGTAGTTAGTAGTTAGTAGTAAGTAGTTAGTAGTTAGTAGTTAGTAGTTAGTAGTTAAAAGTTAGTAGTTAGTAGTTAGTAGTTAGTAGTTAGTGGTTAGAAGTTAGTAGTTAGTAGTTAGTGGTTAGAAGTTAGTAGTTAGTAGTTAGTAGTTAGTAGTTAGTAGTTAGTAGTTACTAATTAGTAGTTAATACTTTGTAGTTAGTAGTTAGTAGTTAATAGTTAGTAGTTAGTAGTTAGTAGTTATTAGTTAATAGTTAGTAGTTAGTAGTTAGTAGTTAGTAGTTAGTGGTTAGTGGTTAGTTGCTAGTAGTTAGTAGTTAGTAGTTAGTAGTTAAAAGTTAGTAGTTAGTAGTTAGTAGTTAGTAGTTAGTGGTTAGTAATTAGTAGTTAGTAGTTAGTAGTTAGTAGTTAGTAGTAAGTAGTTAGTAGTTAGTAGTTAGTAGTAAGTAGTTAGTAGTTAGTAGTTAGTAGTTAGTAGTTAAAAGTTAGTAGTTAGTAGTTAGTAGTTAGTAGTTAGTGGTTAGAAGTTAGTAGTTAGTAGTTAGTGGTTAGAAGTTAGTAGTTAGTAGTTAGTAGTTAGTAGTTAGTAGTTAGTAGTTACTAATTAGTAGTTAATACTTTGTAGTTAGTAGTTAGTAGTTAATAGTTAGTAGTTAGTAGTTAGTAGTTATTAGTTAATAGTTAGTAGTTAGTAGTTAGTGGTTAGTGGTTAGTAGCTAGTAGATAGTAGTTTGTAGTTAGTAGTTTTTAGTTAGTAGTCAGTAGTTAATAGTTATTAGTTAGTAGTTAGAGGTTAGAAGTTAGTAGTTAGTAGTTAGTAGTTATTAGTTGGTAGTTAGTAGTTAGTTATTAGTAGTTAGTAGTTAGTAGTTAGTAATTAGTAGTTAGTACTTTGTAGTTAGTAGTTAGTAGTTAATAGTTAGTAGTTAGTAGTTAGTAGTTAGTAGTTAGTAGTTAGTAGTTAGTAGTAAGTAGTTAGTAGTTAGTGGTTAGTGGTTAGTTGCTAGTAGTTAGTAGTTAGTAGTTAGTAGTTAAAAGTTAGTAGTTAGTAGTTAGTAGTTAGTAGTTAGTGGTTAGAAGTTAGTAGTTAGTAGTTAGTAGTTAGTAGTTAGTAGTTAGTAGTTACTAATTAGTAGTTAATACTTTGTAGTTAGTAGTTAGTAGTTAATAGTTAGTAGTTAGTAGTTAGTAGTTAGTAGTTAGTGGTTAGTAGCTAGTAGATAGTAGTTTGTAGTTAGTAGTTTTTAGTTAGTAGTCAGTAGTTAATAGTTATTAGTTAGTAGTTAGAGGTTAGAAGTTAGTAGTTAGTAGTTAGTAGTTATTAGTTAGTAGTTAGTAGTTAGTTATTAGTAGTTAGTAGTTAGTAGTTAGTAGTTAGTAATTAGTAGTTAGTACTTTGTAGTTAGTAGTTAGTAGTTAATAGTTAGTAGTTAGTAGTTAGTAGTTAGTAGTTAGTAGTTAGTAGTTAGTAGTTAGAAGTTAGTAGTTAGTAGTTAGTAGTTAGTAGTTATTAGTTAATAGTTAGTAGTTAGTAGTAAGTAGTTAATAGTTAGTGGTTAGTGGTTAGTTGCTAGTAGTTAGTAGTTAGTAGTTAGTAGTTAAAAGTTAGTAGTTAGTAGTTAGTAGTTAGTAGTTAGTAGTTATTAGTTAATAGTTAGTAGTTAGTAGTAAGTAGTTAGTAGTTAGTGGTTAGTGGTTAGTTGCTAGTAGTTAGTAGTTAGTATTTAGTAGTTAAAAGTTAGTAGTTAGTAGTTAGTAGTTAGTAGTTAGTGGTTAGAAGTTAGTAGTTAGTAGTTAGTAGTTAGTAGTTAGTAGTTAGTAGTTAGTAGTTACTAATTAGTAGTTAATACTTTGTAGTTAGTAGTTAGTAGTTAATAGTTAGTAGTTAGTAGTTAGTAGTTATTAGTTAATAGTTAGTAGTTAGTAGTTAGTGGTTAGTGTTTAGTAGCTAGTAGATAGTAGTTTGTAGTTAGTAGTTTTTAGTTAGTAGTCAGTAGTTAATAGTTATTAGTTAGTAGTTAGAGGTTAGAAGTTAGTAGTTAGTAGTTAGTAGTTATTAGTTGGTAGTTAGTAGTTAGTTATTAGTAGTTAGTAGTTAGTAGTTAGTAATTAGTAGTTAGTACTTTGTAGTTAGTAGTTAGTAGTTAATAGTTAGTAGTTAGTAGTTAGTAGTTAGTAGTTAGTAGTTAGTAGTTAGTAGTTAGTAGTAAGTAGTTAGTAGTTAGTGGTTAGTGGTTAGTTGCTAGTAGTTAGTAGTTAGTAGTTAGTAGTTAAAAGTTAGTAGTTAGTAGTTAGTAGTTAGTAGTTAGTGGTTAGAAGTTAGTAGTTAGTAGTTAGTAGTTAGTAGTTAGTAGTTAGTAGTTACTAATTAGTAGTTAATACTTTGTAGTTAGTAGTTAGTAGTTAATAGTTAGTAGTTAGTAGTTAGTAGTTAGTAGTTAGTAGTTATTAGTTAATAGTTAGTAGTTAGTAGTTAGTGGTTAGTGGTTAGTAGCTAGTAGATAGTAGTTTGTAGTTAGTAGTTTTTAGTTAGTAGTCAGTAGTTAATAGTTATTAGTTAGTAGTTAGAGGTTAGAAGTTAGTAGTTAGTAGTTAGTAGTTATTAGTTAGTAGTTAGTAGTTAGTTATTAGTAGTTAGTAGTTAGTAGTTAGTAGTTAGTAATTAGTAGTTAGTACTTTGTAGTTAGTAGTTAGTAGTTAATAGTTAGTAGTTAGTAGTTAGTAGTTAGTAGTTAGTAGTTAGTAGTTAGTAGTTAGTAGTTAGTAGTAAGTAGTTAGTAGTTAGTGGTTAGTGGTTAGTTGCTAGTAGTTAGTAGTTAGTAGTTAGTAGTTAAAAGTTAGTAGTTAGTAGTTAGTAGTTAGTAGTTAGTGGTTAGAAGTTAGTAGTTAGTAGCTAGTAGTTAGTAGTTAGTAATTAGTAGTTAATACTTTGTAGTTAGTAGTTAGTAGTTAATAGCTAGTAGTTAGTAGTTAGTAGTTAGTAGTTAGTAGTTAGTAGTTAGTAGTAAGTAGTTAGTAGTTAGTGGTTAGTGGTTAGTTGCTAGTAGTTAGTAGTTAGTAGTTAGTAGTTAAAAGTTAGTAGTTAGTAGTTAGTAGTTAGTAGTTAGTGGTTAGAAGTTAGTAGTTAGTAGTTAGTAGTTAGTAGTTAGTAGTTAGTAGTTAGTAGTTAGTGGTTAGAAGTTAGTAGTTAGTAGTTAGTAGTTAGTAGTTAGTAGTTAGTAGTTAGTAGTTAGTAGTTAGTAGTTAGTAGTTAGTAATTAGTAGTTAGTACTTTGTAGTTAGTAGTTAGTGGTTAATAGTTAGTAGTTAGTAGTTAGTAGTTAGTAGTTAGTAGTTAGTAGTTAGTAGTAAGTAGTTAGTAGTTAGTGGTTAGTGGTTAGTTGCTAGTAGTCAGTAGTTAGTAGTTAGTAGTTAAAAGTTAGTAGTTAGTAGTTAGTAGTTAGTAGTTAGTAGTTAGTAGTTAGTAGTTACTAATTAGTAGTTAATACTTTGTAGTTAGTAGTTAGTAGTTAATAGTTAGTAGTTAGTAGTTAGTAGTTAGTAGTTATTAGTTAATAGTTAGTAGTTAGTAGTTAATAGTTAGTAGTTAGTAGTTAGTGGTTAGTGGTTAGTAGCTAGTAGATAGTAGTTTGTAGTTAGTAGTTTCTAGTTAGTAGTCAGTAGTTAATAGTTATTAGTTAGTAGTTAGTGGTTAGAAGTTAGTAGTTAGTAGTTAGTAGTTAGTAGTTAGTAGTTAGTAGTTAGTAGTTAGTTATTAGTAGTTAGTAGTTAGTAGTTAGTAGTTAGTAATTAGTAGTTAGTACTTTGTAGTTAGTAGTTAGTAGTTAATAGTTAGTAGTTAGTAGTTAGTAGTTAGTAGTTAGTAGTTAGTAGTTAGTAGTTAGTAGTAAGTAGTTAGTTGTTAGTGGTTAGTGGTTAGTTGCTAGTAGTTAGTAGTTAGTATTTAGTAGTTAAAAGTTAGTAGTTAGTAGTTAGTAGTTAGTAGTTAGTGGTTAGAAGTTAGTAGTTAGTAGTTAGTAGTTAGTAATTAGTAGTTAATACTTTGTAGTTAGTAGTTAGTAGTTAATAGTTAGTAGTTAGTAGTTAGTAGTTAGTAGTTATTAGTTAATAGTTAGTAGTTAGTAGTTAGTAGTTAGTAGTTAGTAATTAGTAGTTAATACTTTGTAGTTAGTAGTTAGTAGTTAATAGTTAGTAGTTAGTAGTTAGTAGTTAGCAGTTATTAGTTAATAGTTAGTAGTTAGTAGTTAATAGTTAGTAGTTAGTAGTTAGTGGTTAGTGGTTAGTAGCTAGTAGATAGTAGTTTGTAGTTAGTAGTTTTTAGTTAGTAGTTAGCAGTTAGTAGTTAGTAGTTAGTAGTTAGTAGTTAGTAGTTAGTGGTTAGAAGTTGGTAGTTAGTAGTTAGTAGTTAGTAGTTAGTAGTTAAGAGTTAGTAGTAAGTAGTTAGTGGTTAGAAGTTAGTAGTAGTAGTTAGTAGTTAGTAATTAGTAGTTAATACTTTGTAGTTAGTAGTTAGTAGTTAATTGTTAGTAGTTAGTAGTTAGTAGTTAGTAGTTATTAGTTAATAGTTAGTAGTTAGTAGTTAATAGTTAGTAGTTAGTAGTTAGTGGTTAGTGGTTAGTAGCTAGTAGATAGTAGTTTGTATTTAGTGGTTTTTAGTTAGTAGTTAGCAGTTAGTAGTTAGTAGTTAGTAGTTAGTAGTTAGTAGTTAGTGGTTAGAAGTTGGTAGTTAGTAGTTAGTAGTTAGTAGTTAGTAGTTAGTAGTTAGTAGTTAAGAGTTAGTAGTAAGTAGTTAGTGGTTAGAAGTTAGTAGTTAGTAGTTAGTAGTTAGTAATTAGTAGTTAGTAGTTAGTAATTAGTAGTTAGTACTTTGTAGTGAGTAGTTAATAGTTAATAGTTAGTAGTTAGTAGTTAGTAGTTAGTAGTTAGTATTTAGTAATTAGTAGTTAGTAGTTAGTAGTTATTAGTTAGTAGTTAGTAGTTAGTAGTTAATAGTTAGTAGTTAGTAGTTAGTGGTTAGTAGTTAGTAGTTAGTAGTTAGTAGTTAGTAGTTAGTAATTAGTAGTTAGTACTTTGTAGTGAGTAGTTAATAGTTAATAGTTAGTAGTTAGTAGTTAGTAGTTAGTAGTTAGTATTTAGTAATTAGTAGTTAGTAGTTAGTAGTTATTAGTTAGTAGTTAGTAGTTAGTAGTTAATATTTAGTAGTTAGTAGTTAGTAGTTAGTGGTTAGTGGTTAGCAGCTAGTAGTTAGTAGTTTGTAGTTAGAAGTTAGTTGTTAGTAGTTAGTAGTTAGTGGTTAGTGGTTAGTAGCTAGTAGATAGTAGTTTGTAGTTAGTAGTTTTTAGTTAGTAGTTATCAGTTAGTAGTTAGTAGTTAGTAGTTAGTAGTTAGTGGTTAGAAGTTGGTAGTTAGTAGTTAGTAGTTAGTAGTTAGTAGTTAAGAGTTAGTAGTAAGTAGTTAGTGGTTAGAAGTTAGTAGTTAGTAGTTAGTAGTTAGTAATTAGTAGTTAGTACTTTGTAGTTATTAGTTAGTAGTTAATAGTTAGTAGTTAGTAGTTAGTAGTTAGTAGTTAGTAATTAGTAGTTAATACTTTGTAGTTAGTAGTTAGTAGTTAATAGTTAGTAGTTAGTAGTTAGTAGTTAGTAGTTATTAGTTATTAGTTAATAGTTAGTAGTTAGTAGTTAATAGTTAGTAGTTAGTAGTTAGTGGTTAGTGGTTACTAGCTAGTAGATAGTAGTTTGTAGTTAGTAGTTTTTAGTTAGTAGTTAGCAGTTAGTAGTTAGTAGTTAGTAGTTAGTAGTTAGTGGTTAGAAGTTGGTAGTTAGTAGTTAGTAGTTAGTAGTTAGTAGCTAGTAGTTAAGAATTAGTAGTAAGTAGTTAGTGGTCAGAAGTTAGTAGTTAGTAGTTAGTAGTTAGTAATTAGTAGTTAGTACTTTGTAGTTAGTAGTTAGTAGTTAATAATTAGTAGTTAGTAGTTAGTAGTTAGTAGTTAGTAGTTAGTAGTTAGTAGTTAGTAATTAGTAGTTAATACTTTGTAGTTAGTAGTTAGTAGTTAATAGTTAGTAGTTAGTAGTTAGTAGTTAGTAGTTATTAGTTAACAGTTAGTAGTTAGTAGTTAATAGTTAGTAGTTAGTAGTTAGTGGTTAGAAGTTGGTAGTTAGTAGTTAGTAGTTAGTAGTTAGTAGTTAGTGGTTAGAAGTTGGTAGTTAGTAGTTAGTAGTTAGTAGTTAGTAGTTAGTAGTTAGTAGTTAAGAGTTAGTAGTAAGTAGTTAGTGGTTAGAAGTTAGTAGTTAGTAGTTAGTAGTTAGTAATTAGTAGTTAGTACTTTGTAGTTAGTAGTTAGTAGTTAATAGTTAGTAGTTAGTAGTTAGTGGTTAGTAGTTAGTAGTTAGTAGTTAGTAGTTAGTAGTTAGTAGTTAGTAGTTAGTAGTTAGTAGTTAGTAGTTAGTAGTTAGTAGTTAGTAATTAGTAGTTAGTACTTTGTAGTGAGTAGTTAGTAGTTAATTGTTAGTAGTTAGAAGTTAGTAGTTAGTATTTAGTAATTAGTAGTTAGTAGTTAGTAGTTATTAGTTAGTAGTTAGTAGTTAGTAGTTAATATTTAGTAGTTAGTAGTTAGTAGTTAGTGGTTAGTGGTTAGCAGCTAGTAGTTAGTAGTTTGTAGTTAGAAGTTAGTTGTTAGTAGTTAGTAGTTAAAAGTTAGTAGTTAGTAGTTAGAAGTTAGTAGTTAGTAGTTAGTAGTTAGTAGTTAGTAGTTAGGAGTTAGTAGTTAGTAGTTAGTAATTAGTAATTAGTAGTTAGTACTTTGTTGTTAGTAGTAAGTAGTTAATAGTTATTAGGTAGTAGTTAGTAGTTAGTAGTTAGTAGTTAGTAGTTAGAACTAGTAGTTAGTAGTTAGTAGTTAGTAGTGAGTAGTTATTAGTTAGTAGTTAGTAGTTAGTAGTTAATATTTAGTAGTTAGTAGTTAGTAGTTAGTGGTTAGTGGTTAGTAGCTAGTAGTTAGTAGTTTGTAGTTAGTAGTTAGGAGTTAGTAGTTAGTAGTTAGTAGTTAAAAGTTAGTAGTTAGTAGTTAGTAGTTAGTAGTTAGTAATTAGTAGTTAATAATTTGTAGTTAGTAGTTAGTAGTTAGCAGTTAGTAGTCAGTAGTTAGTAGTTAGTAGTTATTAGTTAGTAGTTGGTAGTTAGTAGTTAGTATTTAGTAGTTAAAAGTTAGTAGTTAGTAGTTAGTAGTTAGTAGTTAGTAGTTAGTAGTTATTAGTTAGTAGTTAGTAGTTAGTAGTTAATATTTAGTAGTTAGTAGTTAGTAGTTAGTGGTTAGTGGATAGTAGCTAGTAGTTAGTAGTTTGTAGTTAGTAGTTAGTAGTTAGTAGTTAGTAGTTAGAAGTTAGTAGTTAGTAGTTAGTAGTTAGTAGTTAGTAGTTAGTAATTAGTAGTTAATACTTTGTAGTTAGTAATTAGTAGTTGATAGTCAGTAGTTAGTAGTTAGTAGTTAGTGGTTAGTAGTTATTAGTTAGTAGTTAGTAGTTAGTAGTTAGTGGTTAGTGGTTAGTAGCTAGTAGTTAGTAGTTTGTAGTTAGTAGTTTTTAGTTAGTAGTTTGCAGTTAGTAGTTAGTAGTTAGTAGTTAGTAGTTAGTGGTTAGAAGTTAGTAGTTAGTAGTTAGTAGTTAGTAGTTAGTAGTTAGTATTTAGTAGGTAATAGTTAGTAGTTAGTAGTTAGTAGTTAGTAGTTATTAGTTAGTAGTTAGTAGTTAGTAGTTAGTAGTTAGTAGTTATTAGTTAGTAGTTTTTTATTAGTAGTTAGCAGTTAGTAGTTAGTAGTTAGTAGTTAGTAGTTAGTAGTTAGTGGTTAGAAGTTAGTAGTTAGTAGTTAGTAGTTAGTAGTTAGTAGTTAGTAGTTAGTGGTTAGTATTTAGTAATTAGTAGTTAGTACTTTGTAATTAGTAGTTAGTGGTTAATATTTAGTAGTTAGTAGTTAGTAATTAGTAGTTAGTAATTAGTAGTTAGTACTTTGTAATTAGTAGTTAGTAGTTAATATTTAGTAGTTAGTAGTTAGTAGTTAGTGGTTAGTGGTTAGCAGCTAGTAGTTAGTAGTTTGTAGTTAGAAGTTAGTAGTTAGTAGTTAGTAGTTAAATGTTAGTAGTTAGTAGTTAGAAGTTAGTAGTTAGTAGTAAGTAGTTAGTAGTTAGTAGTTAGTAGTTAGGAGTTAGTAGTTAGTAGTTAGTAATTAGTAATTAGTAGTTAGTACTTTGTTGTTAGTAGTAAGTAGTTAATAGTTATTAGGTAGTAGTTAGTAGTTATTAGTTAGTAGTTAGTAGTTAGAACTAGTAGTTAGTAGTTAGTAGTTAGAAGTGAGTAGTTATTAGTTATTAGTTAGTAGTTAGTAGTTAATATTTAGTAGTTAGTAGTTGGTAGTTAGTGGTTAGTGGTTAGTAGCTAGTAGTTAGTAGTTTGTATTAGTAGTTAGTAGTTAGTAGTTAGTAGTTAAAAGTTAGTAGTTAGTAGTTAGTAGTTAGTAATTAGTAGTTAATAATTTGTAGTTAGTAGTTAGTAGTTAGCAGTTAGTAGTCAGTAGTTAGTAGTTAGTAGGTATTAGTTAGTAGTTGGTAAGTAGTAGTTAGTATTTAGTACTTAATAGTTAGTAGTTAGTAGTTAGTAGTTAGTAGTTAGTAGTTAGTAGTTAGTAGTTAGTAGTTAATATTTAGTAGTTAGTAGTTAGTAGTTAGTGGTTAGTGGTTAGTAGCTAGTAGTTAGTAGTTTGTAGTTAGTAGTTGGTAGTTAGTAGTTAGTAGTTAGTAGTTAGAAGTTAGTAGTTAGTAGTTAGTAGTTAGTAGTTAGTAGTTAGTAGTTAGTAATTAGTAGTTAATACTTTGTAGTTAGTAATTAGTAGTTAATAGTTAGTAGTTAGTAGTTAGTAGTTAGTAGTTAGTGGTTAGTAGTTATTAGTTAGTAGTTAGTAGTTAGTAGTTAGTGGTTAGTGGTTAGTAGCTAGTAGTTAGTAGTTTGTAGTTAGTAGTTTTTAGTTAGTAGTTTGCAGTTAGTAGTTAGTAGTTAGTAGTTAGTAGTTAGTGGTTAGAAGTTAGTAATTAGTAGTAAGTAGTTAGTAGTTAGTATTTAGTAGGTAATAGTTAGTAGTTAGTAGTTAGTAGTTAGTAGTTAGTAGTTAGTAGTTAGTAGTTAGTAGTTATTAGTTAGTAGTTTTTTGTTAGTAGTTAGCAGTTAGTAGTTAGTAGTTAGTAGTTAGTAGTTAGTGGTTAGTAGTTAGTAGTTAGTAGTTAGTGGTTAGAAGTTAGTAGTTAGTAGTTAGTAGTTAGTAGTTAGTAGTTAGTAGTTAGTAGTTAGTAGTTAATAGTTAGTAGTTAGTAGTTAGTAATTATTAGTTAGTAATTAGTAGTTAGTACTTTGTAATTAGTAGTTAGTAGTTAATAGTTAGTAGTTAGTAATTAGTAGTTAGTACTTAATAGTTAGTATTTAGTAGTTAGTGGTTACTGGTTAGTAGCTAGTAGTTAGTAGTTTGTAGTTAGTAGTTTTTAGTTAGTAGTTAGTAGTTAATAGTTAGTAGTTAGTAGTTAGTAATTATTAGTTAGTAATTAGTAGTTAGTACTTTGTAATTAGTAGTTAGTAGTTAATAGTTAGTAGTTAGTAGTTAGTAATTAGCAGTTAGTACTTAATAGTTAGTATTTAGTAGTTAGTGGTTAATGGTTAGTAGCTAGTAGTTAGTAGTTTGTAGTTAGTTTTTAGTAGTTAGTAGTTAGTAGTTAGTAGTTGGTGGTTAGAAGTTAGTAGTTAGTATTTAGTAGTTAGTAGTTAGTAGTTAGTAGTTAATAGTTAGTAGTTAGTAGTTAGTAATTATTAGTTAGTAATTAGTAGTTAGTACTTTGTAATTAGTAGTTAGTAGTTAATAGTTAGTAGTTAGTAGTTAGTAATTAGTAGTTAGTACTTAATAGTTAGTATTTAGTAGTTAGTGGTTACTGGTTAGTAGCTAGTAGTTAGTAGTTTGTAGTTAGTAGTTTTTAGTTAGTAGTTAGTAGTTAGTAGTTAGTAGTTAGTAGTTAGTAGTTAGTAGTTAGTAATTAGTAGTTAGTACTTTGTAATTAGTAGTTAGTAGTTAATGGTTAGTAGTTAGTAGTTAGTAATTAGTAGTCAGTAATTATTAGTTAGTAGTTAGTACTTACTAGTTAATTGTTAGTAGTTAGTAGTTATTAGTTAGTGGTTAGTAGTTAGTAGCTAGTAGTTAGTAGTTTGTAGTTAGTAGTTTTTTGTTAGTAGTTAGCAGTTAGTAGTTAGTAGTTAGTACTTAGTAGTTAGTAGTTAGTGGTTAGAAGTTAGTAGTTAGTAGTTAGTAGTTAGTAGTTATTAGTTAGTAGTTAGTGGTTAGAAGTTAGTAGTTAGTAGTTAGTAGTTAGTAATTAGTAGTTAGTACTTTGTAGTTAGTAGTTAGTAGTTAGTAGTTAGTAGTTAGTAGTTAGTAGTTAGTAGTTAGTAGTTAGTAGTTAGTAGTTAGAAGTTAGTGGTCAATAGTTAGTAGTTAGTAGTTAGTGGTTAGAAGTTAGTAGTTAGTAGTAAGTAGTTAGTGTTTAGAAGTTAGTAGTTAGTAGCTAGTAGTTAGTAATTAGTAGTTAGTACCTTGTAGTTAGTAGTTAGTAGCTAATAGTTAGTAGTTAGTAGTTAGTAATTAGTAGTTAGTACTTAATAGTTAGTATTTAGTAGTTAGTGGTTACTGGTTAGTAGCTAGTAGTTAGTAGTTTGTAGTTAGTAGTTTTTAGTTAGTAGTTAGTAGTTAGTAGTTAGTAGTTAGTAGTTAGTAGTTAGTAATTAGTAGTTAGTACTTTGTAATTAGTAGTTAGTAGTTAATGGTTAGTAGTTAGTAGTTAGTAATTAGTAGTCAGTAATTATTAGTTAGTAGTTAGTACTTACTAGTTAATTGTTAGTAGTTAGTAGTTATTAGTTAGTGGTTATTAGTTAGTAGCTAGTAGTTAGTAGTTTGTAGTTAGTAGTTTTTTGTTAGTAGTTAGCAGTTAGTAGTTAGTAGTTAGTACTTAGTAGTTAGTAGTTAGTGGTTAGAAGTTAGTAGTTAGTAGTTAGTAGTTAGTAGTTATTAGTTAGTAGTTAGTGGTTAGAAGTTAGTAGTTAGTAGTTAGTAGTTAGTAATTAGTAGTTAGTACTTTGTAGTTAGTAGTTAGTAGTTAGTAGTTAGTAGTTAGTAGTTAGTAGTTAGTAGTTAGTAGTTAGAAGTTAGTGGTCAATAGTTAGTAGTTAGTAGTTAGTGGTTAGAAGTTAGTAGTTAGTAGTAAGTAGTTAGTGTTTAGAAGTTAGTAGTTAGTAGCTAGTAGTTAGTAATTAGTAGTTAGTACCTTGTAGTTAGTAGTTAGTAGTTAATAGTTAGTAGTTAGTAGTTAGTAGTTAGTAGCTAGTGGTTAGAAGTTAGTGGTCAATAGTTAGTAGTTAGTAGTTAGTGGTTAGTAGTTAGTAGTTATTAGTTAGTGGTTAGTAGTTAGTAGTTAGTGGTTAGAAGTTAGTAGTTAGTAGTAAGTAGTTAGTGTTTAGAAGTTAGTAGTTAGTAGCTAGTAGTTAGTAATTAGTAGTTAGTACCTTGTAGTTAGTAGTTAGTAGCTAATAGTTAGTAGTTAGTAGTTAGTAATTAGTAGTTAGTACTTAATAGTTAGTATTTAGTAGTTAGCGGTTACTGGTTAGTAGCTAGTAGTTAGTAGTTTGTAGTTAGTAGTTTTTAGTTAGTAGTTAGTAGTTAGTAGTTAGTAGTTAGTAGTTAGTAATTAGTAGTTAGTACTTTGTAATTAGTAGTTAGTAGTTAATGGTTAGTAGTTAGTAGTTAGTAATTAGTAGTCAGTAATTATTAGTTAGTAGTTAGTACTTACTAGTTAATTGTTAGTAGTTAGTAGTTATTAGTTAGTGGTTAGTAGTTAGTAGCTAGTAGTTAGTAGTTTGTAGTTAGTAGTTTTTTGTTAGTAGTTAGCAGTTAGTAGTTAGTAGTTAGTACTTAGTAGTTAGTAGTTAGTGGTTAGAAGTTAGTAGTTAGTAGTTAGTAGTTAGTAGTTATTAGTTAGTAGTTAGTGGTTAGAAGTTAGTAGTTAGTAGTTAGTAGTTAGTAATTAGTAGTTAGTACTTTGTAGTTAGTAGTTAGTAGTTAGTAGTTAGTAGTTAGTAGTTAGTAGTTAGTAGTTAGTAGTTAGTAGTTAGTAGTTAGTAGTTAGTAGTTAGAAGTTAGTGGTCAATAGTTAGTAGTTAGTAGTTAGTGGTTAGAAGTTAGTAGTTAGTAGTAAGTAGTTAGTGTTTAGAAGTTAGTAGTTAGTAGCTAGTAGTTAGTAATTAGTAGTTAGTACCTTGTAGTTAGTAGTTAGTAGTTAATAGTTAGTAGTTAGTAGTTAGTAGTTAGTAGTTAGTGGTTAGAAGTTAGTGGTCAATAGTTAGTAGTTAGTAGTTAGTGGTTAGTAGTTAGTAGTTATTAGTTAGTGGTTAGTAGTTAGTAGTTAGTGGTTAGTAGTTAGTAGTTAGTAGTAAGTAGTTAGTGTTTAGAAGTTAGTAGTTAGTAGCTAGTAGTTAGTAATTAGTAGTTAGTACCTTGTAGTTAGTAGTTAGTAGTTAATAGTTAGTAGTTAGTAGTTAGTAGTTAGTAGTTAGTGGTTAGAAGTTAGTGGTCAATAGTTAGTAGTTAGTAGTTAGTGGTTAGAAGTTAGTAGTTAGTAGTTAGTAGTTAGTAGTTAGTAGTTAGTAGTTAGTAGTTAGTAGTTAGTAGTTAGTAGTTAGTAGTTAGTAGTTAGTAGTTAGTAGTTAGTAGTTAGTAGTTAGTAGTTAGTAGTTAATAGTTAGTAGTTAGTAGTTAGTAGTTAGTAGTTAGTATTTAGTAGTTAATAGTTAGTATTTAGTAGTTAGTAGTTATTAATTAGTAGTTATTAGTTAGTACTTAATAGTTAGTAGTTAGTAGTTAGTGGATACTGGTTAGTAGCTAGTAGTTAGTAGTTTGTAGTTAGTAGTTTTTAGTTAGTAGTTAGTAGTTAGTAGTTAGTACTTTGTAATTAGTAGTAAGTAGTTAATAGTTAGTAGTTAGTAGCTAGTGATTAGTAGTTAGTAGTTATTAGTTAGTAGTTAGTAGTTACTAGTTAATTGTTAGTAGTTAGTAGTTATTAGTTAGTGGTTAGTGGTTAGCACTTAGTAGTTAGTAGTTAGTAGTTAGTAGTTAGTAGTTAGTAGTTAGTAGTTAGTAGTTAGTAGTTCGTACTTTGTAATTAGTAGTTAGTAGTTAATAGTTAGTAGTTAGAAGTTAGTAATTAGTAGTTAGTAATTATTAGTTAGTAGTTAGTACTTACTAGTTAATTGTTAGTAGTTAGTAGTTATTGGTTAGTGGTTAGTGGTTAGTAGCTAGTAGTTAGTAGTTTGTAGTTAGTAGTTTTTTGTTAGTAGTTAGCAGTTAGTAGTAAGTAGTTAGTAGTTAGTAGTTAGTGCTTAGAAGTTAGTAGTTAGTAGTTAGTAGTTAGTAGTTAGTAATTAGTAGTTAGTACTTTGTAATTAGTAGTTAGTAGTTAATAGTTAGTAGTTAGTAGTTAGTAGTTAGTAGTTAGTGGTTAGAAGTTAGTGGTCAATAGTTAGTAGTTAGTAGTTAGTGGTTAGTAGTTAGTAGTTATTAGTTAGTGGTCAATAGTTAGTAGTTAGTAGTTAGTGGTTAGAAGTTAGTAGTTAGTAGTAAGTAGTTAGTGTTTAGAAGTTAGTAGTTAGTAGCTAGTAGTTAGTAATTAGTAGTTAGTACCTTGTAGTTAGTAGTTAGTAGTTAATAGTTAGTAGTTAGTAGTTAGTAGTTAGTAGTTAGTGGTTAGAAGTTAGAGGTCAATAGTTAGTAGTTAGTAGTTAGTGGTTAGTAGTTAGTAGTTATTAGTTATTAGTTAGTGGTTAGTAGTTAGTAGTTAGTGGTTAGTAGTTAGTAGTTAGTAGTAAGTAGTCAGTGTTTAGAAGTTAGTAGTTAGTAGCTAGTAGTTAGTAATTAGTAGTTAGTACCTTGTAGTTAGTAGTTAGTAGTTAATAGTTAGTAGTTAGTAGTTAGTAGTTAGTAGTTAGTGGTTAGAAGTTAGTGGTCAATAGTTAGTAGTTAGTAGTTAGTGGTTAGAAGTTAGTAGTTAGTAGTTAGTAGTTAGTAGTTAGTAGTTAGTAGTTAGTAGTTAGTAGTTAGTAGTTAGTAGTTAGTAGTTAGTAGTTAGTAGTTAGTAGTTAGTAGTTAATAGTTAGTAGTTAGTAGTTAGTAGTTAGTAGTTAGTATTTAGTAGTTAATAGTTAGTATTTAGTAGTTAGTAGTTATTAATTATTAGTTAGTGGTTAGTAGTTAGTAGTAAGTAGTTAGTGTTTAGAAGTTAGTAGTTAGTAGCTAGTAGTTAGTAATTAGTAGTTAGTACCTTGTAGTTAGTAGTTAGTAGTTAATAGTTATTAGTTAGTGGTTAGTAGTTAGTAGTTATTAGTTATTAGTTAGTGGTTAGTAGTTAGTAGTTAGTGGTTAGTAGTTAGTAGTTAGTAGTAAGTAGTTAGTGTTTAGAAGTTAGTAGTTAGTAGCTAGTAGTTAGTAATTAGTAGTTAGTACCTTGTAGTTAGTAGTTAGTAGTTAATAGTTAGTAGTTAGTAGTTAGTAGTTAGTAGTTAGTGGTTAGAAGTTAGTGGTCAATAGTTAGTAGTTAGTAGTTAGTGGTTAGAAGTTAGTAGTTAGTAGTTAGTAGTTAGTAATTAGTAGTTAGTACTTTGTAATTAGTAGTTAGTAGTTAATAGTTAGTAGTTAGTAGTTAGTAGTTAGTAGTTAGTGGTTAGAAGTTAGTGGTCAATAGTTAGTAGTTAGTAGTTAGTGGTTAGTAGTTAGTAGTTATTAGTTAGTGGTCAATAGTTAGTAGTTAGTAGTTAGTGGTTAGAAGTTAGTAGTTAGTAGTAAGTAGTTAGTGTTTAGAAGTTAGTAGTTAGTAGCTAGTAGTTAGTAATTAGTAGTTAGTACCTTGTAGTTAGTAGTTAGTAGTTAATAGTTAGTAGTTAGTAGTTAGTAGTTAGTAGTTAGTGGTTAGAAGTTAGTGGTCAATAGTTAGTAGTTAGTAGTTAGTGGTTAGTAGTTAGTAGTTATTAGTTAGTGGTTAGTAGTTAGTAGTTAGTGGTTAGTAGTTAGTAGTTAGTAGTAAGTAGTTAGTGTTTAGAAGTTAGTAGTTAGTAGCTAGTAGTTAGTAATTAGTAGTTAGTACCTTGTAGTTAGTAGTTAGTAGTTAATAGTTAGTAGTTAGTAGTTAGTAGTTAGTAGTTAGTGGTTAGAAGTTAGTGGTCAATAGTTAGTAGTTAGTAGTTAGTGGTTAGAAGTTAGTAGTTAGTAGTTAGTAGTTAGTAGTTAGTAGTTAGTAGTTAGTAGTTAGTAGTTAGTAGTTAGTAGTTAGTAGTTAGTAGTTAGTAGTTAGTAGTTAGTAGTTAGTAGTTAGTAGTTAGTAGTTAATAGTTAGTAGTTAGTAGTTAGTAGTTAGTAGTTAGTATTTAGTAGTTAATAGTTAGTATTTAGTAGTTAGTAGTTATTAATTAGTAGTTATTAGTTAGTACTTAATAGTTAGTAGTTAGTAGTTAGTGGATACTGGTTAGTAGCTAGTAGTTAGTAGTTTGTAGTTAGTAGTTTTTAGTTAGTAGTTAGTAGTTAGTAGTTAGTACTTTGTAATTAGTAGTAAGTAGTTAATAGTTAGTAGTTAGTAGCTAGTGATTAGTAGTTAGTAGTTATTAGTTAGTAGTTAGTAGTTACTAGTTAATTGTTAGTAGTTAGTAGTTATTAGTTAGTGGTTAGTGGTTAGCATTTAGTAGTTAGTAGTTAGTAGTTAGTAGTTAGTAGTTAGTAGTTAGTAGTTAGTAGTTAGTAGTTAGTAGTTCGTACTTTGTAATTAGTAGTTAGTAGTTAATAGTTAGTAGTTAGAAGTTAGTAATTAGTAGTTAGTAATTATTAGTTAGTAGTTAGTACTTACTAGTTAATTGTTAGTAGTTAGTAGTTACTGGTTAGTGGTTAGTGGTTAGTAGCTAGTAGTTAGTAGTTTGTAGTTAGTAGTTTTTTGTTAGTAGTTAGCAGTTAGTAGTAAGTAGTTAGTAGTTAGTAGTTAGTGCTTAGAAGTTAGTAGTTAGTAGTTAGTAGTTAGTAGTTAGTAATTAGTAGTTAGTACTTTGTAATTAGTAGTTAGTAGTTAATAGTTAGTAGTTAGTAGTTAGTAGTTAGTAGTTAGTGGTTAGAAGTTAGTGGTCAATAGTTAGTAGTTAGTAGTTAGTGGTTAGTAGTTAGTAGTTATTAGTTAGTGGTCAATAGTTAGTAGTTAGTAGTTAGTGGTTAGAAGTTAGTAGTTAGTAGTAAGTAGTTAGTGTTTAGAATTTAGTAGTTAGTAGCTAGTAGTTAGTAATTAGTAGTTAGTACCTTGTAGTTAGTAGTTAGTAGTTAATAGTTAGTAGTTAGTAGTTAGTAGTTAGTAGTTAGTGGTTAGAAGTTAGAGGTCAATAGTTAGTAGTTAGTAGTTAGTGGTTAGTAGTTAGTAGTTATTAGTTATTAGTTAGTGGTTAGTAGTTAGTAGTTAGTGGTTAGTAGTTAGTAGTTAGTAGTAAGTAGTTAGTGTTTAGAAGTTAGTAGTTAGTAGCTAGTAGTTAGTAATTAGTAGTTAGTACCTTGTAGTTAGTAGTTAGTAGTTAATAGTTAGTAGTTAGTAGTTAGTAGTTAGTAGTTAGTGGTTAGAAGTTAGTGGTCAATAGTTAGTAGTTAGTAGTTAGTGGTTAGAAGTTAGTAGTTAGTAGTTAGTAGTTAGTAGTTAGTAGTTAGTAGTTAGTAGTTAGTAGTTAGTAGTTAGTAGTTAGTAGTTAGTAGTTAGTAGTTAGTAGTTAGTAGTTAGTAGTTAGTAGTTAATAGTTAGTAGTTAGTAGTTAGTAGTTAGTAGTTAGTATTTAGTAGTTAATAGTTAGTATTTAGTAGTTAGTAGTTATTAATTAGTAGTTATTAGTTAGTACTTAATAGTTAGTAGTTAGTAGTTAGTGGATACTGGTTAGTAGCTAGTAGTTAGTAGTTTGTAGTTAGTAGTTTTTAGTTAGTAGTTAGTAGTTAGTAGTTAGTACTTTGCAATTAGTAGTAAGTAGTTAATAGTTAGTAGTTAGTAGTTAGTGATTAGTAGTTAGTAGTTATTAGTTAGTAGTTAGTAGTTACTAGTTAATTGTTAGTAGTTAGTAGTTATTAGTTAGTGGTTAGTGGTTAGCATTTAGTAGTTAGTAGTTAGTAGTTAGTAGTTAGTAGTTAGTAGTTAGTAGTTAGTAGTTAGTAGTTCGTACTTTGTAATTAGTAGTTAGTAGTTAATAGTTAGTAGTTAGAAGTTAGTAATTAGTAGTTAGTAATTATTAGTTAGTAGTTAGTACTTACTAGTTAATTGTTAGTAGTTAGTAGTTATTGGTTAGTGGTTAGTGGTTAGTAGCTAGTAGTTAGTAGTTTGTAGTTAGTAGTTTTTTGTTAGTAGTTAGCAGTTAGTAGTAAGTAGTTAGTAGTTAGTAGTTAGTGCTTAGAAGTTAGTAGTTAGTAGTTAGTAGTTAGTAGTTAGTAATTAGTAGTTAGTACTTTGTAATTAGTAGTTAGTGGTCAATAGTTAGTAGTTAGTAGTTAGTATTTAGTAGTTAGTAATTATTAGTTAGTAGTTAGTACTTACAAGTTAATTGTTAGTAGTTAGTAGTTATTAATTAGTGGTTAGCGGTTAGTAGCTAGTAGTTAGTAGTTTGTAGTTAGTAGTTTTTTGTCAGTAGTTAGCAGTTAGTAGTTAGTAGTTAGTAGTTAGTAGTTAGTAGTTAGTAGTTAGTTGTTAGTGGTTAGAAGTTAGTAGTTAGTAGTTAGCAGTTAGTAGTTAGTAGTTAGTAGTTAGTAGTTAGTAGTTAGTGGTTAGAAGTTAGTAGTTAGTAGTTAGTAGTTAGTAGTTAGTAGTCAGTAGTTAGTAATTAGTAGTTAGTACTTTGTAGTTAGTAGTTAGTAGTTAATAGTTAGTAGTTAGTAGTTAGTAGTTAGTAGTTAGTAGTTAGTGGTTAGAAATTAGTGGTTAGTAGTTAGTAGTTATTAGTTAGTGGTTAGTAGTTAAAAGTTAGTGGTTAGTAGTTAGTAGTTAGTAGTTAGTAGTAAGTAGTTAGTGTTTAGAATTTAGTAGTTAGTAGTTAGTAGTTAGTAGTTAGTAGTTAGTAGTTAGTAGTTAGTAGTTAGTGGTTAGAAGTTAGTGGTTAGTATTTAGTAGTTATTAGTTAGTGGTTAGTAGTTAAAAGTTAGTGGTTAGTAGTTAGTAGTAAGTAGTTAGTGTTTAGAAGTTAGTAGTTAGTGGTTAGAAGTTAGTGGTTAGTAGTTAGTAGTTACTAGTTAGTGGTTAGTAGTTAAAAGTTAGTGGTTAGTAGTTAGTAGTTTGTAGTAAGTAGTTAGTGTTTAGAAGTCAGTTGTTAGTAGTTAGTAGTTAGTAGTTAATAGTTAGTAGTTAGTAGTTAGTAGTTAGTAGTTAGTAGTTAGTAGTTTGTGGTTAGAAGTTAGTGGTCAATAGTTAGTAGTTAATAGTTAGTGGTTAGAAGTTAGTAGTTAGTAGTTAGTAGTTAGTAGTTAGTAGTTAGTAGTTAGTAGTTAGTAGTTAGTAGTTAGTAGTTAGTAGTTAGTAGTTAGTAGTTAATAGTTAGTAGTTAGTAGTTAGTAGTTAGTAGTTAGTAGTTAATAGTTAGTAGTTAGTAGTTAGTAGTTAGTAGTTAGTAGTTAGTAGTTAGTAGTTAGTAGTTAGTAGTTAGTAGTTAGTAGTTAATAGTTAGTAGTTAGTAGTTAGTATTTAGTAGTTAGTAGTTATTAGTTAGTAGTTAGTAGTTAGTACTTAATAGTTAGTAGTTAGTAGTTAGTGGATACTGGTTAGTAGCTAGTAGTTAAGAGTTTGTAGTTAGTAGTTTTTAGTTAGTAGTTAGTAGTTAGTAGTTAGTACTTTGTAATTAGTAGTAAGTAGTTAATAGTTAGTAGTTAGTAGTTAGTAATTAGTAGTTAGTAGTTATTA
Source organism: Convolutriloba macropyga (assembly GCF_964194025.1). NCBI lineage: Eukaryota > Metazoa > Xenacoelomorpha > Acoela > Convolutidae > Convolutriloba > Convolutriloba macropyga. The sequence continues at coordinate 22,321,477 of NC_134482.1, forward strand.
GTTAGTAGTTAGTACTTACTAGTTAATTGTTAGTAGTTAGTAGTTATTAGTTAGTGGTTAGTGGTTAGCAGCTAGTAGTTAGTAGTTTGTAGTTAGTAGTTTTTTTGTTAGTAGTTAGCAGTTAGTAGTTAGTAGTTAGTAGTTAGTAGTTAGTGGTTAGAAGTTAGTAGTTAGTAGTTAGTAGTTAGTAGTTAGTAGTTAGTAGTTAGTAGTTAGTGGTTAGAAGTTAGTAGTTAGTAGTTAGTAGTTAGTAGTTAGTAGTTAGTAGTCAGTAGTTAGTAGTTAGTAGTTGGTAACTAGTAGTTAGTGCCTTGTAGTTAGTAGTTAGTAGTTAATAGTTAGTAGTTAGTAGTTAGTAACTAGTAGTTAGTAGTTAGTGGTTAGTGGTTAGTAGTTAGTAGTTTGTAGTTAGTAGTTAGTAGTTAGTAGCTGGTAGTTAGTAGTTAGTAGTTAGTAGTTAGTAGTTAGCAATTAGTAGTTAGTATCTTGTAGTTAGTAGTTAGTAGTTAATAGTTAGTAGTTAGTAGTTAGTAGTTAGTAGTTAGCAGTTAGTGGTTACTGGTTAGTAGCTAGTAGTTAGTAGTTTGTAGTTAGTAGTTTTTAGTTAGTAGTTAGTAGTTAGTAGTTAGTAGTTAGTAGTTAGTAGTTAGTAGTTACTAGTTAGTAGTTAGTAATTAGTAGTTAGTACTTTGTATTTAGTAGTTAGTAGTTAATAGTTAGTAGTTAGTAGTTAGTAATTAGTTAGTAGTTAGTAGTTAGTAGTTAGTAGTTAGTAGTTAGTAGTTAGTAGTTAGTAGTTAGTAGTTAGTAGTTAGTAGTTAGTAGTTAGTAGTTAGTAGTTAGTAGTTAGTAGTTAGTAGTTAGTAGTTAGTAGTTAGTAGTTAGTAGTTAGTAGTTAGTAGTTAGTAGTTAGTAGTTAGTAGTTAGTAGTTAATAGTTAGTAGTTAGTAGTTAGTAGTTAGTAGTTAGTAGTTATTAGTTAGTAGTTAGTACTTACTAGTTAATTGTTAGTAGTTAGTAGTTATTAGTTAGTGGTTAGTGGGTAGCAGCTAGTAGTTAGTAGTTTGTAGTTAGTAGTTTTTTGTTAGTAGTTAGCAGTTAGTAGTTAGTAGTTAGTAGTTAGTAGTTAGTGGTTAGAAGTTAGTAGTTAGTAGTTAGTAGTTAGTAGTTAGTAGTTAGTAGTTAGTAGTTAGTAGTTAGTGGTTAGAAGTTAGTAGTTAGTAGTTAGTAGTTAGTAGTTAGTAGTTAGTAGTCAGTAGTTAGTAGTTTGTAGTTGGTAACTAGTAGTTAGTGCCTTGTAGTTAGTAGTTAGTAGTTAATAGTTAGTAGTTAGTAGTTAGTAGTTAGTAACTAGTAGTTAAAAGTTAGTGGTTAGTGGTTAGTAGTTAGTAGTTAGTAGTTTGTAGTTAGTAGTTAGTAGTTAGTAGCTGGTAGTTAGTAGTTAGTAGTTAGTAGTTAGTAGTTAGCAATTAGTAGTTAGTACCTTGTAGTTAGTAGTTAGTAGTTAATAGTTAGTAGTTAGTAGTTAGTAGTTAGTAGTTAGTGGTTACTGGTTAGTAGCTAGTAGTTAGTATTTTGTAGTTAGTAGTTTTTAGTTAGTAGTTAGTAGTTAGTAGTTAGTAGTTAGTAGTTAGTAGTTAGTAGTTAGTAGTTAGTAGTTAGTAATTAGTAGTTAGTACTTTGTAATTAGTAGTTAGTAGTTAATAGTTAGTAGTTAGTAGTTAGTAATTAGTAGTTAGTAGTTATTAGTTAATAGTTAGTAGTTACTAGTTAATTGTTAGTAGTTACTAGGTATTAGTTAGTGGTTAGAGGTTAGTAGCTAGTAGTTAGTAGTTAGTAGTTAGTAGTTAGTAGTTAGTAGTTAGTAGTTAGTAGTTAGTAGTTAGTAGTTAGTAGTTAGTAGTTAGTAGTTAGTAGTTAGTAGTTAGTAGTTAGTAGTTAGTAGTTAGTAGTTAATAGTTCATAGTTAGTAGTTAGTAGTTAGTAGTTAGTAGATAATAGTTAGTAGTTAGTAGTTAGTACTTAATAGTTAGTAGTTAATAGTTAGTGGTTAGAAGTTAGTAGTTAGTAGTTTGTAGTTAGTAGTTAGTAGTTAGTAGCTGGTAGTTAGTAGTTAGTAGTTAGTAGTTAGTAGTTAGCAATTAGTAGTTAGTACCTTGTAGTTAGTAGTTAGTAGTTAATAGTTAGTAGTTAGTAGTTAGTAGTTAGTAGTTAGTGGTTACTGGTTAGTAGCTAGTAGTTAGTATTTTGTAGTTAGTAGTTTTTAGTTAGTAGTTAGTAGTTAGTAGTTAGTAGTTAGTAGTTATTAGTTAGTAGTTAGTAGTTAGTAGTTAGTAATTAGTAGTTAGTACTTTGTAATTAGTAGTTAGTAGTTAATAGTTAGTAGTTAGTAGTTAGTAATTAGTAGTTAGTAGTTATTAGTTAATAGTTAGTAGTTACTAGTTAATTGTTAGTAGTTACTAGGTATTAGTTAGTGGTTAGAGGTTAGTAGCTAGTAGTTAGTAGTTAGTAGTTAGTAGTTAGTAGTTAGTAGTTAGTAGTTAGTAGTTAGTAGTTAGTAGTTAGTAGTTAGTAGTTAGTAGTTAGTAGTTAGTAGTTAGTAGTTAGTAGTTAGTAGTTAATAGTTCATAGTTAGTAGTTAGTAGTTAGTAGTTAGTAGATATTAGTTAGTAGTTAGTAGTTAGTACTTAATAGTTAGTAGTTAATAGTTAGTGGTTAGAAGTTAGTAGTTAGTAGTTAGTAGTTAGTAGTTAGTAGTTAGTAGTTAGTAGTTAGTAGTTAGTAGTTGGTAGTTAGTAGTTAGTAGTTAGTAGTTAGTAGTTAATAGTTAGTAGTTAGTAGTTAGTAGTTAGTAGTTAGTAGTTAATAGTTAGTAGTTAGTAGTTAGTAGTTAGTAGTTAGTAGTTAGTAGTTAGTAGTTAGTAGTTAGTAGTTAGTAGTTAGTATTTAGTAGTTAATAGTTAGTATTTAGTAGTTAGTAGTTATTAGTTAGCAGTTAGTAGTTAGTACTTAATAGTTAGTAGTTAGTAGTTAGTGGATACTGGTTAGTAGCTAGTAGTTTGTAGTTTGTAGTTAGTAGTTTTTAGTTAGTAGTTAGTAGTTAGTACTTTGTAATTAGTAGTAAGTAGTTAATAGTTAGTAGTTAGTAGTTAGTAATTAGTAGTTAGTAGATATTAGTTAGTAGTTAGTACTTACTAGTTAATTGTTAGTAGTTAGTAGTTATTAGTTAGTGGTTAGTGGTTAGCAGCTAGTAGTTAGTAGTTTGTAGTTAGTAGTTTTTTATTAGTAGTTAGCAGTTAGTAGTTAGTAGTTAGTAGTTAGTAGTTAGTGGTTAGAAGTTAGTAGTTAGTAGTTAGTAGTTAGTAGTTAGTAGTTAGTAGTTAGTAGTTAGTAGTAAGTAGTTAGTAGTTAGTGGTTAGAAGTTAGTAGTTAGTAGTTAGTAGTTAGTAGTTAATAGTTAGTAGTCAGTAGTTAGTAGTTAGTAGTTAGTAGTTAGTAACTAGTAGTTAGTAGTTAGTGGTTAGTGGTTAGTAGTAGGTAGTTAGTAGTTTGTAGTTAGTAGTTAGTAGTTAGTAGCTGATAGTTAGTAGTTAGTAGTTAGTAGTTATTAATTAGTAGTTAGTACCTTGTAGTTAGTAGTTAGTAGTTAATAGTTAGTAGTTAGTAGTTAGTAGTTAGTAGTTAGTAGTTAGTAGTTAGTAGTTAGTGGTTACTGGTTAGTAGCTAGTAGTTAGTAGTTTGTAGTTAGTAGTTTTTAGTTAGTGGTTAGTAGTTAGTAGTTAGTAGTTAGTAGTTAGTAGTTAGTAGTTAGTAATTAGTAGTTAGTACTTTGTAATTAGTAGTTAGTAGTTAATAGTTAGTAGTTAGTAGTTAGTAATTAGTAGTTAGTAGTTATTAGTTAATAGTTAGTAGTTACTAGTTAATTGTTAGTAGTTACTAGTTATTAGTTAGTGGTTAGTGGTTAGTAGCTAGTAGTTAGTAGTTTGTAGTTAGTAGTTTTTTGTTAGTAGTTAGCAGTTAGTAGTTAGTAGTTAGTAGTTAGTAGTTAGTAGTTAGTGGTTAGAAGTTAGTAGTTAGTAGTTAGTAATTAGTAGTTAGTAGTTAGTAGTTAGTAGTTAGTGGTTAGTAGTTAGTAGTTATTAGTTAGTAGTTAGTAGTGAGTAGTTAGTAGTTAGTAGTTAGTAACTAGTAGTTAGTAGTTAGTGGTTAGTGGTTAGTAGTTAGTAGTTAGTAGTTTGTAGTTAGTAGTTAGTAGTTAGTAGCTGGTAGTTAGTAGTTAGTAGTTAGTAGTTAGTAGTTAGTAGTTAGTAGTTAGTAATTAGTAGTTAGTACCTTGTAGTTAGTAGTTAGTAGTTAATAGTTAGTAGTTAGTAGTTAGTAGTTAGTAGTTAGTAGTTAGTAGTTAGTGGTTAGAAGTTAGTGGTTAGCAGTTAGTAGTTAGTGGTTAGAAGTTAGTAGTTAGTACTTAGTAATTAGTAGTTAGTACCTTGTAGTTAGTAGTTAGTAGTTAATAGTTAGTAGTTAGTAGTTAGTAGTCAGTTGTTAGTAGTTAGTAGTTAATAGTTAGTAGTTAGTTGTTAGTAGTTAGTAGTTAATAGTTAGTAGTTAGTGGTTAGTAGTTAGTAGTTAGTAGTTAGTAGTTAGTAATTAGTAGTTAGTACCTTGTAGTTAGTAGTTAGTAGTTAATAGTTAGTAGTTAGTAGTTAGTAGTCAGTTGTTAGTAGTTAGTAGTTAATAGTTAGTAGTTAGTTGTTAGTAGTTAGTAGTTAATAGTTAGTAGTTAGTGGTTAGTAGTTAGTAGTTAGTAGTTAGTAATTAGTAGTTAGTAGTTAGTAGTTAGTAGTTAGTAGTTAGTAGTTAGTAGTTAGTAGTTAGTAGTTAGTAATTAGTAGTTAGTAGTTATTAGTTAATAGTTAGTAGTTACTAGTTAATTGTTAGTAGTTAGTAGTTATTAGTTAGTGGCTAGTGGTTAGTAGCTAGTAGTTAGTAGTTTGTAGTTAGTAGTTTTTTGTTAGTAGTTAGCAGTTAGTAGTTAGTAGTTAGTAGTTAGTAGTTAGTAGTTAGTAGTTATTAGTTAGTGGTTAGAAGTTAGTAGTTAGTAGTTAGTAGTTAGTAGTTAGTAGTTAGCAGTTAGTAGTTAGTGGTTAGAAGTTAGTAGTTAGTAGTTAGTAGTTAGTAGTTAGTAGTTAGTAGTTAGTAGTTAGTAGTTAGTAGTTAGTAGTTAGTAATTAGTAAGTAGTACTTTGTAATTAGTAGTTAGTAGTTAATAGTTAGTAGTTAGTAGTTAGTAATTAGTAGTTAGTAGTTATTAGTTAATAGTTAGTAGTTAGCAGTTACTAGTTAATTGTTAGTAGTTAGTAGTTATTGGTTAGTGGTTAGTGGTTAGTAGCTAGTAGTTAGTAGTTTGTAGTTAGTAGTTTTTGTTAGTAGTTAGCAGTTAGTAGTTAGTAGTTAGTAGTTAGTAGTTAGTAGTTAGTGGTTAGAAGTCAGTAGTTAGTAGTTAGTAGTTAGTAGTTAGTAGTTAGTGGTTAGTAGTTAGTGGTTAGAAGTTAGTAGTTAGTAGTTAGTAGTTAGTAGTTAGTAGTTAATTGTTAGTAGTTAGTAGTTATTAGTTAGTTGTTAGTGGTTAGTAGCTAGTAGTTAGTAGATTGTAGTTAGTAGTTTTTGTTAGTAGTTAGCAGTTAGTAGTTAGTAGTTAGTAGTTAGTAGTTAGTAGTTAGTAGTTAGTAGTTAGTAGTTAGTAGTTAGAAGTTAGTAGTTAGTAGTTAGTAGTTAGTAGTTAGTAGTTAGTGGTTAGAAGTTAGTAGTTAGTAGTTAGTAGTTAGTAGTTAGTAATTAGTAGTTAGTACTTTGTAGTTAGTAGTTAATAGTTAGTAGTTATTAGTTAGTAGTTAGTAGTTAGTAGTTAGTAGTTAATAGTTAGTAACTAGTAGTTAGTAGTTAGTGGTTTGTGGTTAGTAGTTAGTAGTTAGTAGTTTGTAGTTAGTAGTTAGTAGTTAGTAGCTGGTAGTTAGTAGTTAGTAGTTATTAGTTAATAGTTAGTAGTTACTAGTTAATTGTTGGTAGTTAGTAGTTATTAGTTAGTGGTTATTGGTTAGTAGCTAGTAGTTAGTAGTTTGTAGTTAGTTGTTTTTTGTTAGTAGTTAGCAGTTAGTAGTTAGTAGTTAGTAGTTAGTAATTAGTAGTTAGTAGTTATTAGTTAATAGTTATTAGTTAGTAGTTAGTAGTTAGTAGTTAGTAGTTAGTAGTTAGTAGTTAGTAGTTAGTAGTTAGTAACTAGTCGTTAGTAGTTAGTGGTTTGTGGTTAGTAGTTAGTAGTTAGTAGTTAGTAGTTAGTAGTTAGTAACTAGTAGTTAGTAGTTAGTGGTTAGTGGTTAGAAGTTAGTGGTTAGTAGTTAGTAGTTAGTGGTTAGAAGTTAGTAGTTAGTAGTTAGTAGTTAGTATTTAGTAGTTAGTAGTTAGTAGTTAGTAGTTAGTAGTTAGTAGTTAGTAGTTAGTAATTAGTAGTTAGTAGTTATTAGTTAATAGTTAGTAGTTACTAGTTAATTGTTAGTAGTTAGTAGTTATTAGTTAGTGGTTATTGGTTAGTAGCTAGTAGTTAGTAGTTTGTTATTAGTAGTTTTTTGTTAGTAGTTAGCAGTTAGTAGTTAGTAGTTAGTAGTTAGTAGTTAGTAGTTAGTGGTTAGAAGTTAGTAGTTAGTAGTTAGTAATTAGTAGTTAGTAGTTAGTAGTTGGTAGATAGTGGTTAGTAGTTAGTAGTTATTAGTTAGTAGTTAGTAGTTAGTAGTTAGTAGTTAGTAGTTAGTAGTTAGTAACTAGTAGTTAGTAGTTAGTGGTTAGTGGTTAGTAGTTAGTAGTTAGTAGTTTGTAGTTAGTAGTTAGTAGTTAGTAGCTGGTAGTTAGTAGTTAGTAGTTAGTAGTTAGTAGTTAGTAGTTAGTAGTTAGTAGTTAGTAGTTAGTATTTAGTAGTTAGTACCTTGTAGTTAGTAGTTAGTAGTTAATAGTTAGTAGTTAGTAGTTAGTAGTTAGTAGTTAGTGGTTAGAAGTTAGTGGTTAGTAGTTAGTAGTTAGTGGTTAGAAGTTAGTAGTTAGTAGTTAGTAGTAAGTAGTTAGTAGTTAGTAGTTAGTAGTTAGTAGTTAGTAGTTAGTAGTTAGTAGTTAGTAGTTAGTAATTAGTAGTTAGTAGTTATTAGTTAATAGTTAGTAGTTACTAGTTAATTGTTAGTAGTTAGTAGTTATTAGTTAGTGGTTAGTGGTTAGTAGCTAGTAGTTAGTAGTTTGTAGTTAGTAGTTTTTTGTTAGTAGTTAGCAGTTAGTAGTTAGTAGTTAGTAGTTAGTAGTTAGTAGTTATTAGTTAGTGGTTAGAAGTTAGTAGTTAGTAGTTAGTAGTTAGTAGTTAGTAGTTAGTAGTTAGCAGTTAGTAGTTAGTGGTTAGAAGTTAGTAGTTAGTAGTTAGTAGTTAGTAGTTAGTAGTTAGTAGTTAGTAGTTAGTAGTTAGTAGTTAGTAGTTAGTAATTAGTAAGTAGTACTTTGTAATTAGTAGTTAGTAGTTAATAGTTAGTAGTTAGTAGTTAGTAATTAGTAGTTAGTAGTTATTAGTTAATAGTTAGTAGTTACTAGTTAATTGTTAGTAGTTAGTAGTTATTGGTTAGTGGTTAGTGGTTAGTAGCTAGTAGTTAGTAGTTTGTAGTTAATAGTTTTTGTTAGTAGTTAGCAGTTAGTAGTTAGTAGTTAGTAGTTAGTAGTTAGTAGTTAGTGGTTAGAAGTTAGTAGTTAGTAGTTAGTAGTTAGTAGTTAGTAGTTAGTGGTTAGTAGTTAGTGGTTAGAAGTTAGTAGTTAGTAGTTAGTAGTTAGTAGTTAGTAGTTAATTGTTAGTAGTTAGTAGTTATTAGTTAGTGGTTAGTGGTTAGTAGCTAGTAGTTAGTAGATTGTAGTTAGTAGTTTTTGTTAGTAGTTAGCAGTTAGTAGTTAGTAGTTAGTAGTTAGTAGTTAGTAGTTAGTAGTTAGAAGTTAGTAGTTAGTAGTTAGTAGTTAGTAGTTAGTAGTTAGTAGTTAGTAGTTAGTGGTTAGAAGTTAGTAGTTAGTAGTTAGTAGTTAGTAGTTAGTAATTAGTAGTTAGTACTTTGTAGTTAGTAGTTAGTAGTTAATAGTTAGTAGTTATTAGTTAGTAGTTAGTAGTTAGTAGTTAGTAGTTAGTAGTTAGTAACTAGTAGTTAGTAGTTAGTGGTTTGTGGTTAGTAGTTAGTAGTTAGTAGTTTGTAGTTAGTAGTTAGTAGTTAGTAGCTGGTAGTTAGTAGTTAGTAGTTAGTAGTTAGTAGTTAGTAGTTAGTAGTTAGTAGTTAGTAGTTAGTAAATAGTAGTTAGTAGTTATTAGTTAATAGTTAGTAGTTACTAGTTAATTGTTGGTAGTTAGTAGTTATTAGTTAGTGGTTATTGGTTAGTAGCTAGTAGTTAGTAGTTTGTAGTTAGTTGTTTTTTGTTAGTAGTTAGCAGTTAGTAGTTAGTAGTTAGTAGTTAGTAATTAGTAGTTAGTAGTTATTAGTTAATAGTTATTAGTTAGTAGTTAGTAGTTAGTAGTTAGTAGTTAGTAGTTAGTAGTTAGTAGTTAGTAACTAGTAGTTAGTAGTTAGTGGTTTGTGGTTAGTAGTTAGTAGTTAGTAGTTAGTAGTTAGTAGTTAGTAACTAGTAGTTAGTAGTTAGTGGTTAGTGGTTAGAAGTTAGTGGTTAGTAGTTAGTAGTTAGTGGTTAGAAGTTAGTAGTTAGTAGTTAGTATTTAGTAGTTAGTAGTTAGTAGTTAGTAGTTAGTAGTTAGTAATTAGTAGTTAGTAGTTATTAGTTAATAGTTAGTAGTTACTAGTTAATTGTTAGTAGTTTGTAGTTATTAGTTAGTGGTTATTGGTTAGTAGCTAATAGTTAGTAGTTTGTTATTAGTAGTTTTTTGTTAGTAGTTAGCAGTTAGTAGTTAGTAGTTAGTAGTTAGTAGTTAGTAGTTATTAGTTAGTGGTTAGAAGTTAGTAGTTAGTAGTTAGTAGTTAGTAGTTAGTAGTTAGTGGTTAGAAGTTAGTAGTTAGTAGTTAGTAGTTAGTAGTTAGTAGTTAGTAGTTAGTAATTAGTAGTTAGTACTTTGTAGTTAGTAGTTAGTAGTTAATAGTTAGTAGTTATTAGTTAGTAGTTAGTAGTTAGTCGTTAGTAGTTAGTAGTTAGTAGTTAGTTAGTAGCTAGTAGTTAGTAGTCAGTGGTTAGTGGTTAGTAGTTAGTAGTTAGTGGTTTGTAGTTAGTAGTTAGTAGTTAGTAGTTAGTAATTAGTAGTTAGTACTTTGTAGTTAGTAGTTAGTAGTTAATAGTTAGTAGTTATTAGTTAGTAGTTAGTAGTTAGTAGTTAGTAGTTAGTAGTTAGTAGTTAGTAGTTAGTAGTTAGTAACTAGTAGTTAGTAGTTAGTGGTTAGTGGTTAGTAGTTAGTAGTTAGTAGTTTGTAGTTAGTAGTTAGTAGCTGGTAGTTAGTAGTTAGTAGTTAGTAGTTAGTACCTTGTAGTTAGTAGTTAATAGTTAATAGTTAGTAGTTAGTAGTTAGTAGTTAGTGGTTAGAAGTTAGTAGTTAGTAGTTAGTAGTTAGTAGCTAGTAGTTAGTAGTTAGTGGTTAGTGGTTAGTAGTTAGTAGTTAGTAGTTTGTAGTTAGTAGTTAGTAGTTAGTAGTTAGTAATTAGTAGTTAGTACTTTGTAGTTAGTAGTTAGTAGTTAATAGTTAGTAGTTATTAGTTAGTAGTTAGTAGTTAGTAGTTAGTAGTTAGTAGTTAGTAGTTAGTAGTTAGTAGTTAGTAGTTAGTAGTTAGTAACTAGTAGTTAGTAGTTAGTGGTTAGTGGTTAGTAGTTAGTAGTTAGTAGTTTGTAGTTAGTAGTTAGTAGCTGGTAGTTAGTAGTTAGTAGTTAGTAGTTAGTACCTTGTAGTTAGTAGTTAGTAGTTAATAGTTAGTAGTTAGTAGTTAGTAGTTAGTGGTTAGAGGTTAGTAGTTAGTAGTTAGTAGTTAGTAACTAGTAGTTAGTAGTTAGTGGTTAGTGGTTAGTAGTTAGTAGTTAGTAGTTAGTAGTTAGTAGTTAGTAGCCGGTAGTTAGTAGTTAGTAATTAGTAGTTAGTACCTTGTAGTTAGTAGTTAGTACTTTGGAGTTAGTAGTTAGTAGTTAATAGTTAGTAGTTATTAGTTAGTAGTTAGTAGTTAGTAGTTAGTAGTTAGTAGTTAGTAGTTAGTAGTTAGTAGTTAGTAACTAGTAGTTAGTAGTAAGTGGTTAGTGGTTTGTAGTTAGTAGTTAGTAGTTTGTAGTTAGTAGTTAGTAGCTGGTAGTTAGTAGTTAGTAATTAGTAGTTAGTACCTTGTAGTTAGTAGTTAGTAGTTGATAGTTAGTAGTTAGTAGTTAGTGGTTAGAAGTTAGTGGTTAGTAGTTAGTAGTTAGTGGTTAGAAGTTAGTAGTTAGTAGTTAGTAGTTAGTATTTAGTAGTTAGTAGTTAGTGGTTAGTAGTTAGTAGTTTGTAGTTAGTAGTTAGTAGCTGGTAGTTAGTAGTTAGTAATTAGTAGTTAGTACCTTGTAGTTAGTAGTTAGTAGTTAATAGTTAGTAACTAGTAGTTAGTAGTTAGTGGTTAGTAGTTAGTAGTTAGTAGCTAGTAGTTAGTAGTTAGTGGTTAGTGGTTAGTAGTTAGTAGTTAGTAGTTTGTAGTTAGTAGTTAGTAGCTGGTAGTTAGTAGTTAGTAATTAGTAGTTAGTACCTTGTAGTTAGTAGTTAGTAGTTAATATATAGTAGTTAGTAGTTAGTAGTTAGTGGTTAGAAGTTAGTGGTTAGTAGTTAGTAGTTAGTGGTTAGAAGTTAGTAGTTAGTAGTTAGTAGTTAGTAGTTAGTATTTAGTAGTTAGTAGTTAGTGGTTAGTAGTTAGTAGTTTGTAGTTAGTAGTTAGTAGTTAATAGTTAGTATTTAGTAGTTAGTAGTTAGTGGTGAGAAGTTAGTGGTTAGTAGTTAGTAGTTAATAGTTAGTAGTAGTAGTTAGTATTTAGTAGTTATTAGTTAGTAGTAAGTAGTTAGTAGTTAGTAGTTAGTAATTAGTAGTTAGTAGTTATTAGTTAATAGTTAGTAGTTACTAGTTAATTGTTAGTAGTTAGTAGTTATTAGTTAGTGGTTATTGGTTAGTAGCTAGTAGTTAGTAGTTTGTAGTTAGTAGTTTTTTGTTTGTAGTTAGCAGTTAGTAGTTAGTAGTTAGTAGTTAGTAGTTATTAGTTAGTGGTTAGAAGTTAGTAGTTAGTAGATAGTAGTTAGTAGTTAGTAGTTAGTGGTTAGAAGTTAGTGGTTAGTAGTTAGTAGTTAGTGGTTAGAAGTTAGTAGTTAGTAGTTAGTAGTTAGTATTTAGTAGTTAGTAGTTAGTGGTTAGTAGTTAGTAGTTTGTAGTTAGTAGTTTGTAGTTAGTAGTTAGTAGTTAATAGTTAGTATTTAGTAGTTAGTAGTTAGTGGTTAGAAGTTAGTGGTTAGTAGTTAGTAGTTAGTGGTTAGTAGTTACTAGTTAATTGTTAGTAGTTAGTAGTTGTTAGTTAGTGGTTATTGGTTAGTAGCTAGTAGTTAGTAGTTTGTAGTTAGTAGTTTTTTGTTTGTAGTTAGCAGTTAGTAGTTAGTAGTTAGTAGTTAGTAGTTATTAGTTAGTGGTTAGAAGTTAGTAGTTAGTAGTTAGTAGTTAGTAGTTAGTATTTAGTAGTTAGTAGTTAGTGGTTAGTAGTTAGTAGTTTGTAGTTAGTAGTTAGTAGTTAATAGTTAGTATTTAGTAGTTAGTAGTTAGTGGTGAGAAGTTAGTGGTTAGTAGTTAGTAGTTAATAGTTAGTAGTAGTAGTTAGTATTTAGTAGTTATTAGTTAGTAGTAAGTAGTTAGTAGTTAGTAGTTAGTAATTAGTAGTTAGTAGTTATTAGTTAATAGTTAGTAGTTACTAGTTAATTGTTAGTAGTTAGTAGTTATTAGTTAGTGGTTATTGGTTAGTAGCTAGTAGTTAGTAGTTTGTAGTTAGTAGTTTTTTGTTTGTAGTTAGCAGTTAGTAGTTAGTAGTTAGTAGTTAGTAGTTATTAGTTAGTGGTTAGAAGTTAGTAGTTAGTAGATAGTAGTTAGTAGTTAGTAGTTAGTGGTTAGAAGTTAGTGGTTAGTAGTTAGTAGTTAGTGGTTAGAAGTTAGTAGTTAGTAGTTAGTAGTTAGTATTTAGTAGTTAGTAGTTAGTGGTTAGTAGTTAGTAGTTTGTAGTTAGTAGTTTGTAGTTAGTAGTTAGTAGTTAATAGTTAGTATTTAGTAGTTAGTAGTTAGTGGTTAGAAGTTAGTGGTTAGTAGTTAGTAGTTAGTGGTTAGTAGTTACTAGTTAATTGTTAGTAGTTAGTAGTTGTTAGTTAGTGGTTATTGGTTAGTAGCTAGTAGTTAGTAGTTAGTAGTTAGTAGTTAGTAGTTAGTAGCCGGTAGTTAGTAGTTAGTAATTAGTAGTTAGTACCTTGTAGTTAGTAGTTAGTACTTTGGAGTTAGTAGTTAGTAGTTAATAGTTAGTAGTTATTAGTTAGTAGTTAGTAGTTAGTAGTTAGTAGTTAGTAGTTAGTAGTTAGTAGTTAGTAGTTAGTAACTAGTAGTTAGTAGTAAGTGGTTAGTGGTTTGTAGTTAGTAGTTAGTAGTTTGTAGTTAGTAGTTAGTAGCTGGTAGTTAGTAGTTAGTAATTAGTAGTTAGTACCTTGTAGTTAGTAGTTAGTAGTTGATAGTTAGTAGTTAGTAGTTAGTGGTTAGAAGTTAGTGGTTAGTAGTTAGTAGTTAGTGGTTAGAAGTTAGTAGTTAGTAGTTAGTAGTTAGTATTTAGTAGTTAGTAGTTAGTGGTTAGTAGTTAGTAGTTTGTAGTTAGTAGTTAGTAGCTGGTAGTTAGTAGTTAGTAATTAGTAGTTAGTACCTTGTAGTTAGTAGTTAGTAGTTAATAGTTAGTAACTAGTAGTTAGTAGTTAGTGGTTAGTAGTTAGTAGTTAGTAGCTAGTAGTTAGTAGTTAGTGGTTAGTGGTTAGTAGTTAGTAGTTAGTAGTTTGTAGTTAGTAGTTAGTAGCTGGTAGTTAGTAGTTAGTAATTAGTAGTTAGTACCTTGTAGTTAGTAGTTAGTAGTTAATATATAGTAGTTAGTAGTTAGTAGTTAGTGGTTAGAAGTTAGTGGTTAGTAGTTAGTAGTTAGTGGTTAGAAGTTAGTAGTTAGTAGTTAGTAGTTAGTAGTTAGTATTTAGTAGTTAGTAGTTAGTGGTTAGTAGTTAGTAGTTTGTAGTTAGTAGTTAGTAGTTAATAGTTAGTATTTAGTAGTTAGTAGTTAGTGGTGAGAAGTTAGTGGTTAGTAGTTAGTAGTTAATAGTTAGTAGTAGTAGTTAGTATTTAGTAGTTATTAGTTAGTAGTAAGTAGTTAGTAGTTAGTAGTTAGTAATTAGTAGTTAGTAGTTATTAGTTAATAGTTAGTAGTTACTAGTTAATTGTTAGTAGTTAGTAGTTATTAGTTAGTGGTTATTGGTTAGTAGCTAGTAGTTAGTAGTTTGTAGTTAGTAGTTTTTTGTTTGTAGTTAGCAGTTAGTAGTTAGTAGTTAGTAGTTAGTAGTTATTAGTTAGTGGTTAGAAGTTAGTAGTTAGTAGATAGTAGTTAGTAGTTAGTAGTTAGTGGTTAGAAGTTAGTGGTTAGTAGTTAGTAGTTAGTGGTTAGAAGTTAGTAGTTAGTAGTTAGTAGTTAGTATTTAGTAGTTAGTAGTTAGTGGTTAGTAGTTAGTAGTTTGTAGTTAGTAGTTTGTAGTTAGTAGTTAGTAGTTAATAGTTAGTATTTAGTAGTTAGTAGTTAGTGGTTAGAAGTTAGTGGTTAGTAGTTAGTAGTTAGTGGTTAGTAGTTACTAGTTAATTGTTAGTAGTTAGTAGTTGTTAGTTAGTGGTTATTGGTTAGTAGCTAGTAGTTAGTAGTTTGTAGTTAGTAGTTTTTTGTTTGTAGTTAGCAGTTAGTAGTTAGTAGTTAGTAGTTAGTAGTTAGTAGTTATTAGTTAGTGGTTAGAAGTTAGCAGTTAGTAGATAGTAGTTAGTAGTTAGTAGTTAGTGGTTAGAAATTAGTAGTTAGTAGTTAGTAGTTAGTAGTTAGTTTTTAGTAGTTAGTAGTTAGTAGTTAGTAATTAGTAGTTCGTACTTTGTAGTTAGTAGTTAGTAGTTAATAGTTAGTAGTTATTAGTTAGTAGTTAGTAGTTAGTAGTTAGTAGTTAGTAGTTAGTAGTTAGTAGTTAGTAGTTAGTAACTAGTAGTTAGTAGTTAGTGGTTAGTGGTTAGTAGTTAGTAGTTAGTAGTTTGTAGTTAGTAGTTAGTAGTTAGTAGTTAGTAGTTAGTAATTAGTAGTTAGTACTTTGTAGTTAGTAGTTAGTAGTTAATAGTTAGTAGTTATTAGTTAGTAGTTAGTAGTTAGTAGTTAGTAGTTAGTAGTTAGTAGTTAGTAGTTAGTAGTTAGTAACTAGTAGTTAGTAGTTAGTGGTTAGTGGTTAGTAGTTAGTAGATAGTAGTTTGTAGTTAGTAGTTAGTAGCTGGTAGTTAGTAGTTAGTAGTTAGTAGTTAGTAGTTAGTAGTTAGTAGTTAGTAGTTAGTAGTTAGTAGTTAGTAGTTAGTGATTAGTAGTTAGTACGTTGTAGTTAATAGTTAGTAGTTAATAGTTAGTAGTTAGTAGTTAGTAGTTAGTAGTTAGTAGTTAGTAGTTAGTAGTTAGTGGTTAGAAGTTAGTGGTTAGTAGTTAGTAGTTAGTGGTTAGAAGTCAGTAGTTAGTAGTTAGTAGTTAGTAGTTAGTAGTTAGTAGTTAGTAGTTAGTAGTTAGTAGCTAGTAGTTAGTACTTTGTAGTTAGTAGTTAGTAGTTAATAGTTAGTAGTTAGTAGTTAGTAGTTAGTAGTTAGTATTTAGTGGTTAGTAGTTAGTAGTTAGTAGTTATTAGTTAGTAGTTAGTAGTTAGTAGTTAGTAGTTAGTAGTTAGTATTTAGTGGTTAGTAGTTAGTAGTTAGTAGTTATTAGTTAGTAGTTAGTAGTTAGTAGTTAATATTTAGTAGTTAGTAGTTAGTAGTTAGTGTTTAGTGGTTAGTAGCTAGTATTTAGTAGTTTGTAGTTAGTAATTATTATTTAGTAGTTAGTAGTTAAAAGTTAGTAGTTAGTAGTTAGTAGTTAGTGGTTTGAAGTTAGTAGTTAGTAGTTAGTAGTTAGTATTTAGTAGTTAGTATTTAGTAGTTAGTAATTAGTAGTTAGTAGTTAGTAGTTAGTGGTTAGAAGTTTGTAGTTAGTAGTTAGTAGCTGGTAGTTAGTAGTTAGTAATTAGTAGTTAGTACCTTGTAGTTAGTAGTTAGTAGTTGATAGTTAGTAGTTAGTAGTTAGTAGTTAGTGGTTAGAAGTTAGTGGTTAGTAGTTAGTAGTTAGTGGTTAGAAGTTAGTAGTTAGTAGTTAGTAGTTAGTATTTAGTAGTTAGTAGTTAGTGGTTAGTAGTTAGTAGTTTGTAGTTAGTAGTTAGTAGCTGGTAGTTAGTAGTTAGTAATTAGTAGTTAGTACCTTGTAGTTAGTAGTTAGTAGTTAATAGTTAGTAACTAGTAGTTAGTAGTTAGTGGTTAGTAGTTAGTAGTTAGTAGCTAGTAGTTAGTAGTTAGTGGTTAGTGGTTAGTAGTTAGTAGTTAGTAGTTTGTAGTTAGTAGTTAGTAGCTGGTAGTTAGTAGTTAGTAATTAGTAGTTAGTACCTTGTAGTTAGTAGTTAGTAGTTAATATATAGTAGTTAGTAGTTAGTAGTTAGTGGTTAGAAGTTAGTGGTTAGTAGTTAGTAGTTAGTGGTTAGAAGTTAGTAGTTATTAGTTAGTAGTTAGTATTTAGTAGTTAGTAGTTAGCGGTTAGTAGTTAGTAGTTTGTAGTTAGTAGTTAGTAGTTAATAGTTAGTATTTAGTAGTTAGTAGTTAGTGGTTAGAAGTTAGTGGTTAGTAGTTAGTAGTTAGTGGTTAGAAGTTAGTAGTTAGTAGTTAGTATTTAGTAGTTATTAGTTAGTAGTAAGTAGTTAGTAGTTAGTAGTTAGTAATTAGTAGTTAGTAGTTATTAGTTAATAGTTAGTAGTTACTAGTTAATTGTTAGTAGTTAGTAGTTATTAGTTAGTGGTTATTGGTTAGTAGCTAGTAGTTAGTAGTTTGTAGTTAGTAGTTTTTTGTTTGTAGTTAGCAGTTAGTAGTTAGTAGTTAGTAGTTAGTAGTTATTAGTTAGTGGTTAGAAGTTAGTAGTTAGTAGATAGTAGTTAGTAGTTAGTAGTTAGTGGTTAGAAGTTAGTGGTTAGTAGTTAGTAGTTAGTGGTTAGAAGTTAGTAGTTAGTAGTTAGTAGTTAGTATTTAGTAGTTAGTAGTTAGTGGTTAGTAGTTAGTAGTTTGTAGTTAGTAGTTTGTAGTTAGTAGTTAGTAGTTAATAGTTAGTATTTAGTAGTTAGTAGTTAGTGGTTAGAAGTTAGTGGTTAGTAGTTAGTAGTTAGTGGTTAGTAGTTACTAGTTAATTGTTAGTAGTTAGTAGTTATTAGTTAGTGGTTATTGGTTAGTAGCTAGTAGTTAGTAGTTTGTAGTTAGTAGTTTTTTGTTTGTAGTTAGCAGTTAGTAGTTAGTAGTTAGTAGTTAGTAGTTATTAGTTAGTGGTTAGAAGTTAGTAGTTAGTAGATAGTAGTTAGTAGTTAGTAGTTAGTGGTTAGAAGTTAGTAGTTAGTAGTTAGTAGTTAGTAGTTAGTAGTTAGTAATTAGTATTTCGTACTTTGTAGTTAGTAGTTAGTAGTTAATAGTTAGTAGTTATTAGTTAGTAGTTAGTAGTTAGTAGTTAGTAGTTAGTAGTTAGTAATTAGTAGTTCGTACTTTGTAGTTAGTAGTTAGTAGTTAATAGTTAGTAGTTATTAGTTAGTAGTTAGTAGTTAGTAATTAGTAGTTAGTAACTAGTAGTTAGTAGATAGTGGTTAGTGGTTAGTAGTTAGTAGTTAGTAGTTTGTAGTTAGTAGTTAGTAGTTAGTAGTTAGTAATTAGTAGTTAGTACTTTGTAGTTAGTAGTTAGTAGTTAATAGTTAGTAGTTATTAGTTAGTAGTTAGTAGTTAGTAGTTAGTAGTTAGTAGTTAGTAGTTAGTAGTTAGTAACTAGTAGTTAGTAGTTAGTGGTTAGTGGTTAGTAGTTAGTAGTTAGTAGTTTGTAGTTAGTAGTTAGTAGCTGGTAGTTAGTAGTTAGTAGTTAGTAGTTAGTAGTTAGTAGTTAGTAGTTAGTAGTTAGTAGTTAGTAGTTAGTAATTAGTAGTTAGTACGTTGTAGTTAATAGTTAGTAGTTAATAGTTAGTAGTTAGTAGTTAGTAGTTAGTAGTTAGTAGTTAGTAGTTAGTAGTTAGTGGTTAGAAGTTAGTGGTTAGTAGTTAGTAGTTAGTGGTTAGAAGTCAGTAGTTAGTAGTTAGTAGTTAGTAGTTAGTAGTTAGTAGTTAGTAGTTAGTAGCTAGTAGTTAGTACTTTGTAGTTAGTAGTTAGTAGTTAATAGTTATTAGTTAGTAGTTAGTAGTTAGTAGTTAGTATTTAGTGGTTAGTAGTTAGTAGTTAGTAGTTATTAGTTAGTAGTTAGTAGTTAGTAGTTAGTAGTTAGTATTTAGTGGTTAGTAGTTAGTAGTTAGTAGTTATTAGTTAGTAGTTAGTAGTTAGTAGTTAATATTTAGTAGTTAGTAGTTAGTAGTTAGTGTTTAGTGGTTAGTAGCTAGTATTTAGTAGTTTGTAGTTAGTAATTATTATTTAGTAGTTAGTAGTTAAAAGTTAGTAGTTAGTAGTTAGTAGTTAGTGGTTTGAAGTTAGTAGTTAGTAGTTAGTAGTTAGTATTTAGTAGTTAGTATTTAGTAGTTAGTAATTAGTAGTTAATACTTTGTAGTTAGTAGATAGTAGTTAATAGTTAGTAGTTAGTAGTTAGTAGTTAGTGGTTAGTGGTTAGTAGCTAGTAGTTAGTAGTTTGTAGTTGGTAGTTTTTAGTTAGTAGTTAGCAGTTAGTAGTTAGTAGTTAGTAGTTAGTAGTTAGTAGTTCGTGGTTAGAAGTTAGTAGTTAGTAGTTAGTAGTTAGTAGTTAGTAGTTAGTAGTTAGTAGTTAGTAATTAATAGTTAGTAGTTAGTAGTTAGTAGTTAGTGGTTAGTGGTTAGTAGCTAATAGTTAGTAGTTTGTAGTTAATAGTTTTTAGTTAGTAGTTAGTATTTAGTCGTTAGTAGTTAGTAGTTAGTAATTAGTAGTTAGTACTTTTTGTTACTAGTTAATACTTAGTAGTTAGTAGTTAATAGTTAGTAGTTAGTAGTTAGTAGTTAGTAGTTTTTTGTTAGTAGTTAGCAGTTAGTAGTTAGTAGTTAGTAGTTAGTAGTTAGTAGTTAGTAGTTAGTAGTAAGTAGTTAGTGTTTAGAAGTTAGTAGTTAGTAGTTAGTAGTTAGTAGTTAGTAGTTAGTAGTTAGTAGTTAGTAGTTAGTAATTAGTAGTTAGTACCTTGTAGTTAGTAGTTAGTAGTTAATAGTTAGTAGTTAGTAGTTAGTAGTTAGTAGTTAGTAGTTAGTGGTTAGAAGTTAGTGGTTAGTAGTTAGTAGTTAGTAGTTTGTGGTTAGAGGTTAGTAGTTAGTAGTTAGTAGTTAGTAGTTAGTAGTTAGTAGTTAGTAGTTAGTAGTTAGTAGTTAATAATTAGTAGTTAGTACTTTGTAGTTAGTAGTTAATAGTTAGTAGTTAGTAGTTAGCAGTTAGTATTTAGTAGTTAGTAGTTAGTAGTTATTAGTTAGTAGTTAGTAGTTAGTAGTTAATAATTAGTAGTTAGTACTTTGTAGTTAGTAGTTAATAGTTAGTAGTTAGTAGTTAGTAGTTAGTAATTAGTAGTTAGTAGTTAGTAGTTAGTAGTTATTAGTTAGTAGTTAGTAGTTAATAGTAAATATTTAGTAGTTAGTAGTTAGTAGTTAGTGGTTAGTGGTTAGTAGCTAGTAGTTAGTAGTTAGTAGTTAGTAGTTAGTAGTTGGTAGTTAGTAGTTAGTAGTTAGTAGTAAATAATTAGTAGTTAGTACTTTGTAGTTAGTAGTTAATAGTTAGTAGTTAGCAGTTAGTACTTAGTATTTAGTAGTTAGTAGTTAGTAGTTAGTAGTTAGTAGCTAGTAGTTAGTAGTTTGTAGTTAGTAGTTAAAAGTTAGTAATTAGTAGTTAGTATTTAGTAGCTAGTGGTTAGAATTTAGTAGTTAGTAGTTAGTAGTTAATATTTAGTAGTAGGTTTTTAGTAGTTAGTAGTTAGTAGTTAGTAGTTAGTAATTAGTAGTTAGTACGTTGTAGTTAGTAGTTAGTAGTTAATAGTTAGTAGTTAGTAGTTAGTAGTTAGTAGTTAGTAGTTAGTGGTTAGAAGTTAGTGGTTAGTAGTTAGTAGTTAGTAGTTTGTGGTTAGAGGTTAGTAGTTAGTAGTTAGTAGTTAGTAGTTAGTAGTTAGTAGTTAGTAGTTAGTAGTTAATAATTAGCAGTTAGTACTTTGTAGTTAGTAGTTAATAGTTAGTAGTTAGTAGTTAGCAGTTAGTATTTAGTAGTTAGTAGTTAGTAGTTATTAGTTAGTAGTTAGTAGTTAGTAGTTAATAATTAGTAGTTAGTACTTTGTAGTTAGTAGTTAATAGTTAGTAGTTAGTAGTTAGTAGTTAGTAATTAGTAGTTAGTAGTTAGTAGTTAGTAGTTATTAGTTAGTAGTTAGTAGTTAATAGTAAATATTTAGTAGTTAGTAGTTAGTAGTTAGTGGTTAGTGGTTAGTAGCTAGTAGTTAGTAGTTAGTAGTTAGTAGTTAGTAGTTGGTAGTTAGTAGTTAGTAGTTAGTAGTAAATAATTAGTAGTTAGTACTTTGTAGTTAGTAGTTAATAGTTAGTAGTTAGCAGTTAGTACTTAGTATTTAGTAGTTAGTAGTTAGTAGTTAGTAGTTAGTAGCTAGTAGTTAGTAGTTTGTAGTTAGTAGTTAAAAGTTAGTAATTAGTAGTTAGTATTTAGTAGCTAGTGGTTAGAATTTAGTCGTTAGTAGTTAGTAGTTAATATTTAGTAGTAGGTTTTTAGTAGTTAGTAATTAGTAGTTAATACTTTGTAGTTAGTAGTTAGTAGTTAATAGTTAGTAGTTAGTAGTTAGTGGTTAGTGGTTAGTAGCTAGTAGTTAGTAGTTTGTAGTTAGTAGTTTTTAGTTAGTAGTTAGCAGTTAGTAGTTAGTAGTTAGTAGTTAGTAGTTCGTGGTTAGAAGTTAGTAGTTAGTAGTTAGTAGTTAGTAGTTATTAGTTAGTAGTTAGTAGTTAGAAGTTAGTAGTTAGTAGTTAGTAGTTAGTAGTTAGTAGTTAGTAGTTTGTAGTTAGTAGTGAGTAATTAGTAGTTAAAACGTTGTAGTTAGTAGTTAGTAGTTAATAGTTGGTAGTTAGTAGTTAGTAGTTATTAGTTAGTAGTTAGTAGTTAGTAGTTAGTAGTTAATAGTTAGTAGTTAGTAGTTAGTAGTTAGTAACTAGTAGTTAGTAGTTAGTGGTTAGGTGGGTAGTGGTTTGTAGTTAGTAGTTAGTAGTTTGTAGTTAGTAGTTAGTAGCTGGTAGTTAGTAGTTAGTAGTTAGTAGTTAGTAGTTAGTAGTTAGTAGTTAGTAGTTCGTTGTTAGAAGTTAGTAGTTAGTAGTTAGTAGTTAGTAGTTAGTAGTTAGTAGTTAGTAGTTAGAAGTTAGTAGTTAGTAGTTAGTAGTTAGTAGTTAGTAGTTAGTAGTTAATAGTTTAGTAGTTAGTAGTTAGTAATTAGTAGTTAGTAGTTATTAGTTAGTAGTTAGTAGTTACTAGTTAATTGTTAGTAGTTAGTAGTTAGTGGTTAGTGGTTAGTAGGTAGTAAATAGTGGTTTGTAGTTAGTAGTTTTTTGTTAGTAGTTAGCAGTTAGTAGTTAGCAGTTAGTATTTAGTAGTTAGTAGTTAGTAGTTGGTAGTTAGTAGTTAGTAGTTCGTTGTTAGAAGTTAGTAGTTAGTAGTTAGTAGTTAGCAGTTAGTAGTTAGTAGTTAGTAGTTAATAGTTGGTAGTTCGTGGTTAGAAGTTAGTAGTTAGTAGATAGTAGTTAGTAGTTAATAGTTAGTAGTTAGTAGTTAGTAATTAGTAGTTGGTAGTTATTAGTTAGTAGTTAGTAGTTACTAGTTAATTGTTAGTAGTTAGTAGTTAGTAGTTAGTAGTTAGAAGTTAGTAGTTAGTAGTTAGTAGTTAGTAGTTAGTAGTTAATAGTTAGTAGTTAGTAGTTAGTAATTAGTAGTTAGTAGTTATTAGTTAGTAGTTAGTAGTTACTAGTTAATTGTTAGTAGTTAGTAGTTAGTGGTTAGTGGTTAGTAGGTAGTAAATAGTGGTTTGTAGTTAGTAGTTTTTAGTTAGTAGTTAGCAGTTAGTAGTTAGCAGTTAGTATTTAGTAGTTAGTAGTTAGTAGTTAGTAGTTAGTAGTTAGTAGTTAGTGGTTAGAAGTTGGTAGTTAGTAGTTAGTAGTTAATAGTTAGTAGTTAGTAATTAGTAGTTAGTACTTTGTAGTTAGTAATTAGTAGTTAATAGTTAGTAGTTAGTTGTTAGTAGTCAGTAGTTATTAGTTAGTAGTTATTAGTTAGTAGTTAGAAGTTAGTAGTTCGTTATTAGAGGTTAGTAGTTAGTAGTTAGTAGTTAGTAGTTCGTGGTTAGAAGTTAGTAGTTAGTGGTTAGTAGTTAGTAGTTAGTAGTTAGAAGTTAGTAGTTAGTAGTTAGTAGTTAGCAGTTAGTAGTTAGTAGTTAGTAGTTAATAGTTATTAGTTAGTAGTTAGTAGTTACTAGTTAATTGTTAGTAGTTAGTAGTTAGTGGTTAGTGGTTAGTAGGTAGTAAATAGTGGTTTGTAGTTAGTAGTTTTTAGTTAGTAGTTAGCAGTTAGTAGTTAGCAGTTAGTATTTAGTAGTTAGTAGTTAGTAGTTAGTAGTTAGTAGTTAGTAGTTCGTTGTTAGAAGTTAGTAGATAGTAGTTAGTAGTTAGTAGTTAGTAGTTAGCAGTTAGTAGTTAGAAGTTAGTAGTTAGTAGTTAGTAGTTAGTAGTTAGCAGTTAGTAGTTAGAAGTTAGTAGTTAGTAGTTAGTAGTTAGTAGTTAGCAGTTAGTAGTTAGTAGTTAGTAGTTAATAGTTGGTAGTTCGTGGTTAGAAGTTAGTAGTTAGTAGTTAGTAGTTAGTAGTTAGTAGTTAATAGTTAGTAGTTAGTAGTTAGTAATTAGTAGTTAGTAGTTTTTAGTTAGTAGTTAGCAGTTAGTAGTTAGCAGTTAGTATTTAGTAGTTAGTAGTTAGTAGTTAGTAGTTAGTAGTTAGTAGTTAGTGGTTAGAAGTTGGTAGTTAGTAGTTAGTAGTTAATAGTTAGTAGTTAGTAATTAGTAGTTAGTACTTTGTAGTTAGTAATTAGTAGTTAATAGATAGTAGTTAGTTGTTAGTAGTCAGTAGTTATTAGTTAGTAGTTATTAGTTAGTAGTTAGAAGTTAGTAGTTCGTTATTAGAAGTTAGTAGTTAGTAGTTAGTAGTTCGTGGTTAGAAGTTAGTAGTTAGTGGTTAGTAGTTAGTAGTTAGTAGTTAGAAGTTAGTAGTTAGTAGTTAGTAGTTAGCAGTTAGTAGTTAGTAGTTAGTAGTTAATAGTTATTAGTTAGTAGTTAGTAGTTACTAGTTAATTGTTAGTAGTTAGTAGTTAGTGGTTAGTGGTTAGTAGGTAGTAAATAGTGGTTTGTAGTTAGTAGTTTTTAGTTAGTAGTTAGCAGTTAGTAGTTAGCAGTTAGTATTTAGTAGTTAGTAGTTAGTAGTTAGTAGTTAGTAGTTAGTAGTTCGTTGTTAGAAGTTAGTAGTTAGTAGTTAGTAGTTAGTAGTTAGTAGTTAGCAGTTAGTAGTTAGAAGTTAGTAGTTAGTAGTTAGTAGTTAGTAGTTAGCAGTTAGTAGTTAGTAGCTAGTAGTTAATAGTTGGTAGTTCGTGGTTAGAAGTTAATAGTTAGTAGTTAGTAGTTAGTAGTTAATAGTTAGTAGTTAGTAGTTAGTAATTAGTAGTTAGTAGTTATTAGTTAGTAGTTAGTAGTTACTAGTTAATTGTTAGTAGTTAGTAGTTAGTGGTTAGTGGTTAGTAGGTAGTAAATAGTGGTTTGTAGTTAGTAGTTTTTAGTTAGTAGTTAGCAGTTAGTAGTTAGCAGTTAGTATTTAGTAGTTAGTAGTTAGTAGTTAGTAGTTAGTAGTTAGTAGTTAGTGGTTAGGAGTTGGTAGTTAGTAGTTAGTAGTTAATAGTTAGTAGTTAGTAATTAGTAGTTAGTACTTTGTAGTTAGTAATTAGTAGTTAATAGTTAGTAGTTAGTAGTTAGTAGTCAGTAGTTATTAGTTAGTAGTTAGTAGTTAGTAGTTAGAAGTTAGTAGTTCGTTATTAGAAGTTAGTAGTTAGTAGTTAGTAGTTAGTAGTTCGTGGTTAGAAGTTAGTAGTTAGTGGTTAGTAGTTAGTAGTTAGTAGTTAGAAGTTAGTAGTTAGTAGTTAGTAGTTAGCAGTTAGTAGTTAGTAGTTAGTAGTTAATAGTTAGTAATTAGTAGTTAGTAAATAGTAGTTAGTAGTTATTAGTTAGTAGTTAGTAGTTACTAGTTAATTGTTAGTAGTTAGTAGTTAGTGGTTAGTGGTTAGTAGGTAGTAAATAGTGGTTTGTAGTTAGTAGTTTTTAGTTAGTAGTTAGCAGTTAGTAGTTAGCAGTTAGTAGTTAGTAGTTAGTAGTTAGTAGTTAGTAGTTAGTAGTTAGTAGTTAGTGGTTAGAAGTTAGTAGTTAGTAGTTAGTAGTTAGTAGTTAATAGTTAGTAGTTAGTAATTAGTAGTTAGTACTTTGTAGTTAGTAATTAGTAGTTAATAGTTAGTAGTTAGTAGTTAGTAGTCAGTAGTTATTAGTTAGTAGTTAGTAGTTAGTAGTTAGTAGTTAGTAGTTAGTAGTTAGTAGTTCGTTATTAGAAGTTAGTAGTTAGTAGTTAGTAGTTAGTAGTTCGTGGTTAGAAGTTAGTAGTCAGTGCTTAGTAGTTAGTAGGTAGTAGTTAGTAGTTAGTAGTTAGTAGTTAGAAGTTAGTAGTTAGTAGTTAGTAGTTAGTAGTTAGCAGTTAATAGTTAGTAGTTAGTAATTAGTAGTTAGTACTTTGTAGTTAGTAATTAGTAGTTAATAATTAGTAGTTAGTAGTTAGTAGTAAGTAGTTATTAGTTATTAGTTAGTAGTTAGTAGTTAGTAGTTAGTGGTTAGCACTTAGTAGTTAGTAGTCAGTAGTTAGTAGTTCGTGGTTAGAAGCTAGTAGTTAGTAATTAGTAGTTAGTAGTTAGTAGTTAGTAGTTAGTAGTTAGTAGTTAGTAGTTAGTAGTTAGTAGTTAGTAGTTAGTAGTTAGTAGTTAGTAGTTAGTAGTTAGTAGTTAGTAGTTAGTAGTTAGTAGTTAGTAGTTAGTAGTTAGCAGTTAGCAGTTAGTAGTTAGTAGTTAGTAGTTAGTAGTTAGCAGTTAGTAGTTAGTAGTTAGTAGTTAGTAGTTAGTAGTTAGTAGTTAGTAGTTAGTAGTTAGTAGTTCGTGGTTAGAAGTTAGTAGTTAGTAGTTAGTAGTTAGTAGTTAATAGTTAGTAGTTAGTAGTTAGTAGTTTATAGTTAGTAGTTATTAGTTAGTAGTTAGTAGTTACTAGTTAGTTGTTAGTAGTTAATAGTTAGTGGTTAGTGGTTAGTAGCTAGTAGTTAGTAGTTTGTAGTTAGTAGTTTTTAGTTAGGAGTTAGCAGTTAGTAGTTAGTAGTTAGTAGTTAGCAGTTAGTAGTTAGTAGTTAGTAGTTAGTAGTTAGTAGTTAGTAGTTAGTAGTTAGTAGTTAATAGTTAGTAGTTAGTAATTAGTAGTTAGTACTTTGTAGTTATTAAGTAGTAGTTAATAGTTAGTAGTTAGTAGTTAGTAGTAAGTAGTTAGTAGTTAGTATTTAGCAGTTAGTAGTTAGCAGTTAATAGTCAGTAGTTAGTAATTAGTAGTTAGTACTTTGTAGTTAGTAATTAGTAGTTAATAGTTAGTAGTTAGTAGTTATTGGTTAGTAGCTAGTAGTTAGTAGTTTGTTGTTCGTAGTTTTTAGTTAGTAGTTAGCAGTTAGTAGTTAGTAGTCAGTAGTTAGTAGTTCGTGGTTAGAAATTAGTAGTTAGTAGTTAGTAGTTAGTAGTTAGCAGTTAGTAGTTAGTAGTTAGTAGTTAGCAGTTAGTAGTTAGTAGTTAGTAGTTAGTAGTTGGTATTTAGTAGTTAGTAGTCAGTAGTTAGTAGTTAGTAGTTAGTAGTTAGTAATTAGTAGTTCGTGGTTAGAAGTTAGTAGTTAGTAGTTAGTAGTTAAAAGTTAGTAGTTAGTAGTTAGTAGTTAGCAGGTAGTAGTTAGTAGTTTATTAGTTAGTAGTTAGTAGTTACTAGAGTTAGTTGTTAGTAGTTTGTAGTTAGTGGTTAGTGGTTAGTAGCTAGTAGTTAGTAGTTTGTAGTTAGTAGTTTTTAGTTAGTAGTTAGCAGTTAGTAGTTAGTAGTCAGTAGTTAGTAGTTCGTGGTTAGAAGTTAGTAGTTAGTAGTTAGTAGTTAGTAGTTAGTAGTTAGCAGTTAGTAGTTAGTAGTCATTAGTTAGTAGTTAGTAGTTACTAGTTAGTTGTTAGTAGTTTGCAGTTAGTGGTTAGTGGTTAGTAGCTAGTAGTTAGTAGTTTGTAGTTAGTAGTTTTTAGTTAGTAGTTAATAGTTAGTAGTTAGTAGTTAGTAGTAAGTATTTATTAGCTATTAGTTAGTAGTTAGTAGTTAATAGTTAGTAGTTAGTAGTTATTGGTTAGTAGCTAGTAGTTAGTAGTTTGTTGTTCGTAGTTTTTAGTTAGTAGTTAGCAGTTAGTAGTTAGTAGTAAGTAGTTAGTAGTTCGTGGTTAGAAATTAGTAGTTAGTAGTTAGTAGTTAGTAGTTAGCAGTTAGTAGTTAGTAGTTAGTAGTTAGTAGTTAGCAGTTAGTAGTTAGTAGTTAGTAGTTAGTAGTTGGTATTTAGTAGTTAGTAGTCAGTAGTTAGTGGTTAGTAGTTAGTAGTTAGTAATTAGTAGTTCGTGGTTAGAAGTTAGTAGTTAGTAGTTAGTAGTTAAAAGTTAGTAGTTAGTAGTTAGTAGTTAGCAGGTAGTAGTTAGTAGTCATTAGTTAGTAGTTAGTAGTTACTAGAGTTAGTTGTTAATAGTTTGTAGTTAGTTGTTAGTGGTTAGTAGCTAGTAGTTAGTAGTTTGTAGTTAGTAGTTTTTAGTTAGTAGTTAGCAGTTAGTAGTTAGTAGTCAGTAGTTAGTAGTTCGTGGTTAGAAGTTAGTAGTTAGTAGTTAGTAGTTAGTAGTTAGTAGTTAGCAGTTAGTAGTTAGTAGTCATTAGTTAGTAGTTAGTAGTTACTAGTTAGTTGTTAGTAGTTTGCAGTTAGTGGTTAGTGGTTAGTAGCTAGTAGTTAGTAGTTTGTAGTTAGTAGTTTTTAGTTAGTAATTAGCAGTTAGTAGTTAGTAGTCAGTAGTTAGTAGTTCGTGGTTAGAAGTTAGTAGTTAGTAGTTAGTAAGTAGTAGTTAGTAGTTAGTAGTTAGTAGTTAGTAGTTAGTAGTTAGTAGTTAGTAGTTAGTAGTTAGTAGTTAATAGTTAGTAGTTAGTAATTAGTAGTTAGTACTTTGTAGTTATTAAGTAGTAGTTAATAGTTAGTAGTTAGTAGTTAGTAGTAAGTAGTTATTAGTTATTAGTTAGTAGTTAATAGTAAGTAGTTAGTAGTTAGTATTTAGTAGTTAGTAGTTAGCAGTTAATAGTTAGTAGTTAGTAACTAGTAGTTAATACTTTGTAGTTAGTAATTAGTAGTTAATAGTTAGTAGTTAGTAGTTAGTAGTAAGTATTTATTAGTTATTAGTTAGTAGTTAGTAGTTAATAGTTAGTAGTTAGTAGTTAGTTGTTACTAGCTAGTAGTTAGTAGTTTGTAGTTAGTAGTTTTTAGTTAGTAGTTAGCAGTTAGTAGTTAGTAGTCAGTAGTTAGTAGTTCGTGGTTAGAAGTTAGTAGTTAGTAGTTAGTAGTTAGTAGTTAGTAGTTAATAGTTAGTAGTTAGTAATTAATAGTTAGTACTTTGTAGTTATTAAGTAGTAGTTAATAGTTAGTAGTTAGTAGTTAGTAGTAAGTAGTTATTAGTTATTAGTTAGTAGTTAATAGTAAGTAGTTAGTAGTTAGTATTTAGTAGTTAGTAGTTAGCAGTTAATAGTTAGTAGTTAGTAATTAGTAGTTTGTACTTTGTAGTTAGTAATTAGTAGTTAATAGTTAGTAGTTAGTAGTTAGTAGTAAGTATTTATTAGCTATTAGTTAGTAGTTAATAGTTTGTTGTTAGTAGTTTTTAGTTAGTAGTTAGCAGTTAGTAGTTAGTAGTTAGTAGTTAGTAGTTAGTAGTTAGTAGTTAGTAGTTAGTAGTTAGCAGTTAGCAGTTAGTAGTTAGTAGTTAGTAGTTAGTAGTTAGCAGTTAGTAGTTAGTAGTTAGTAGTTAGTAGTTAGTAGTTAGTAGTTAGTAGTTAGTAGTTAGTAGTTCGTGGTTAGAAGTTAGTAGTTAGTAGTTAGTAGTTAGTAGTTAATAGTTAGTAGTTAGTAGTTAGTAGTTTATAGTTAGTAGTTATTAGTTAGTAGTTAGTAGTTACTAGTTAGTTGTTAGTAGTTAATAGTTAGTGGTTAGTGGTTAGTAGCTAGTAGTTAGTAGTTTGTAGTTAGTAGTTTTTAGTTAGGAGTTAGCAGTTAGTAGTTAGTAGTTAGTAGTTAGCAGTTAGTAGTTAGTAGTTAGTAGTTAGTGGTTAGAAGTTAGAAGTTAGTAGTTAGTAGTTAGTAGTTAGTAGTTAGTAGTTAGTAGTTAGTAGTTAATAGTTAGTAGTTAGTAATTAGTAGTTAGTACTTTGTAGTTATTAAGTAGTAGTTAATAGTTAGTAGTTAGTAGTTAGTAGTAAGTAGTTAGTAGTTAGTATTTAGCAGTTAGTAGTTAGCAGTTAATAGTCAGTAGTTAGTAATTAGTAGTTAGTACTTTGTAGTTAGTAATTAGTAGTTAATAGTTAGTAGTTAGTAGTTATTGGTTAGTAGCTAGTAGTTAGTAGTTTGTTGTTCGTAGTTTTTAGTTAGTAGTTAGCAGTTAGTAGTTAGTAGTCAGTAGTTAGTAGTTCGTGGTTAGAAATTAGTAGTTAGTAGTTAGTAGTTAGTAGTTAGCAGTTAGTAGTTAGTAGTTAGAAGTTAGTAGTTAGCAGTTAGTAGTTAGTAGTTTATTAGTTAGTAGTTAGTAGTTACTAGAGTTAGTTGTTAGTAGTTTGTAGTTAGTGGTTAGTGGTTAGTAGCTAGTAGTTAGTAGTTTGTAGTTAGTAGTTTTTAGTTAGTAGTTAGCAGTTAGTAGTTAGTAGTCAGTAGTTAGTAGTTCGTGGTTAGAAGTTAGTAGTTAGTAGTTAGTAGTTAGTAGTTAGTAGTTAGCAGTTAGTAGTTAGTAGTCATTAGTTAGTAGTTAGTAGTTACTAGTTAGTTGTTAGTAGTTTGCAGTTAGTGGTTAGTGGTTAGTAGCTAGTAGTTAGTAGTTTGTAGTTAGTAGTTTTTTGTTAGTAGTTAATAGTTAGTAGTTAGTAGTTAGTAGTAAGTATTTATTAGCTATTAGTTAGTAGTTAGTAGTTAATAGTTAGTAGTTAGTAGTTATTGGTTAGTAGCTAGTAGTTAGTAGTTTGTTGTTCGTAGTTTTTAGTTAGTAGTTAGCAGTTAGTAGTTAGTAGTCAGTAGTTAGTAGTTCGTGGTTAGAAATTAGTAGTTAGTAGTTAGTAGTTAGTAGTTAGCAGTTAGTAGTTAGTAGTTAGTAGTTAGTAGTTAGCAGTTAGTAGTTAGTAGTTAGTAGTTAGTAGTTGGTATTTAGTAGTTAGTAGTCAGTAGTTAGTAGTTAGTAGTTAGTAGTTAGTAATTAGTAGTTCGTGGTTAGAAGTTAGTAGTTAGTAGTTAGTAGTTAAAAGTTAGTAGTTAGTAGTTAGTAGTTAGCAGGTAGTAGTTAGTAGTCATTAGTTAGTAGTTAGTAGTTACTAGAGTTAGTTGTTAGTAGTTTGTAGTTAGTGGTTAGTGGTTAGTAGCTAGTAGTTAGTAGTTTGTAGTTAGTAGTTTTTAGTTAGTAGTTAGCAGTTAGTAGTTAGTAGTCAGTAGTTAGTAGTTCGTGGTTAGAAGTTAGTAGTTAGTAGTTAGTAGTTAGTAGTTAGTAGTTAGCAGTTAGTAGTTAGTAGTCATTAGTTAGTAGTTAGTAGTTACTAGTTAGTTGTTAGTAGTTTGCAGTTAGTGGTTAGTGGTTAGTAGCTAGTAGTTAGTAGTTTGTAGTTAGTAGTTTTTAGTTAGTAATTAGCAGTTAGTAGTTAGTAGTCAGTAGTTAGTAGTTCGTGGTTAGAAGTTAGTAGTTAGTAGTTAGTAAGTAGTAGTTAGTAGTTAGTAGTTAGTAGTTAGTAGTTAGTAGTTAGTAGTTAGTAGTTAGTAGTTAGTAGTTAATAGTTAGTAGTTAGTAATTAGTAGTTA
Source organism: Convolutriloba macropyga (assembly GCF_964194025.1). Taxonomy (NCBI): domain Eukaryota; kingdom Metazoa; phylum Xenacoelomorpha; order Acoela; family Convolutidae; genus Convolutriloba; species Convolutriloba macropyga. The sequence goes on from NC_134482.1 coordinate 22,351,034, forward strand.
GTACTTTGTAGTTATTAAGTAGTAGTTAATAGTTAGTAGTTAGTAGTTAGTAGTAAGTAGTTATTAGTTATTAGTTAGTAGTTAATAGTAAGTAGTTAGTAGTTAGTATTTAGTAGTTAGTAGTTAGCAGTTAATAGTTAGTAGTTAGTAACTAGTAGTTAATACTTTGTAGTTAGTAATTAGTAGTTAATAGTTAGTAGTTAGTAGTTAGTAGTAAGTATTTATTAGTTATTAGTTAGTAGTTAGTAGTTAATAGTTAGTAGTTAGTAGTTAGTTGTTAGTAGCTAGTAGTTAGTAGTTTGTGGTTAGTAGTTTTTAGTTAGTAGTTAGCAGTTAGTAGTTAGTAGTCAGTAGTTAGTAGTTCGTGGTTAGAAGTTAGTAGTTAGTAGTTAGTAGTTAGTAGTTAGTAGTTAATAGTTAGTAGTTAGTAATTAATAGTTAGTACTTTGTAGTTATTAAGTAGTAGTTAATAGTTGGTAGTTAGTAGTTAGTAGTAAGTAGTTATTAGTTATTAGTTAGTAGTTAATAGTAAGTAGTTAGTAGTTAGTATTTAGTAGTTAGTAGTTAGCAGTTAATAGTTAGTAGTTAGCAATTAGTAGTTTGTACTTTGTAGTTAGTAATTAGTAGTTAATAGTTAGTAGTTAGTAGTTAGTAGTAAGTATTTATTAGCTATTAGTTAGTAGTTAATAGTTTGTTGTTAGTAGTTTATAGTTAGTAGTTAGCAGTTAGTAGTTAGTAGTCAGTAGTTAGTAGTTCGTGGTTAGAAATTAGTAGTTAGTAGTTAGTAGTTAGTAGTTAGCAGTTAATAGTTAGTAGTTAGTAACTAGTAGTTAATACTTTGTAGTTAGTAATTAGTAGTTAATAGTTAGTAGTTAGTAGTTAGTAGTAAGTATTTATTAGTTATTAGTTAGTAGTTAATAGTTAGTAGTTAGTAGTTAGTTGTTAGTAGCTAGTAGTTAGTAGTTTGTAGTTAGTAGTTTTTAGTTAGTAGTTAGCAGTTAGTAGTTAGTAGTCAGTAGTTAGTAGTTCGTGGTTAGAAGTTAGTAGTTAGTAGTTAGTAGTTAGTAGTTAGTAGTTAATAGTTAGTAGTTAGTAATTAGTTGTTAATACTTTGTAGTTATTAAGTAGTAGCTAATAGTTAGTAGTTAGTAGTTAGTAGTAAGTAGTTATTAGTTTTTAGTTAGTAGTTAATAGTAAGTAGTTAGTAGTTAGTATTTAGTAGTTAGTAGTTAGCAGTTAATAGTTAGTAGTTAGTAATTAGTAGTTAGTACTTTGTAGTTAGTAATTAGTAGTTAATAGTTAGTAGTTAGTAGTTAGTAGTAAGTATTTATTAGCTATTAGTTAGTAGTTAATAGTTTGTTGTTAGTAGTTTTTAGTTAGTAGTTAGCAGTTAGTAGTTAGTAGTCAGTAGTTAGTAGTTCGTGGTTAGAAACTAGTAGTTAGTAGTTAGTAGTTAGTAGTTAGCAGTTAGTAGTTAGTAGTTAGTAGTTAGTAGTTAGCAGTTAGTAGTTAGTAGTTAGTAGTTAGTATTTAGTAGTTAGTAGTCAGTAGTTAGTAGTTAGTAGTTAGTAGTTAATAATTAGTAGTTCGTGGTTAGAAGTTAGTAAATAGTAGTTAGTAGTTAAAAGTTAGTAGTTAGTAGTTAGTAGTTAGCAGTTAGTAGTTAGTAGTCATTAGTTAGTAGTTAGTAGTTACTAGTTAGTTGTTAGTGGTTTGTAGTTAGTGGTTAGTGGTTAGTAGCTAGTAGTTAGTAGTTTGTAGTTAGTAGTTTTTAGTTAGTAGTTAGCAGTTAGTAGTTAGTAGTTAGTAGTTAGTAGTTAGTGGTTAGAAGTTAGTAGTTAGTAGTTAGTAGCTAGTAGTTAGTAGTTAGTAGTTAGTAGTTAGTAGTTAATAGTTAGTAGTTAGTAATTAGTAGTTAGTACTTTGTAGTTAGTAAGTAGTAATTAAAAGTTAGTAGTTAGTAGTTAGTAGTAGGTAGTTATTAGTTATTAGTTAGTAGTTAGTAGTTAATAGTAAGTAGTTAGTAGCTAGTAATTAGTAGTTAGTAGTTAGTAGTTAATAGTAAGTAGTTAGTATTTAGTAGTTAGTACTTTGTAGTTAGTAATTAGTAGTTAATAGTTAGTAGTTAGTAGTTAGTAGTAAGTATTTATTAGTTATTAGTTAGTATTTAGTTGTTAATAGTTAGTAGTTAGTAGTTGGTGGTTAGTAGCTAGTAGTTAGTAGTTTGTAGTTAGTAAATAGTAGTTAATAGTTAGTAGTTAGTAGTTAGTAGTTAGTAGTAGGTAGTTATTAGTTATTAGTTAGTAGTTAGTAGTTAATAGTAAGTAGTTAGTAGCTAGTAGTTAGTAGTTAGTAGTTAGTAGTTAATAGTAAGTAGTTAGTATTTAGTAGTTAGTACTTTGTAGTTAGTAATTAGTAGTTAATAGTTAGTAGTTAGTAGTTAGTAGTAAGTATTTATTAGTTATTAGTTAGTAGTTAGTTGTTAATAGTTAGTAGTTAGTAGTTAGTGGTTAGTAGCTAGTAGTTAGTAGTTTGTAGTTAGTAGTTAGTAGTTTGTAGTTAGTAGTTAGCAGTTAGTGGTTAACAGTTAGTAGTTAGTAATTAGTAGTTAGTAGTTAGTAGTTAATAGTTAGTAGTTAGTAGTTAGCAGTTAGAAGTTAGTAGTCAGTAGTTAGTAGTTCGTGGTTAGAAGTTAGTAATTAGTAGTTAGTAGTTAGTAGTTAGTAGTTAGTAGTTAGTAGTTAGCAGTTAGTAGTTAGTAGTTAGTAGTTAGTAGTTAGCAGTTAGTAGTTAACAGTTAGTAGTTACTAGTTAGTAGTTAGTAGTTAGTAGTTAATAGTTAGTAGTTAGTAGTTAGTAGTTAGTAGTTAGCAGTTAATAGTTAGTAGTTAGTGGTTAGAAGTTAGTAGTTAGTAGTTAGTAGTTAGTAGTTAATAGTTAGTAGTTAGTAATTAGTAGTTAGTACATTGTAGTTAGTAAGTAGTAGTTAATAGTTAGTAGTTAGTAGTTAGTAGTAAGTAGTTAGTATTTGGTAGTTAGTGGTTAGTGGTTAGTAGTTAGACGTGAGTAGTTAGTAGTTAGTAGTTAGTGGTTAGTGGTTAGTAGCTAGTAGTTAGTAGTGTGTAGTTAGTAGTTTTTAGTTAGTAGTTAGCAGTTAGTAGTTAGTAGTTTTTAGTTAGTAGTTAGTGGTTAGAAGTTAGTAGTTAGTAGTTAGTAGTTAGTAGTTAATAGTTAGTAGTTAGTAATTAGTAGTTAGTACATTGTAGTTAGTAAGTAGTAGTTAATAGTTAGTAGTTAGTAGTTAGTAGTAAGTATTTATTAGTTATTAGTTAGTAGTTAGTAGTTAATAGTTAGTAGTTAGTAGTTAGTTGTTAGTAGCTAGTTGTTAGTAGTTTGTAGTTAGTAGTTTTTAGTTAGTAGTTAGCAGTTAGTAGTTAGTAGTCAGTAGTTAGTAGTTAGTAGTTAGTAGTTAGTAGTTAGTAGTTAGTAGTTAGTAGTTAGTAGTTAGTAGTTAGCAGTTAATAGTTAGTAGTTAGTAGTTAGTAGTAAGTATTTATTAGTTATTAGTTAGTAGTTAGTAGTTAATAGTTAGTAGTTAGTAGTTAGTTGTTAGTAGCTAGTTGTTAGTAGTTTGTAGTTAGTAGTTTTTAGTTAGTAGTTAGCAGTTAGTAGTTAGTAGTCAGTAGTTAGTAGTTAGTAGTTAGTAGTTAGTAGTAAGTATTTATTAGTTATTAGTTAGTAGTTAGTAGTTAATAGTTAGTAGTTAGTAGATAGTTGTTAGTAGCTAGTTGTTAGTAGTTAGCAGTTAATAGTTAGTAGTTAGTAGTTAGTAGTAAGTATTTATTAGTTATTAGTTAGTAGTTAGTAGTTAATAGTTAGTAGTTAGTAGTTAGTTGTTAGTAGCTAGTTGTTAGTAGTTTGTAGTTAGTAGTTTTTAGTTAGTAGTTAGCAGTTAGTAGTTAGTAGTCAGTAGTTAGTAGTTAGTAGTTAGCAGTTAATAGTTAGTAGTTAGTAGTTAGTAGTAAGTATTTATTAGTTATTAGTTAGTAGTTAGTAGTTAATAGTTAGTAGTTAGTAGTTAGTTGTTAGTAGCTAGTTGTTAGTAGTTTGTAGTTAGTAGTTTTTAGTTAGTAGTTAGCAGTTAGTAGTTAGTAGTCAGTAGTTAGTAGTTAGTAGTTAGTAGTTAGTAGTTAGCAGTTAGCAGTTAATAGTTAGTAGTTAGTAGTTAGTAGTAAGTATTTATTAGTTATTAGTTAGTAGTTAGTAGTTAATAGTTAGTAGTTAGTAGTTAGTTGTTAGTAGCTAGTTGTTAGTAGTTTGTAGTTAGTAGTTTTTAGTTAGTAGTTAGCAGTTAGTAGTTAGTAGTCAGTAGTTAGTAGTTAGTAGTTAGTAGTTAGTAGTTAATAGTAAGTAGTTAGTACTTGGTAGTTAGTGGTTAGTGGTTAGTAGTTAGTCGTGAGTGGTTAGTAGTTAGTAGTTAGTAGTTAGTAGTTAGTAGTTAGTAGTTAGTAGTTAGCAGTTAATAGTTAGTAGTTAGTAACTAGTAGGTAATACTTTGTAGTTAGTAATTAGTAGTTAATAGTTAGTAGTTAGTAGTTAGTAGTAAGTATTTATTAGTCATTAGTTAGTAGTTAGTAGTTAATAGTTAGCAGTTAGTAGTTAGTTGTTAGTAGCTAGTTGTTAGTAGTTTTTAGTTAGTAGCTTTTAGTTAGTAGTTAGCAGTTAATAGTTAGTAGTCAGTAGTTAGTAGTTCGTGGTTAGAAGTTAGTAGTTAGTAGTTAGTAGCTGGAAGTTAGTAGTTAGTAGTTAGCAGTTAGTAGTTAGTAGTTAGTGGTTAGAAGTTAGTAGTTAGTAGTTAGTAGTTAGTAGTTAATAGTTAGTAGTTAGTAATTAGTAGTTAGTACCTTGTAGTTAGTAAGTAGTAGTTAATAGTTAGTAGTTAGTAGTTAGTAGTTAGTAGTAAGTAGTTATTAATTATTAGTTAGTAGATAGTAGTTAATAGTAAGTAGTTAGTAGTTAGTAGTTAGTAGTTAGTAGTTAATAGTAAGTAGTTAGTATTTGGTAGTTAGTGGTTAGTGGTTAGTAGTTAGTCGTGAGTAGTTAGTAGTTAGTAGTTAGTAGTTAGTAGTTAGTAGTTAGTAGTTAGTAGTTAGTAGTTAGCAGTTAATAGTTAGTAGTTAGTAACTAGTAGTTAGTACTTTGTAGTTAGTAATTAGTAGTTAATAGTTAGTAGTTAGTAGTTAGTGGTACGTATTTATTAGTTATTAGTGAGTAGTTAGTAGTTAATAGTTAGTAGTTAGTAGTTAGTTGTTAGTAGCTAGTAGTTAATAGCTTGTAGTTAGTAGTTTTTAGTTAGTAGTTAGCAGTTAGTAGTTAGTAGTCAGTAGTTAGTAGTTCGTGGTTAGAAGTTAGTAGTTAGTAGTTAGCAGTTAGTAGTTAGTAGTTAGTAGTTAGTAGTCAGCAGTTAGTAGTTAGTAGTTAGTAGTTAGTAGTTAGTAGTTAGTAGTTAGTAGTTAGTAGTTAGTAGTTCGTGGTTAGAAGTTAGTAGTTAGTAGTTGGTAGTTAGTAGTTAATAGTTAGTAGTTAGTAGTTAGTAGTTATTAGTTAGTAGTTAGTAGTTAGTAGTTAGTAGTTAGTAGTTAGTAGTTAGTAGTTAGTAGTTAGTAGTTAGTAGTTAATAGTAAGTAGTTAGTATTTGGTAGTTAGTGGTTAGTGGTTAGTAGTTAGTCGTGAGTAGTTAGTAGTTAGTAGTTAGTAGTTAGTAGTTAGTAGTTAGTAGTTAGTAGTTAGTAGTTAGTAGTTAGTAGTTAGTAGTTAGCAGTTAATAGTTAGTAGTTAGTAACTAGTAGGTAATACTTTGTAGTTAGTAATTAGTAGTTAATAGTTAGTAGTTAGTAGTTAATAGTAAGTATTTATTAGTTATTAGTTAGTAGTTAGTAGTTAATAGTTAGTAGTTAGTAGTTAGCAGTTAGTAGTTAGTAGTCAGTAGTTAGTAGTTAGTAGTTAGTAGTTAGTAGTTAGTAGTTAATAGTAAGTAGTTAGTATTTGGTAGTTAGTGGTTAGTGGTTAGTAGTTAGTCGTGAGTAGTTAGTAGTTAGTAGTTAGTAGTTAGTAGTTAGTAGTTAGTAGTTAGTAGTTAGTAGTTAGTAGTTAGTAGTTAGCAGTTAATAGTGAGTAGTTAGTAACTAGTAGGTAATACTTTGTAGTTAGTAATTAGTAGTTAATAGTTAGTAGTTAGTAGTTAGTAGTAAGTATTTATTAGTTATTAGTTAGTAGTTAGTAGTTAATAGTTAGTAGTTAGTAGTTAGTTGTTAGTAGCTAGTTGTTAGTAGTTTGTAGTTAGTAGTTTTTAGTTAGTAGTTAGCAGTTAGTAGTTAGTAGTCAGTAGTTAGTAGTTCGTGGTTAGAAGTTAGTAGTTAGTAGTTAGTAGCTGGAAGTTAGTAGTTAGTAGTTAGCAGTTAGTAGTTAGTAGTTAGTGGTTAGAAGTTAGTAGTTAGTAGTTAGTAGTTAGTAGTTAATAGTTAGTAGTTAGTAATTAGTAGTTAGTACCTTGTAGTTAGTAAGTAGTAGTTAATAGTTAGTAGTTAGTAGTTAGTAGTAAGTAGTTATTATTTATTAGTTAGTAGATAGTAGTTAATAGTAAGTAGTTAGTAGGTAGTAGTTAGTAGTTAGTAGTTAGTAGTTAATAGTAAGTAGTTAGTATTTGGTAGTTAGTGGTTAGTGGTTAGTAGTTAGTCGTGAGTAGTTAGTAGTTAGTAGTTATTAGTTAGTAGTTAGTAGTTAGTAGTTAGCAGTTAATAGTTAGTAGTTAGTAACTAGTAGTTAATACTTTGTAGTTAGTAATTAGTAGTTAATAGTTAGTAGTTAGTAGTTAGTGGTAAGTATTTATTAGTTATTAGTTAGTAGTTAATAGTTAGTAGTTAGTAGTTAGCTGTTAGTAGCTAGTAGTTAGTAGTTAGTAGTTAGTAGTTTTAGTTAGTAGTTCGTGGTTAGAAGTTAGTAGTTAGTAGTTAGTAGTTAATAGTTAGTAGTTAGTAGTTATTAGTTAGTAGTTAGTAGTTACTAGTTAGATGTTAGTAGTTAGTAGTTAGTGGTTAGTAGTTTTTAGTTAGTAGTTAGCAGTTAGTAGTTAGTAGTTTTTAGTTAGTAGTTAGTGGGTAGAAGTTAGTAGTTAGTAGTTAGTAGTTAGTAGTTAATAGTTAGTAGTTAGTAATTAATAGTTAGTACATTGTAGTTAGTAAGTAGTAGTTAATAGTTAGTAGTTAGTAGTTAGTAGTAAGTAGTTATTATTTATTAGTTAGTAGTTAGTTGTTAATAGTAAGTAGTTAGTAGTTAGTAGTTAGTAGTTAGTAGTTAGTAGTTAGTAGTTAATAGTAAGTAGTTAGTATTTGGTAGTTAGTGATTAGTGGTTAGTAGTTAGTCGTGATTAGTTAGTAGTTAGTAGTTAGTAGTTAGTAGTTAGCAGTTAATAGTTAGTAGTTAGTAACTAGTAGGTAACACTTTGTAGGTAGTAATTAGTAGTTAATAGTTAGTAGTTAGTAGTTAGTAGTAAGTATTTATTAGTTATTAGTTAGTAGTTAGTAGTTACTAGTTAGTAGTTAGTAGTTAGTTGTTAGTAGCTAGTTGTTAGTATTTTGTAGTTAGTAGTTTTTAGTTAGTAGTTAGTAGTTAGTAGTTATTAGTTAGTAGTTAGCAGTTAGTAGTTAGCAGTTAGTAGTTAGTAGTTAATAGTTAGTAGTTAGTAGTTAGTAGTTAGTAGTTCGTGGTTAGAAGTTAGTAGTTAGTAGTTAGCAGTTAGTAGTTAATAGTTAGTAGTTAGTAGTTAGTAGTTAGCAGTTAGTAGTTAGTAGTTAGCAGTTAGTAGTTACTAGTTAGTTGTTAGTAGTTAGTGGTTAGTGGTTAGTAGCTAGTAGTTAGTAGTTTGTAGTTAGTAGTTTTTAGTTAGTAGTTAGCAGTTAGTAGTTAGTAGTTAGTAGTTATTAGTTAGTAGTTAGTGGTAGAAGTTAGTAGTTAGTAGTTAGTAGTCAGTAGTTAATAGTTAGTAGTTAGTAATTAGTAGTTAGTACCTTTTAGTTAGTAAGTAGTAGTTAATAGTTAGTAGTTAGTAGTTAGTAGTAAGTAGTTATTAGTTATTAGTTAGTTGTTAGTAGTTAATAGTAAGTAGTTAGTAGTTAGTAGTTAGTAGTTAGTAGTTAGTAGTTAGTAGTTAGTAGTTAATAGTAAGTAGTTTGTATTTAGTAGTTAGTTGTTAGTGGTTAGTAGTTAGTCGTGAGTAGTTAGATGTTAGTAGTTAGTAGTTAGTAGTTAGTAGTTAGTAGCTAGTAGTTAGTAGTTAATAGTTAGTAGTTAGTAGTTAGTAGTTAGTAGTTAGTGGTTAGAAGTTAGTATTTAGTCGTGAGTAGTTAGTAATTAGTAGTTAGTACTTTGTAGTTAGTAGTTAGTAGTTAATAGTTAGTAGTTAGTAGTTAGTAGTTAGTAGTAAGTAGTTATTGGTTAGTAATTAGCTGTTTGTAGTTAATAGTTAGTAGTTAGTAGTTAGTAGTTAGTAGTTAATAGTTAGTAGTTAGTATTTAGTAGTTAGTGGATAGTGGTTAGTAGTTAGTCGTGAGTAGTTAGTAGTTAGTAGTTAGTAGTTAGTAGTTAGTAGTTAAAAGTTAGTAGTTAGTAGTTAGTGGTTAGAAGTTAGTAGTTAGTACATTGTAGTTAGTAAGTAGTAGTTAATAGTTAGTAGTTAGTAGTTAGTAGTAAGTAGTTATTATTTATTAGTTAGTAGTTAGTTGTTAATAGTAAGTAGTTAGTAGTTAGTAGTTAGTAGTTAGTAGTTAGTAGTTAATAGTAAGTAGTTAGTATTTGGTAGTTAGTGATTAGTGGTTAGTAGTTAGTCGTGAGTAGTTAGTAGTTAGAAGTTAGTAGTTAGTAGTTAGCAGTTAATAGTTAGTAGTTAGTAACTAGTAGGTAACACTTTGTAGGTAGTAATTAGTAGTTAATAGTTAGTAGTTAATAGTTAGTAGTAAGTATTTATTAGTTATTAGTTAGTAGTTAGTAGTTAATAGTTAGTAGTTAGTAGTTAGTTGCTAGTAGCTAGTTGTTAGTAGTTTGTAGTTAGTAGTTTTTAGTTAGTAGTTAGTAGTTAGTAGTTAGTAGTTAGCAGTTAGTAGTTAGCAGTTAGTAGTTAGTAGTTAATAGTTAGTAGTTAGTAGTTAGTAGTTAGTAGTTCGTGGTTAGAAGTTAGTAGTTATTAGTTAGCAGTTAGTAGTTAATAGTTAGTAGTTAGTAGTTAGTAGTTAGCGGTTAGTAGTTAGTAGTTAGTAGTTAGTAGTTACTAGTTAGTTGTTAGTAGTTAGTGGTTAGTGGTTAGTAGCTAGTAGTTAGTAGTTTGTAGTTAGTAGTTTTTAGTTAGTAGTTAGCAGTTAGTAGTTAGTAGTTAGTAGTTATTAGTTAGTAGTTAGTGGTAGAAGTTAGTAGTTAGTAGTTAGTAGTCAGTAGTTAATAGTTAGTAGTTAGTAATTAGTAGTTAGTACTTTGTAGTTAGTAAGTAGTAGTTAATAGTTAGTAGTTAGTAGTTAGTAGTAAGTAGTTATTAGTTATTAGTTAGTTGTTAGTAGTTAATAGTAAGTAGTTAGTAGTTAGTAGTTAGTAGTTAGTAGTTAGTAGTTAATAGTAAGTAGTTTGTATTTAGTAGTTAGTTGTTAGTGGTTAGTAGTTAGTCGTGAGTAGTTAGATGTTAGTAGTTAGTAGTTAGTAGTTAGTAGCTAGTAGTTAGTAGTTAATAGTTAGTAGTTAGTAGTTAGTAGTTAGTAGTTAGTAGTTAGTGGTTAGAAGTTAGTATTCAGTCGTGAGTAGTTAGTAATTAGTAGTTAGTACTTTGTAGTTAGTAGTTAGTAGTTAATAGTTAGTAGTTAGTAGTTAGTAGTTAATACTAAGTAGTTATTAGTTAGTAATTAGCTGTTAGTAGTTAATAGTTAGTAGTTAGTAGTTAGTAGTTAGTAGTTAGTAGTTAATAGTTAGTAGTTAGTATTTAGTAGTTAGTGGATAGTGGTTAGTAGTTAGTCGTTAGTAGTTAGTAGTTAGTAGTTAGTAGTTAGTAGTTAGTAGTTAGTAGTTAGTAGTTAAAAGTTAGTAGTTAGTAGTTAGTGGTTAGAAGTTAGTAGTTAGTAATTAGTAGTTAGTAATTAGTAATTAGTAATTAGTAGTTAGTACTTTGTAGTTAGTAGTTAGTAGTAAATAGTTAGTAGTTAGTAGTTAGTTGTTAGTAGTTAGTACTTAGTAGTTAGTAGTTAGTAGTTAGTAGTTAGTAGTTAGTAGTTAGTAGTTAGTAGTTAGTAGTTAGTAGTTAATAGTTAGTAGTCAGTAGTTAGTAGTTAGTGGTTAGTAGTTAGTAGATAGTAGTTAGTAGTTAGTAACTAGTAGTTAGTAGCTAATAGTTAGTAGTTAGCAGTTAGTAATTAGTGGTTAATAGTAAGTAGTTAGTATTTAGTAGTTAGTGGTTAGTAGTTAGTCGTGAGTAGTTAGTACTTAGTAGTTAGTAGTTAGTAGTTAGTAGTTAGTAGTTAGTAGTTAGTAGTTAGTAGTTAGTAGTTAGTAGTTAATAGTTAGTAGTCAGTAGTTAGTAGTTAGTAGTTAGTAGTTAGTAGTTAGTAGTTAGTAGTTAGTAGTTAGTAGTTAGTAGTTAATAGTTAGTAGTCAGTAGTTAGTAGTTAGTGGTTAGTAGTTAGTAGATAGTAGTTAGTAGTTAGTAACTAGTAGTTAGTAGCTAATAGTTAGTAGTTAGCAGTTAGTAATTAGTGGTTAATAGTAAGTAGTTAGTAGTTAGTAGTTAGTAGTTAGTAGTTAGTAGTTAATAGTAAGTAGTTTGTATTTAGTAGTTAGTGGTTAGTGGTTAGTAGTTAGTCGTGAGTAGTTAAATGTTAGTAGTTAGTAGTTATTAACTAGTAGTTAGTAGTTAATAGTTAGTAGTTAGTGGTTAGTAGTTAATAGTTAGTAGTTAGTAATTAGTAGTTAGTACTTTGTAGTTAGTAAGTAGTAGTTAATAGTTAGTAGTTAGTAGTTAGTAGTAAGTAGTTATTAGTTATTAGTTAGTTGTTAGTAGTTAATAGTAAGTAGTTAGTAGTTAGTAGTTAGTAGTTAGTAGTTAGTAGTTAATAGTAAGTAGTTTGTATTTAGTAGTTAGTTGTTAGTGGTTAGTAGTTAGTCGTGAGTAGTTAGATGTTAGTAGTTAGTAGTTAGTAGTTAGTAGCTAGTAGTTAGTAGTTAATAGTTAGTAGTTAGTAGTTAGTAGTTAGTAGTTAGTAGTTAGTGGTTAGAAGTTAGTATTCAGTCGTGAGTAGTTAGTAATTAGTAGTTAGTACTTTGTAGTTAGTAGTTAGTAGTTAATAGTTAGTAGTTAGTAGTTAGTAGTTAATACTAAGTAGTTATTAGTTAGTAATTAGCTGTTAGTAGTTAATAGTTAGTAGTTAGTAGTTAGTAGTTAGTAGTTAGTAGTTAATAGTTAGTAGTTAGTATTTAGTAGTTAGTGGATAGTGGTTAGTAGTTAGTCGTTAGTAGTTAGTAGTTAGTAGTTAGTAGTTAGTAGTTAGTAGTTAGTAGTTAGTAGTTAAAAGTTAGTAGTTAGTAGTTAGTGGTTAGAAGTTAGTAGTTAGTAATTAGTAGTTAGTAATTAGTAATTAGTAATTAGTAGTTAGTACTTTGTAGTTAGTAGTTAGTAGTAAATAGTTAGTAGTTAGTAGTTAGTTGTTAGTAGTTAGTACTTAGTAGTTAGTAGTTAGTAGTTAGTAGTTAGTAGTTAGTAGTTAGTAGTTAGTAGTTAGTAGTTAGTAGTTAATAGTTAGTAGTCAGTAGTTAGTAGTTAGTGGTTAGTAGTTAGTAGATAGTAGTTAGTAGTTAGTAACTAGTAGTTAGTAGCTAATAGTTAGTAGTTAGCAGTTAGTAATTAGTGGTTAATAGTAAGTAGTTAGTATTTAGTAGTTAGTGGTTAGTAGTTAGTCGTGAGTAGTTAGTAGTTAGTAGTTAGTAGTTAGTAGTTAGTAGTTAGTAGTTAATAGTAAGTAGTTTGTATTTAGTAGTTAGTGGTTAGTGGTTAGTAGTTAGTCGTGAGTAGTTAAATGTTAGTAGTTAGTAGTTAGTAGTTAGTAGTTAGTAGCTAGTAGTTAGTAGTTAATAGTTAGTAGTTAGTAGTTAGTAGTTAGTAGTTAGTAGTTAGTAGTTGGTGGTTAGAAGTTAGTATTCAGTCGTGAGTAATTAGTAATTAGTAGTTAGTACTTTGTAGTTAGTAGTTAGTAGTTAATAGTTAGTAGTTAGTAGTTAGTAGTTAGTAGTAAGTAGTTATTAGTTAGTAATTAGCTGTTAGTAGTTAATAGTTAGTAGTTAGTAGTTAGTAGTTAGTAGTTAGTAGTTAATAGTTAGTAGTTAGTATTTAGTAGTTAGTGGATAGTGGTTAGTAGTTAGTCGTGAGTAGTTAGTAGTTAGTAGTTAGTAGTTAGTAGTTAGTAGTTAGTAGTTAAAAGTTAGTAGTTAGTAGTTAGTGGTTAGAAGTTAGTAGTTAGTAATTAGTAGTTAGTAGTTAGTAATTAGTAATTAGTAGTTAGTACTTTGTAGTTAGTAGTTAGTAGTAAATAGTTAGTAGTTAGTAGTTAGTTGTTAGTAGTTAGTACTTAGTAGTTAGTAATTAGTAGTTAGTAGTTAGTAGTTGGTAGTTAGTAGTTAGTAGTTAGTAGTTAGTAGTTAGTAGTTAGTAGTTAATAGTTAGTAGTCAGTAGTTAGTAGCTAGTGGTTAGTAGTTAGTAGATAGTAGTTAGTAGTTAGTAACTAGTAGTTAGTAGCTAATAGTTAGTAGTTAGCAGTCAGTAATTAGTGGTTAATAGTAAGTAGTTAGTAATTAGTAGTTAGTGGTTAGTAGTTAGTATTTAGTAGTTAGTAGTTAGTAGTTAATAGTTAGTAGTTAGTAGTTAGTAGTTAATAGTTAGTGGTTAGAAGTTAGTATTTAGTCGTGAGTAGTAAGTAATTAGTAGTTAGTACTTTGTAGTTAGTAGTTAGTAGTTAATAGTTAGTAGTTAGTAGTTAGTAGTAAGTAGTTATTAGATAGTAATTAGCTGTTAGTAGTTAATAGTTAGTACTTAGTAGTTAGTAGTTAGTAGTTAGTAGTTAGTAGTTAGTAGTTAGTAGTTAGTAGTTAATAGTTAGTAGTTAGTATTTAGTAGTTAGTGGATAGTGGTTAGTAGTTAGTCGTGAGTAGTTAGTAGTTAGTAGTTAGTAGTTAGTAGTTAGTAGTTAGTAGTTAGTAGTTAAAAGTTAGTAGTTAGTAATTAGTGGTTAGAAGTTAGTAGTTAGTAATTAGTAGTTAGTAGTTAGTAGTTAGTACTTAGTAGTTAGTACTTTGTAGTTAGTAGTTAGTAGTTAGTAGTTAGTAGTTAGTAGTTAGTGGTTAGTAGTTAATAGTTAGTAGTCAGTAGTTAGTAGTTAGTGGTTAGTGGTTAGTAGCTAGTAGTTAGTAGTTTGCAGTAAGTAGTTTTCAGTTAGTAGTTAGCAGTTAATGGTTAGTAGTTAGTATTTAGTAGTTAGTGGATAGTGGTTAGTAGTTAGTCGTGAGTAGTTAGTAGTTAGTAGTTAGTAGTTAATAGTTAGTAGTTAGTATTTAGTAGTTAGTGGATAGTGGTTAGTAGTTAGTCGTGAGTAGTTAGTAGTTAGTAGTTAGTAGTTAGTAGTTAGTAGTTAGTAGTTAGTAGTTAGTAGTTAGTAGTTAGTAGTTAAAAGTTAGTAGTTAGTAGTTAGTGGTTAGAAGTTAGTAGTTAGTAATTAGTAATTAGTAATTAGTAATTAGTAATTAGTAGTTAGTACTTTGTAGTTAGTAGTTAGTAGTAAATAGTTAGTAGTTAGTAGTTAGTTGTTAGTAGTTAGTACTTAGTAGTTAGTAGTTAGTAGTTAGTAGTTAGTAGTTAGTAGTTAGTAGTTAATAGTTAGTAGTCAGTAGTTAGTAGTTAGTAGTTAGTGGTTAGTAGTTAGTAGATAGTAGTTAGTAGTTAGTAACTAGTAGTTAGTAGCTAATACTTAGTAGTTAGCAGTTAGTAATTAGTGGTTAATAGTAAGTAGTTAGTATTTAGTAGTTTATGGTTAGTAGTTAGTCGTGAGTAGTTAGTAGTTAGTAGTTAGTAGTTAGTAGTTAGTAGTTAGTAGTTAATAGTAAGTAGTTTGTATTTAGTAGTTAGTGGTTAGTGGTTAGTAGTTAGTCGTGAGTAGTTAAATGTTAGTAGTTAGTAGTTAGTAGCTAGTAGCTAGTAGTTAGTAGTTAATAGTTAGTAGTTAGTAGTTAGTAGTTAGTAGTTAGTAGTTGGTGGTTAGAAGTTAGTATTCAGTCGTGAGTAATTAGTAATTAGTAGTTAGTACTTTGTAGTTAGTAGTTAGTAGTTAATAGTTAGTAGTTAGTAGTTAGTAGTTAGTAGTAAGTAGTTATTAGTTAGTAATTAGCTGTTAGTAGTTAATAGTTAGTAGTTAGTAGTTAGTAGTTAGTAGTTAGTAGTTAGTAGTTAGTAGTTAATAGTTAGTAGTTAGTATTTAGTAGTTAGTGGATAGTGGTTAGTAGTTAGTCGTGAGTAGTTAGTAGTTAGTAGTTAGTAGTTAGTAGTTAGTAGTTAAAAGTTAGTAGTTAGTAGTTAGTGGTTAGAAGTTAGTAGTTAGTAATTAGTAGTTAGTAGTTAGTAATTAGTAATTAGTAGTTAGTACTTTGTAGTTAGTAGTTAGTAGTAAATAGTTAGTAGTTAGTAGTTAGTTGTTAGTAGTTAGTACTTAGTAGTTAGTAGTTAGTAGTTAGTAGTTAGTAGTTAGTAGTTAGTAGTTAGTAGTTAGTAGTTAATAGTTAGTAGTCAGTAGTCAGTAGTTAGTAGTTAGTGGTTAGTAGTTAGTAGATAGTAGTTAGTAGTTAGTAACTAGTAGCTGGTAGCTAATAGTTAGTAGTTAGCAGTCAGTAATTAGTGGTTAATAGTAAGTAGTTAGTACTTAGTAGTTAGTGGTTAGTGGTTAGTAGTTAGTCGTGAGTAGTTAGTAGTTAGTAGTTAGTAGTTAGTAGTTAGTATTTAGTAGTTAGTAGTTAGTAGTTAATAGTTAGTAGTTAGTAGTTAGTAGTTAGTAGTTAGTGGTTAGAAGTTAGTATTTAGTGGTGAGTAGTAAGTAATTAGTAGTTAGTACTTTGTAGTTAGTAGTTAGTAGTTAATAGTTAGTAGTTAGTAGTTAGTAGTAAGTAGTTATTAGATAGTAATTAGCTGTTAGTAGTTAATAGTTAGTAGTTAGTAGTTAGTAGTTAGTAGTTAGTAGTTAGTAGTTAGTAGTTAGTAGTTAATAGTTAGTAGTTAGTGTTTAGTAGTTAGTGGATAGTGGTTAGTAGTTAGTCGTGATTAGTTAGTAGTTAGTAGTTAGTAGTTAGTAGTTAGTAGTTAGTAGTTAGTAGTTAGTAGTTAGTAGTTAGTAGTTAGTAGATAATAGTAAGTAGTTTGTGTTTAGTAGTTAGTGGTTAGTGGTTAGTAGTTAGTCGTGAGTAGTTAAATGTTAGTAGTTAGTAGTTAGTAGTTAGTAGTTAGTAGCTAGTAGTTAGTAGTTAATAGTTAGTAGTTAGTAGTTAGTAGTTAGTAGTTAGTAGTTAGTAGTTAGTAGTTGGTGGTTAGAAGTTAGTATTCAGTCGTGAGTAATTAGTAATTAGTAGTTCGTACTTTGTAGTTAGTAGTTAGTAGTTAGTAGTTAGTAGTTAGTAGTTAGTAGTTAGTAGTTAGTAGTTAGTAGTTAGTAGATAATAGTAAGTAGTTTGTGTTTAGTAGTTAGTGGTTAGTGGTTAGTAGTTAGTCGTGAGTAGTTAAATGTTAGTAGTTAGTAGTTAGTAGTTAGTAGTTAGTAGCTAGTAGTTAGTAGTTAATAGTTAGTAGTTAGTAGTTAGTAGTTAGTAGTTAGTAGTTAGTAGTTAGTAGTTGGTGGTTAGAAGTTAGTATTCAGTCGTGAGTAATTAGTAATTAGTAGTTCGTACTTTGTAGTTAGTAGTTAGTAGTTAGTAGTTAGTAGTTAGTAGTTAGTAGTTAGTAGTTAGTAGTTAGTAGTTAGTAGATAATAGTAAGTAGTTTGTGTTTAGTAGTTAGTGGTTAGTGGTTAGTAGTTAGTCGTGAGTAGTTAAATGTTAGTAGTTAGTAGTTAGTAGTTAGTAGTTAGTAGCTAGTAGTTAGTAGTTAATAGTTAGTAGTTAGTAGTTAGTAGTTAGTAGTTAGTAGTTAGTAGTTAGTAGTTGGTGGTTAGAAGTTAGTATTCAGTCGTGAGTAATTAGTAATTAGTAGTTCGTACTTTGTAGTTAGTAGTTAGTAGTTAGTAGTTAGTAGTTAGTAGTTAGTAGTTAGTAGTTAATAGTTAGTAGTCAGTAGTCAGTAGTTAGTAGTTAGTGGTTAGTAGTTAGTAGATAGTAGTTAGTAGTTAGTAACTAGTAGCTGGTAGCTAATAGTTAGTAGTTAGCAGTCAGTAATTAGTGGTTAATAGTAAGTAGTTAGTACTTAGTAGTTAGTGGTTAGTGGTTAGTAGTTAGTCGTGAGTAGTTAGTAGTTAGTAGTTAGTAGTTAGTAGTTAGTATTTAGTAGTTAGTAGTTAGTAGTTAATAGTTAGTAGTTAGTGTTTAGTAGTTAGTGGATAGTGGTTAGTAGTTAGTCGTGATTAGTTAGTAGTTAGTAGTTAGTAGTTAGTAGTTAGTAGTTAGTAGTTAGTAGTTAATAGTTAGTAGTTAGTAGTTAGTAGTAAGTAGTTATTAGATAGTAATTAGCTGTTAGTAGTTAATAGTTAGTAGTTAGTAGTTAGTAGTTAGTAGTTAGTAGTTAGTAGTTAGTAGTTAGTAGTTAATAGTTAGTAGTTAGTGTTTAGTAGTTAGTGGATAGTGGTTAGTAGTTAGTCGTGATTAGTTAGTAGTTAGTAGTTAGTAGTTAGTAGTTAGTAGTTAGTAGTTAGTAGTTAGTAGTTAGTAGTTAGTAGTTAGTAGATAATAGTAAGTAGTTTGTGTTTAGTAGTTAGTGGTTAGTGGTTAGTAGTTAGTCGTGAGTAGTTAAATGTTAGTAGTTAGTAGTTAGTAGTTAGTAGTTAGTAGTTAGTAGTTAATAGTTAGTAGTCAGTAGTCAGTAGTTAGTAGTTAGTGGTTAGTAGTTAGTAGATAGTAGTTAGTAGTTAGTAACTAGTAGCTGGTAGCTAATAGTTAGTAGTTAGCAGTCAGTAATTAGTGGTTAATAGTAAGTAGTTAGTACTTAGTAGTTAGTGGTTAGTGGTTAGTAGTTAGTCGTGAGTAGTTAGTAGTTAGTAGTTAGTAGTTAGTAGTTAGTATTTAGTAGTTAGTAGTTAGTAGTTAATAGTTAGTAGTTAGTAGTTAGTAGTTAGTAGTTAGTGGTTAGAAGTTAGTATTTAGTGGTGAGTAGTAAGTAATTAGTAGTTAGTACTTTGTAGTTAGTAGTTAGTAGTTAATAGTTAGTAGTTAGTAGTTAGTAGTAAGTAGTTATTAGATAGTAATTAGCTGTTAGTAGTTAATAGTTAGTAGTTAGTAGTTAGTAGTTAGTAGTTAGTAGTTAGTAGTTAGTAGTTAGTAGTTAATAGTTAGTAGTTAGTGTTTAGTAGTTAGTGGATAGTGGTTAGTAGTTAGTCGTGATTAGTTAGTAGTTAGTAGTTAGTAGTTAGTAGTTAGTAGTTAGTAGTTAGTAGTTAGTAGTTAGTAGTTAGTAGTTAGTAGATAATAGTAAGTAGTTTGTGTTTAGTAGTTAGTGGTTAGTGGTTAGTAGTTAGTCGTGAGTAGTTAAATGTTAGTAGTTAGTAGTTAGTAGTTAGTAGTTAGTAGCTAGTAGTTAGTAGTTAGTAGTTAGTAGTTAGTAGTTAGTAGATAATAGTAAGTAGTTTGTGTTTAGTAGTTAGTGGTTAGTGGTTAGTAGTTAGTCGTGAGTAGTTAAATGTTAGTAGTTAGTAGTTAGTAGTTAGTAGTTAGTAGCTAGTAGTTAGTAGTTAATAGTTAGTAGTTAGTAGTTAGTAGTTAGTAGTTAGTAGTTAGTAGTTAGTAGTTGGTGGTTAGAAGTTAGTATTCAGTCGTGAGTAATTAGTAATTAGTAGTTCGTACTTTGTAGTTAGTAGTTAGTAGTTAGTAGTTAGTAGTTAGTAGTTAGTAGTTAGTAGTTAATAGTTAGTAGTCAGTAGTCAGTAGTTAGTAGTTAGTGGTTAGTAGTTAGTAGATAGTAGTTAGTAGTTAGTAACTAGTAGCTGGTAGCTAATAGTTAGTAGTTAGCAGTCAGTAATTAGTGGTTAATAGTAAGTAGTTAGTACTTAGTAGTTAGTGGTTAGTGGTTAGTAGTTAGTCGTGAGTAGTTAGTAGTTAGTAGTTAGTAGTTAGTAGTTAGTATTTAGTAGTTAGTAGTTAGTAGTTAATAGTTAGTAGTTAGTGTTTAGTAGTTAGTGGATAGTGGTTAGTAGTTAGTCGTGATTAGTTAGTAGTTAGTAGTTAGTAGTTAGTAGTTAGTAGTTAGTAGTTAGTAGTTAGTAGTTAGTAGTTGGTGGTTAGAAGTTAGTATTCAGTCGTGAGTAATTAGTAATTAGTAGTTCGTACTTTGTAGTTAGTAGTTAGTAGTTAGTAGTTAGTAGTTAGTAGTTAGTAGTTAGTAGTTAATAGTTAGTAGTCAGTAGTCAGTAGTTAGTAGTTAGTGGTTAGTAGTTAGTAGATAGTAGTTAGTAGTTAGTAACTAGTAGCTGGTAGCTAATAGTTAGTAGTTAGCAGTCAGTAATTAGTGGTTAATAGTAAGTAGTTAGTACTTAGTAGTTAGTGGTTAGTGGTTAGTAGTTAGTCGTGAGTAGTTAGTAGTTAGTAGTTAGTAGTTAGTAGTTAGTATTTAGTAGTTAGTAGTTAGTAGTTAATAGTTAGTAGTTAGTGTTTAGTAGTTAGTGGATAGTGGTTAGTAGTTAGTCGTGATTAGTTAGTAGTTAGTAGTTAGTAGTTAGTAGTTAGTAGTTAGTAGTTAGTAGTTAGTAGTTAGTAGTTAGTAATTAGCTGTTAGTAGTTAATAGTTAGTAGTTAGTAGTTAGTAGTTAGTAGTTAGTAGTTAGTAGTTAGTAGTTAGTAGTTAATAGTTAGTAGTTAGTGTTTAGTAGTTAGTGGATAGTGGTTAGTAGTTAGTCGTGATTAGTTAGTAGTTAGTAGTTAGTAGTTAGTAGTTAGTAGTAAGTAGTTATTAGATAGTAATTAGCTGTTAGTAGTTAGTAGATAATAGTAAGTAGTTTGTGTTTAGTAGTTAGTGGTTAGTGGTTAGTAGTTAGTCGTGAGTAGTTAAATGTTAGTAGTTAGTAGTTAGTAGTTAGTAGTTAGTAGCTAGTAGTTAGTAGTTAATAGTTAGTAGTTAGTAGTTAGTAGTTAGTAGTTAGTAGTTAGTAGTTAGTAGTTGGTGGTTAGAAGTTAGTATTCAGTCGTGAGTAATTAGTAATTAGTAGTTCGTACTTTGTAGTTAGTAGTTAGTAGTTAGTAGTTAGTAGTTAGTAGTTAGTAGTTAGTAGTTAATAGTTAGTAGTCAGTAGTCAGTAGTTAGTAGTTAGTGGTTAGTAGTTAGTAGATAGTAGTTAGTAGTTAGTAACTAGTAGCTGGTAGCTAATAGTTAGTAGTTAGCAGTCAGTAATTAGTGGTTAATAGTAAGTAGTTAGTACTTAGTAGTTAGTGGTTAGTGGTTAGTAGTTAGTCGTGAGTAGTTAGTAGTTAGTAGTTAGTAGTTAGTAGTTAGTATTTAGTAGTTAGTAGTTAGTAGTTAATAGTTAGTAGTTAGTAGTTAGTAGTTAGTAGTTAGTGGTTAGAAGTTAGTATTTAGTGGTGAGTAGTAAGTAATTAGTAGTTAGTACTTTGTAGTTAGTAGTTAGTAGTTAATAGTTAGTAGTTAGTAGTTAGTAGTAAGTAGTTATTAGATAGTAATTAGCTGTTAGTAGTTAATAGTTAGTAGTTAGTAGTTAGTAGTTAGTAGTTAGTAGTTAGTAGTTAGTAGTTAGTAGTTAATAGTTAGTAGTTAGTGTTTAGTAGTTAGTGGATAGTGGTTAGTAGTTAGTCGTGATTAGTTAGTAGTTAGTAGTTAGTAGTTAGTAGTTAGTAGTTAGTAGTTAGTAGTTAGTAGTTAGTAGTTAGTAGTTAGTAGATAATAGTAAGTAGTTTGTGTTTAGTAGTTAGTGGTTAGTGGTTAGTAGTTAGTCGTGAGTAGTTAAATGTTAGTAGTTAGTAGTTAGTAGTTAGTAGTTAGTAGCTAGTAGTTAGTAGTTAATAGTTAGTAGTTAGTAGTTAGTAGTTAGTAGTTAGTAGTTAGTAGTTAGTAGTTGGTGGTTAGAAGTTAGTATTCAGTCGTGAGTAATTAGTAATTAGTAGTTCGTACTTTGTAGTTAGTAGTTAGTAGTTAATAGTTAGTAGTTAGTAGTTAGTAGTTAGTAGTAAGTAGTTATTAGTTAGTAATTAGCTGTTAGTAGTTAATAGTTAGTAGTTAGTAGTTAGTAGTTAGTAGTTAGTAGTTAATAGTTAGTAGTTAGTATTTAGTAGTTAGTGGATAGTGGTTAGTAGTTAGTCGTGAGTAGTTAGTAGTTAGTAGTTAGTAGTTAGTAGTTAGTAGTTAGTAGTTAGTAGTTAGTAGTTAGTAGTTAGTAGTTAAAAGTTAGTAGTTAGTAGTTAGTGGTTAGAAGTTAGTAGTTAGTAATTAGTAGTTAGTAGTTAGTAATTAGTAATTAGTAGTTAGTACTTTGTAGTTAGTAGTTAGTAGTAAATAGTTAGTAGTTAGTAGTTAGTTGTTAGTAGTTAGTACTTAGTAGTTAGTAGTTAGTAGTTAGTAGTTAGTAGTTAGTAGTTAGTAGTTAGTAGTTAGTAGTTAGTAGTTAGTAGTTAATAGTTAGTAGTCAGTAGTTAGTAGTTAGTGGTTAGTAGTTAGTAGATAGTAGTTAGTAGTTAGTAACTAGTAGTTAGTAGCTAATAGTT
Source organism: Convolutriloba macropyga (assembly GCF_964194025.1). Taxonomy (NCBI): domain Eukaryota; kingdom Metazoa; phylum Xenacoelomorpha; order Acoela; family Convolutidae; genus Convolutriloba; species Convolutriloba macropyga. Next base: position 22,372,002 of record NC_134482.1, read on the forward strand.
AGTAGTTAGCAGTCAGTAATTAGTGGTTAATAGTAAGTAGTTAGTACTTAGTAGTTAGTGGTTAGTGGTTAGTAGTTAGTCGTGAGTAGTTAGTAGTTAGTAGTTAGTAGTTAGTAGTTAGTATTTAGTAGTTAGTAGTTAGTAGTTAATAGTTAGTAGTTAGTAGTTAGTAGTTAGTAGTTAGTGGTTAGAAGTTAGTATTTAGTCGTGAGTAGTAAGTAATTAGTAGTTAGTACTTTGTAGTTAGTAGTTAGTAGTTAATAGTTAGTAGTTAGTAGTTAGTAGTAAGTAGTTATTAGATAGTAATTAGCTGTTAGTAGTTAATAGTTAGTAGTTAGTAGTTAGTAGTTAGTATTTAGTAGTTAGTAGTTAGTAGTTAGTAGTTAGTATTTAGTAGTTAGTGGATAGTGGTTAGTAGTTAGTCGTGAGTAGTTAGTAGTTAGTAGTTAGTAGTTAGTAGTTAGTAGTTAAAAGTTAGTAGTTAGTAATTAGTGGTTAGAAGTTAGTAGTTAGTAATTAGTAGTTAGTAGTTAGTAGTTAGTACTTAGTAGTTAGTACTTTGTAGTTAGTAGTTAGTAGTTAGTAGTTAGTAGTTAGTGGTTAGTAGTTAATAGTTAGTAGTCAGTAGTTAGTAGTTAGTGGTTAGTGGTTAGTAGCTAGTAGTTAGTAGTTTGCAGTAAGTAGTTTTCAGTTAGTAGTTAGCAGTTAGTAGTTATTAGTTAGTAGCTAGTAGTTAGTAGTTAGTGGTTAGAAGTTAGTAGTTAGTAGTTAGTAGTTAGCAGTTAGTAGTTAGTAATTAGTAGTTAGTACTTTGTAGTTAGTAGTTAGTGGTTACTAGCTAGTAGTTAGTAGTTAGTAGTTAGTAATTAGTAGTTAGTCGTTAGTAGTTAGTACTTAGTGGTTAGCAGTTAGTAGTTAGTTGTTAGTTGATTGTAGTTAGTGGCTAGTAGTTGGTAAGTAGTCGTTAGTAGTTAGTAGTTAGTAGTTAGTAGTTAGTAGTTAGTAGTTAGTAGATAGTAGTTAGTAGATAGTAACTAGTAGTTAGTAGCTAATAGTTAGTAGTTAGCAGTTAGTAATTAGTAGTTGGTAGTCGGTAGTTAGTAGTCATTAGTTATTAGTTGTAGTTAGTAGTTAATAGTTAGTAGTTAGTATTTAGTATCTAGTGGTTAGTGGTTAGTAGCTAGTAGTTAGTAGTTTGTAGTTAGTAGTTTTTAGTTAGTAGTTAGCAGTTAGTAGTTAGTAGTTAGTAGTTAGTAGTTAGTAGTTAGTAGTTAGTGGTTAGAAGTTAGTGGTTAGTAGTTAGTAGTTAGTAGTTAGCAGTTAGTAGTTAGTAATTAGTAGTTAGTACATTGTAGTGAGTAGTTTTTAGATAGTAGTTAGCAGTTAGTAGTTAGTAGTTATTAGTTAGTGGTTAGAAGTTAGTGGTTAGTAGTTAGTAGTTAGTAGTTAGCAGTTAGTGGTTAGTGGTTAGTAGCTAGTAGTTAGTAGTTTGTAGTTAGTAGTTTTTAGTTATTAGTTAGCAATTAGTAGTTAGTAGTTAGTAGTTAAAAGTTAGTAGTTAGTAGTTAGTGGTTAGAAGTTAGTAGTTAGTAATTAGTAGTTAGTAGTTAGTAATTAGTAATTAGTAGTTAGTACTTTGTAGTTAGTAGTTAGTAGTAAATAGTTAGTAGTTAGTAGTTAGTTGTTAGTAGTTAGTACTTAGTAGTTAGTAGTTAGTAGTTAGTAGTTAGTAGTTAGTAGTTAGTAGTTAGTAGTTAGTAGTTAATAGTTAGTAGTCAGTAGTTAGTAGTTAGTGGTTAGTAGTTAGTAGATAGTAGTTAGTAGTTAGTAACTAGTAGTTAGTAGCTAATAGTTAGTAGTTAGCAGTCAGTAATTAGTGGTTAATAGTAAGTAGTTAGTACTTAGTAGTTAGTGGTTAGTGGTTAGTAGTTAGTCGTGAGTAGTTAGTAGTTAGTAGTTAGTAGTTAGTAGTTAGTATTTAGTAGTTAGTAGTTAGTAGTTAATAGTTAGTAGTTAGTAGTTAGTAGTTAGTAGTTAGTGGTTAGAAGTTAGTATTTATTCGTGAGTAGTAAGTAATTAGTAGTTAGTACTTTGTAGTTAGTAGTTAGTAGTTAATAGTTAGTAGTTAGTAGTTAGTAGTAAGTAGTTATTAGATAGTAATTAGCTGTTAGTAGTTAATAGTTAGTAGTTAGTAGTTAGTAGTTAGTATTTAGTAGTTAGTAGTTAGTAGTTAGTAGTTAATAGTTAGTAGTTAGTATTTAGTAGTTAGTGGATAGTGGTTAGTAGTTAGTCGTGAGTAGTTAGTAGTTAGTAGTTAGTAGTTAGTAGTTAGTAGTTAAAAGTTAGTAGTTAGTAATTAGTGGTTAGAAGTTAGTAGTTAGTAATTAGTAGTTAGTAGTTAGTAGTTAGTACTTAGTAGTTAGTACTTTGTAGTTAGTAGTTAGTAGTTAGTAGTTAGTAGTTAGTGGTTAGTAGTTAATAGTTAGTAGTCAGTAGTTAGTAGTTAGTGGTTAGTGGTTAGTAGCTAGTAGTTAGTAGTTTGCAGTAAGTAGTTTTCAGTTAGTAGTTAGCAGTTAGTAGTTATTAGTTAGTAGCTAGTAGTTAGTAGTTAGTGGTTAGAAGTTATTAGTTAGTAGTTAGTAGTTAGCAGTTAGTAGTTAGTAATTAGTAGTTAGTACTTTGTAGTTAGTAGTTAGTAGTTACTAGCTAGTAGTTAGTAGTTAGTAGTTAGTAATTAGTAGTTAGTCGTTAGTAGTTAGTACTTAGTGGTTAGCAGTTAGTAGTTAGTTGTTAGTTGTTTGTAGTTAGTGGCTAGTAGTTGGTAAGTAATCGTTAGTAGTTAGTAGTTAGTAGTTAGTAGTTAGTAGTTAGTAGTTAGTAGATAGTAGTTAGTAGATAGTAACTAGTAGTTAGTAGCTAATAGTTAGTAGTTAGCAGTTAGTAATTAGTAGTTGGTAGTCAGTAGTTAGTAGTCATTAGTTAGTAGTTGTAGTTAGTAGTTAATAGTTAGTAGTTAGTAGTTAGTATCTAGTGGTTAGTGGTTAGTGGCTAGTAGTTAGTAGTTTGTAGTTAGTAGTTTTTAGTTAGTAGTTAGCAGTTAGTAGTTAGTATTTAGTAGTTAGTAGTTAGTAGTTAGTAGTTAATAGTTAGTAGTTAGTATTTAGTAGTTAGTGGATAGTGGTTAGTAGTTAGTCGTGAGTAGTTAGTAGTTAGTAGTTAGTAGTTAGTAGTTAGTAGTTAAAAGTTAGTAGTTAGTAATTAGTGGTTAGAAGTTAGTAGTTAGTAATTAGTAGTTAGTAGTTAGTAGTTAGTACTTAGTAGTTAGTACTTTGTAGTTAGTAGTTAGTAGTTAGTAGTTAGTAGTTAGTGGTTAGTAGTTAATAGTTAGTAGTCAGTAGTTAGTAGTTAGTGGTTAGTGGTTAGTAGCTAGTAGTTAGTAGTTTGCAGTAAGTAGTTTTCAGTTAGTAGTTAGCAGTTAGTAGTTATTAGTTAGTAGCTAGTAGTTAGTAGTTAGTGGTTAGAAGTTATTAGTTAGTAGTTAGTAGTTAGCAGTTAGTAGTTAGTAATTAGTAGTTAGTACTTTGTAGTTAGTAGTTAGTAGTTACTAGCTAGTAGTTAGTAGTTAGTAGTTAGTAATTAGTAGTTAGTCGTTAGTAGTTAGTACTTAGTGGTTAGCAGTTAGTAGTTAGTTGTTAGTTGTTTGTAGTTAGTGGCTAGTAGTTGGTAAGTAATCGTTAGTAGTTAGTAGTTAGTAGTTAGTAGTTAGTAGTTAGTAGTTAGTAGATAGTAGTTAGTAGATAGTAACTAGTAGTTAGTAGCTAATAGTTAGTAGTTAGCAGTTAGTAATTAGTAGTTGGTAGTCAGTAGTTAGTAGTCATTAGTTAGTAGTTGTAGTTAGTAGTTAATAGTTAGTAGTTAGTAGTTAGTATCTAGTGGTTAGTGGTTAGTGGCTAGTAGTTAGTAGTTTGTAGTTAGTAGTTTTTAGTTAGTAGTTAGCAGTTAGTAGTTAGTAGTTAGTAGTTAGTAGTTAGTAGTTAGTGGCTAGAAGTTAGTGGTTAGTAGTTAGTAGTTAGTAGTTAGCAGTTAGTAGTTAGTAATTAGTAGTTAGTACATTGTAGTGAGTAGTTTTTAGATAGTAGTTAGCAGTTAGTAGTTAGTAGTTATTAGTCAGTGGTTAGAAGTTAGTGGTTAGTAGTTAGTAGTTAGTAGTTAGCAGTTAGTGGTTAGTGGTTAGTAGCTAGTAGTTAGTAGTTTGTAGTTAGTAGTTTTTAGTTAGTAGTTAGCAATTAGTAGTTAGTAGTTAGTAGTTAGTAGTTAGTAGTTAGTGGTTAGAAGTTAGTGGTTAGTAGTTAGTAGTTAGTAGTTAGCAGTTAGTAGTTAGTAATTAGTAGTTAGTACATTGTAGTGAGTAGTTTTTAGATATTAGTTAGCATTTAGTAGTTAGTAGTTATTAGTTAGTGGTTAGTAGTTAGTGGTTAGGAGATAGTAGTTAGTAGTTAGTAGTTAGTAGTTAGCAGTTAGTTGTTAGTAATTAGTAGTTAGTACTTTGTAGTTAGTAGTTAGTAGTTAGCAGTTAGTAGTTAGTAGTTAGTAGTTAGTAGTTAGTAGTTAATAGTTAGTAATTAGTAGTTAGTCGTTAGTAGTTAGTAGTTAGTGGTTAGCAGTTAGTAGTTAGTTGTTAGTTGTTTGTAGTTAGTGGTTAGTAGTTAGTAAGTATTCGTTAGTAGTTAGTAGTTGGTAGATAGTAGTTAGTAGTTAGTAACTGATAGTTAGTAGCTAATAGTTAGTAGTTAGAAGTTAGTAATTAGTAGTTGGTAATCAGTAGTTAGTAGTCATTAGTTAGTATTTGTAGTTAGTAGTTAATAGTTAGTAGTTAGTAGTTAGTGGTTTAGTAGTTAGTAGTTAGTAGTTAGTTGTTAGTAGTTAGTAGTTAGTGGTTAGTGGTTAGTAGCTAGTAGTTAGTAGTTTGTAGTTAGTAGTTTTTAGTTAGTAGTTTGCGGTTAGTAGTTAGTAGTTAGTAGTTAGTAGTTAGTAGTTAGTAGTTAGTAGTTAGTGGTTAGTAGTTAGTAGTTAGTTGTTAGTTGTTAGTAGTTAGTGGTTAGCAATTAGTAGTTAGTAGTTGTAGTTAGTAGTTAGTAGTTAGTAGTTAGTAGTTAGTGGTTAGTAGTTAGTAGTTAATATTTAGTAGTTAGTAGTTAGTGGTTTAGTAGTTAGTAGTTAGTAGTTAGTTGTTAGTAGTTAGTAGTTAGTAGTTTGTAGTTAGTGGTTTTTAGTTAGTAGTTAGCAGTTAGTAGATAGTAGTTAGTAGTTAGTTAATGGTAGTTAGTACCTAATAGTTAGTAGTTAGTAGTTAGTAATTAGTAGTTGGTAATCAGTAGTTAGTAGTCATTAGTTAGTATTTGTAGTTAGTAGATTAAAGTTAGTAGTTAGTAGTTAGTGGTTTAGTAGTTAGTATTTAGTAGTTAGTTGTTAGTAGTTAGTAGTTAGAGGCTAGTGGTTAGTAGCTAGTAGTTAGTGGTTTGTAGTTAGTAGTTTTTAGTTAGTAGTTAGCAGTTAGTAGTTAGTAGTTAGCATTTAGTAGTTAGTAGTTATTAGTTAGTGGTTAGTAGTTAGTGGTTAGGAGATAGTAGTTAGTAGTTAGTAGTTAGTAGTTAGCAGTTAGTTATTAGTAATTAGTAGTTAGTACTTTGTAGTTAGTAGTTAGTAGTTAGCAGTTAGTAGTTAGTAGTTAGTAGTTAGTAGTTAGTAGTTAATAGTTAGTAATTAGTAGTTAGTCGTTAGTAGTTAGTAGTTAGTGGTTAGCAGTTAGTAGTTAGTTGTTAGTTGTTTGTAGTTAGTGGTTAGTAGTTAGTAAGTAGTCGTTAGTAGTTAGTAGTTGGTAGATAGTAGTTAGTAGTTAGTAACTGGTAGTTAGTAGCTAATAGTTAGTAGTTAGTAGTTAGTAATTAGTAGTTGGTAATCAGTAGTTAGTAGTCATTAGTTAGTATTTGTAGTTAGTAGTTAATAGTTAGTAGTTAGTAGTTAGTGGGTTAGTAGTTAGTAGTTAGTAGTTAGTTGTTAGTAGTTAGTAGTTAGTGGTTAGTGGTTAGTAGCTGGTAGTTAGTAGTTTGTAGTTAGTAGTTTTTAGTTAGTAGTTTGCGGTTAGTAGTTAGTAGTTAGTAGTTAGTAGTTAGTAGTTAGTAGTTAGTAGTTAGTGGTTAGTAGTTAGTAGTTAGTTGTTAGTTGTTAGTAGTTAGTGGTTAGCAATTAGTAGTTAGTAGTTGTAGTTAGTAGTTAGTAGTTAGTAGTTAGTAGTTAGTGGTTAGTAGTTAGTAGTTAATATTTAGTAGTTAGTAGTTAGTGGTTTAGTAGTTAGTAGTTAGTAGTTAGTTGTTAGTAGTTAGTAGTTAGTAGTTTGTAGTTAGTGGTTTTTAGTTAGTAGTTAGCAGTTAGTAGATAGTAGTTAGTAGTTAGTTAATGGTAGTTAGTAGCTAATAGTTAGTAGTTAGTAGTTAGTAATTAGTAGTTGGTAATCAGTAGTTAGTAGTCATTAGTTAGTATTTGTAGTTAGTAGTTAAAAGTTAGTAGTTAGTAGTTAGTGGTTTAGTAGTTAGTATTTAGTAGTTAGTTGTTAGTAGTTAGTAGTTAGAGGTTAGTGGTTAGTAGCTAGTAGTTACTGGTTTGTAGTTAGTAGTTTTTAGTTAGTAGTTAGCAGTTAGTAGTTAGTAGTTAGTAGTTAGTAGTTAGTAGTTAGTGGTTAGTAGTTAGTTGTTAGTTGTTTGTAGTTAGTGGTTAGCAATTAGTAGTTAGTAGTTGTAGTTAGTAGTTAGTAGTTAGTAGTTAGTTGTTAGTAGTTAGTAGTTAGTAGTTAAAATTTAGTAGTTAGTAGTTAGTAGTTGGTCGTTAGTGGTTAGTAGCTAGTACTTAGTAGTTTGTAGTTAGTGGTTTTTAGTTAGTAGTTAGCAGTTAGTAGTTAGTAGTTAGTAGTTAGTAGTTAGTGGTTAGAAGTTAGTAGTTAGTAGTTAGTAGTTAGCAGTTAGTTGTTAGTAATTAGTAGTTAGTACATTGTAGTTAGTAGTTAGTAGTTAGTAGTTAGAAGTTAGTAGTTAGTAATTAGTAGTTAGTCGTTAGTAGTTAGTAGTTAGTGGTTAGCAGTTAGTAGTTAATTGTTAGTTGTTTGTAGTTAGTGGTTAGTAGTTAGTAAGTAGTCGTTAGTAGTTAGTAGTTAGTAGTTAGTAGTTAGTAGTTAGTAGTTAGTAGTTAGTAGTTAGTAGTTAGTAGATAGTAGTTAGTAGTTAGTGGTTAGAAGTTAGTGGTTAGTAGTTAGTAGTTAGCAGTTAGTAGTTAGTAATTAGTAGTTAGTACTTTGTAGTTAGTAGTTTTTAGTTAGTAGTTAGCAGTCAGTAGTTAGTAGTTAGTAGTTAGTAGATAGTGGTTAGAAGTTAGTAGTTAGTAGTTAGTAGTTAGTAGTTAGTAGTTAGCAGTTAGTTGTTAGTAATTAGTAGTTAGTACTTTGTAGTTAGTAGTTAGTAGTTAGTAGTTAGAAGTTAGTAGTTAGTAGTTAGTGGTTTAGTAGTTAGTATTTAGTAGTTAGTTGTTAGTAGTTAGTAGTTAGAGGTTAGTGGTTAGTAGCTAGTAGTTAGTGGTTTGTAGTTAGTAGTTTTTAGTTAGTAGTTAGCAGTTAGTAGTTAGTAGTTAGTAGTTAGTAGTTAGTAGTTAGTAGTTAGTGGTTAGTAGTTAGTTGTTAGTTGTTAGTAGTTAGTGGTTAGCAATTAGTAGTTAGTAGTTGTAGTTAGTAGTTAGTAGTTAGTAGTTAGTTGTTAGTAGTTAGTAGTTAGTAGTTAAAATTTAGTAGTTAGTAGTTAGTAGTTGGTCGTTAGTGGTTAGTAGCTAGTAGTTAGTAGTTTGTAGTTAGTGGTTTTTAGTTAGTAGTTAGCAGTTAGTAGTTAGTAGTTAGTAGTTAGTAGTTAGTGGTTAGCAGTTAGTTGTTAGTAATTAGTAGTTAGTACATTGTAGTTAGTAGTTAGTAGTTAGTAGTTAGAAGTTAGTATTTAGTAATTAGTAGTTAGTCGTTAGTAGTTAGTAGTTAGTGGTTAGCAGTTAGTAGTTAATTGTTAGTTGTTTGTAGTTAGTGGTTAGTAGTTAGTAAGTAGTCGTTAGTAGTTAGTAGTTAGTAGTTAGTAGTTAGTAGTTAGTAGTTAGTAGTTAGTAGTTAGTAGTTAGTAGATAGTAGTTAGTAGTTAGTGGTTAGAAGTTAGTGGTTAGTAGTTAGTAGTTAGCAGTTAGTAGTTAGTAATTAGTAGTTAGTACTTTGTAGTTAGTAGTTTTTAGTTAGTAGTTAGCAGTCAGTAGTTAGTAGTTAGTAGTTAGTAGATAGTGGTTAGAAGTTAGTAGTTAGTAGTTAGTAGTTAGTAGTTAGCAGTTAGTTGTTAGTAATTAGTAGTTAGTACTTTGTAGTTAGTAGTTAGTAGTTAGTAGTTAGAAGTTAGTAGTTAGTAATTAGTAGTTAGTCGTTAGTAGTTAGTAGTTAGTGGTTAGCAGTTAGTAGTTAAATGTTAGTTGTTTGTAGTTAGTGTTTAGTAGTTAGTAAGTAGTCGTTAGTAGTTAGTAGTTAGTAGTTAGTAGTTAGTAGTTAGTAGTTAGTAACTAGTAGTTAGTAGCTAATAGTTAGTTGTTAGTAATTAGTAGTTGGTAATCAGTATTAGTAGTCATTAGTTAGTAGTTGTAGTTAGTAGTTAATAGTTAGTAGTTAGTAGTTAGTGGTTAGTAGTTAGTAGTTAGTAGTTAGTAGTTAGTTGTTAGTAGTTAGTAGTTAGTAGTTAGTAGTTAGTAGTTAGTAGTTAGCAGTTAGTAGTTAGTAGTTAGTAGTTAGTAGTTAGTTGTTAGTTGTTAGTAGTTAGTAGTTAGCAATTAGTAGTTAGTCGTTAGTAGATAGTGGTTAGTAGTTAGTAGTTAGTAGTTAGTAGTTAGTGGTTTGTGGTTAGTAGCTAGTAGTTAGTAGTTTGTAGTTAGTAGTTTTTAGTTAGTAGTTAGCAGTTAGTAGTTAGTAATTAGTAGTTAGTAGTTAGTAGTTAGTAGTTAGTGGTTAGTAGCTAGTAGTTAGCAGTTAGTAGTTAGTAATTAGTAGTTAGTACTTTGTAGTTAGTAGTTTTTAGTTAGTAGTTAGCAGTCAGTAGTTAGTAGTTAGTAGTTAGTAGTTGGTGGTTAGAAGTTAGTGGTTAGTAGTTAGTAGTTAGTAGTTAGCAGTTAGTTGTTAGTAATTAGTAGTTAGTACTTTGTAGTCAGTAGTTAGTAGTTAGTAGTTAGAAGTTAATAGTTAGTATTTAGTAGTTAGTCGTTAGTAGTTAGTAGTTAGTGGTTAGCAGTTAGTAGTTAATTGTTAGTTGTTTGTAGTTAGTGGTTAGTAGTTAGTAAGTAGTCGTTAGTAGTTAGTAGTTAGTAGTTAGTAGATAGTAGTTAGTAGTTAGCAACTAGTAGTTAGTACCTAACAGTTAGTAGTTAGTAGTTAGTAATTAGTAGTTGGTAATCAGTAGTAAGTAGTCATTAGTTAGTAGTTGTAGTTAGTAGTTAATAGTTAGTAGTTAGTAGTTAGTGGTTAGTAGTTAGTAGTTAGTAGTTAGTAGTTAGTTGTTAGTAGTTAGTAGTTAGTAGTTAGTAGTTAATAGTTAGTTGTTAGATGTTAGTAGTTAGCGGTTAGCAATTAGTAGTTAGTCGTTAGTAGTTAGTGGTTAGTAGTTAGTAGTTAGTAGTTAGTAGTTAGTTGTTAGTAGGTAGTAGTTAGTAGTTAGTAGTTAGTTGTTAGTAGTTAGTAGTTAGTAGCTAGTTGTTAGCAGTTAGTAGTTAGTAGTTAGTAGTTAGTAGTTAGTAGTTAGTGGTTAGTAGCTAGTAGTTAGTAGTTAGTAGTTAGTGGTTAGAAGTTAGTGGTTAGTAGTTAGTAGTTAGTAGTTAGCAGTTAGTTGTTAGTAATTAGTAGTTAGTACTTTGTAGTCAGTAGTTAGTAGTTAGTAGTTAGTAGTTAGAAGTTAATAGTTAGTATTTAGTAGTTAGTCGTTAGTAGTTAGTAGTTAGTGGTTAGCAGTTAGTAGTTTTTAGTTAGTAGTTAGCAGTCAGTAGTTAGTAGTTAGTAGTTAGTAGTTAGTGGTTAGAAGTTAGTGGTTAGTAGTTAGTAGTTAGTAGTTAGCAGTTAGTTGTTAGTAATTAGTAGTTAGTACTTTGTAGTCAGTAGTTAGTAGTTAGTAGTTAGTAGTTAGAAGTTAATAGTTAGTATTTAGTAGTTAGTCGTTAGTAGCTAGTAGTTAGTGGTTAGCAGTTAGTAGTTAATTGTTAGTTGTTTGTAGTTAGTGGTTAGTAGTTAGTATGTAGTCGTTAGTAGTTAGTAGTTAGTAGTTAGTAGATAGTAGTTAGTAGTTAGCAACTAGTAGTTAGTACCTAACAGTTAGTAGTTAGTAGTTAGTAGTTAGTAGTTGGTAATCAGTAGTTAGTAGTCATTAGTTAGTAGTTGTAGTTAGTAGCTAATAGTTAGCAGTTAGTAGTTAGTGGTTAGTAGTTAGTAGTTAGTAGTTAGTAGTTAGTTGTTCGTAGTTAGTAGTTAGTAGTTAGTAGTTAATAGTTAGTTGTTAGTTGTTAGTAGTTAGTGGTTAGCAATTAGTAGTTAGTCGTTAGTAGTTAGTGGTTAGTAGTTAGTAATTAGTAGTTGGTAATCAGTAGTTAGTAGTCATTAGTTAGTAGTTGTAGTTAGTATTTAATAGTTAGTAGTTAGTAGTTAGTGGTTAGTAGTTAGTAGTTAGTAGTTAGTACTTAGTTGTTAGTAGTTATTAGTTAGTAGTTAGTAGTTAGTAGTTAGTTGTTAGTAGTTTTTAGTTAGTAGTTAGCAGTCAGTAGTTAGTAGTTAGTAGTTAGTAGTTAGTGGTTAGAAGTTAGTGGTTAGTAGTTAGTAGTTAGTAGTTAGCAGTTAGTTGTTAGTAATTAGTAGTTGGTAATCAGTAGTTAGTAGTCATTAGTTAGTAGTTGTAGTTAGTAGTTAATAGTTAGTAGTTAGTAGTTAGTGGTTAGTAGTTAGTAGTTAGTAGTTAGTAGTTAGTTGTTCGTAGTTAGTAGTTAGTAGTTAGTAGTTAATAGTTAGTTGTTAGTTGTTAGTAGTTAGTGGTTAGCAATTAGTAGTTAGTCGTTAGTAGTTTTTAGTTAGTAGTTAGCAGTCAGTAGTTAGTAGTTAGTAGTTAGTAGTTAGTGGTTAGAAGTTAGTGGTTAGTAGTTAGTAGTTAGTAGTTAGCAGTTAGTTGTTAGTAATTAGTAGTTAGTACTTTGTAGTCAATAGTTAGTAGTTAGTAGTTAGTAGTTAGAAGTTAATAGTTAGTATTTAGTAGTTAGTCGTTAGTAGTTAGTAGTTAGTGGTTAGCAGTTAGTAGTTAATTGTTAGTTGTTTGTAGTTAGTGGTTAGTAGTTAGTATGTAGTCGTTAGTAGTTAGTAGTTAGTAGTTAGTAGATAGTAGTTAGTAGTTAGCAACTAGTAGTTAGTACCTAACAGTTAGTAGTTAGTAGTTAGTAATTAGTAGTTGGTAATCAGTAGTTAGTAGTCATTAGTTAGTAGTTGTAGTTAGTAGTTAATAGTTAGTAGTTAGTAGTTAGTGGTTAGTAGTTAGTAGTTAGTAGTTAGTAGTTAGTTGTTCGTAGTTAGTAGTTAGTAGTTAGTAGTTAATAGTTAGTTGTTAGTTGTTAGTAGTTAGTGGTTAGCAATTAGTAGTTAGTCGTTAGTAGTTAGTGGTTAGTAGTTAGTAGTTAGTAGTTAGTAGTTAGTAGTTAGTTGTTAGTAGTTAGTAGTTAGTAGTTAGTAGTTAGTTGTTAGTAGTTAGTAGTTAGTAGTTAGTTGTTAGCAGTTAGTAGTTAGTAGTTAGTAGTTAGTGGTTAGTAGTTAGTAGTTAGTAGTTAGTAGTTAGTTTTGGCAGTTAGTAGTTAGTAGTTAGTAGTTAGTGGTTAGCAGTTAGTAGTTAATTGTTAGTTGTTTGTAGTTAGTGGTTAGTAGTTAGTAAGTAGTCGTTAGTAGTTAGTAGTTAGTAGTTAGTAGATGGTAGTTAGTAGTTAGCAACTAGTAGTTAGTAGGTAATAGTTAGTAGTTAGTAGTTAGTAATTAGTAGTTGGTAATCAGTAGTTAGTAGTCATTAGTTAGTAGTTGTAGTTAGTATTTAATAGTTAGTAGTTAGCAGTTAGTGGTTAGTAGTTAGTAGTTAGTAGTTAGTAGTTAGTAGTTAGTAGTTAGTAGTTAGTAGTTAGTAGTTAGTAGTTAGTAGTTAGTAGTTAGTAGTTAGTTGTTAGTTGTTAGTAGTTAGTGGTTAGCAATTAGTAGTTAGTCGTTAGTAGTTAGTGGTTAGTAGTTAGTAGTTAGTAGTTAGTTGTTAGTAGTTTGTAGTTAGTAGTTACTAGTTAGTTGTTAGTTGTTAGTAGTTAGTAGTTAGTAGTTAGTTGTTAGCAGTTAGTAGTTAGTAGTTAGTAGTTAGTGGTTAGTAGTTAGTAGTTAGTAGTTGGTGGTTAGTAGTTAGTAGTTAGTAGTTAGCAGTTAGTTGTTAGTAATTAGTAGTTAGTACTTTGTAGTCAGTAGTTAGTAGTTAGTAGTTAGTAGTTAGAAGTTAATAGTTAGTATTTAGTAGTTAGTCGTTAGTAGTTAGTAGTTAGTGGTTAGTAGTTAGTAGTTAATTGTTAATTGTTTGTAGTTAGTGGTTAGTAGTTAGTAAGTAGTCGTTAGTAGTTAGTAGTTAGTAGTTAGTAGATAGTAGTTAGTAGTTAGCAACTAGTAGTTAGTATCTAACAGTTAGTAGTTAGCAGTTAGTAATTAGTAGTTGGTAATCAGTAGTTAGTAGTCATTAGTTAGTAGTTGTAGTTAGTAGTTAATAGTTAGTAGTTAGTAGTTAGTGGTTAGTAGTTAGTAGTTAGTAGTTAGTAGTTAGTTGTTAGTAGTTAGTAGTTAGTAGTTAGTAGTTAGTAGTTAATAGTTAGTTGTTAGTAGTTAGTGGTTAGTAGTTAGTAGTTAGTAGTTAGTAGTTAGTAGTTAGTGGTTAGCAATTAGTAGTTAGTCGTTAGTAGTTAGTGGTTAGTAGTTAGTAGTTAGTAGTTAGTAGTTAGTAGTTAATTGTTAGTAGTTAGTAGTTAGTAGTTAGTAGTTAGTTGTTAGTAGTTAGTAGTTAGTAGTTAGTTGTTAGCAGTTAGTAGTTAGTAGTTAGTAGTTAGTGGTTAGTAGTTAGTAGTTAGTAGTTAGTAGTTAGTAGTTAGTTTTAGCAGTTAGTAGTTAGTAGTTAGTAGTTAGTGGTTAGCAGTTAGTAGTTAATTGTTAGTTGTTTGTAGTTAGTGGTTAGTAGATAGTAAGTAGTCGTTAGTAGTTAGTAGTTAGTAGTTAGTAGATAGTAGTTAGTAGTTAGCAATTAGTAGTTAGTAGGTAATAGTTAGTAGTTAGTAGTTAGTAATTAGTAGTTGGTAATCAGTAGTTAGTAGTCATTAGTTAGTAGTTGTAGCTAGTATTTAATAGTTAGTAGTTAGTAGTTAGTGGTTAGTAGTTAGTAGTTAGTAGTTAGTAGTTAGTTGTTAGTAGTTAGTAGTTAGTAGTTAGTAGTTAGTAGTTAGTAGTTAGTTGTTAGTTGTTAGTAGTTAGTGGTTAGCAATTAGTAGTTAGTCGTTAGTAGTTAGTGGTTAGTAGTTAGTAGTTAGTAGTTAGTTGTTAGTAGTTAGTAGTTAGTAGTTAGTAGTTAGTTGTTAGTAGTTAGTAGTTAGTAGTTAGTTGTTAGCAGTTAGTAGTTAGTAGTTAGTAGTTAGTGGTTAGTAGTTAGTAGTTAGTAGTTAGTAGTTAGTTGTTAGTAGTTAGTAGTTAGTAGTTAGTTGTTAGTAGTTAGTAGTTAGTAATTAGTAGTTAGTGGTTAGTAGTTAGTAGTTAGTGGTTAGTAGTTAGTAGTTAGTTGTTAGAAGTTAGTAGTTAGTTGTTAGTAGTTAGTAGTTAGTAATTAGTAGTTAGTGGTTAGTAGTTAGTAGTTAGTGGTTAGTAGTTAGTAGTTAGTTGTTAGAAGTTAGTAGTTAGTTGTTAGTAGTTAGTAGTCAGTAGTTAGTAGTTAGTTGTTAGTAGTTAGTAGTTAGTAGTTAGTTGTTAGCAGTTAGTAGTTAGTAGTTAGTAGTTAGTGGTTAGTAGTTAGTAGTTAGTAGTTAGTAGTTAGTTGTTAGCAGTTAGTAGTTAGTAGTTAGTAGTTAGTAGTTAGTAGTTAATAGTTGGTAGTTAGTTGTTAGTATTTTGTGGTTAGTGGTTAGTAGTTAGTAGTTAGTTGTTAGAAGTTAGTAGTTAGTTGTTAGTAGTTAGTAGTCAGTAGTTAGTAGTTAGTTGTTAGTAGTTAGTAGTTAGTAGTTAGTTGTTAGCAGTTAGTAGTTAGTGGTTTGTAGTTAGTAGTTAGTGGTTAGTAGTTAGTAGTTAGTTGTTAGAAGTTAGTAGTTAGTTGTTAGTAGTTAGTAGTCAGTAGTTAGTAGTTAGTTGTTAGTAGTTAGTAGTTAGTAGTTAGTTGTTAGCAGTTAGTAGTTAGTAGTTAGTAGTTAGTGGTTAGTAGTTAGTAGTTAGTAGTTAGTAGTTAGTTGTTAGCAGTTAGTAGTTAGTAGTTAGTAGTTAGTAGTTAGTAGTTAATAGTTGGTAGTTAGTTGTTAGTATTTTGTGGTTAGTGGTTAGTAGTTAGTAGTTTGTAGTTAGTAGTTAGTAGTTAGTAGTTAGTAGTCAGTAGTCAGTAGTTAGTAGTTAGTAGTTAGTAGTTAGTAGTTAGTTGTTAGTAGTTAGTAGTTAGTAGTTAGTAGTTAGTAGTTAATAGTTAGTTGTTAGTTGTTAGTAGTTGGTGGTTAGCAATTAGTAGTTAGTCGTTAGTAGTTAGTGGTTAGTAGTTAGTAGTTAGTAGTTAGTAGTTAGTAGTTAATTGTTAGTAGTTAGTAGTTAGTAGTTAGTAGTTAGTTGTTAGTAGTTAGTAGTTAGTAGTTAGTTGTTAGCAGTTAGTATTTAGTAGTTAGTAGTTAGTGGTTAGTAGTTAGTAGTTAGTAGTTAGTAGTTAGTAGTTAGTTTTAGCAGTTAGTAGTTAGTAGTTAGTAGTTAGTGGTTAGCAGTTAGTAGTTAATTGTTAGTTGTTTGTAGTTAGTGGTTAGTAGATAGTAAGTAGTCGTTAGTAGTTAGTAGTTAGTAGTTAGTAGATAGTAGTTAGTAGTTAGCAATTAGTAGTTAGTAGGTAATAGTTAGTAGTTAGTAGTTAGTAAT
This sequence comes from Convolutriloba macropyga, assembly GCF_964194025.1. Lineage (NCBI taxonomy): Eukaryota > Metazoa > Xenacoelomorpha > Acoela > Convolutidae > Convolutriloba > Convolutriloba macropyga. The sequence continues at coordinate 22,387,237 of NC_134482.1, forward strand.
TAGTAGTTGGTAATCAGTAGTTAGTAGTCATTAGTTAGTAGTTGTAGCTAGTATTTAATAGTTAGTAGTTAGTAGTTAGTGGTTAGTAGTTAGTAGTTAGTAGTTAGTAGTTAGTTGTTAGTAGTTAGTAGTTAGTAGTTAGTAGTTAGTAGTTAGTAGTTAGTTGTTAGTTGTTAGTAGTTAGTGGTTAGCATTTAGTAGTTAGTCGTTAGTAGTTAGTGGTCAGTAGTTAGTAGTTAGTAGTTAGTTGTTAGTAGTTAGTAGTTAGTAGTTAGTAGTTAGTTGTTAGTAGTTAGTAGTTAGTAGTTAGTTGTTAGCAGTTAGTAGTTAGTAGTTAGTAGTTAGTGGTTAGTAGTTAGTAGTCAGTAGTTAGTAGTTAGTTGTTAGTAGTTAGTAGTTAGTAGTTAGTTGTTAGTAGTTAGTAGTTAGTAATTAGTAGTTAGTGGTTAGTAGTTAGTAGTTAGTGGTTAGTAGTTAGTAGTTAGTTGTTAGAAGTTAGTAGTTAGTTGTTAGTAGTTAGTAGTTAGTAATTAGTAGTTAGTGGTTAGTAGTTAGTAGTTAGTGGTTAGTAGTTAGTAGTTAGTTGTTAGAAGTTAGTAGTTAGTTGTTAGTAGTTAGTAGTCAGTAGTTAGTAGTTAGTTGTTAGTAGTTAGTAGTTAGTAGTTAGTTGTTAGCAGTTAGTAGTTAGTAGTTAGTAGTTAGTGGTTAGTAGTTAGTAGTTAGTAGTTAGTAGTTAGTTGTTAGCAGTTAGTAGTTAGTAGTTAGTAGTTAGTAGTTAGTAGTTAATAGTTGGTAGTTAGTTGTTAGTATTTTGTGGTTAGTGGTTAGTAGTTAGTAGTTAGTTGTTAGAAGTTAGTAGTTAGTTGTTAGTAGTTAGTAGTCAGTAGTTAGTAGTTAGTTGTTAGTAGTTAGTAGTTAGTAGTTAGTTGTTAGCAGTTAGTAGTTAGTGGTTTGTAGTTAGTAGTTAGTGGTTAGTAGTTAGTAGTTAGATGTTAGAAGTTAGTAGTTAGTTGTTAGTAGTTAGTAGTCAGTAGTTAGTAGTTAGTTGTTAGTAGTTAGTAGTTAGTAGTTAGTTGTTAGCAGTTAGTAGTTAGTAGTTAGTAGTTAGTGGTTAGTAGTTAGTAGTTAGTAGTTAGTAGTTAGTTGTTAGCAGTTAGTAGTTAGTAGTTAGTAGTTAGTAGTTAGTAGTTAATAGTTGGTAGTTAGTTGTTAGTATTTTGTGGTTAGTGGTTAGTAGTTAGTAGTTTGTAGTTAGTAGTTAGTAGTTAGTAGTTAGTAGTCAGTAGTCAGTAGTTAGTAGTTAGTAGTTAGTGTTTAGTAGTTAGTTGTTAATAGTTGGTAGTTAGTAGTTAGTAGTTAGTAGTTAGTAGTTAGTTGTTAGTAGTTAGTAGTTAGTAGTTAGTTGTTAGTAGTTAGTGGTTAGCAATAAGTAGTTACTTGTTAGTAGTTAGTAGTTAGTAGTTAGTAGTTAGTAGTTAGTAGTTAGTAGTTAGTAGTTAGTTGTTAGTAGTTAGTAGTTAGTAGTTAGTAGATAGTGGTTAGTAGTTAGTTGTTAGTAATTAGTAGTTAGTGGTTAGTAGTTAGTAGTTAGTGGTTAGTAGTTAGTAGTTAATTGTTAGTAGTTAGTAGTTCGTAGTTAGTAGTTAGTAGTTAGTAGTTAGCAGTTATCACTTTCTAGTTAGTAGTTAGTAGTTAGTTGTTAGTAGTTAGTGGTTAGCAATAAGTAGTTAGTCGTTAGTAGTTAGTAGTTAGTAGATAGTAGTTAGTAGTTAGTAGTTAGTAGTTAGTTGTTAGTAGTTAGTAGTTAGTAGTTAGTAGATAGTGGTTAGTAGTTAGTAGTTAGTAATTAGTAGTTACGGGTTAGTAGTTAGTAGTTAAAGGTTAGTAGTTAGTAGTTAGTTGTTAATAGTTGGTAGTTAGTAGTTAGTTGTTAGTATTTAGTAGTTAATAGTTAGTTGTTAGTAGTTAGTGGTTAGCAATAAGTAGTTAGTCGTTAGTAGTTAGTAGTTAGTAGTTAGTAGTTAGTAGTTAGTATTTAGTAGTTAGTTGTTAGTAGTTAGTAGTTAGTAGTTAGTAGTTAGTTGTTAGTAGTTAGTAGTTAGTAATTAGTAGTTAGTGGTTAGCAGTTAGTAGTTAGTGGTTAGTAGTTAGTAGTCAAATGTTAGTAGTTAGTAGTTAGTAGTTAGTAGTTGGCAGTTAGTAGTTATCACTTTGTAGTTAGTAGTTAGTAGTTAATAGTTAGTAGTTAGTTGTTTGTAGTTTGTGTTTAGTGGTTAGTAGTTAGTAGTTTGTAGTTAGTAGTTAGTAGTTAGTAGTTAGTAGTCAGTAGTTAGTAGTTAGTAGTTAAGGTTTAGTAGTTAGTTGTTAATAGTTGGTAGTTAGTAGTTAGTAGTTAGTAGTTAGTTGTTAGTAGTTAGTAGTTAGTAGTTAGTTGTTAGTAATTAGTAGTTAGTGGTTAGTAGTTAGTAGTTAGTGGTTAGTAGTTAGTAGTTAATTGTTAGTAGTTAGTAGTTCGTAGTTAGTAGTTAGTAGTTAGTAGTTAGTAGTTAGTTGTTAGTAGTTAGTGGTTAGCAATAAGTAGTTAGTCGTTAGTAGTTAGTAGTTAGTAGATAGTAGTTAGTAGTTAGTAGTTAGTAGTTAGTTGTTAGTAGTTAGTAGTTAGTAGTTAGTAGATAGTGGTTAGTAGTTAGTAGTTAGTAATTAGTAGTTACGGGTTAGTAGTTAGTAGTTAAAGGTTAGTAGTTAGTAGTTAGTTGTTAATAGTTGGTAGTTAGTAGTTAGTTGTTAGTATTTAGTAGTTAATAGTTAGTTGTTAGTAGTTAGTGGCTAGCAATAAGTAGTTAGTCGTTAGTAGTTAGTAGTTAGTAGTTAGTAGTTAGTAGTTAGTATTTAGTAGTTAGTTGTTAGTAGTTAGTAGTTAGTAGTTAGTAGTTAGTGGTTAGCAGTTAGTAGTTAGTGGTTAGTAGTTAGTAGTTAGCAGTTAGTAGTTATCACTTTGTAGTTAGTAGTTAGTAGTTAATAGTTAATAGTTAGTTGTTTGTAGTTTGTGGTTAGTGGTTAGTAGTTAGTAGTTTGTAGTTAGTAGTTAGTAGTTAGTAGTTAGTAGTCAGTAGTTAGTAGTTAGTAGTTAAGGTTTAGTAGTTAGTTGTTAATAGTTGGTAGTTAGTAGTTAGTAGTTAGTAGTTAGTTGTTAGTAGTTAGTAGTTAGTAGTTAGTTGTTAGTAGTTAGTGGTTAGCAATAAGTAGTTAGTCGTTAGTAGTTAGTAGTTAGTAGTTAGTAGATAGTGGTTAGTAGTTAGTAGTTAGTTGTTAGTAGTTAGTAGTTAGTAGATAGTGGTTAGTAGTTAGTAGCTAGTAGTTAGTAGTTAGTTGTTAGTAGTTTGTGGTTAGTAGTTAGTAGTTAGTAGTTAGTAGTCAATAGTTAGTAGTTAGTAGTTAGTGGTTAGTAGTTAGTTGTTAATAGCTGGTAGTTAGTAGTTATTAGTTAGTAGTTAGTAGTTAGTAGTTAGTAGTTAGTTGTTAGTAGTTAGCAATTAGTAGTTAGTAGTTAGTTGTTAGTAGTTAGTACTTAGTAGTTAGTAGATAGTGGTTAGTAGTTAGTAGTTAGTAATTAGTAGTTAGTGGTTAGTAGTTAGTGGTTAGTAGTTAGTAGTTAGTGGTTAGTAGTTAGTAGTTAGTTGTTAGTAGTTAGTAGTTAGTAGTTAGTAGTTAGTAGTTAGTAGTTAGTAGTTATCACTTTGTAGTTAGTAGTTAGTAGTTAGCTGTTAGTAGTTAGTGGTTAGCAATAAGTAGTTAGTCGTTAGTAGTTAGTAGATAGTAGTTAGTAGTTAGTAGTTAGTAGTTAGTTGTTAGTAGTTAGTAGTTAGTAGTTAGTAGATAGTGGTTAGTAGTTAGTAGTTAGTAATTAGTAGTTAGTGGTTAGTAGTTAGTAGTTAGTGGTTAGTAGTTAGTAGTTAGTTGTTAATAGTTGGTAGTTAGTAGTTAGTAGTTAGTAGTTAGTAGTTTGTGGTTAGTGGTTAGTAGTTAGTAGTTAGTAATTTGTAGTTAGTAGTTAGTAGTTAGTAGTTAGTAGTTAGTAGTCAATAGTTAGTAGTTAGTAGTTAGTGGTTAGTAGTTAGTTGTTAATAGCTGGTAGTTAGTAGTTAGTAGTTAGTAGTTAGTAGTTAGTAGTTAGTTGTTAGTAGTTAGTAGTTAGTAGTTAGTTGTTAGTAGTTAGTAGTTAGTAGTTAGTAGATAGTGGTTAGTAGTTAGTAGTTAGTAATTAGTAGTTAGTGGTTAGTAGTTAGTGGTTAGTAGTTAGTAGTTAGTGGTTAGTAGTTAGTAGTTAGTTGTTAGTAGTTAGTAGTTAGTAGTTAGTAGTTAGTAGTTATCACTTTGTAGTTAGTAGTTAGTAGTTAGTTGTTAGTAGTTAGTGGTTAGCAATAAGTAGTTAGTTGTTAGTAGTTAGTAGTTAGTAGTTAGTAGTTAGTAGTTAGTAGTTATCACTTTGTAGTTAGTAGTTAGTAGTTAGTTGTTAGTAGTTAGTGGTTAGCAATAAGTAGTTAGTCGTTAGTAGTTAGTAGTTATTAGTTAGAAGTTAGTAGTTAGTAGTTAGTAGTTAGTTGTTATTAGTTAGTAGTTAGTAGTTAGTAGATAGTGGTTAGTAGTTAGTAGTTAGTAATTAGTAGTTAGTGGTTAGTAGTTAGTAGTTAGTGGTTAGTAGTTAGTAGTTAGTTGTTAATAGTTGGTAGTTAGTATTTAGTAGTTAGTAGTTAGTAGTTAGTAGTTAGTAGTTAGTAGTTAGTAGTTAGTAGTTAGTTGTTAGTAGTAAGTAGTTAGTAGTTAGTAGTTAGTAGTTAGTTGTTAGTAGTTAGTAGTTAGTAGTTAGTAATTAGTAGTTAGTGGTTAGCAATAAGTAGTTAGTCGTTAGTAGTTAGTAGTTAGTAGTTAGTAGTTAGTAGTTAGTAGTTAGTAGTTAGTAGTTAGTTGTTAGTAGTAAGTAGTTAGTAGTTAGTAGTTAGTAGTTAGTTGTTGGTAGTCAGTAGTTAGTAGTTAGTAATTAGTAGTTAGTGGTTAGTAGTTAGTAGTTAGTGGTTAGTAGTTAGTAGTTAGTTGTTAGTAGTTAGTAGTTAGTAGTTAGTAGTTAGTAGTTACTAGTTAGTACTTAGTAGTTAGTAGATAGTAGTTATCACTTTGTAGTTAGTAGTTATTAGTTAATAGTTAGTAGTTAGTTGTTAGTAGTTTGTGGTTAGTGGTTAGTAGTTAGTAGTTTGTAGTTAGTAGTTAGTAGTTAGTAGTTAGTAGTCAGTAGTTAGTAGTTAGTAGTTAGTGTTTAGTAGTTAGTTGTTAATAGTTGGTAGTTAGTAGTTAGTAGTTAGTAGTTAGTAGTTAGTAGTTAGTAGTTAGTAGTTAGTTGTTAGTAGTTAGTAGTTAGTTGTTAGTAGTTAGTGGTTAGCAATAAGTAGTTAGTCGTTAGTAGTTAGTAGTTAGTAGTTAGTAGTTAGTAGTTAGTTGTTAGTAGTTAGTAGTTAGTAGTTAGTAGATAGTGGTTAGTAGTTAGTAGTTAGTAGTTAGTAGTTAGTAGTTAGTTGTTGGTAGTTTGGGGTTAGTGGTTAGTAGTTAGTAGTTAGTAATTTGTAGTTAGTAGTTAGTAGTTAGTAGTTAGTAGTTAGTAGTCAATAGTTAGTAGTTAGCAGTTAGTGGTTAGTAGTTAGTTGTTAATAGCTGGTAGTTAGTAGTTACTAGTTAGTAGTTAGTAGTTAGTAGTTAGTTGTTAGTAGTTAGTAGTTAGTAGTTAGTAGTTAGTTGTTAGTAAATAAGGGTTAGCAATTAGTAGTTAGTAGTTAGTAGTTAGTAGTTAGTAGTTAGTTGTTAGTAGTTAGTAGTTAATAGTTAGTAGATAGTGGTTAGTAGTTAGTAGTTAGTTGTTAGTAGTTAGTAGCTAGTAGTTAGTAGTTAGTTTCTAGTAGTTAGTAGTTAATAGTTAGTAGTTAGTGGTTAGTAGTTAGTAGTTAGTAGTTAGTTGTTAGTAGTTAGTAGTTAGTAGTTAGTAGTTAGTAGTTAGTAGTTAGTAGTTAGTAGTTAGTAGTTAGCAGTTAGCAGTTAGTACTTAGTAGTTAGTAGTTATCAGTTTGTAGTTAGTAGTTAGTAGTTTGTAGTTAGTAGTTAGTAATTAGTAGTTAGTACTTTGTAGTTAGTAGTTAGTAGATAACAGTTAGTAGTTAGTAGTTATTAGTTAGTAGTTAGTAGTTATTAGTTAGTAGTTAGTAGTTAATAGTTAGTAGTTAGTGGTTAGTAGTTAGTAGTTAGTAATTAGTAGTTAGTACTTTGTTGTTAGTAGTTAGTAGTTAATAGTTAGTTGTTAGTAGTTAGTTGTTAGTAGTTAGTTGTTAGTAGTTAGTAGTTGGTAGTTAGTAATTAGTTGTTAGTAGTTAGTAGTTAATAGTTAGTAGTTAGTGGTTATTAGTTAGTTCTTAATAAATGGTAGTTAGTAGTTAGTTGTTAGTAGTTAGTAGCTGGTAGTTAGTAGTTAGTAGTTAGTAGTTAGTTGTTAGTAGTTAGTAGTTAGTAGTTAGTAGATAGTGGTTAGTAGTTAGTAGTTAGTAATTAGTAGATAGTGGTTAGTAGTTAGTAGTTAGTGGTTAGTAGTTAGTAGTTAGTTGTTAATAGTTGGTAGTTAGTAGTTAGTAGTTAGTAGTTAGTAGTTTGTGGTTAGTGGTTAGTAGTTAGTAGTTAGTAATTTGTAGTTAGTAGTTAGTAGTTAGCTGTTAGTAGTTAGTGGTTAGCAATAAGTAGTTAGTCGTTAGTAGTTAGTAGATAGTAGTTAGTAGTTAGTAGTTAGTAGTTAGTTGTTAGTAGTTAGTAGTTAGTAGTTAGTAGATAGTGGTTAGTAGTTAGTAGTTAGTAATTAGTAGTTAGTGGTTAGTAGTTAGTAGTTAGTGGTTAGTAGTTAGTAGTTAGTTGTTAATAGTTGGTAGTTAGTAGTTAGTAGTTAGTAGTTAGTAGTTAGTAGTTTGTGGTTAGTGGTTAGTAGTTAGTAGTTAGTAATTTGTAGTTAGTAGTTAGTAGTTAGTAGTTAGTAGTTAGTAGTCAATAGTTAGTAGTTAGTAGTTAGTGGTTAGTAGTTAGTTGTTAATAGCTGGTAGTTAGTAGTTAGTAGTTAGTAGTTAGTAGTTAGTAGTTAGTAGTTAGTTGTTAGTAGTTAGTAGTTAGTAGTTAGTTGTTAGTAGTTAGTAGTTAGTAGTTAGTAGATAGTGGTTAGTAGTTAGTAGTTAGTAATTAGTAGTTAGTGGTTAGTAGTTAGTGGTTAGTAGTTAGTAGTTAGTGGTTAATAGTTAGTAGTTAGTTGTTAGTAGTTAGTAGTTAGTAGTTAGTAGTTAGTAGTTATCACTTTGTAGTTAGTAGTTAGTAGTTAGTTGTTAGTAGTTAGTGGTTGGCAATAAGTAGTTAGTTGTTAGTAGTTAGTAGTTAGTAGTTAGTAGTTAGTAGTTAGTAGTTAGTAGTTATCACTTTGTAGTTAGTAGTTAGTAGTTAGTTGTTAGTAGTTAGTGGTTAGCAATAAGTAGTTAGTCGTTAGTAGTTAGTAGTTAGTAGTTAGAAGTTAGTAGTTAGTAGTTAGTAGTTAGTTGTTAGTAGTTAGTAGTTAGTAGTTAGTAGATAGTGGTTAGTAGTTAGTAGTTAGTAATTAGTAGTTAGTGGTTAGTAGTTAGTAGTTAGTGGTTAGTAGTTAGTAGTTAGTTGTTAATAGTTGGTAGTTAGTATTTAGTAGTTAGTAGTTAGTAGTTAGTAGTTAGTAGTTAGTAGTTAGTAGTTAGTAGTTAGTAGTTAGTAGTTAGTAGTTAGTTGTTAGTAGTAAGTAGTTAGTAGTTAGTAGTTAGTAGTTAGTTGTTAGTAGTTAGTAGTTAGTAGTTAGTAATTAGTAGTTAGTGGTTAGCAATAAGTAGTTAGTCGTTAGTAGTTAGTAGTTAGTAGTTAGTAGTTAGTAGTTAGTAGTTAGTAGTTAGTAGTTAGTTGTTAGTAGTAAGTAGTTAGTAGTTAGTAGTTAGTAGTTAGTTGTTGGTAGTTAGTAGTTAGTAGTTAGTAATTAGTAGTTAGTGGTTAGTAGTTAGTAGTTAGTGGTTAGTAGTTAGTAGTTAGTTGTTAGTAGTTAGTAGTTAGTAGTTAGTAGTTAGTAGTTAGTAGTTGCTAGTTAGTAGTTAGTAGATAGTAGATAGTAGTTATCACTTTGTAGTTAGTAGTTAATAGTTAATAGTTAGTAGTTAGTTGTTAGTAGTTTGTGGTTAGTGGTTAGTAGTTAGTAGTTTGTAGTTAGTAGTTAGTAGTTAGTAGTTAGTAGTCAGTAGTTAGTAGTTAGTAGTTAGTGTTTAGTAGTTAGTTGTTAATAGTTGGTAGTTAGTAGTTAGTAGTTAGTAGTTAGTAGTTAGTAGTTAGTAGTTAGTTGTTAGTAGTTAGTAGTTAGTTGTTAGTAGTTAGTGGTTAGCAATAAGTAGTTAGTCGTTAGTAGTTAGTAGTTAGTAGTTAGTAGTTAGTAGTTAGTTGTTAGTAGTTAGTAGTTAGTAGTTAGTAGATAGTGGTTAGTAGTTAGTAGTTAGTAATTAGTAGTTAGTGGTTAGTAGTTAGTAGTTAGTGGTTAGTAGTTAGTAGTTAGTTGTTAATAGTTGGTAGTTAGTATTTAGTAGTTAGTAGTTAGTAGTTAGTAGTTAGTAGTTAGTAGTTAGTAGTTAGTAGTTAGTAGTTAGTAGTTAGTAGTTAGTTGTTAGTAGTAAGTAGTTAGTAGTTAGTAGTTAGTAGTTAGTTGTTAGTAGTTAGTAGTTAGTAGTTAGTAATTAGTAGTTAGTGGTTAGCAATAAGTAGTTAGTCGTTAGTAGTTAGTAGTTAGTAGTTAGTAGTTAGTAGTTAGTAGTTAGTAGTTAGTAGTTAGTTGTTAGTAGTAAGTAGTTAGTAGTTAGTAGTTAGTAGTTAGTTGTTGGTAGTTAGTAGTTAGTAGTTAGTAATTAGTAGTTAGTGGTTAGTAGTTAGTAGTTAGTGGTTAGTAGTTAGTAGTTAGTTGTTAGTAGTTAGTAGTTAGTAGTTAGTAGTTAGTAGTTAGTAGTTGCTAGTTAGTAGTTAGTAGATAGTAGATAGTAGTTATCACTTTGTAGTTAGTAGTTAATAGTTAATAGTTAGTAGTTAGTTGTTAGTAGTTTGTGGTTAGTGGTTAGTAGTTAGTAGTTTGTAGTTAGTAGTTAGTAGTTAGTAGTTAGTAGTCAGTAGTTAGTAGTTAGTAGTTAGTGTTTAGTAGTTAGTTGTTAATAGTTGGTAGTTAGTAGTTAGTAGTTAGTAGTTAGTAGTTAGTAGTTAGTAGTTAGTTGTTAGTAGTTAGTAGTTAGTTGTTAGTAGTTAGTGGTTAGCAATAAGTAGTTAGTCGTTAGTAGTTAGTAGTTAGTAGTTAGTAGTTAGTAGTTAGTTGTTAGTAGTTAGTAGTTAGTAGTTAGTAGATAGTGGTTAGTAGTTAGTAGTTAGTAGTTAGTAGTCAGTAGTTAGTTGTTGGTAGTTTGGGGTTAGTGGTTAGTAGTTAGTAGTTAGTAATTTGTAGTTAGTAGTTAGTAGTTAGTAGTTAGTAGTTAGTAGTTAGTAGTCAATAGTTAGTAGTTAGCAGTTAGTGGTTAGTAGTTAGTTGTTAATAGCTGGTAGTTAGTAGTTACTAGTTAGTAGTTAGTAGTTAGTAGTTAGTTGTTAGTAGTTAGTAGTTAGTAGTTAGTAGTTAGTTGTTAGTAAATAAGGGTTAGCAATTAGTAGTTAGTAGTTAGTAGTTAGTAGTTAGTAGTTAGTTGTTAGTAGTTAGTAGTTAATAGTTAGTAGATAGTGGTTAGTAGTTAGTAGTTAGTTGTTAGTAGTTAGTAGCTAGTAGTTAGTAGTTAGTTTCTAGTAGTTAGTAGTTAATAGTTAGTAGTTAGTGGTTAGTAGTTAGTAGTTAGTAGTTAGTTGTTAGTAGTTAGTAGTTAGTAGTTAGTAGTTAGTAGTTAGTAGTTAGTAGTTAGTAGTTAGTAGTTAGCAGTTAGCAGTTAGTACTTAGTAGTTAGTAGTTATCAGTTTGTAGTTAGTAGTTAGTAGTTTGTAGTTAGTAGTTAGTAATTAGTAGTTAGTACTTTGTAGTTAGTAGTTAGTAGATAACAGTTAGTAGTTAGTAGTTATTAGTTAGTAGTTAGTAGTTATTAGTTAGTAGTTAGTAGTTAATAGTTAGTAGTTAGTGGTTAGTAGTTAGTAGTTAGTAATTAGTAGTTAGTACTTTGTTGTTAGTAGTTAGTAGTTAATAGTTAGTTGTTAGTAGTTAGTTGTTAGTAGTTAGTTGTTAGTAGTTAGTAGTTGGTAGTTAGTAATTAGTTGTTAGTAGTTAGTAGTTAATAGTTAGTAGTTAGTGGTTATTAGTTAGTTCTTAATAAATGGTAGTTAGTAGTTAGTTGTTAGTAGTTAGTAGCTGGTAGTTAGTAGTTAGTAGTTAGTTGATAGTAGTTAGTATTCAGTAGTTAGTAGATAGTGGTTAGTAGTTAGTAGCTAGTTGTTAGTAGTTAGTAGTTAGTAGTTAGTTGTTAGTAGTTAGCAGTTAGTAGTTAGTAGTTAGTGGTTAGTAGTTAGTAGTTAGTAGTTAGTAGTTAGTTGTTAGTAGTTTGTGGTTAGTGATTAGTAGTTAGTAGTTAGTAGTTTGTAGTTAGTAGTTAGTAGTTAGTAGTTAGTAGTTGGTAGTTAGTAGTTAGTTGTTAGTAGGTAGTATTTAGTAGTTAGTAGATAGTGGTTAGTAGTTAGTAGCTAGTTGTTAGTAGTTAGTAGTTAGTAGTTAGTTGTTAGTTGTTAGTAGTTAGTAGTTAATAGTTAGTAGTTAGTTGTTAGTAGTTAGTATTTAGTAGTTAGTAGATAGTGGTTAGTAGTTAGTAGCTAGTTGTTAGTAGTTAGTAGTTAGTAGTTAGTTGTTAGTAGTTAGTAGTTAATAGTTAGTAGTTAGTGGTTAGTAGTTAGTAGTTAGTAGTTAGTAGTTAGTAGTTAGTTGTTAGTAGTTAGTATTTAGTAGTTAGTAGATAGTGGTTAGTAGTTAGTAGCTAGTTGTTAGTAGTTAGTAGTTAGTAGTTAGTTGTTAGTAGTTAGTAGTTAATAGTTAGTAGTTAGTGGTTAGTAGTTAGTAGTTAGTAGTTAGTAGTTAGTAGTTAGTTGTTAGTAGTTTGTGGTTAGTGATTAGTAGTTAGTAGTTAGTAGTTTGTAGTTAGTAGTTTTTAGATAGTAGTTAGTAGTCAGTAGTTAGTAGTTAGTAGTTAGTTGTTAGTAGTTAGTAGTTGGTATTTAGTAGTTAGTAGTTAGTTGTTAGTAGTTAGTAGTTAGTAGATAGTGGTTAGTAGTTAGTAGTTAGTAGTTAGTAGTCACTTGTTAGTAGTTAGTAGTTGGTATTTAGTAGTTAGTAGTTAGTTGTTAGTAGTTAGTAGTTTGTAGATAGTGGTTAGTAGTTAGTAGTTAGTAGTTAGTAGTCAGTTGTTAGTAGTTAGTAGTTAATTGTTAGTAGTTAGTTGTTAGTAGTTAGTAGTGAATAGTTAGTAGTTAGTGGTTAGTAGTTAGTTGTTAGTAGTTAGTAGTTAGTTGTTAGTAGTTAGTAGTTAGTAGTTAGTAATTAGTAGTTAGTTGTTAGTAGTTAGTAGTTAGTAGTTAGTAGTTAGTAGTCAGTTGTTAGTAGTTAGTAGTTAATAGTTAGTAGTTAGTTGTTAGTAGTTAGTAGTTAATAGTTAGTAGTTAGTGGTTAGTAGTTAGTAGTTAGTAGTTAGTAGTTAGTAGTTAGTAGTTAGTAATTAGTTGTTAGTAGTTAGTAGTTAGTAGTTAGTAGTTAGTAGTTAGTTGTTAGTAGTTAGTAGTTATTAGTTAGTAGTTAGTAGTTAGAAGTCAGTAGTTAGTTGTTAGTAGTTAGTAGTTAGTAGTTAGTTGTTAGTAGTTAGTAGTTAGTAGTTAGTAGATAGTTGTTAGTAAATAAGGGTTAGCAATTAGTAGTTAGTCGTTAGTAGTTAGTAGTTAGTAGTTAGTAGTTAGTAGTTAGTAGTTAGTTGTTAGTAGTTAGTGGTTAGTAGTTAGTAGTTAGTAGTTAGTAGTTAGTAGTTAGTTGTTAGTAGTTTGTGGTTAGTGATTAGTAGTTAGTAGTTAGTAGTTTTTAGTTAGTAGTTATTAGATAGTAGTTAGTAGTCAGTAGTTAGTAGTTAGTAGTTAGTTGTTAATAGTTGGTAGTTAGTAGTTAGTAGCTAGTAGTTAGTAGTAAGTTGTTAGTAGTTAGTAGTTGGTATTTAGTAGTTAGTAGTCAGTTGTTAGTAGTTAGTAGTTAGTAGATAGTGGTTAGTAGTTAGTAGTTAGTAGTCAGTTGTTAGTAGTAAGTAGTTAATTGTTAGTAGTTAGTTGTTAGTAGTTAGTAGTTAATAGTTAGTAGTTAGTGGTTAGTAGTTAGTAGTTAGTAGTTAGTAGTTAGTTGTTAGTAGTTAATAGTTAGTAGTTAGAAGTTAGTTGTTAGTAGTTAGTAGTTAGTAGTTAGTAGTTAGTAGTTAATAGTTAGTAGTTAGTGGTTAGTAGTTGTAGTTAGTAGTTAGTAGTTAGTTGTTAGTAGTTAGCAGTTAGTAGTTAGTAGTTAGTAGTTAGTTGTTAGTAGTTAGTAGTTAGTAGTTAGTAGTTAGTAGTTAGTAGTTAGTAGTTAGAAGTTAGTAGTTAGTTGTTAGTAGTTAGTAGTTAAGAGTTATTAATTAGAGGTTAGTAGTTAGTTGTTAGTAGTTAGTAGTTAGTAGTTAGCTGTTAGTTGTTAGTAAATAAGGGTTAGCAATTAGTAGTTAGTAGTTAGTAGTTATTAGTTAGTAGATAGTGGTTAGTAGTTAGTGGCTAGTTCTTAGTAGTTAGTAGTTAGTAGTTAGTTGTTAGTAGTTAGTAGTTAGTAGTTAGTAGTTAGTAGATAGTTGTTAGTAAATAAGGGTTAGCAATTAGTTGTTAGTAGTTAGTAGTTAGTAGTTAGTAGATAGTGGTTAGTAGTTAGTAGCTAGTTGTTAGTAGTTAGTAGTTAGTAGTTAGTTGTTAGTAGTTAGTAGTTAGTAGTTAGTAGATAGTTGTTAGTAAATAAGGGTTAGCAATTAGTTGCTAGTAGTTAGTAGTTAGTAGTTAGAAGTTAGTTGTTAGTAGTTAGTAGTTAGTAGTTAGTAGTTAGTAGTTAATAGTTAGTAGTTAGTGGTTAGTAGTTAGTAGTTAGTAGCTAGTAGTTAGTAGTTAGTTGTTAGTAGTTAGCAGTTAGTAGTTAGTAGTTAGTAGTTAGTTGTTAGTAGTTAGTAGTTAGTAGTTAGTAGTTAGTAGTTAGTAGTTAGTAGTTAGAAGTTAGTAGTTAGTTGTTAGTAGTTAGTAGTTAGTAGTTATTAGTTAGAGGTTAGTAGTTAGTTGTTAGTAGTTAGTAGTTAGTAGTTAGCTGTTAGTTGTTAGTAGTTAGTAGTTAGTAGTAAGTAGTTAGTAGTTTGTAGTTAGTAGTTATTAGATAGTAGTTAGTAGTCAGTAGTTAGTAGTTAGTAGTTAGTTGTTAATAGTTGGTAGTTAGTAGTTAGTAGTTAGCAGTTAGTAGTAAGTTGTTAGTAGTTAGTAGTTGGTATTTAGTAGTTAGTAGTCAGTTGCTAGTAGTTAGTAGTTAGTAGATAGTGGTTAGTAGTTAGTAGTTAGTAGTCAGTTGTTAGTAGTAAGTAGTTAATTGTTAGTAGTTAGTTGTTAGTATTTAGTAGTTAATAGTTAGTAGTTAGTGGTTAGTAGTTAGTAGTTAGTAGTTAGTAGTTAGTTGTTAGTAGTTAATAGTTAGTAGTTAGAAGTTAGTTGTTAGCAGTTAGTAGTTAGTAGTTAATAGTTAGTAGTTCGTGGTTAGTAGTTAGTAGTTAGTAGTTAGAGGTTAGTAGTTAGTTGTTAGTAGTTAGTAGTTAGTAGTTAGCTGTTAGTTGTTAGTAGTTAGTAGTTAGTAGTAAGTAGTTAGTAGTTTGTAGTTAGTAGTTATTAGATAGTAGTTAGTAGTCAGTAGTTAGTAGTTAGTAGTTAGTTGTTAATAGTTGGTAGTTAGTAGTTAGTAGTTAGTAGTTAGTAGTAAGTTGTTAGTAGTTAGTAGTTAGTATTTAGTAGTTAGTAGTCAGTTGTTAGTAGTTAGTAGTTAGTAGATAGTGGTTAGTAGTTAGTAGTTAGTAGTCAGTTGTTAGTAGTCAGTAGTTAGTAGTTAGTAGTTAGTAGTTAGAAGTTAGTAGTTAGTTGTTAGTAGTTAGTAGTTAGTAGTTATTAGTTAGAGGTTAGTAGTTAGTTGTTAGTAGTTAGTAGTTAGTAGTTAGCTGTTAGTTGTTAGTAGTTAGTAGTTAGTAGTAAGTAGTTAGTAGTTTGTAGTTAGTAGTTATTAGATAGTAGTTAGTAGTCAGTAGTTAGTAGTTAGTAGTTAGTTGTTAATAGTTGGTAGTTAGTAGTTAGTAGTTAGTAGTTAGTAGTAAGTTGTTAGTAGTTAGTAGTTGGTATTTAGTAGTTAGTAGTCAGTTGTTAGTAGTTAGTAGTTAGTAGATAGTGGTTAGTAGTTAGTAGTTAGTAGTCAGTTGTTAGTAGTAAGTAGTTAATTGTTAGTAGTTAGTTGTTAGTAGTTAGTAGTTAATAGTTAGTAGTTAGTGGTTAGTAGTTAGTAGTTAGTAGTTAGTTGTTAGTAGTTAATAGTTAGTAGTTAGAAGTTAGTTGTTAGTAGTTAGTAGTTAGTAGTTAGTAGTTAGTAGTTAATAGTTAGTAGTTAGTGGTTAGTAGTTAGTAGTTAGTAGTTAGTAGTTAGTAGTTAGTAGTTAGTTGTTAGTAGTTAGCAGTTAGTAGTTAGTAGTTAGTAGTTAGTTGTTAGTAGTTAGTAGTTAGTAGTTAGTAGTTAGTAGTTAGTAGTTAGTAGTTAGTAGTTAGTAGTTAGTAGTTAGTAGTTAGTAGTTAGTAGTTAGTAGTTAGTTGTTAGTATTTAATAGTTAGTAGTTAGAAGTTAGCTGTTAGTAGTTAGTAGTTAGTAGTTAGTAGTTAGTAGTTAATAGTTAGTAGTTAGTGGTTAGTAGTTAGTAGTTAGTAGTTAGTAGTTAGTTGTTAGTAGTTAGTAGTTAGTGGTTAGTAGTTAGTAGCTAGTTTTTAGTAGTTAGTAGTTAGTTGTTAGTAGTTAGTAGTTAGTAGTTAGTAGATAGTTGTTAGAAAATAAGGGTTAGCAATTAGTTGTTAGTAGTTAGTAGTTAGTAGTTAGAAGTTAGTTGTTGGTAGTTAGTAGTTAGTAGTTAGTAGTTAGTAGTTAATAGTTAGTAGTTAGTGGTTAGTAGTTAGTAGTTAGTAGTTAGTAGTTAGTTGTTAGTAGTTAGTAGTTAGTAGTTAGTAGTTAGTAGTTAGTTGTTAGTAGTTAGTAGTTAGTAGTTAGTAGTTAGTAGTTGATAGTTAGAAGTTAGTAGTTAGTTGTTAGTAGTTAGTAGTTAGTAGTTATTAGTTAGAGGTTAGTAGTTAGTTGTTAGTAGTTAGTAGTTAGTAGTTAGCTGTTAGTTGTTAGTAGTTAGTAGTTAGTAGTTAGTAGTTTGTAGTTAGTAGTTATTAGATAGTAGTTAGTAGTCAGTAGTTAGTAGTTAGTAGTTAGCTGTTAATAGTTGGTAGTTAGTAGTTAGTAGTTAGTAGTTAGTAGTAAGTTGTTAGTAGTTAGTAGTTGGTATTTAGTAGTTAGTAGTGAGTTGTTAGTAGTTAGTAGTTAGTAGATAGTGGTTAGTAGTTAGTAGTTAGTAGTCAGTTGTTAGTAGTAAGTAGTTAATTGTTAGTAGTTAGTTGTTAGTAGTTAGTAGTTAATAGTTAGTAGTTAGTGGTTAGTAGTTAGTAGTTAGTAGTTAGTAGTTAGTTGTTAGTAGTTAATAGTTAGTAGTTAGAAGTTAGTTGTTAGTAGTTAGTAGTTAGTAGTTAGTAGTTAGTAGTTAATAGTTATTAGTTAGTGGTTAGTAGTTAGTAGTTAGTAGTTAGTAGTTAGTTGTTATTAGTTAGCAGTTAGTAGTTAGTAGTTAGTAGTTAGTTGTTAGTAGTTAGTAGTTAGTAGTTAGTAGTTAGTAGTTAGTAGTTAGTAGTTAGTAGTTAGAAGTTAGTAGTTAGTTGTTAGTAGTTAGTAGTTAGTAGTTATTAGTTAGAGGTTAGTAGTTAGTTGTTAGTAGTTAGTAGTTAGTAGTTAGCTGTTAGTTGTTAGTAGTTAGTAGTTAGTAGTTAGTAGATAGTTTTTAGTAAATAAGGGTTAGCAATTAGTAGTTAGTAGTTAGTAGTTATTAGTTAGTAGATAGTGGTTAGTAGTTAGTAGCTAGTTGTTAGTAGTTAGTAGTTAGTAGTTAGTTGTTAGTAGTTAGTAGTTAGTAGTTAGTAGATGGTTGTTAGTAAATAAGGGTTAGCAATTAGTTGTTAGTAGTTAGTAGTTAGTAGTTAGTAGATAGTGGTTAGTAGTTAGTAGCTAGTTGTTAGTAGTTAGTAGTTAGTAGTTAGTTGTTAGTAGTTAGTAGTTAGTAGTTAGTAGATTGTTGTTAGTAAATAAGGGTTAGCAATTAGTTGTTAGTAGTTAGTAGTTAGTAGTTAGTAGATAGTGGTTAGTAGTTAGTAGCTAGTTGTTAGTAGTTAGTAGTTACTAGTTAGTTGTTAGTAGTTAGTAGTTAATAGTTAGTAGTTAGTGGTTAGTAGTTAGTAGTTAGTAGTTAGAGGTTAGTAGTTAGTTGTTAGTAGTTTGTGGTTAGTGATTAGTAGTTAGTAGTTAGTAGTTTGTAGTTAGTAGTTATTAGATAGTAGTTAGTAGTCAGTAGTTAGCAGTTAGCAGTTAGTTGTTAATAGTTGGTAGTTAGTAGTTAGTAGTTAGTAGTTAGTAGTAAGTTGTTAGTAGTTAGTAGTCGGTTTTTAGTAGTTAGTAGTTAGTAGATAGTGGTTAGTAGTTAGTAGTTAGTAGTCAGTTGTTAGTAGTAAGTAGTTAATTGTTAGTAGTTAGTTGTTAGTAGTTAGTAGTTAATAGTTAGTAGTTAGTGGTTAGTAGTTAGTAGTTAGTAGTTAGTAGTTAGTTGTTAGTAGTTAATAGTTAGTAGTTAGAAGTTAGTTGTTAGTAGTTAGTAGTTAGTAGTTAGTAGTTAATAGTTAGTAGTTAGTGGTTAGTAGTTAGTAGTTAGTAGTTAGTAGTTAGTAGTTAGTTGTTAGTAGTTAGCAGTTAGTAGTTAGTAGTTAGTAGTTAGTTGTTAGTAGTTAGTAGTTAGTAGTTAGTAGTTAGTAGTTAGTAGTTAGTAGTTAGAAGTTAGTAGTTAGTTGTTAGTAGTTAGTAGTTAGTAGTTATTAGTTAGAGGTTAGTAGTTAGTTGTTAGTAGTTAGTAGTTAGTAGTTAGCTGTTAGTTGTTAGTAGTTAGTAGTTAGTAGTTAGTAGATAGTTGTTAGTAAATAAGGGTTAGCAATTAGTAGTTAGTAGTTAGTAGTTATTAGTTAGTAGTTAGTAGTTAGTTGTTAGTAGTTAGTAGTTAGTAGTTAGTAGATAGTGGTTAGTAGTTAGTAGTTAGTTGTTAGTAGTTAGTAGTTAGTAGTTAGTTTCTAGTAGTTAGTAGATAATAGTTAGTAGTTAGTGGTTAGTAGTTAGTAGTTAGTAGTTAGTAGTTAGTAGTTAGTTGTTAGTAGTTAGTAGTTAGTAGTTGGTAGTTAGTAGTTAGTAGTTAGTAGTTAGCAGTTAGTAGTTAGTAGTTAGTAGTTATCAGTTTGTAGTTAGTAGTTAATAGTTTGTAGTTAGTAGTTAGTAATTAGTAGTTAGTACTTTGTAGTTAGTAGTTAGTAGATAATAGTTAGTAGTTAGTGGTTAGTAGTTAGTAGTTAGTAGTTAGAGGTTAGTAGTTAGTTGTTAGTAGTTTGTGGTTAGTGATTAGTAGTTAGTAGTTAGTAGTTTGTAGTTAGTAGTTATTAGATAGTAGTTAGTAGTCAGTAGTTAGTAGTTAGCAGTTAGTTGTTAATAGTTGGTAGTTAGTAGTTAGTAGTTAGTAGTTAGTAGTAAGTTGTTAGTAGTTAGTAGTCAGTTGTTAGTAGTTAGTAGTTAGTAGATAGTGGTTAGTAGTTAGCAGTTAGTAGTCAGTTGTTAGTAGTAAGTAGTTAATTGTTAGTAGTTAGTTGTTAGTAGTTAGTAGTTAATAGTTAGTAGTTAGTGGTTAGTAGTTAGTAGTTAGTAGTTAGTAGTTAGTTGTTAGTAGTTAATCGTTAGTAGTTAGAAGTTAGTTGTTAGTAGTTAGTAGTTAGTAGTTAGTAGTTAATAGTTAGTAGTTAGTGGTTAGTAGTTAGTAGTTAGTAGTTAGTAGTTAGTAGTTAGTAGTTAGTTGTTAGTAGTTAGCAGTTAGTAGTTAGTAGTTAGTAGTTAGTTGTTAGTAGTTAGTAGTTAGTAGTTAGTAGTTAGTAGTTAGTAGTTAGAAGTTAGTAGTTAGTTGTTAGTAGTTAGTAGTTAGTAGTTATTAGTTAGAGGTTAGTAGTTAGTTGTTAGTAGTTAGTAGTTAGTAGTTAGCTGTTAGTTGTTAGTAGTTAGTAGTTAGTAGTTAGTAGATAGTTGTTAGTAAATAAGGGTTAGCAATTAGTAGTTAGTAGTTAGTAGTTATTAGTTAGTAGTTAGTAGTTAGTAGTTAGTTGTTAGTAGTTAGTAGTTAGTAGTTAGTAGATAGTGGTTAGTAGTTAGTAGTTAGTTGTTAGTAGTTAGTAGTTAGTAGTTAGTTTCTAGTAGTTAGTAGTTAATAGTTAGTAGTTAGTGGTTAGTAGTTAGTAGTTAGTAGTTAGTTGTTAGTAGTTAGTAGTTAGTAGTTGGTAGTTAGTAGTTAGTAGTTAGTAGTTAGCAGTTAGTAGTTAGTAGTTAGTAGTTATCAGTTTGTAGTTAGTAGTTAGTAGTTTGTAGTTAGTAGTTAGTAATTAGTAGTTAGTACTTTGTAGTTAGTAGTTAGTAGATAATAGTTAGTAGTTAGTGGTTAGTAGTTAGTAGTTATTAGTTAGAGGTTAGTAGTTAGTTGTTAGTAGTTTGTGGTTAGTGATTAGTAGTTAGTAGTTAGTAGTTTGTAGTTAGTAGTTATTAGATAGTAGTTAGTAGTCAGTAGTTAGTAGTTAGCAGTTAGTTGTTAATAGTTGGTAGTTAGTAGTTAGTAGTAAGTTGTTAGTAGTTAGTAGTCAGTTGTTAGTAGTTAGTAGTTAGTAGATAGTGGTTAGTAGTTAGTAGTTAGTAGTCAGTTGTTAGTAGTAAGTAGTTAATTGTTAGTAGTTAGTTGTTAGTAGTTAGTAGTTAATAGTTAGTAGTTAGTGGTTAGTAGTTAGTAGTTAGTAGTTATTAGTTAGTAGTTAGTTGTTAGTAGTTAATAGTTAGTAGTTAGAAGTTAGTTGTTAGTAGTTAGTAGTTAGTAGTTAGTAGTTAATAGTTAGTAGTTAGTGGTTAGTAGTTAGTAGTTAGTAGTTAGTAGTTAGTAGTTAGTAGTTAGTTGTTAGTAGTTAGCAGTTAGTAGTTAGTAGTTAGTAGTTAGTTGTTAGTAGTTAGTAGTTAGTAGTTAGTAGTTAGTAGTTAGTAGTTAGTAGTTAGAAGTTAGTAGTTAGTTGTTAGTAGTTAGTAGTTAGTAGTTATTAGTTAGAGGTTAGTAGTTAGTTGTTAGTAGTTAGTAGTTAGTAGTTAGCTGTTAGTTGTTAGTAGTTAGTAGTTAGTAGTTAGTAGATAGTTGTTAGTAAATAAGGGTTAGCAATTAGTAGTTAGTAGTTAGTAGTTAATAGTTAGTAGTTAGTAGTTAGTTGTTAGTAGTTAGTAGTTAGTAGTTAGTAGATAGTGGTTAGTAGTTAGTAGTTAGTTGTTAGTAGTTAGTAGTTAGTAGTTAGTTTCTAGTAGTTAGTAGTTAATAGTTAGTAGTTAGTGGTTAGTAGTTAGTAGTTAGTAGTTAGTAGTTAGTTGTTAGTAGTTAGTAGTTAGTAGTTGGTAGTTAGTAGTTAGTAGTTAGTAGTTAGCAGTTAGTAGTTAGTAGTTAGTAGTTATCAGTTTGTGGTTAGTAGTTAGTAGTTTGTAGTTAGTAGTTAGTAATTAGTAGTTAGTACTTTGTAGTTAGTAGTTAGTAGATAATAGTTAGTAGTTAGTAGTTATTAGTTAGTAGTTAGTAGTTATTAGTTAGTAGTTAGTAGTTAATAGTTAGTAGTTAGTGGTTAGTAGTTAGTAGTTAGTAATTAGTAGTTAGTACTTTGTTGTTAGTAGTTAGTAGTTAATAGTTAGTTGTTAGTAGTTAGTTGTTAGTAGTTAGTTGTTAGTAGTTAGTAGTTGGTAGTTAGTAGTTAGTTGTTAGTAGTTAGTAGTTAATAGTTAGTAGTTAGTGGTTATTAGTTAGTTGTTAATAGTTGGTAGTTAGTACTTAGTAGTTACTAGTTAGTAGCTGGTAGTTAGTAGTTAATTGTTAGTAGTTAGTAGTTAGTAGTTAGTAGTTAGTAGTTAGTAGTTAGTAGTTAGAAGTTAGTAGTTAGTTGTTAGTAGTTAGTAGTTAGTAGTTATTAGTTAGAGGTTAGTAGTTAGTTGTTAGTAGTTAGTAGTTAGTAGTTAGCTGTTAGTTGTTAGTAGTTAGTAGTTAGTAGTTAGTAGATAGTTGTTAGTAAATAAGGGTTAGCAATTAGTAGTTAGTAGTTAGTAGTTATTAGTTAGTAGTTAGTAGTTAGTTGTTAGTAGTTAGTAGTTAGTAGTTAGTAGATAGTGGTTAGTAGTTAGTAGTTAGTTGTTAGTAGTTAGTAGTTAGTAGTTAGTTTCTAGTAGTTAGTAGATAATAGTTAGTAGTTAGTGGTTAGTAGTTAGTAGTTAGTAGTTAGTAGTTAGTAGTTAGTTGTTAGTAGTTAGTAGTTAGTAGTTGGTAGTTAGTAGTTAGTAGTTAGTAGTTAGCAGTTAGTAGTTAGTAGTTAGTAGTTATCAGTTTGTAGTTAGTAGTTAATAGTTTGTAGTTAGTAGTTAGTAATTAGTAGTTAGTACTTTGTAGTTAGTAGTTAGTAGATAATAGTTAGTAGTTAGTGGTTAGTAGTTAGTAGTTAGTAGTTAGAGGTTAGTAGTTAGTTGTTAGTAGTTTGTGGTTAGTGATTAGTAGTTAGTAGTTAGTAGTTTGTAGTTAGTAGTTATTAGATAGTAGTTAGTAGTCAGTAGTTAGTAGTTAGCAGTTAGTTGTTAATAGTTGGTAGTTAGTAGTTAGTAGTTAGTAGTTAGTAGTAAGTTGTTAGTAGTTAGTAGTCAGTTGTTAGTAGTTAGTAGTTAGTAGATAGTGGTTAGTAGTTAGTAGTTAGTAGTCAGTTGTTAGTAGTAAGTAGTTAATTGTTAGTAGTTAGTTGTTAGTAGTTAGTAGTTAATAGTTAGTAGTTAGTGGTTAGTAGTTAGTAGTTAGTAGTTAGTAGTTAGTTGTTAGTAGTTAATCGTTAGTAGTTAGAAGTTAGTTGTTAGTAGTTAGTAGTTAGTAGTTAGTAGTTAATAGTTAGTAGTTAGTGGTTAGTAGTTAGTAGTTAGTAGTTAGTAGTTAGTAGTTAGTAGTTAGTTGTTAGTAGTTAGCAGTTAGTAGTTAGTAGTTAGTAGTTAGTTGTTAGTAGTTAGTAGTTAGTAGTTAGTAGTTAGTAGTTAGTAGTTAGAAGTTAGTAGTTAGTTGTTAGTAGTTAGTAGTTAGTAGTTATTAGTTAGAGGTTAGTAGTTAGTTGTTAGTAGTTAGTAGTTAGTAGTTAGCTGTTAGTTGTTAGTAGTTAGTAGTTAGTAGTTAGTAGATAGTTGTTAGTAAATAAGGGTTAGCAATTAGTAGTTAGTAGTTAGTAGTTATTAGTTAGTAGTTAGTAGTTAGTAGTTAGTTGTTAGTAGTTAGTAGTTAGTAGTTAGTAGATAGTGGTTAGTAGTTAGTAGTTAGTTGTTAGTAGTTAGTAGTTAGTAGTTAGTTTCTAGTAGTTAGCAGTTAATAGTTAGTAGTTAGTGGTTAGTAGTTAGTAGTTAGTAGTTAGTTGTTAGTAGTTAGTAGTTAGTAGTTGGTAGTTAGTAGTTAGTAGTTAGTAGTTAGCAGTTAGTAGTTAGTAGTTAGTAGTTATCAGTTTGTAGTTAGTAGTTAGTAGTTTGTAGTTAGTAGTTAGTAATTAGTAGTTAGTACTTTGTAGTTAGTAGTTAGTAGATAATAGTTAGTAGTTAGTGGTTAGTAGTTAGTAGTTATTAGTTAGAGGTTAGTAGTTAGTTGTTAGTAGTTTGTGGTTAGTGATTAGTAGTTAGTAGTTAGTAGTTTTTAGTTAGTAGTTATTAGATAGTAGTTAGTAGTCAGTAGTTAGTAGTTAGCAGTTAGTTGTTAATAGTTGGTAGTTAGTAGTTAGTAGTAAGTTGTTAGTAGTTAGTAGTCAGTTGTTAGTAGTTAGTAGTTAGTAGATAGTGGTTAGTAGTTAGTAGTTAGTAGTCAGTTGTTAGTAGTAAGTAGTTAATTGTTAGTAGTTAGTTGTTAGTAGTTAGTAGTTAATAGTTAGTAGTTAGTGGTTAGTAGTTAGTAGTTAGTAGTTATTAGTTAGTAGTTAGTTGTTAGTAGTTAATAGTTAGTAGTTAGAAGTTAGTTGTTAGTAGTTAGTAGTTAGTAGTTAGTAGTTAATAGTTAGTAGTTAGTGGTTAGTAGTTAGTAGTTAGTAGTTAGTAGTTAGTAGTTAGTAGTTAGTTGTTAGTAGTTAGCAGTTAGTAGTTAGTAGTTAGTAGTTAGTTGTTAGTAGTTAGTAGTTAGTAGTTAGTAGTTAGTAGTTAGTAGTTAGTAGTTAGAAGTTAGTAGTTAGTTGTTAGTAGTTAGTAGTTAGTAGTTATTAGTTAGAGGTTAGTAGTTAGTTGTTAGTAGTTAGTAGTTAGTAGTTAGCTGTTAGTTGTTAGTAGTTAGTAGTTAGTAGTTAGTAGATAGTTGTTAGTAAATAAGGGTTAGCAATTAGTAGTTAGTAGTTAGTAGTTAATAGTTAGTAGTTAGTAGTTAGTTGTTAGTAGTTAGTAGTTAGTAGTTAGTAGATAGTGGTTAGTAGTTAGTAGTTAGTTGTTAGTAGTTAGTAGTTAGTAGTTAGTTTCTAGTAGTTAGTAGTTAATAGTTAGTAGTTAGTGGTTAGTAGTTAGTAGTTAGTAGTTAGTAGTTAGTTGTTAGTAGTTAGTAGTTAGTAGTTGGTAGTTAGTAGTTAGTAGTTAGTAGTTAGCAGTTAGTAGTTAGTAGTTAGTAGTTATCAGTTTGTGGTTAGTAGTTAGTAGTTTGTAGTTAGTAGTTAGTAATTAGTAGTTAGTACTTTGTAGTTAGTAGTTAGTAGATAATAGTTAGTAGTTAGTAGTTATTAGTTAGTAGTTAGTAGTTATTAGTTAGTAGTTAGTAGTTAATAGTTAGTAGTTAGTGGTTAGTAGTTAGTAGTTAGTAATTAGTAGTTAGTACTTTGTTGTTAGTAGTTAGTAGTTAATAGTTAGTTGTTAGTAGTTAGTTGTTAGTAGTTAGTTGTTAGTAGTTAGTAGTTGGTAGTTAGTAGTTAGTTGTTAGTAGTTAGTAGTTAATAGTTAGTAGTTAGTGGTTATTAGTTAGTTGTTAATAGTTGGTAGTTAGTACTTAGTAGTTACTAGTTAGTAGCTGGTAGTTAGTAGTTAATTGTTAGTAGTTAGTAGTTGGTAGTTAGTATTTAGTTGTTAGTAGTTAGTGGTTAGCAATTAGTAGTTAGTCGTTAGTAGTTAGTAGTTAGTAGTTAGTAGTTAGTAGTTAGTAAATAGTGGTTAGTAGTTAGTAGCTAGTTGTTAGTAGTTAGTAGTTAATAGTTAGTAGTTAGTGGTTAGTAGTTAGTTGTTAATAGTTGGTAGTTAGTAGTTAGTAGTTAGTAGTTAGTAGTTAATTGTTAGTAGTTAGTAGTTGGTATTTAGTAGTTAGTAGTTAGTTGTTAGTAGTTAGTAGTTAGTAGATAGTGGTTAGTAGTTAGTAGTTAGTAGTTAGTAGTCAGTTGTTAGTAGTTAGTAGTTAATTGTTAGTAGTTAGTTGTTAGTAGTTAGTAGTTAATAGTTAGTAGTTAGTGGCTAGTAGTTAGTAGCTAGTTGTTAGTAGTTAGTAGTTAATAGTTAGTAGTGAGTTGTTAGTAGTTAGTAGTTAGTAGTTAGTAGTTAGTAGTTAGTTTTTAGTAGTTTGTGGTTAGTGATTAGTAGTTAGTAGTTAGTAGTTTGTAGTTAGTAGTTATTAGATAGTAGTTAGTTGTCAGTAGTTAGTAGTTAGTAGTTAGTTGTTAATAGTTGGTAGTTAGTGGTTAGTAGTTAGTAGTTAGTAGTTAGTTGTTAGTAGTTAGTTTCTAGTAGTTAGTAGTTAATAGTTAGTAGTTAGTGGTTAGCAGTTAGTAGTTAGTAGTTAGTAGTTAGTTGTTAGTAGTTAGTAGTTAGTAGTTGGTAGTTAGTAGTTAGTAGTTAGCAGTTAGTAGTTAGTAGTTAGTAGTTATCAGTTTGTGGTTAGTAGTTAGTACTTTGTAGTTAGTAGTTAGTAGATAATAGTTAGTAGTTAGTAGTTATTAGTTAGTAGTTAGTAGTTATTAGTTAGTAGTTAGTAGTTAATAGTTAGTAGTTAGTGGTTAGTAGTTAGTAGTTAGTAATTAGTAGTTAGTACTTTGTTGTTAGTAGTTAGTAGTTAATAGTTAGTTGTTAGTAGTTAGTTGTTAGTAGTTAGTTGTTAGTAGTTAGTAGTTGGTAGTTAGTAGTTAGTTGTTAATTGTTAGTAGTTAATAGTTAGTAGTTAGTGGTTATTAGTTAGTTGTTAATAGTTGGTAGTTAGTACTTAGTAGTTACTAGTTAGTAGCTGGTAGTTAGTAGTTAATTGTTAGTAGTTAGTAGTTGGTAGTTAGTATTTAGTTGTTAGTAGTTAGTGGTTAGCAATTAGTAGTTAGTCGTTAGTAGTTAGTAGTTAGTAGTTAGTAGTTAGTAGTTAGTAGTTAGTAGTTAGTAGTTAGTAGTTAGTAGTTAGTAGTTAGTAAATAGTGGTTAGTAGTTAGTAGCTAGTTGTTAGTAGTTAGTAGTTAATAGTTAGTAGTTAGTGGTTAGTAGTTAGTTGTTAATAGTTGGTAGTTAGTAGTTAGTAGTTAGTAGTTAGTAGTTAATTGTTAGTAGTTAGTAGTTGGTATTTAGTAGTTAGTAGTTAGTTGTTAGTAGTTAGTAGTTAGTAGATAGTGGTTAGTAGTTAGTAGTTAGTAGTTAGTAGTCAGTTGTTAGTAGTTAGTAGTTAATTGTTAGTAGTTAGTTGTTAGTAGTTAGTAGTTAATAGTTAGTAGTTAGTGGCTAGTAGTTAGTAGCTAGTTGTTAGTAGTTAGTAGTTAATAGTTAGTAGTGAGTTGTTAGTAGTTAGTAGTTAGTAGTTAGTAGTTAGTAGTTAGTAGTTAGTTTTTAGTAGTTTGTGGTTAGTGATTAGTAGTTAGTAGTTAGTAGTTTGTAGTTAGTAGTTATTAGATAGTAGTTAGTTGTCAGTAGTTAGTAGTTAGTAGTTAGTTGTTAATAGTTGGTAGTTAGTGGTTAGTAGTTAGTAGTTAGTAGTTAGTTGTTAGTAGTTAGTAGTTGGTATTTAGTAGTTAGTAGTTAGTTGTTAGTAGTTAGTAGTTAGTAGATAGTAGTTAGTAGTTAGTAGTTAGTAGTTAGTAGTCAGTTGTTAGTAGTTAGTAGTTAATTGTTAGTATGTAGTTGTTAGTAGTTAGTAGTTAATAGTTAGTAGTTAGTGGTTAGTAGTTAGTAGTTAGTAGTTAGTTGTTAGTAGTTAGTAGTTAGTAGTTAGTAGTTAGTAGTTAGTAGTTAGTAGTTATTAGTTAGTTGTTAGTAGTTAGTAGTTGGTAGTTAGTAGTTAGTAGTTAGTAGTCAGTTGTTAGTAGTTAGTAGTTAATAGTTAGTAGTTAGTTGTTAGTAGTAAGTAGTTAATAGTTAGTTGTTAGTGGTTAGTAGTTAGTAGTTAGTAGTTAGTAGTTAGTAGTTAGTAGTTAGTTGTTAGTAGTTAGTAGTTAGTAGTTAGTAGTTAGTTGTTAGTAGTTAGTAGTTATTAGTTAGTAGTTAGTAGTTAGTAGTTAGTAGTTAGTAGTTAGAAGTTAGTAGTTAGTTGTTAGTAGTTAGTAGTTAGTAGTTAGTAGTTAGTAGTTAGTAGTTAGCAGTTAGTAGTTAGTAGTTAGTAGTTAGCAGTTAGTAGTTAGTAGTTAGTAGTTAGTAGTTATCAGTTTGTAGTTAGTAGTTAGTAGTTCGTAGTTAGTAGTTAGTAACTAGTAGTTAGTATTTTGTAGTTAGTAGTTAGTAGATAATAGTTAGTAGTTAGTAGTTTTTAGTTAGTAGTTAGTAGTTATTAATTAGCAGTTAGTAGTTATTAGTTAGTAGTTAGTGGTTAGTAGTTAGTAGTTAATAGTCAGTAATTAGTAGTTAGTACTTTGTTGTTAGTAGTTAGTAGTTAATAGTTAGTGGTTAGTAGTTAGTTGTTAATAGTTGGTAGTTAGTAGTTAGTAGTTAGTTTTTAGTAGTTAGTAGTTAGTAGTTAGTAGTTAGTTGTTAGTAGTTAGTAGTTAATAGTTAGTAGTTAGTAGTTAATAGTTAGTAGATAGAAGTTAGTAGTTAGTTGTTAGTAGTTAGTAGTTAGTAGCTAGTAGTTAGTTGTTAGTAGTTAGTAGTTAGTAGTTAGCAGTTAGTAGTTAGTAGTTAGTAGTTAGTAGTTAGTAGTTAGTTGTTAGTAGTTAGTAGTTATTAGTTAGTAGTTAGTAGTTAGTAGTTAGTAGTTAGTAGTTAGTAGTTAGAAGTTAGTAGTTAGTTGTTAGTAGTTAGTAGTTAGTAGCTAGTAGTTAGTTGTTAGTAGTTAGTAGTTAGTAGTTAGCAGTTAGTAGTTAGTAGTTAGTAGTTAGTAGTTCGTAGTTAGTAGTTAGTAATTATAGTTAGTACTTTGTAGTTAGTAGTTAGTAGATAATAGTTAGTAGTTAGTAGTTATAAGTTAGTAGTTAGTAGTTGTTAGTTAGTAGTTAGTAGTTAATAGTTAGTAGTTAGTGGTTAGTAGTTAGTAGTTAGTAGTTAGTAATTAGTAGTTAGTACTTTGTTGTTAGTAGTTAGTAGTTAATAGTTAGTTGTTAGTAGTTATTTGTTAGTAGTTAGTAGTTAGTAGTTAGTTGTTAGTAGTTAGTAGTTACTAGTTAGTAGTTAGTGGTTAGTAGATAGTTGTTAATAGTTGGTAGTTAGTAGTTAGTAGTTAGTAGTTAGTAGTTAGTAGTTAGTTGTTAGTAGTTAGTAGTTATTTGTTAGTAGTTAGTAGTTAGTAGTTAGTAGTTAGTTGTTAGTAGTTAGTGGTTAGCAGTTAGTAGTTAGTAGTTAGTAGTTAGTAGTTATCAGCTTGTAGTTAGTAGCTAGTAGTTCGTAGTTAGTAGTTAGTAACTAGTAGTTAGTATTTTGTAGTTAGTAGTTAGTAGATAATAGTTAGTAGTTAGTAGTTAGTAGTTATTAATTAGTAGTTAGTAGTTAATAGTTAGTAGTTAGTGGTTAGTAGTTAGTAGTTAGTAGTTAGTAATTAGTAGTTAGTACTTTGTTGTTAGTAGTTAGTAGTTAATAGTTAGTTGTTAGTAATTAGTTGTTAGTAGTTAGTAGTTAGTAGTTAGTTGTTAGTAGTTAGTAGATAATAGTTAGTAGTTAGTGGTTAGTAGTTAGTTGTTAATAGTTGGTAGTTAGTAGTTAGTAGTTAGTAGTTAGTTGTTAGTAGTTAGTAGTTAGTAGTTAGTTGTTAGTAGTTAGTAGTTAATAGTTAGTAGTTAGTAGTCAGTAGTTAGTAGTTAGTAGTTAGTTGTTAATAGTTGGTAGTTAGTAGTTAGTAGTTAGTAGTTAGTAGTTAGTTGTTAGTAGTTAGTATTTAGTTGTTAGTAGTTAGTAGTTAATAGTTAGTAGTTAGTAGTTAGTAGTTAGTAGTTAGTTGTTAGTAGTTAGTAGTTAGTAGTTAGTAGTTAGTAGTTAGTAGTTAGTAGTTAGTAGTTAGTAGTTAGTAGTTAGTTGTTAGTAGTTAGTAGTTAGTAGTTAGTAGTTAGTAGTTAGTAGTTAGTAGTCAGTTGTTAGTAGTTAGTAGTTAATAGTTAGTAGTTAGTTGTTAGTAGTTAGTAGTTAATAGTTAGTAAATAGTGGTTAGTAGTTAGTAGTTAGTAGTTAGTAGTCAGCTGTTAGTAGTTAGTAGTTAATTGTTAGTAGTTAGTTGTTATTAGTTAGTAGTTAATAGTTAGTAGTTAGTGGTTAGTAGTTAGTAGTTAGTAGTTAGTAGTTAGTAGTTAGTAGTTAGTAGTCAGTTGTTAGTAGTTAGTAGTTAATAGTTAGTAGTTAGTTGTTAGTAGTTAGTAGTTAATAGTTAGTAGATAGTGGTTAGTAGTTAGTAGTTAGTAGTTAGTAGTCAGTTGTTAGTAGTTAGTAGTTAATTGTTAGTGGTTAGTTGTTAGTAGTTAGTAGTTAATAGTTAGTAGTTAGTGGTTAGTAGTTAGTAGTTAGTAGTTAGTAGTTAGTTGTTAGTAGTTAGTAGTTAGTAGTTAGTAGTTAGTAGTTAGTAGTTAGTAGTTAGTAGTTAGTAGTTAGTAGTCAGTTGTTAGTAGTTAGTAGTTAATAGTTAGTAGTTAGTTGTTAGTAGTTAGTAGTTAATAGTTAGTAGTTAGTGGTTAGTAGTTAGTAGTTAGTAGTTAGTAATTAGTAGTTAGTAGTTAGTAGTTAGAAGTTAGTAGTTAGTTGTTAGTAGTTAGTAATTAGTAGTTAGTAGTTAGTAGTTAGTTGTTAGTAGTTAGTAGTTAGCAGTTAGTAGTTAGTAGTTAGTAGTTAGTAGTTAGTAGTTAGCAGTTAGTAGTTAGTAGTTAGTAGTTAGTAGTTATCAGTTTGTAGTTAGTAGTTAGTAGTTCGTAGTTAGTAGTTAGTAACTAGTAGTTATTGTTTTGTAGTTAGTAGTTAGTAGTTAATAGTTAGTAGTTAGTTGTTAGTAGTTAGTAGTTAATAGTTAGTAGATAGTGGTTAGTAGTTAGAAGTTAGTAGTTAGTTGTTAGTAGTTAGTAATTAGTAGTTAGTAGTTAGTAGTTAGTTGTTAGTAGTTAGTAGTTAGCAGTTAGTAGTTAGTAGTTAGTAGTTAGTAGTTAGTAGTTAGCAGTTAGTAGTTAGTAGTTAGTAGTTAGTAGTTATCAGTTTGTAGTTAGTAGTTAGTAGTTCGTAGTTAGTAGTTAGTAACTAGTAGTTATTGTTTTGTAGTTAGTAGTTAGTAGTTAATAGTTAGTAGTTAGTTGTTAGTAGTTAGTAGTTAATAGTTAGTAGATAGTGGTTAGTAGTTAGTAGTTAGTAGTTAGTAGTTAGTTGTTAGTAGTTAGTAGTTAGTAGTTAGTAGTTAGTAGTTAGTAGTTAGTAGTTAGTAGTTAGTAGTTAGTAGTTAGTTGTTAGTAGTTAGTAGTTAGTAGTTAGTAGTTAGTAGTTAGTAGTTAGTAGTTAGTAGTCAGTTGTTAGTAGTTAGTAGTTAATAGTTAGTAGTTAGTTGTTAGTAGTTAGTAGTTAATAGTTAGTAAATAGTGGTTAGTAGTTAGTAGTTAGTAGTTAGTAGTCAGCTGTTAGTAGTTAGTAGTTAATTGTTAGTAGTTAGTTGTTATTAGTTAGTAGTTAATAGTTAGTAGTTAGTGGTTAGTAGTTAGTAGTTAGTAGTTAGTAGTTAGTAGTTAGTAGTTAGTAGTCAGTTGTTAGTAGTTAGTAGTTAATAGTTAGTAGTTAGTTGTTAGTAGTTAGTAGTTAATAGTTAGTAGATAGTGGTTAGTAGTTAGTAGTTAGTAGTTAGTAGTCAGTTGTTAGTAGTTAGTAGTTAATTGTTAGTGGTTAGTTGTTAGTAGTTAGTAGTTAATAGTTAGTAGTTAGTGGTTAGTAGTTAGTAGTTAGTAGTTAGTAGTTAGTTGTTAGTAGTTAGTAGTTAGTAGTTAGTAGTTAGTAGTTAGTAGTTAGTAGTTAGTAGTTAGTAGTCAGTTGTTAGTAGTTAGTAGTTAATAGTTAGTAGTTAGTTGTTAGTAGTTAGTAGTTAATAGTTAATAGTTAGTGGTTAGTAGTTAGTAGTTAGTAGTTAGTAATTAGTAGTTAGTTGTTAGTAGTTAGTAGTTAGTAGTTAGTAGTTAGTAGTTAGTAGTTAGTAGTTAGTAGTTAGTAGTTAGTAGTTAGAAGTTAGTAGTTAGTTGTTAGTAGTTAGTAATTAGTAGTTAGTAGTTAGTAGTTAGTTGTTAGTAGTTAGTAGTTAGCAGTTAGTAGTTAGTAGTTAGTAGTTAGTAGTTAGTAGTTAGCAGTTAGTAGTTAGTAGTTAGTAGTTAGTAGTTATCAGTTTGTAGTTAGTAGTTAGTAGTTCGTAGTTAGTAGTTAGTAACTAGTAGTTATTGTTTTGTAGTTAGTAGTTAGTAGTTAATAGTTAGTAGTTAGTTGTTAGTAATTAGTAGTTAATAGTTAGTAGATAGTGGTTAGTAGTTAGTAGTTAGTAGTTAGTAGTCAGTTGTTAGTAGTTAGTAGTTAATTGTTAGTAGTTAGTTGTTAGTAGTTAGTAGTTAATAGTTAGTAGTTAGTGGTTAGTAGTTAGTAGTTAGTAGTTAGTTGTTAGTAGTTAGTAGTTAGTAGTTAGTAGTTAGTAGTTAGTAGTTAGTAGTTAGTAGTCAGTTGTTAGTAGTTAGTAGTTAATAGTTAGTAGTTAGTTGTTAGTAGTTAGTAGTTAATAGTTAGTAGTTAGTGGTTAGTAGTTAGTAGTTAGTAGTTAGTAATTAGTAGTTAGTTGTTAGTAGTTAGTAGTTAGTAGTTAGTAGTTAGTAGTTAGTAGTTATTAGTTAGTAGTTAATAGTTAGTAGTTAGAAGTTAGTAGTTAGTTGTTAGTAGTTAGTAATTAGTAGTTAGTAGTTAGTAGTTAGTTGTTAGTAGTTAGTAGTTAGCAGTTAGTAGTTAGTAGTTAGTAGTTAGTAGTTAGTAGTTAGCAGTTAGTAGTTAGTAGTTAGTAGTTAGTAGTTAGTAGTTATCAGTTTGTAGTTAGTAGTTAGTAGTTCGTAGTTAGTAGTTAGTAACTAGTAGTTATTGTTTTGTAGTTAGTAGTTAGTAGATAATAGTTAGTAGTTAGTAGTTTTTAGTTAGTAGTTAGTAGTTATCAACTAGTAGTTAGTAGTTAATAGTTAGTAGTTAGTGGTTAGTAGTTAGCAGTTAGTAGTTAGTAATTAGTAGTTAGTACTTTGTTGTTAGTAGTTAGTAGTTAATAGTTAGTTATTAGTAGTTAGTTGTTAGTAGTTAGTAGTTAGTAGTTAGTTGTTAGTAGTTAGTAGTTAATAGTTAGTAGTTAGTGGTTAGTAGTTAGTAGTTAGTAGTTAGTAGTTAGTAGTTAGTAGTTAGAAGTTAGTAGTTAGTTGTTAGTAGTTAGTAGTTAGTAGCTAGTAGTTAGTTGTTAGTAGTTAGTAGTTAGTAGCTAGTAGTTAGTTATTAGTAGTTAGTAGTTAGTAGTTAGCAGTTAGTAGTTAGTAGTTAGTAGTTAGTAGTTCGTAGTTAGTAGTTAGTAATTAGTAGTTAGTACTTTGTAGTTAGTAGTTAGTAGATAATAGTTAGTAGTTAGTAGTTAGTAGTCAGTTGTTAGTAGTTAGTAGTTAATTGTTAGTAGTTAGTTGTTAGTAGTTAGTAGTTAATAGTTAGTAGTTAGTGGTTAGTAGTTAGTAGTTAGTAGTTAGTAGTTAGTAGTTAGTAGTTAGTAGTCAGTTGTTAGTAGTTAGTAGTTAATAGTTAGTAGTTAGTTGTTAGTAGTTAGTAGTTAATAGTTAGTAGATAGTGGTTAGTAGTTAGTAGTTAGTAGTTAGTAGTCAGTTGTTAGTAGTTAGTAGTTAATTGTTAGTAGTTAGTTGTTAGTAGTTAGTTGTTAATAGTTAGTAGTTAGTGGTTAGTAGTTAGTAGTTAGTAGTTAGTTGTTAGTAGTTAGTAGTTAGTAGTTAGTAGTTAGTAGTTAGTAGTTAGTAGTTAGTAGTCAGTTGTTAGTAGTTAGTAGTTAATAGTTAGTAGTTAGTTGTTAGTAGTTAGTAGTTAATAGTTAGTAGTTAGTGGTTAGTAGTTAGTAGTTAGTAGTTAGTAATTAGTGGTTAGTTCTTAGTAGTTAGTAGTTAGTAGTTAGTAGTTAGTAGTTATTAGTTAGTAGTTAGTAGTTAGTAGTTAGAAGTTAGTAGTTAGTTGTTAGTAGTTAGTAGTTAGCAGTTAGTAGTTAGTAGTTAGTTGTTAGTAGTTAGTAGTTAGCAGTTAGTAGTTACTAGTTAGTAGTTAGTAGTTAGTAGTTAGTAGTTAGCAGTTAGTAGTTAGTAGTTAGTAGTTAGTAGTTAGTAGTTAGTAGTTATCAGTTTGTAGTTAGTAGTTAGTAGTTCGTAGTTAGTAGTTAGTAACTAGTAGTTAGTATTTTGTATTTTGTAGTTAGTAGATAATAGTTAGTAGTTAGTAGTTTTTAGTTAGTAGTTAGTAGTTATTAACTAGTAGTTAGTAGTTAATAGTTAGTAGTTAGTGGTTAGTAGTTAGAAGTTAGTAGTTAGTAATTAGTAGTTAGTACTTTGCTGTTAGTAGTTAGTAGTTAATAGTTAGTTGTTAGTAGTTAGTTGTTAGTAGTTAGTAGTTAGTAGTTAGTTGTTAGTAGTTAGTAGTTAATAGTTAGTAGTTAGTGGTTAGTAGTTAGTTGTTAATAGTTGGTAGTTAGTAGTTAGTAATTAGTTGTTAGTAATTAGTAGTTAGTAATTAGTTGTTAGTAATTAGTAGTTAATAGTTAGTAGTTAGTGGTTAGTAGTTAGTAGTTAGTAGTTAGTAGTTAGTAGTTAGTAGTTAGTAGTTAGAAGTTAGTAGTTAGTTGTTAGTAGTTAGTAGTTAGCAGTTAGTAGTTAGTAGTTAGTTGTTAGTAGTTAGTAGTTAGCAGTTAGTAGTTACTAGTTAGTAGTTAGTAGTTAGTAGTTAGTAGTTAGCAGTTAGTAGTTAGTAGTTAGTAGTTAGTAGTTAGTAGTTAGTAGTTATCAGTTTGTAGTTAGTAGTTAGTAGTTCGTAGTTAGTAGTTAGTAACTAGTAGTTAGTATTTTGTATTTTGTAGTTAGTAGATAATAGTTAGTAGTTAGTAGTTTTTAGTTAGTAGTTAGTAGTTATTAACTAGTAGTTAGTAGTTAATAGTTAGTAGTTAGTGGTTAGTAGTTAGAAGTTAGTAGTTAGTAATTAGTAGTTAGTACTTTGCTGTTAGTAGTTAGTAGTTAATAGTTAGTTGTTAGTAGTTAGTTGTTAGTAGTTAGTAGTTAGTAGTTAGTTGTTAGTAGTTAGTAGTTAATAGTTAGTAGTTAGTGGTTAGTAGTTAGTTGTTAATAGTTGGTAGTTAGTAGTTAGTAATTAGTTGTTAGTAATTAGTAGTTAGTAATTAGTTGTTAGTAATTAGTAGTTAATAGTTAGTAGTTAGTGGTTAGTAGTTAGTAGTTAGTAGTTAGTAGTTAGTAGTTAGTAGTTAGTAGTTAGAAGTTAGTAGTTAGTTGTTAGTAGTTAGTAGTTAGTAGCTAGTAGTTAGTTATTAGTAGTTAGTAGTTAGTAGTTAGCAGTTAGTAGTTAGTAGTTAGTAGTTAGTAGTTCGTAGTTAGTAGATAATAGTTAGTAGTTAGTAGTTAGTAGTCAGTTGTTAGTAGTTAGTAGTTAATTGTTAGTAGTTAGTTGTTAGTAGTTAGTAGTTAATAGTTAGTAGTTAGTGGTTAGTAGTTAGTAGTTAGTAGTTAGTAGTTAGTAGTTAGTAGTTAGTAGTCAGTTGTTAGTAGTTAGTAGTTAATAGTTAGTAGTTAGTTGTTAGCAGTTAGTAGTTAATAGTTAGTAGATAGTGGTTAGTAGTTAGTAGTTAGTAGTTAGTAGTCAGTTGTTAGTAGTTAGTAGTTAATTGTTAGTAGTTAGTTGTTAGTAGTTAGTTGTTAATAGTTAGTAGTTAGTGGTTAGTAGTTAGTAGTTAGTAGTTAGTTGTTAGTAGTTAGTAGTTAGTAGTTAGTAGTTAGTAGTTAGTAGTTAGTAGTCAGTTGTTAGTAGTTAGTAGTTAATAGTTAGTAGTTAGTTGTTAGTAGTTAGTAGTTAGTACTTAGCAGTTAGTAGTTAGTAGTTAGTAGTTAGTAGTTCGTAGTTAGTAGTTAGTAATTAGTAGTTAGTACTTTGTAGTTAGTAGTTAGTAGATAATAGTTAGTAGTTAGTAGTTAGTAGTCAGTTGTTAGTAGCTAGTAGTTAATTGTTAGTAGTTAGTTGTTAGTAGTTAGTAGTTAATAGTTAGTAGTTAGTGGTTAGTAGTTAGTAGTTAGTAGTTAGTAGTTAGTAGTTAGTAGTTAGTAGTCAGTTGTTAGTAGTTAGTAGTTAATAGTTAGTAGTTAGTTGTTAGTAGTTAGTAGTTAATAGTTAGTAGATAGTGGTTAGTAGTTAGTAGTTAGTAGTTAGTAGTCAGTTGATAGTAGTTAGTAGTTAATTGTTAGTAGTTAGTTGTTAGTAGTTAGTTGTTAATAGTTAGTAGTTAGTGGTTAGTAGTTAGTAGTTAGTAGTTAGTTGTTAGTAGTTAGTAGTTAGTAGTTAGTAGTTAGTAGTTAGTAGTTAGTAGTTAGTAGTCAGTTGTTAGTAGTTAGTAGTTAATAGTTAGTAGTTAGTTGTTAGTAGTTAGTAGTTAATAGTTAGTAGTTAGTGGTTAGTAGTTAGTAGTTAGTAGTTAGTAATTAGTGGTTAGTTCTTAGTAGTCAGTAGTTAGTAGTTAGTAGTTAGTAGTTAGTAGTTAGTAGTTATTAGTTAGTAGTTAGTAGTTAGTAGTTAGAAGTTAGTAGTTAGTTGTTAGTAGTTAGTAGTTAGCAGTTAGTAGTTAGTAGTTAGTTGTTAGTAGTTAGTAGTTAGCAGTTAGTAGTTAGTAGTTAGTAGTTAGTAGTTAGTAGTTAGTAGTTAGCAGTTAGTAGTTAGTAGTTAGTAGTTAGTAGTTAGTAGTTAGTAGTTATCAGTTTGTAGTTAGTAGTTAGTAGTTCGTAGTTAGTAGTTAGTAACTAGTAGTTAGTATTTTGTATTTTGTAGTTAGTAGATAATAGTTAGTAGTTAGTAGTTTTTAGTTAGTAGTTAGTAGTTATTAACTAGTAGTTAGTAGTTAATAGTTAGTAGTTAGTGGTTAGTAGTTAGAAGTTAGTAGTTAGTAATTAGTAGTTAGTACTTTGCTGTTAGTAGTTAGTAGTTAATAGTTAGTTGTTAGTAGTTAGTTGTTAGTAGTTAGTAGTTAGTAGTTAGTTGTTAGTAGTTAGTAGTTAATAGTTAGTAGTTAGTGGTTAGTAGTTAGTTGTTAATAGTTGGTAGTTAGTAGTTAGTAATTAGTTGTTAGTAATTAGTAGTTAGTAATTAGTTGTTAGTAATTAGTAGTTAATAGTTAGTAGTTAGTGGTTAGTAGTTAGTAGTTAGTAGTTAGTAGTTAGTAGTTAGTAGTTAGTAGTTAGAAGTTAGTAGTTAGTTGTTAGTAGTTAGTAGTTAGTAGCTAGTAGTTAGTTATTAGTAGTTAGTAGTTAGTAGTTAGCAGTTAGTAGTTAGTAGTTAGTAGTTAGTAGTTCGTAGTTAGTAGTTAGTAATTAGTAGTTAGTACTTTGTAGTTAGTAGTTAGTAGATAATAGTTAGTAGTTAGTAGTTATTAGTTAGTAGTTAGTAGTTATTAGTTAGTAGTTAGTAGTTAATAGTTAGTAGTTAGTGGTTAGTAGTTAGTAGTTAGTAGTTAGTAATTAGTAGTTAGTACTCTGTTGTTAGTAGTTAGTAGTTAATAGTTAGTTGTTAGTAGTTATTTGTTAGTAGTTAGTAGTTAGTAGTTAGTTGTTAGTAGTTAGTAGTAACTAGTTAGTAGTTAGTGGTTAGTAGTTAGTTGTTAATAGTTGGTAGATAGTAGTTAGTAGTTAGTAATTAGTAGTTATTTGTTAGTAGTTAGTAGTTAGTAGTTAGTAGTTAGTTGTTAGTAGTTAGTGGTTAGCAGTTAGTAGTTAGTAGTTAGTAGTTAGTAGTTAGTATTTATCAGTTTGTAGTTAGTAGATAGTAGTTCGTAGTTACTAGTTATTAGTTAGTAGTTAGTAGTTAATAGTTAGTAGTTAGTGGTTAGTAGTTAGTAGTTAGTAGTTAGTAATTAGTAGTTAGTAGTTAGTTGTTAGTAGTTAGTAGTTAATAGTTAGTAGTTAGTGGTTTGTAGTTAGTTGTTAATAGTTGGTAGTTAGTAGTTAGTAGTTAGTAGTTAGTAGTTAGTAGTTAGTAGTTATTTGTTAGTAGTTAGTAGTTAGTAGTCAGTAGTTAGTTGTTAGTAGTTAGTGGTTAGCAATTAGTAGTTAGTCGTTAGTAGTTAATAGTTAGTAGTTAGTAGTTAGTAGTTAGTAGTTAGTAGTTAGTAGTTAGTAGTTAGTTGTTAGTAGTTAGTAGTTAGTAGTTAGTAGATAGTGGTTAGTAGTTAGTAGCTAGTTGTTAGTAGTTAGTAGTTAGTAGTTAGTTGTTAGTAATTAGTAGTTAATAGTTAGTAGTTAGTGGTTAGTAGTTAGTAGTTAGTAGTTAGTAGTTAGTAGTTAGTAGTTAGTTGCTAGTAGTTTGTGGTTAGTGATTAGTAGTTAGTATCTAGTAGTTTGTAGTTAGTAGTTAGTAGTTAGTAGTCAGTAGTTAGTAGTTAGTAGTTAGTGGTTAGTAGTTAGTTGTTAATAGTTGGTAGTTAGTAGTTAGTAGATAGTAGTTAGTAGTTAGTTGTTAGTAGTTAGTAGTTAGTAATTAGTAGATAGTTGTTAGTAGTTAGTTGTTAGCAATTAGTAGTTAGTCGTTAGTAGTTAGTAGTTAGTAGTTAGTAGTTAGTAGTTAGTAGTTAGTAGTTAGTTGTTAGTAGTTAGTAGTTAGTAGATATTGGTTAGTAGTTAGTAGTTAGTAGTTAGTAGTCAGTTGTTAGTAATTAGTAGTTAATAGTTAGTAGTTCGTTGTTAGTAGTTAGTAGTTAAAAGTTAGTAGTTAGTGGTTAGTAGTTAGTAGTTAGTGGTTAGTAGTTAGTTGTTAGTAGTTAGTAGTTAGTAGTTAGTAGTTAGTAGTTAGTAGTTAGTTGTTAGTAGTTAGTAGTTAGTAGTTAGTAGTTAGTAGTTAGTAGTTAGTAGTTAGTAGTCAGTTGTTAGTAGTTAGTAGTTAATAGTTAGTAGTTAGTTGTTAGTAGTTAGTAGTTAATAGTTAGTAGTTAGTGGTTAGTAGTTAGTAGTTAGTAGTTAGTAATTAGTAGTTAGTTGTTAGTAGTTAGTAGTTAGTAGTTAGTAGTTAGTAGTTAGTAGTTAGTAGTTATTAGTTAGTAGTTAGTAGTTAGTAGTTAGTAGTTAGAAGTTAGTAGTTAGTTGTTAGTAGTTAGTAGTTAGTAGTTAGTAGTTAGTTGTTAGTAGTTAGTAGTTAGCAGTTAGTAGTTAGTAGTTAGTAGTTAGTAGTTAGTAGTTAGCAGTTAGTAGTTAGTAGTTAGTAGTTAGTAGTTATCAGTTTGTAGTTAGTAGTTAGTAGTTCGTAGTTAGTAGTTAGTAACTAGTAGTTATTATTTTGTAGTTAGTAGTTAGTAGATAATAGTTAGTAGTTAGTAGTTTTTAGTTAGTAGTTAGTAGTTATTAACTAGTAGTTATTAGTTAATAGTTAGTAGTTAGTGGTTAGTAGTTAGTAGTTAGTAGTTAGTAATTAGTAGTTAGTACTTTGTTGTTAGTAGTTAGTAGTTAATAGTTAGTTGTTAGTAGTTAGTTGTTAGTAGTTAGTAGTTAGTAGTTAGTTGTTAGTAGTTAGTAGTTAATAGTTAGTAGTTAGTGGTTAGTAGTTAGTTGTTAATAGTTGGTTTTCAGTAGTTAGTAATTAGTTGTTAGTAATTAGTAGTTAGTAGTTAGTTGTTAGTAGTTAGTAGTTAATAGTTAGTAGTTAATGGTTAGTAGTTAGTAGTTAGTAGTTAGTAGTTAGTAGTTAGAAGTTAGTAGTTAGTTGTTAGTAGTTAGTAGTTAGTAGTTGTTAGTAGTTAGTAGTTAATAGTTGGTTTTCAGTAGTTAGTAATTAGTTGTTAGTAATTAGTAGTTAGTAGTTAGTTGTTAGTAGTTAGTAGTTAATAGTTAGTAGTTAGTGGTTGGTAGTTAGTAGTTAGTAGTTAGTAGTTAGTAGTTAGTAGTTAGTAGTTAGAAGTTAGTAGTTAGTTGTTAGTAGTTAGTAGTTAGTAGCTAGTAGTTAGTTATTAGTAGTTATTAGTTAGTAGTTAGCAGTTAGTAGTTAGTAGTTAGTAGTTAGTAGTTCGTAGTTAGTAGTTAGTAATTAGTAGTTAGTACTTTGTAGTTAGTAGTTAGTAGATAATAGTTAGTAGTTAGTAGTTAGTAGTCAGTTGTTAGTAGTTAGTAGTTAATTGTTAGTAGTTAGTTGTTAGTAGTTAGTAGTTAATAGTTAGTAGTTAGTGGTTAGTAGTTTGTAGTTAGTAGTTAGTAGTTAGTAGTTAGTAGTTAGTAGTCAGTTGTTAGTAGTTAGTAGTTAATAGTTAGTAGTTAGTTGTTAGTAGTTAGTAGTTAATAGTTAGTAGATAGTGGTTAGTAGTTAGTAGTTAGTAGTTAGTAGTCAGTTGTTAGTAGTTAGTAATTAATTGTTAGTAGTTAGTTGTTAGTAGTTAGTTGTTAATAGTTAGTAGTTAGTGGTTAGTAGTTAGTAGTTAGTAGTTAGTTGTTAGTAGTTAGTAGTTAGTAGTTAGTAGTTAGTAGTTAGTAGTCAGTTGTTAGTAGTTAGTAGTTAATAGTTAGTAGTTAGTTGTTAGTAGTTAGTAGTTAATAGTTAGTAGTTAGTGGTTAGTAGTTAGTAGTTAGTAGTTAGTAATTAGTGGTTAGTTCTTAGTAGTTAGTAGTTAGTAGTTAGTAGTTAGTAGTTAGTAGTTATTAGTTAGTAGTTAGTAGTTAGTAGTTAGAAGTTAGTAGTTAGTTGTTAGTAGTTAGTAGTTAGTAGTTAGTAGTTATTAGTTAGTTGTTAGTAGTTAGTAGTTAGCAGTTAGTAGTTAGTAGTTAGTAGTTAGTAGTTAGTAGTTAGTAGTTAGTAGTTAGCAGTTAGTAGTTAGTAGTTAGTAGTTAGTAGTTAGTAGTTAGTAGTTATCAGTTTGTAGTTAGTAGTTAGTAGTTCGTAGTTAGTAGTTAGTAACTAGTAGTTAGTATTTTGTATTTTGTAGTTAGTAGATAATAGTTAGTAGTTAGTAGTTTTTAGTTAGTAGTTAGTAGTTATTAACTAGTAGTTAGTAGTTAATAGTTAGTAGTTAGTGGTTAGTAGT
The DNA here is from genome assembly GCF_964194025.1 of Convolutriloba macropyga. Classification (NCBI taxonomy): domain Eukaryota; kingdom Metazoa; phylum Xenacoelomorpha; order Acoela; family Convolutidae; genus Convolutriloba; species Convolutriloba macropyga. The sequence continues at coordinate 22,426,458 of NC_134482.1, forward strand.
TAGAAGTTAGTAGTTAGTAATTAGTAGTTAGTACTTTGCTGTTAGTAGTTAGTAGTTAATAGTTAGTTGTTAGTAGTTAGTTGTTAGTAGTTAGTAGTTAGTAGTTAGTTGTTAGTAGTTAGTAGTTAATAGTTAGTAGTTAGTGGTTAGTAGTTAGTTGTTAATAGTTGGTAGTTAGTAGTTAGTAATTAGTTGTTAGTAATTAGTAGTTAGTAATTAGTTGTTAGTAATTAGTAGTTAATAGTTAGTAGTTAGTGGTTAGTAGTTAGTAGTTAGTAGTTAGTAGTTAGTAGTTAGTAGTTAGTAGTTAGTAGTTAGAAGTTAGTAGTTAGTTGTTAGTAGTTAGTAGTTAGTAGCTAGTAGTTAGTTATTAGTAGTTAGTAGTTAGTAGTTAGCTGTTAGTAGTTAGTAGTTAGTAGTTAGTAGTTCGTAGTTAGTAGTTAGTAATTAGTAGTTAGTACTTTGTAGTTAGTAGTTAGTAGATAATATTTAGTAGTTAGTAGTTATTAGTTAGTAGTTAGTAGTTATTAGTTAGTAGTTAGTAGTTAATAGTTAGTAGTTAGTGGTTAGTAGTTAGTAGTTAGTAGTTAGTAATTAGTAGTTAGTACTCTGTTGTTAGTAGTTAGTAGTTAATAGTTAGTTGTTAGTAGTTATTTGTTAGTAGTTAGTAGTTAGTAGTTAGTTGTTAGTAGTTAGTAGTAACTAGTTAGTAGTTAGTGGTTAGTAGTTAGTTGTTAATAGTTGGTAGATAGTAGTTAGTAGTTAGTAGTTAGTAGTTATTTGTTAGTAGTTAGTAGTTAGTAGTTAGTAGTTAGTTGTTAGTAGTTAGTGGTTAGCAGTTAGTAGTTAGTAGTTAGTAGTTAGTATTTATCAGTTTGTAGTTAGTAGTTAGTAGTTCGTAGTTACTAGTTATTAGTTAGTAGTTAGTAGTTAATAGTTAGTAGTTAGTGGTTAGTAGTTAGTAGTTAGTAGTTAGTAATTAGTAGTTAGTAGTTAGTTGTTAGTAGTTAGTAGTTAATAGTTAGTAGTTAGTGGTTTGTAGTTAGTTGTTAATAGTTGGTAGTTAGTAGTTAGTAGTTAGTAGTTAGTAGTTAGTAGTTAGTAGTTATTTGTTAGTAGTTAGTAGTTAGTAGTCAGTAGTTAGTTGTTAGTAGTTAGTGGTTAGCAATTAGTAGTTAGTCGTTAGTAGTTAATAGTTAGTAGTTAGTAGTTAGTAGTTAGTAGTTAGTAGTTAGTAGTTAGTTGTTAGTAGTTAGTAGTTAGCAGTTAGTAGATAGTGGTTAGTAGTTAGTAGCTAGTTGTTAGTAGTTAGTAGTTAGTAGTTAGTTGTTAGTAATTAGTAGTTAATAGTTAGTAGTTAGTGGTTAGTAGTTAGTAGTTAGTAGTTAGTAGTTAGTAGTTAGTAGTTAGTAGTTAGTAGCTAGTAGTTTGTGGTTAGTGATTAGTAGTTAGTATCTAGTAGTTTGTAGTTAGTAGTTAGTAGTTAGTAGTCAGTAGTTAGTAGTTAGTAGTTAGTGGTTAGTAGTTAGTTGTTAATAGTTGGTAGTTAGTAGTTAGTAGATAGTAGTTAGTAGTTAGTTGTTAGTAGTTAGTAGTTAGTAATTAGTAGATAGTTGTTAGTAGTTAGTTGTTAGCAATTAGTAGTTAGTCGTTAGTAGTTAGTAGTTAGTAGTTAGTAGTTAGTAGTTAGTAGTTAGTTGTTAGTAGTTAGTAGTTAGTAGATATTGGTTAGTAGTTAGTAGTTAGTAGTTAGTAGTCAGTTGTTAGTAATTAGTAGTTAATAGTTAGTAGTTCGTTGTTAGTAGTTAGTAGTTAAAAGTTAGTAGTTAGTGGTTAGTAGTTAGTAGTTAGTGGTTAGTAGTTAGTTGTTAGTAGTTAGTAGTTAGTAGTTAGTAGTTAGTAGTTAGTAGTTAGTTGTTAGTAGTTAGTAGTTAGTAGTTAGTAGTTAGTAGTTAGTAGTTAGTAGTTAGTAGTTAGTAGTCAGTTGTTAGTAGTTAGTAGTTAATAGTTAGTAGTTAGTTGTTAGTAGTTAGTAGTTAATAGTTAGTAGTTAGTGGTTAGTAGTTAGTAGTTAGTAGTTAGTAATTAGTAGTTAGTTGTTAGTAGTTAGTAGTTAGTAGTTAGTAGTTAGTAGTTAGTAGTTATTAGTTAGTAGTTAGTAGTTAGTAGTTAGTAGTTAGAAGTTAGTAGTTAGTTGTTAGTAGTTAGTAGTTAGTAGTTAGTAGTTAGTTGTTAGTAGTTAGTAGTTAGCAGTTAGTAGTTAGTAGTTAGTAGTTAGTAGTTAGTAGTTAGCAGTTAGTAGTTAGTAGTTAGTAGTTAGTAGTTATCAGTTTGTAGTTAGTAGTTAGTAGTTCGTAGTTAGTAGTTAGTAACTAGTAGTTATTATTTTGTAGTTAGTAGTTAGTAGATAATAGTTAGTAGTTAGTAGTTTTTAGTTAGTAGTTAGTAGTTATTAACTAGTAGTTAGTAGTTAATAGTTAGTAGTTAGTGGTTAGTAGTTAGTAGTTAGTAGTTAGTAATTAGTAGTTAGTACTTTGTTGTTAGTAGTTAGTAGTTAATAGTTAGTTGTTAGTAGTTAGTTGTTAGTAGTTAGTAGTTAGTAGTTAGTTGTTAGTAGTTAGTAGTTAATAGTTAGTAGTTAGTGGTTAGTAGTTAGTTGTTAATAGTTGGTTTTCAGTAGTTAGTAATTAGTTGTTAGTAATTAGTAGTTAGTAGTTAGTTGTTAGTAGTTAGTAGTTAATAGTTAGTAGTTAGTGGTTTGTAGTTAGTAGTTAGTAGTTAGTAGTTAGTAGTTAGAAGTTAGTAGTTAGTTGTTAGTAGTTAGTAGTTAGTAGTTGTTAGTAGTTAGTAGTTAATAGTTGGTTTTCAGTAGTTAGTAATTAGTTGTTAGTAATTAGTAGTTAGTAGTTAGTTGTTAGTAGTTAGTAGTTAATAGTTAGTAGTTAGTGGTTAGTAGTTAGTAGCTAGTAGTTAGTAGTTAGTAGTTAGTAGTTAGAAGTTAGTAGTTAGTTGTTAGTAGTTAGTAGTTAGTAGCTAGTAGTTAGTTATTAGTAGTTAGTAGTTAGTAGTTAGCAGTTAGTAGTTAGTAGTTAGTAGTTAGTAGTTCGTAGTTAGTAGTTAGTAATTAGTAGTTAGTACTTTGTAGTTAGTAGTTAGTAGATAATAGTTAGTAGTTAGTAGTTAGTAGTCAGTTGTTAGTAGTTAGTAGTTAATTGTTAGTAGTTAGTTGTTAGTAGTTAGTAGTTAATAGTTAGTAGTTAGTGGTTAGTAGTTAGTAGTTAGTAGTTAGTAGTTAGTAGTTAGTCGTCAGTTGTTAGTAGTTAGTAGTTAATAGTTAGTAGTTAGTTGTTAGTAGTTAGTAGTTGATAGTTAGTAGATAGTGGTTAGTAGTTAGTAGTTAGTAGTTAGTAGTCAGTTGTTAGTAGTTAGTAGTTAATTGTTAGTAGTTAGTTGTTAGTAGTTAGTTGTTAATAGTTAGTAGTTAGTGGTCAGTAGTTAGTAGTTAGTAGTTAGTGGTTAGTAGTTAGTAGTTAGTAGTTAGTAGTTAGTAGTTAGTAGTCAGTTGTTAGTAGTTAGTAGTTAATAGTTAGTAGTTAGTTGTTAGTAGTTAGTAGTTAATAGTTAGTAGTTAGTGGTTAGTAGTTAGTAGTTAGTAGTTAGTAATTAGTGGTTAGTTCTTAGTAGTTAGTAGTTAGTAGTTAGTAGTTAGTAGTTAGTAGTTATTATCTAGTAGTTAGTAGTTAGTAGTTAGAAGTTAGTAGTTAGTTGTTAGTAGTTAGTAGTTAGTAGTTAGTAGTTATTAGTTAGTTGTTAGTAGTTAGTAGTTAGCAGTTAGTAGTTAGTAGTTAGTAGTTAGTAGTTAGTAGTTAGTAGTTAGTAGTTAGCAGTTAGTAGTTAGTAGTTAGTAGTTAGTAGTTAGTAGTTAGTAGTTATCAGTTTTTAGTTAGTAGTTAGTAGTTCGTAGTTAGTAGTTAATAACTAGTAGTTAGTATTTTGTATTTTGTAGTTAGTAGATAATAGTTAGTAGTTAGTAGTTTTTAGTTAGTAGTTAGTAGTTATTAACTAGTAGTTAGTAGTTAATAGTTAGTAGTTAGTGGTTAGTAGTTAGAAGTTAGTAGTTAGTAATTAGTAGATAGTACTTTGCTGTTAGTAGTTAGTAGTTAATAGTTAGTTGTTAGTAGTTAGTTGTTAGTAGTTAGTAGTTAGTAGTTAGTTGTTAGTAGTTAGTAGTTAATAGTTAGTAGTTAGTGGTTAGTAGTTAATTGTTAATAGTTGGTAGTTAGTAGTTAGTAATTAGTTGTTAGTAATTAGTAGTTAGTAGTTAGTTGTTAGTGGTTAGTAGTTAATAGTTAGTAGTTAGTGGTTAGTAGTTAGTAGTTAGTAGTTAGTAGTTAGTAGTTAGTAGTTAGTAGTTAGAAGTTAGTAGTTAGTTGTTAGTAGTTAGTAGTTAGTAGCTAGTAGTTAGTTATTAGTAGTTAGTAGTTAGTAGTTAGCAGTTAGTAGTTAGTAGTTAGTAGTTAGTAGTTCGTAGTTAGTAGTTAGTAATTAGTAGTTAGTACTTTGTAGTTAGTAGTTAGTAGATAATAGTTAGTAGTTAGTAGTTATTAGTTAGTAGTTAGTAGTTATTAGTTAGTAGTTAGTAGTTAATAGTTAGTAGTTAGTGGTTAGTAGTTAGTAGTTAGTAGTTAGTAATTAGTAGTTAGTACTTTGTTGTTAGTAGTTAGTAGTTAATAGTTAGTTGTTAGTAGTTATTTGTTAGTAGTTAGTAGTTAGTAGTTAGTTGTTAGTAGTTAGTAGTAACTAGTTAGTAGTTAGTGGTTAGTAGTTAGTTGTTAATAGTTGGTAGATAGTAGTTAGTAGTTAGTAGTTAGTAGTTATTTGTTAGTAGTTAGTAGTTAGTAGTTAGTAGTTAGTTGTTAGTAGTTAGTGGTTAGCAGTTAGTAGTTAGTAGTTAGTAGTTAGTAGTTAGTATTTATCAGTTTGTAGTTAGTAGTTAGTAGTTCGTAGTTACTAGTTATTAGTTAGTAGTTAGTAGTTAATAGTTAGTAGTTAGTGGTTAGTAGTTAGTAGTTAGTAATTAGTAGTTAGTACTTTGTTGTTAGTAGTTAGTAGTTAATAGTTAGTTGTTAGTAGTTAGTTGTTAGTAGTTAGTAGTTAATAGTTAGTAGTTAGTGGTTTGTAGTTAGTTGTTAATAGTTGGTAGTTAGTAGTTAGTAGTTAGTAGTTAGTAGTTAGTAGTTAGTAGTTATTTGTTAGAAGTTAGTAGTTAGTAGTCAGTAGTTAGTTGTTAGTAGTTAGTGGTTAGCAATTAGTAGTTAGTCGTTAGTAGTTAATAGTTAGTAGTTAGTAGTTAGTAGTTAGTAGTCAGTTGTTAGTAGTTAGTAGTTAGTAGTTAGTAGATAGTGGTTAGTAGTTAGTAGCTAGTTGTTAGTAGTTAGTAGTTAGTTGTTAGTAGTTAGTAGTTAATAGTTAGTAGTTAGTGGTTAGTAGTTAGTAGTTAGTAGTTAGTAGTTAGTAGTTAGTAGTTAGTTGTTAGTAGTTTGTGGTTAGTGATTAGTAGTTAGTATCTAGTAGTTTGTAGTTAGTAGTTAGTAGTTAGTAGTTGGTAGTCAGTAGTCAGTAGTTAGTAGTTAGTAGTTAGTGGTTAGTAGTTAGTTGTTAATAGTTGGTAGTTAGTAGTTAGTAGATAGTAGTTAGTAGTTAGTTGTTAGTAGTTAGTAGTTAGTAATTAGTAGATAGTTGTTAGTAGTTAGTGGTTAGCAATTAGTAGTTAGTCGTTAGTAGTTAGTAGTTAGTAGTCAGTAGTCAGTAGTTAGTAGTTAGTAGTTAGTGGTTAGTAGTTAGTTGTTAATAGTTGGTAGTTAGTAGTTAGTAGATAGTAGTTAGTAGTTAGTTGTTAGTAGTTAGTAGTTAGTAATTAGTAGATAGTTGTTAGTAGTTAGTGGTTAGCAATTAGTAGTTAGTCGTTAGTAGTTAGTAGTTAGTAGTTAGTAGTTAGTAGTTAGTTGTTAGTAGTTAGTATTTAGTAGATATTGGTTAGTAGTTAGTAGTTAGTAGTTAGTAGTCAGTTGTTAGTAATTAGTAGTTAATAGTTAGTAGTTCGTTGTTAGTAGTTAGTAGTTAAAAGTTAGTAGTTAGTGGTTAGTAGTTAGTAGTTAGTGGTTAGTAGTTAGTTGTTAGTAGTTAGTAGTTAGTAGTTAGTAGTTAGTAGTTAGTAGTTAGTAGTTAGTAGTTAGTAGTTATCAGTTTGTAGTTAGTAGTTAATAGTTAGTAGTTAGTAATTAGTAGTTAGTAGTTAGTAGTTAGTAGCTCGTAGTTAGCAGTTAAGAGTTGGTAGTTTGTAGCTAGTAGTCATTAGTTAGTAGTTAGTGGTTACCAATTAGTAGTTAGTCGTTAGTAGTTAGTTGTTAGTAGTTAGTGGTTAGCAATTAGTAGTTAGTCGTTAGTAGTTAGTAGTTAGTAGTTAAAAGTTAGTATTTAGTAGTTAGTTGTTAGTAGTTACTAGTTAGTAGATATTGGTTAGTAGTTAGTAGTTAGTAGTTAGTAGTCAGTTGTTAGTAATTAGTAGTTAATAGTTAGTAGTTCGTTGTTAGTAGTTAGTAGTTAATAGTTAGTAGTTAGTGCTTAGTAGTTAGTAGTTAGTGGTTAGTAGTTAGTTGTTAGTAGTTAGTAGTTAGTAGTTAGTAGTTAGTAGTTAGTAGTTAGCAGTTAGTAGTTAGGAGTTATTAGATAGTAGTTAGTAGTTAGTAGTTAACAGTTAGTAATTAGTGGTTAGTAGTTAGTAGTTAGTAGTTAGTAGTTAATTGTTAGTAGTTTGTGGTTAGTCATTAGTAGTTAGTATCTAGTAGTTTGTAGTTAGTAGTTAGTAGTTAGTAGTTAGTAGTCAGTAGTTAGTAGTTAGCAGTTAGCGGTTAGTAGTTAGTTGTTAATAGTTGGTAGTTAGTAGTTAGTAGTTAGTAGTTAGTAGTTAGTTGTTAGTAGTTAGTAGTTAGTAGTTAGTAGATAGTTGTTAGTAGTTAGTGGTTAGCAATTAGTAGTTAGTCGTTAGTAGTTAGTAGTTAGTAGTTAGTAGTTAGTAGTTAGTAGTTAGTTGGTAGTAGTTAGTAGTTAGTAGATATTGGTTAGTAGTTAGTAGTTAGTAGTTAGTAGTTAGTAGTCAGTTGTTAGTAATTAGTAGTTAATAGTTAGTAGTTCGTTGTTAGTAGTTAGTAGTTAATAGTTAGTAGTTAGTGGTTATTAGTTAGTAGTTAGTGGTTAGTAGTTAGTTGTTAGTAGTTAGTAGTTAGTAGTTAGTAGTTAGTAGTTAGTAGTTAGTAGTTAGTAGTTAGTAGTTAGTAGTTAGTAGTTAGTAGTTAGTAGTTATCAGTTTGTAGTTAGTTGTTAGTAGTTAGTAGTTAGTAGTTAGTAGATAGTTGTTAGTAGTTAGTGGTTAGCAATTAGTAGTTAGTCGTTAGTAGTTAGTAGTTAGTAGTTAGTAGTTAGTAGTTAGTAGTTAGTTGTTAGTAGTTGGTAGTTAGTAGATATTGGTTAGTAGTTAGTAGTTAGTAGTTAGTAGTTAGTAGTCAGTTGTTAGTAATTAGTAGTTAATAGTTAGTAGTTCGTTGTTAGTAGTTAGTAGTTAATAGTTAGTAGTTAGTGGTTATTAGTTAGTAGTTAGTGGTTAGTAGTTAGTTGTTAGTAGTTAGTAGTTAGTAGTTAGTAGTTAGTAGTTAGTAGTTAGTAGTTAGTAGTTAGTAGTTCGTGTTTAGCAATTAGTAGTTAGTCGTTAGTAGTTAGTAGTTAGTAGTTAAAAGTTAGTATTTAGTAGTTAGTTGTTAGTAGTTACTAGTTAGTAGATATTGGTTAGTAGTTAGTAGTTAGTAGTTAGTAGTCTGTTGTTAGTAATTAGTAGTTAATAGTTAGTAGTTCGTTGTTAGTGGTTAGTAGTTAATAGTTAGTAGTTAGTGCTTAGTAGTTAGTAGTTAGTGGTTAGTAGTTAGTTGTTAGTAGTTAGTAGTTAGTAGTTAGTAGTTAGTAGTTAGCAGTTAGTAGTTAGGAGTTATTAGATAGTAGTTAGTAGTTAGTAGTTAACAGTTAGTAGTTAGTGGTTAGTAGTTAGTGGTTAGTAGTTAGTAGTTAGTAGTTAATTGTTAGTAGTTTGTGGTTAGTGATTAGTAGTTAGTATCTAGTAGTTTGTAGTTAGTAGTTAGTAGTTAGTAGTCAGTAGTTAGTAGTTAGCAGTTAGTGGTTAGTAGTTAGTTGTTAATAGTTGGTAGTTAGTAGTTAGTAGTTAGTAGTTAGTAGTTAGTTGTTAGTAGTTAGTAGTTAGTAGTTAGTAGATAGTTGTTAGTAGTTAGTGGTTAGCAATTAGTAGTTAGTCGTTAGTAGTTAGTAGTTAGTAGTTAGTAGTTAGTAGTTAGTAGTTAGTAGTTAGTAGTTAGTTGTTAGTAGTTAGTAGTTAGTAGATATTGGTTAGTAGTTAGTAGTTAGTAGTTAGTAGTTAGTAGTCAGTTGTTAGTAATTAGTAGTTAATAGTTAGTAGTTCGTTGTTAGTAGTTAGTAGTTAATAGTTAGTAGTTAGTGGTTATTAGTTAGTAGTTAGTGGTTAGTAGTTAGTTGTTAGTAGTTAGTAGTTAGTAGTTAGTAGTTAGTAGTTAGTAGTTAGTAGTTAGTAGTTAGTAGTTAGTAGTTAGTAGTTAGTAGTTATCAGTTTGTTGTTAGTTGTTAGTAGTTAGTAGTTAGTAGTTAGTAGATAGTTGTTAGTAGTTAGTAGTTAGTTGTTAGTAGTTAGTAGTTAGTAGATATTGGTTAGTAGTTAGTAGTTAGTAGTTAGTAGTTAGTAGTTAGTAGTTAGTAGTTAGTAGTTAGTAGTTAGTAGTTAGTTGTTAGTAGTTAGTAGTTAGTAGATATTGGTTAGTAGTTAGTAGTTAGTAGTTAGTAGTTAGTAGTTAGTAGTCAGTTGTTAGTAATTAGTAGTTAATAGTTAGTAGTTCGTTGTTAGTAGTTAGTAGTTAATAGTTAGTAGTTAGTGGTTATTAGTTAGTAGTTAGTGGTTAGTAGTTAGTTGTTAGTAGTTAGTAGTTAGTAGTTAGTAGTTAGTAGTTAGTAGTTAGTAGTTAGTAGTTAGTAGTTAGTAGTTAGTAGTTAGTAGTTAGTAGTTATCAGTTTGTAGTTAGTAGTTAATAGTTAGTAGTTACTAATGAGTAGTTAGTAGTTAGTAGTTAGTAGCTCGTAGTTAGCAGTTAATAGTTGGTAGTTTGTAGCTAGTAGTTATTAGTTAGTAGTTAGCAGTTAGTAGTTAGTAGTTATTAGCTGGTAGTTAGCAGTTAGTAGTTGGTAGTTTGTAGTTAGGAATTAGTAGTTTGTAGTTGGTAATTAGTAATTAGTCGTTTGTAGTTAGTAGTTATTGGTTAATAGTTAGTAGTTAGTAGTTAGTTGTTAGTAGTTAGTATTTAGTAGTTAGTAGTTAGTAGTTAGCAGCTAGTTGTTAGTAGCTAGTAGTTAGTAGTTAGTAGTCAGTAGTTAGTAGTTATTAATTAGTAGTTAGTAGTTAGTATTTAGTAGTTAGAGGTTAGTAGTTAGTTGTCAGTAGTTAGTAGTTAGTAGTTAAGTGTTAGTAGTTAGTAGATATTTTTTTATTAGTTAGTAGTTAGTAGTTAGAAGTTAGTAGTTAGTTGTTAGTAGTTAAGTGTTAGTAGTTAGTTGTTAATAGTTAATTGTTAGTAATTAGTAGTTAGTAATTGGTAGTAAGTAGTTAGTAGTAAGTAGTTAGTAGTCACTAGTTAGTAATTAGTAGTCAGTAGTTAGTAGTTAGTAGTTAGTTTTTATTTGTTATTAATAAGTAGTTAGTAGTTAATAGTTAGTACTTAGTAGTTAGTAGTTAGTAGTTAGTAGTGAGTAGCTGGTATTTAGTAGTTAGTAGTTAGTAGATAGTAGATAGAAGTTAGCAGTTATTAGTTAGTAGTTAGTAATTAGTAGTTAGTCGTTAGTAGTTAGTAGTTATTGGCTAATATTTAGTAGTTAGTAGTTAGTAGTTAGTTGTTAGTAGTTAGTGTTTAGTAGTCAGTAGTTAGTAGTTAGTAGTTAGTATTTAGTAGTTAGTAGTTAGTAGTTAGTAGTTAGTGGTTGGTAGTTAGTAGTTGGTAGTCAGTAGTTAGTAGTTAGTAGTTAGTAGTTAGTAGTTAGTGGTTAGTAGTTAGTAGTTAGTAGTTAGTTGTTAGTAGTGAGTCGTTAGTAGTTAGTAGTTAGTAGTTAGTAGTTAGTAGTTAGTAGTTAGTAGCTAGTAGTTAGTAGTTAGTAGTTAGTAGTTAGTAGTTAGTAATAAGTAGTTAGTAGTCACTAGTTAGTAGTCAGTAGCTAGTAGTTAGTAGTTACTTTTTTAATTGTTATTAATAAATAGTTAGTAGTTAATTTTAATTGTTTTTAATTGATAGTTTTTAATTGTTATTAATTGTAGTAGTTAGTTGTTAGTAGTTAGTGTTTAGTAGTCAGTAGTTAATAGTTAGTAGTTAGTAGTTAGTAGTTAGTAGTTAGTTGTTAGTATTTAGTAGTTAGTAGTTAGTAGATAGTTGTTAGTAGTTAGTGGTTAGCAATTAGTAGTTAGTCGTTAGTAGTTAGTAGTTAGTAGTTAGTAGTTAGTTGTTAGTAGTTAGTAGTTAGTAGATATTGGTTAGTAGTTAGTAGTTAGTAGTTAGTAGTCAGCTGTTAGTAATTAGTAGTTAATAGTTAGTAGTTCGTTGTTAGTAGTTAGTAGTTAATAGTTATTAGTTAGTGGTTAGTAGTTAGTAGTTAGTGGTTAGTAGTTAGTTGTTAATAGTTAGTAGTTAGTAGTTAGTAGTTAGTAGTTAGTAGTTAGTAGTTAGTAGTTATCAGTTTGTAGTTAGTAGTTAATAGTTAGTAGTTAGTAATTAGTAGTTAGTAGTTACTAGTTAGTAGCTCGTAGTTAGCAGTTAGTAGTTGGTAGTTTGTAGCTAGTAGTTATTAGTTAGTAGTTAGTGGTTAGCAGTTAGTAGTTAGTCGTTAGTAGTTAGTTGTTAGTAGTTAGTGGTTAGCAATTAGTAGTTAGTCGTAAGTAGTTAGTAGTTAGTAGTTAGTAGTTAGTAGTTAGTAGTTAGTAGTTAGTAGTTAGTAGTTAGTAATAAGTAGTTAGTAGTCACTAGTTAGTAGTCAGTAGCTAGTAGTTAGTAGTTACTTTTTTAATTGTTATTAATAAATAGTTAGTAGTTAATTTTAATTGTTTTTAATTGATAGTTTTTAATTGTTATTAATTGTAGTAGTTAGTTGTTAGTAGTTAGTGTTTAGTAGTCAGTAGTTAATAGTTAGTAGTTAGTAGTTAGTAGTTAGTAGTTAGTTGTTAGTATTTAGTAGTTAGTTGTTAGTAGATAGTTGTTAGTAGTTAGTGGTTAGCAATTAGTAGTTAGTCGTTAGTAGTTAGTAGTTAGTAGTTAGTAGTTAGTATTTAGTTGTTAGTAGTTAGTAGTTAGTAGATATTGGTTAGTAGTTAGTAGTTAGTAGTTAGTAGTCAGTTGTTAGTAATTAGTATTTAATAGTTAGTAGTTCGTTGTTAGTAGTTAGTAGTTAATAGTTATTAGTTAGTGGTTAGTAGTTAGTAGTTAGTGGTTAGTAGTTAGTTGTTAATAGTTAGTAGTTAGTAGTTAGTAGTTAGTAGTTAGTAGTTAGTAGTTAGTAGTTATCAGTTTGTAGTTAGTAGTTAATAGTTAGTAGTTAGTAATTAGTAGTTAGTAGTTACTAGTTAGTAGCTCGTAGTTAGCAGTTAGTAGTTGGTAGTTTGTAGCTAGTAGTTATTAGTTAGTAGTTAGTGGTTAGCAGTTAGTAGTTAGTCGTTAGTAGTTAGTTGTTAGTAGTTAGTGGTTAGCAATTAGTAGTTAGTCGTAAGTAGTTAGTAGTTAGTAGTTAGTAGTTAGTAGTTAGTAGTTAGTAGTTAGTAGTTAGTCGTTAGTAGTTAGTAGTTAGTAGATATTGGTTAGTAGTCAGTAGTTAGTAGTCAGTTGTTAGTAATTAGTAGTTAATAGTTAGTAGTACGTTGTTAGTAGTTAGTAGTTAATAGTTAGTAGTTAGTGGTTAGTAGTTAGTAGTTAGTGGTTAGTAGTTAGTTGTTAGTAGTTAGTAGTTAGTAGTTAGTAGTTAGCAGTTAGTAGTTAGGAGTTATTAGATAGTAGTTAGTAGTTAGTATTTAATAGTTAGTAGTTAGTGGTTAGTAGTTAGTAGTTAGTAGTTAGTAGTTAGTACTTAATTGTTAGTAGTTTGTGGTTAGTGATTAGTAGTTAGTATCTAGTAGTTTGTAGTTAGTAGTTAGTTGTTAGTAGTCAGTAGTTAGTAGTTAGTAGTTAGTGGTTAGTAGTTAGTTGTTAATAGTTGGTAGTTAGTAGTTAGTAGTTAGTAGTTAGTAGTTAGTAGTTAGTAGTTAGTTGTTAGTAGTTAGGAGTTAGTAGTTAGTAGTTAGTAGATAGTTGTTAGTAGTTAGTGGTTAGCAATTAGTAGTTAGTCGTTAGTAGTTAGTAGTTAGTAGTTAGTAGTTAGTAGTTAGTAGTTAGTTGTTAGTAGTTAGTAGTTAGTAGTTAGTGGTTGGTAGTTAGTAGTTAGTAGTCAGTAGTTAGTAGTTAGTAAGTAGTAGTTAGAGGTTAGTAGTTAGTAGTCAGTAGTTAGTAGTTAGTTGTTAGTAGTTAGTGTTTAGTAGACAGTAGTTAGTAGTTAGTAGTTAGTAGTTAGTAGTTAGTAGTTAGTAGTTAGTAGTTAGTAGTTAGTGGTTGGTAGTTAGTAGTTAGTAGTTAGTAGTTAGTAGTTAGTTGTTAGTAGTTAGTAGTTAGTAGTTAGTTGTTAGTAGTTAGGAGTTAGTAGTTAGTAGTCAGTAGTTAGTAGTTAGTAGTTAGTAGTTAGTAGTTAGTAGTTAGTAGTTAGTAGTTAGTAGTTAGTAGTTAGTGGTTGGTAGTTAGTAGTTAGTAGTCAGTAGTTAGTATTTAGTAGTTAGTAGTTAGTGGTTAGTAGTTAGTAGTTAGTAGTTAGTTGTTAGTAGCGAGTCGTTAGTAGTTAGTAGTTAGTAGTTAGTAGTTAGTAGTTAGTAGTTAGTAGTTAGTAGTTAGTAATAAGTAGTTAGTAGTCACTAGTTAGTAGTCAGTAGCTAGTAGTTAGTAGTTAGTTTTTAATTGTTATTAATAAATAGTTAGTAGTTAATTTTAATTGTTTTTAATTGTTAGTTTTTAATTGTTATTAATTGTAGTAGTTAGTTGTTAGTAGTTAGTGTTTAGTAGTCAGTAGTTAATAGTTAGTAGTTAGTAGTTAGTAGTTAGTTGTTAGTATTTAGTACTTAGTAGTTAGTAGATAGTTGTTAGTAGTTAGTGGTTAGCAATTAGTAGTTAGTCGTTAGTAGTTAGTAGTTAGTAGTTAGTAGTTAGTAGTTAGTTGTTAGTAGTTATGTGTTAGTAGATATTGGTTAGTAGTTAGTAGTTAGTAGTTAGTAGTCAGTTGTTAGTAATTAGTAGTTAATAGTTAGTAGTTCGTTGTTAGTAGTTAGTAGTTAATAGTTATTAGTTAGTGGTTAGTAGTTAGTAGTTAGTGGTTAGTAGTTAGTTGTTAGTAGTTAGTAGTTAGTAGTTAGTAGTTAGTAGTTAGTAGTTAGTAGTTAGTAGTCAGTAGTTATCAGTTTGTAGTTAGTAGTTAATAGTTAGTAGTTAGTAATTAGTAGTTAGTAGTTACTAGTTAGTAGCTCGTAGTTAGCAGTTAATAGTTGGTAGTTTGTAGCTAGTAGTTATTAGTTAGTAGTTAGTGGTTAGCAGTTAGTAGTTAGTCGTTAGTAGTTAGGTGATAGTAGTTAGTGGTTAGCAATTAGTAGTTAGTCGTTAGTAGTTAGTAGTTAGTAGTTAGTAGTTAGTAGTTAGTCGTTAGTAGTTAGTAGTTAGTAGATATTGGTTAGTAGTTAGTAGTTAGTAGTCAGTTGTTAGTAATTAGTAGTTAATAGTTAGTAGTTCGTTGTTAGTATTTAGTAGTTAATAGTTAGTAGTTAGTTGTTAGTAGTTAGTAGTTAGTGGTTAGTAGTTAGTTGTTAGTAGTTAGTAGTTAGTAGTTAGTAGTTAGCAGTTAGTAGTTAGGAGTTATTAGATAGTAGTTAGTAGTTAGTAGTTAATAGTTAGTAGTTAGTGGTTAGTAGTTAGTAGTTAGTAGTTAGTAGTTAATTGTTAGTAGTTTGTGGTTAGTGATTAGTAGTTAGTATCTAGTAGTTTGTAGTTAGTAGTTAGTAGTTAGTAGTTAGTAGTCAGTAGTTAGTAGTTAGTAGTTAGTGGTTAGTAGTTAGTTGTTAATAGTTGGTAGTTAGTAGTTAGTAGTTAGTAGTTAGTAGTTAGTAGTTAGTAGTTAGTTGTTAGTAGTTAGTAGTTAGTAGTTAGTAGATAGTTGTTAGTAGTTAGTGGTTAGCAATTAGTAGTTAGTCGTTAGTAGTTAGTAGTTAGTAGTTAGTAGTTAGTAGTTAGTAGTTAGTTGTTAGTAGTTAGTAGTTAGTAGATATTGGTTAGTAGTTAGTAGTTAGTAGTTAGTAGTCAGTTGTTAGTAATTAGTAGTTAATAGTTAGTAGTTCGTTGTTAGTAGTTAGTAGTTAATAGTTAGTAGTTAGTAGTTAGTAGTTAGCAGTTAGTAGTTAGGAGTTATTAGATAGTAGTTAGTAGTTAGTAGTTAATAGATAGTAGTTAGTGGTTAGTAGTTAATAGATAGTAGTTAGTAATTAGTAGTTAATTGTTAGTAGTTTGTGGTTAGTGATTAGTAGTTAGTATCTAGTAGTTTGTAGTTAGTAGTTAGTAGTTAGTAGTTAGTAGTCAGTGGTTAGTAGTTAGTAGTTAGTGGTTAGTAGTTAGTTGTTAATAGTTGGTAGTTAGTAGTTAGTAGTTAGTAGTTAGTAGTTAGTTGTTAGTAGTTAGTAGTTAGTAGTTAGTAGATAGTTGTTAGTAGTTAGTGGTTAGCAATTAGTAGTTAGTCGTTAGTAGTTAGTAGTTAGTAGTTAGTAGTTAGTAGTTAGTAGTTAGTTGTTAGTAGTTAGTAAATAGTAGATATTAGTTAGTAGTTAGTAGTTAGTAGTTAGTAGTCAGTTGTTAGTAATTAGTAGTTAATAGTTTGTAGTTCGTTGTTAGTAGTTAGTAGTTAATAGTTAGTAGTTAGTGGTTAGTAGTTAGTAGTTAGTGGTTAGAAGTTAGTTGTTAGTAGTTAGTAGTTAGTAGTTAGTAGTTAATAGTTAGTAGTTAGTAGTTAGTAGTTAGCAGTTAGTAGTTAGGAGTTATTAGATAGTAGTTAGTAGTTAGTAGTTAATTGTTAGTAGTTAGTGGTTAGTAGTTAGTAGATAGTAGTTAGTAGTTAGTAGTTAATTGTTAGTAGTTTGTGGTTAGTGATTAGTAGTTAGTATCTAGTAGTTTGTAGTTAGTAGTTAGTAGTTAGTAGTTAGTAGTCAGTGGTTAGTAGTTAGTAGTTAGTGGTTAGTAGTTAGTTGTTAATAGTTGGTAGTTAGTAGTTAGTAGTTAGTAGTTAGTAGTTAGTAGTTAGTTGTTAGTAGTTATTAGTTAGTAGTTAGCAGATAGTTGTTAGTAGTTAGTGGTTAGCAATTAGTAGTTAGTCGTTAGTAGTTAGTAGTTAGTATTTAGTAGTTAGTAGTTAGTAGTTAGTAGTTAGTTGTTAGTAGTTAGTAAATAGTAGATATTGGTTAGTAGTTAGTAGTTAGTAGTTAGTAGTCAGTTGTTAGTAATTAGTAGTTAATAGTTAGTAGTTCGTTGTTAGTAGTTAGTAGTTAATAGTTAGTAGTTAGTGGTTAGTAGTTAGTAGTTAGTGGTTAGAAGTTAGTTGTTAGTAGTTAGTAGTTAGTAGTTAGTAGTTAGTAGTTAGTAGTTAGTAGTTAGTAGTTATCAGTTTGTAGTTAGTAGTTAATAGTTAGTAGTTATTAATTAGTAGTTAGTAGTTAGTAGCTCGTAGTTAGCAGTTAATAGTTGGTAGTTTGTAGCTAGTAGTTATTAGTTAGTAGTTAGCAGTTAGTAGTTAATAGTTATTAGCTGGTAGTTAGCAGTTAGTAGTTGGTAGTTTGTAGTTAGGAATTAGTAGTTTGTAGTTGGTAATTAGTAATTAGTCGTTTGTAGCTAGTAGTTAGCGGTTAATAGTTAGTAGTTAGTAGTTAGTTTTTAGTAGTTAGTTGTTAGTATTTAGTAGTTAGTAGTTAGTAGTTAGCAGCTAGTTGTTAGTAGCTAGTAGTTAGTAGTTAGTAGTCAGTAGTTAGTAGTTAGTAGTTAATATTTAGTAGTTAGAAGTTAGTAGTTAGTTCTCAGTAGTTAGTAATTAGTAGTTAAGTGTTAGTAGTTAGTAGATATTTTTTATTAGTTAGTAGTTAGTAGTTAGGAGTTAGTAGTTAGTTGTTAGTAGTTAAGTGTTGGTAGTTAGTTGTTAATAGTTAATTGTTAGTAGTTAGTAGTTAGTAATTGGTAGTTAGTAGTTAGTAGTAAGTAGTTAGTAGTCACTAGTTGGTAGTTAGTAGTCAGTAGTTAGTAGTTAGTAGTTAGTTTTTATTTGTTATTAATAAGTAGTTAGTAGTTAATAGTTAGTACTTAGTGGTTAGTAGTTAGTAGTGAGTAGCTGGTATTTAGTAGTTAGTAGTTAGTAGATAGTAGATAGAAGTTAGCAGTTATTAGTTAGTAGTTAGTAATTAGTAGTTAGTCGTTAGTAGTTAGTAGTTATTGGTTAATATTTAGTAGTTAGTAGTTAGTAGTTAGTAGTAAGTGGTTAGTAGTTAGTAGTTAGTAGTTAGTTGTTAGTAGTGAGTCGTTAGTAGTTAGTAGTTAGTAGTTAGTAGTTAGTAGTTAAGAGTTAGTAGTTAGTAGTTAGTAGTTAGTAGTTAGTAGTTAGTAGTTAGTAGTTAGTGGTTGGTAGTTAGTAGTCAGTAGTCAGTAGTTAGTAGTTAGTAGTTAGTAGTTAGTGGTTAGTAGTTAGTAGTTAGTAGTTAGTTGTTAGTAGTGAGTCGTTAGTAGTTAGTAGTTAGTAGTTAGTAGTTAGTAGTTAGTAGTTAGTAGTTAGTAATAAGTAGTTAGTAGTCACTAGTTAGTAGTCAGTAGCTAGTAGTTAGTAGTTGGTTTTTAATTGTTATTAATAAATAGTTAGTAGTTAATAGTTAGTACTTAGTAGTTAGTAGTTAGTAGTTAGTAGTTAAGTGTTAGTAGTTAGTAGTTAGTGGTTGGTAGTTAGTAGTCAGTAGTCAGTAGTTAGTAGTTAGTAGTTAGGAGTTAGTAGTTAGTGGTTAGTAGTTAGTAGTTAGTAGTTAGTTGTTAGTAGTGAGTTGTTAGTAGTTAGTAGTTAGTAGTTAGTAGTTAGTAGTTAGTAGTTAGTAGTTAGTAGTTAGTAGTTAGTGGTTGGTAGTTAGTAGTCAGTAGTCAGTAGTTAGTAGTTAGTAGTCAGTAGTTAGTAGTTAGTAGTTAGTAGTTAGTGGTTAGTAGTTAGTAGTTAGTAGTTAGTAGTTAGTTGTTAGTAGTAAGTCGTTAGTAGTTAGTGGTTAGTAGTTATTAGTTAGTAGTTAGTTGTTAGTAGTGAGTTGTTAGTAGTTAGTAGTTAGTAGTTAGTAGTTAGTAGTTAGTAGTTAGTGGTTGGTAGTTAGTAGTTAGTGGTTGGTAGTTAGTAGTTAGTTTTTATTTGTTATTAATAAGTAGTTAGTAGTTAATAGTTAGTACTTAGTAGTTAGTAGTTAGTAGTGAGTAGCTGGTATTTAGTAGTTAGTAGTTAGTAGATAGTAGATAGAAGTTAGCAGTTCTTAGTTAGTAGTTAGTAATTAGTAGTTAGTCGTTAGTAGTTAGTAGTTATTGTTTAATATTTAGTAGTTAGTAGTTAGTAGTTAGTAGTAAGTGGTTAGTAGTTAGTAGTTAGTAGTTAGTTGTTAGTAGTGAGTCGTTAGTAGTTAGTATTTAGTAGTTAGAAGTTAGTAGTTAGTTCTCAGTAGTTAGTAATTAGTAGTTAAGTGTTAGTAGTTAGTAGATATTTTTTATTAGTTAGTAGTTAGTAGTTAGAAGTTAGTAGTTAGTTGTTAGTAGTTAAGTGTTAGTAGTTAGTTGTTAATAGTTAATTGTTAGTAGTTAGTAGTTAGTAATTGGTAGTTAGTAGTTAGTAGTAAGTAGTTAGTAGTCACTAGTTGGTAGTTAGTAGTCAGTAGTTAGTAGTTAGTAGTTAGTTTTTATTTGTTATTAATAATTAGTTAGTAGTTAATAGTTAGTACTTAGTAGTTAGTAGTTAGTAGTGAGTAGCTGGTATTTAGTAGTTAGTAGTTAGTAGATAGTAGATAGAAGTTAGCAGTTATTAGTTAGTAGTTAGTAATTAGTAGTTAGTCGTTAGTAGTTAGTAGTTATTGGTTAATATTTAGTAGTTAGTAGTTAGTAGTTAGTAGTAAGTGGTTAGTAGTTAGTAGTTAGTAGTTAGTTGTTAGTAGTGAGTCGTTAGTAGTTAGTAGTTAGTAGTTAGTAGTTAGTAGTTAAGAGTTAGTAGTTAGTAGTTAGTAGTTAGCAGTTAGTAGTTAGTAGTTAGTAGTTAGTAGTTAGTAATTAGTGGTTGGTAGTTAGTAGTCAGTAGTCAGTAGTTAGTAGTTAGTAGTTAGTAGTTAGTGGTTAGTAGTTAGTAGTTAGTAGTTAGTAGTTAGTTGTTAGTAGTGAGTCGTTAGTAGTTAGTAGTTAGTAGTTAGTAGTTAGTAGTTAGTAGTTAGTAATAAGTAGTTAGTAGTCACTAGTTAGTAGTCAGTAGCTAGTAGTTAGTAGTTAGTTTTTAATTGTTATTAATAAATAGTTAGTAGTTAATAGTTAGTACTTAGTAGTTAGTAGTTAGTAGTTAGTAGTTAAGTGTTAGTAGTTAGTAGTTAGTGGTTGGTAGTTAGTAGTCAGTAGTCAGTAGTTAGTAGTTAGTAGTTAGGAGTTAGTAGTTAGTGGTTAGTAGTTAGTAGTTAGTAGTTAGTTGTTAGTAGTGAGTTGTTAGTAGTTAGTAGTTAGTAGTTAGTAGTTAGTAGTTAGTAGTTAGTAGTTAGTAGTTAGTAGTTAGTAGTTAGTAGTTAGTAGTTAGTGGTTGGTAGTTAGTAGTCAGTAGTCAGTAGTTAGTAGTTAGTAGTCAGCAGTTAGTAGTTAGTAGTTAGTAGTTAGTGGTTAGTAGTTAGTAGTTAGTAGTTAGTAGTTAGTAGTTAGTTGTTAGTAGTGAGTCGTTAGTAGTTAGTGGTTAGTAGTTATTAGTTAGTAGTTAGTTGTTAGTAGTGAGTTGTTAGTAGTTAGTAGTTAGTAGTTAGTAGTTAGTAGTTAGTAGTTAGTAGTTAGTAGTTAGTAGTTAGTAGTTAGTGGTTGGTAGTTAGTAGTTAGTGGTTGGTAGTTAGTAGTCAGTAGTCAGTAGTTAGTAGTTAGTAGTCAGTAGTTAGTAGTTAGTAGTTAGTAGTGAGTAGCTGGTATTTAGTAGTTAGTAGTTAGTAGATAGTAGATAGAAGTTAGCATTTATTAGTTAGTAGTTAGTAATTAGTAGTTAGTTGTTAGTAGTTAGTAGTTAGTGGTTGGTAGTTAGTAGTCAGTAGTCAGTAGTTAGTAGTTAGTAGTTAGTAGTTAGTAGTTAGTGGTTAGTAGTTAGTAGTTAGTTGTTAGTAGTGAGTTGTTAGTAGTTAGTAGTTAGTAGTTAGTAGTTAGTAGTTAGTAGTTAGTAGTTAGTAGTTAGTAGTTAGTGGTTGGTAGTTAGTAGTCAGTAGTCAGTAGTTAGTAGTTAGTAGTTAGTAGTTAGTGGTTAGTAGTTAGTAGTTAGTAGTTAGTAGTTAGTTGTTAGTAGTGAGTCGTTAGTAGTTAGTAGTTAGTAGTTAGTAGTTAGTAGTTAGTAGTTAGTAGTTAGTAGTTAGTAGTTAGTAGTTAGTAATAAGTAGTTAGTAGTCACTAGTTAGTAGTCAGTAGCTAGTAGTTAGTAGTTAGTTTTTAATTGTTATTAATAAATAGTTAGTAGTTAATAGTTAGTACTTAGTAGTTAGTAGTTAGTAGTTAGTAGTTAAGTGTTAGTGGTTAGTAGATATTTTTATTAGTTAGTAGTTAGTAGTTAGAAGTTAGTAGTTAGTTGTTAGTAGTTAAGTGTTAGTAGTTAGTTGTTAATAGTTAATTGTTAATAGTTAGTAGTTAGTAATTGGTAGTTAGTAGTTAGTAGTAAGTAGTTAGTGGTCACTAGTTAGTAGTTATTAGTCAGTAGTTAGTAGTTAGTAGTTAGTTTTTATTTGTTATTAATAAGTAGTTAGTAGTCAATAGTTAGTACTTAGTAGTTAGTAGTTAGTAGTTAGTAGTGAGTAGCTGGTATTTAGTAGTTAGTAGTTAGTAGATAGTAGATAGAAGTTAGCAGTTATTAGTTAGTAGTTAGTAATTAGTAGTTAGTTGTTAGTAGTTAGTAGTTAGTGGTTGGTAGTTAGTAGTCAGTAGTCAGTAGTTAGTAGTTAGTAGTTAGTAGTTAGTAGTTAGTGGTTAGTAGTTAGTAGTTAGTAGTTAGTTGTTAGTAGTGAGTTGTTAGTAGTTAGTAGTTAGTAGTTAGTAGTTAGTAGTTAGTAGTTAGTAGTTAGTAGTTAGTAGTTAGTAGTTAGTAGTTAGTGGTTGGTAGTTATCATTTAGTAGCTTGTAGTTAGTAGTTAGTAATCAGTAGATAGTAGATAGAAGTTAGTATTTATTAGTTAGTAGTTAGTAATTAGTAGTTAGTCGTTAGTAGTTAGTAGTTATTGGTTAGTTTTTAGTAGTTAGTAGTTAGTAGTTAGTTGTTAGTAGTTAGTGGTTAGTAGTCAGTAGTTAGTAGTTAGTGGTTAGTAGTTAGTAGTTAGTAGTTAGTAGTTAGTAGTTAGTAGTTAGTAGTTAGTATTTAGTGGTTAAGAATTTAGTAGTTAGTAGTTAGTAGTTCGTAGTTAGTAGTTAGTTGTTAGTAATTAGTAGTTAGTACTTTGTAGTCAGCAGTTAGTAGTTAGAAGTTATTAGTTGTTAGTAGTGAGTTGTTAGTAGTTAGTAGTTAGTAGTTAGTAGTTAGCAGTTAGTAGTTAGTAATTAGTAGTTAGTACTTTGTAGTCAGCAGTTAGTAGTTAGAAGTTATTAGTTGTTAGTAGTGAGTTGTTAGTAGTTAGTAGTTAGTAGTTATCATTTAGTAGCTTGTAGTTAGTAGTTAGTAATCAGTAGATAGTAGATAGAAGTTAGTATTTATTAGTTAGTAGTTAGTAATTAGTAGTTAGTCGTTAGTAGTTAGTAGTTATTGGTTAGTTTTTAGTAGTTAGTAGTTAGTAGTTAGTTGTTAGTAGTTAGTGGTTAGTAGTCAGTAGTTAGTAGTTAGTGGTTAGTAGTTAGTAGTTAGTAGTTAGTAGTTAGTAGTTAGTAGTTAGTATTTAGTGGTTAAGAATTTAGTAGTTAGTAGTTAGTAGTTCGTAGTTAGTAGTTAGTTGTTAGTAATTAGTAGTTAGTACTTTGTAGTCAGCAGTTAGTAGTTAGAAGTTATTAGTTGTTAGTAGTGAGTTGTTAGTAGTTAGTAGTTAGTAGTTAGTAGTTAGCAGTTAGTAGTTAGTAATTAGTAGTTAGTACTTTGTAGTCAGCAGTTAGTAGTTAGAAGTTATTAGTTGTTAGTAGTGAGTTGTTAGTAGTTAGTAGTTAGTAGTTTGTAGTTAGTAGTTAGTAGTTAGTAGTCAGTAGTCAGTAGTTAGTAGTTAGTAGTTAGTAGTTAGTAGTTAGTGGTTAGTAGTTAGTAGTTAGTTGTTAGTAGTGAGTTGTTAGTAGTTAGTAGTTAGTAGTTAGTAGTTAGTAGTTAGTAGTTAGTAGTTAGTAGTTAGTGGTTGGTAGTTAGTAGTCAGTAGTCAGTAGTTAGTAGTTAGTAGTTAGTAGTTAGTGGTTAGTAGTTAGTAGTTAGTAGTTAGTAGTTAGTTGTTAGTAGTTAAGTGTTGGTAGTTAGTTGTTAATAGTTAATTGTTAATAGTTAGTAGTTAGTAATTGGTAGTTAGTAGTTAGTAGTAAGTAGTTAGTGGTCACTAGTTAGTAGTTATTAGTCAGTAGTTAGTAGTTAGTAGTTAGTTTTTATTTGTTATTAATAAGTAGTTAGTAGTCAATAGTTAGTACTTAGTAGTTAGTAGTTAGTAGTTAGTAGTGAGTAGCTGGTATTTAGTAGTTAGTAGTTAGTAGATAGTAGATAGAAGTTAGCAGTTATTAGTTAGTAGTTAGTAATTAGTAGTTAGTTGTTAGTAGTTAGTAGTTAGTGGTTGGTAGTTAGTAGTCAGTAGTCAGTAGTTAGTAGTTAGTAGTTAGTAGTTAGTAGTTAGTGGTTAGTAGTTAGTAGTTAGTAGTTAGTTGTTAGTAGTGAGTTGTTAGTAGTTAGTAGTTAGTAGTTAGTAGTTAGTAGTTAGTAGTTAGTAGTTAGTAGTTAGTAGTTAGTAGTTAGTAGTTAGTAGTTAGTGGTTGGTAGTTAGTAGTTAGTTTTTAATTGTGGTTAATAAATAGATAGTAGTTAATAGTTAGTACTTAGTAGTTAGTAGTTAGTAGTTAGTATTTAGTAGCTTGTAGTTAGTAGTTAGTAATCAGTAGATAGTAGATAGAAGTTAGTATTTATTAGTTAGTAGTTAGTAATTAGTAGTTAGTCGTTAGTAGTTAGTAGTTATTGGTTAGTTTTTAGTAGTTAGTAGTTAGTAGTTAGTTGTTAGTAGTTAGTGGTTAGTAGTTAGTAGTTAGTAGTTAGTTGTTAGTAGTGAGTTGTTAGTAGTTAGTAGTTAGTAGTTAGTAGTTAGTAGTTAGTAGTTAGTAGATAGTAGTTAATAGTTAGTACTTAGTAGTTAGTAGTTAGTAGTTAGTATTTAGTAGCTTGTAGTTAGTAGTTAGTAATCAGTAGATAGTAGATAGAAGTTAGTATTTATTAGTTAGTAGTTAGTAATTAGTAGTTAGTAGTTAGTGGTTGGTAGTTAGTAGTCAGTAGTCAGTAGTTAGTAGTTAGTAGTTAGTAGTTAGTAGTTAGTGGTTAGTAGTTAGTAGTTAGTAGTTAGTTGTTAGTAGTGAGTTGTTAGTAGTTAGTAGTTAGTAGTTAGTAGTTAGTAGTTAGTAGTTAGTAGTTAGTAGTTAGTAGTTAGTAGTTAGTAGTTAGTGGTTGGTAGTTAGTAGTTAGTTTTTAATTGTGGTTAATAAATAGATAGTAGTTAATAGTTAGTACTTAGTAGTTAGTAGTTAGTAGTTAGTATTTAGTAGCTTGTAGTTAGTAGTTAGTAATCAGTAGATAGTAGATAGAAGTTAGTATTTATTAGTTAGTAGTTAGTAATTAGTAGTTAGTCGTTAGTAGTTAGTAGTTATTGGTTAGTTTTTAGTAGTTAGTAGTTAGTAGTTAGTTGTTAGTAGTTAGTGGTTAGTAGTCAGTAGTTAGTAGTTAGTGGTTAGTAGTTAGTAGTTAGTAGTTAGTTGTTAGTAGTTAGTAGTTAGTAGTTAGTATTTAGTGGTTAAGAATTTAGTAGTTAGTAGTTAGTAGTTAGTAGTTCGTAGTTAGTAGTTAGTTGTTAGTAATTAGTAGTTAGTACTTTGTAGTCAGCAGTTAGTAGTTAGAAGTTATTAGTTGTTAGTAGTGAGTTGTTAGTAGTTAGTAGTTAGTAGTTAGTAGTTAGTAGTTAGCAGTTAGTAGTTAGTAATTAGTAGTTAGTACTTTGTAGTCAGCAGTTAGTAGTTAGAAGTTATTAGTTGTTAGTAGTGAGTTGTTAGTAGTTAGTAGTTAGTAGTTAGTAGTTTGTAGTTAGTAGTTAGTAGTTAGTAGTTAGTAGTTAGTAGTTAGTAGTTAGTAGTTAGTGGTTGGTAGTTAGTAGTCAGTAGTCAGTAGTTAGTAGTTAGTAGTCAGTAGTTAGTAGTTAGTAGTTAGTAGTTAGTGGTTAGTAGTTAGTAGTTAGTAGTTAGTAGTTAGTTGTTAGTAGTGAGTCGTTAGTAGTTAGTTGTTAGTAGTTAGTAGTTAGTAGTTAGTTGTTAGTAGTGAGTTGTTAGTAGTTAGTAGTTAGTAGTTAGTAGTTAGTAGTTAGTAGTTAGTAGTTAGTAGTTAGTAGTTAGTAGTTAGTAGTTAGTGGTTGGTAGTTAGTAGTTAGTAGTTAGTGGTTGGTAGTTAGTAGTCAGTAGTCAGTAGTTAGTAGTTAGTAGTCAGTAGTTAGTAGTTATTAGTTAGTAGTGAGTAGCTGGTATTTGGTAGTTAGTAGTTATTAGATAGTAGATAGAAGTTAGCAGTTATTAGTTAGTAGTTAGTAATTAGTAGTTAGTTGTTAGTAGTTAGTAGTTAGTGGTTGGTAGTTAGTAGTCAGTAGTCAGTAGTTAGTAGTTAGTAGTTAGTAGTTAGTAGTTAGTGGTTAGTAGTTAGTACTTAGTAGTTAGTAGTTAGTAGTTAGTAGTGAGTAGCTGGTATTTAGTAGTTAGTAGTTAGTAGATAGTAGATAGAAGTTAGCAGTTATTAGTTAGTAGTTAGTAATTAGTAGTTAGTTGTTAGTAGTTAGTAGTTAGTGGTTGGTAGTTAGTAGTCAGTAGTCAGTAGTTAGTAGTTAGTAGTTAGTAGTTAGTAGTTAGTGGTTAGTAGTTAGTAGTTAGTAGTTAGTTGTTAGTAGTGAGTTGTTAGTAGTTAGTAGTTAGTAGTTAGTGGTTAGTAGTTAATAGTTAGTAGTTAGTAGTTAGTAGTTAGTAGTTAGTGGTTGGTAGTTAGTAGTTAGTTTTTAATTGTGGTTAATAAATAGTTAGTAGTTAATAGTTAGTACTTAGTAGTTAGTAGTTAGTAGTTAGTATTTAGTAGCTTGTAGTTAGTAGTTAGTAATCAGTAGATAGTAGATAGAAGTTAGTATTTATTAGTTAGTAGTTAGTAATTAGTAGTTAGTCGTTAGTAGTTAGTAGTTATTGGTTAGTTTTTAGTAGTTAGTAGTTAGTAGTTAGTTGTTAGTAGTTAGTGGTTAGTAGTCAGTAGTTAGTAGTTAGTGGTTAGTAGTTAGTAGTTAGTAGTTAGTAGTTAGTTGTTAGTAGTTAGTAGTTAGTAGTTAGTAGTTAGTGGTTAAGAATTTAGTAGTTAGTAGTTAGTAGTTAGGTGTTCGTAGTTAGTAGTTAGTAGATAGTAATTAGTAGTTAGTACTTTGTAGTCAGCAGTTAGTAGTTAGAAGTTATTAGTTGTTAGTAGTGAGTTGTTAGTAGTTAGTAGTTAGTAGTTAGTAGTTAGTAGTTAGTAGTTAGTAGTTAGTAATTAGTAGTTAGTACTTTGTAGTCAGCAGTTAGTAGTTAGAAGTTATTAGTTGTTAGTAGTGAGTTGTTAGTAGTTAGTAGTTAGTAGTTAGTAGTTTGTAGTTAGTAGTTAGTAGTTAGTAGTTAGTAGTTAGTAGTTAGTAGTTAGTAGTTAGTAGTTAGTGGTTGGTAGTTAGTAGTCAGTAGTCAGTAGTTAGTAGTTAGTAGTCAGTAGTTAGTAGTTAGTAGTTAGTAGTTAGTGGTTAGTAGTTAGTAGTTAGTAGTTAGTAGTTAGTTGTTAGTAGTGAGTCGTTAGTAGTTAGTGGTTAGTAGTTAGTAGTTAGTAGTTAGTTGTTAGTAGTGAGTTGTTAGTAGTTAGTAGTTAGTAGTTAGTAGTTAGTAGTTAGTAGTTAGTAGTTAGTAGTTAGTAGTTAGTAGTTAGTAGTTAGTGGTTGATAGTTAGTAGTTAGTAGTTAGTGGTTGGTAGTTAGTAGTCAGTAGTCAGTAGTTAGTAGTTAGTAGTCAGTAGTTAGTAGTTATTAGTTAGTAGTGAGTAGCTGGTATTTAGTAGTTAGTAGTTATTAGATAGTAGATAGAAGTTAGCAGTTATTAGTTAGTAGTTAGTAATTAGTAGTTAGTTGTTAGTAGTTAGTAGTTAGTGGTTGGTAGTTAGTAGTCAGTAGTCAGTAGTTAGTAGTTAGTAGTTAGTAGTTAGTAGTTAGTGGTTAGTAGTTAGTAGTTAGTTGTTAGTAGTGAGTTGTTAGTAGTTAGTAGTTAGTAGTTAGTAGTTAGTAGTTAGTAGTTAGTAGTTAGTAGTTAGTAGTTAGTAGTTAGTAGTTAGTAGTTAGTAGTTAGTAGTTAGTAGTTAGTGGTTGGTAGTTAGTAGTCAGTAGTTAGTAGTTAGTAGTTAGTAGTTAGTGGTTAGTAGTTAGTAGTTAGTAGTTAGTAGTTAGTTGTTAGTAGTGAGTCGTTAGTAGTTAGTAGTTAGTAGTTAGTAGTTAGTAGTTAGTAGTTAGTAATAACTAGTTAGTAGTCACTAATTAGTAGTCAGTAGCTAGTAGTTAGTAGTTAATTTTTAATTGTTATTAATAAATAGTTAGTAGTTAATAGCTCGTACTTAGTAGTTAGTAGTTAGTAGTTAGTAGTTAATTGTTAGTGGTTAGTAGATATTTTTTATTAGTTAGTAGTTAGTAGTTAGAAATTAGTAGTTAGTTGTTAGTAGTTAAGTGTTAGTAGTTAGTTGTTAATAGTTAATTGTTAGTAGTTAGTAGTTAGTAATTGGTAGTTAGTAGTTAGTAGTAAGTAGTTAGTGGTCACTAGTTAGTAGTTATTTGTCAGTAGTTAGTAGTTAGTAGTTGGTAGTTAGTAGTTAGTAGTTAGTAGTTAGTAGTTAGTGGTTGGTAGTTAGTAGTCAGTAGTCAGTAGTTAGTAGTTAGTAGTCAGTAGTTAGTAGTTAGTAGTTAGTGGTTAGTAGTTAGTAGTTAGTAGTCAGTAGTTAGTTATTAGTAGTGAGTCGTTAGTAGTTAGTGGTTAGTAGTTAGTAGTTAGTAGTTAGTTGTTAGTAGTGAGTTGTTAGTAGTTAGTAATTAGTAGTTAGTAGTTAGTAGTTAGTAGTTAGTAGTTAGTAGTTAGTAGTTAGTAGTTAGTAGTTAGTAGTTAGTGGTTGGTAGTTAGTAGTTAGTAGTTAGTGGTTGGTAGTTAGTAGTCAGTAGTCAGTAGTTAGTAGTTAGTAGTCAGTAGTTAGTAGTTATTAGTTAGTAGTGAGTAGCTGGTATTTAGTAGTTAGTAGTTTTTAGATAGTAGATAGAAGTTAGCATTTATTAGTTAGTAGTTAGTAATTAGTAGTTAGTTGTTAGTAGTTAGTGGTTGGTAGTTAGTAGTCAGTAGTCAGTAGTTAGTAGTTAGTAGTTAGTAGTTAGTAGTTAGTGGTTAGAAGTTAGTAGTTAGTTGTTAGTAGTGAGTTGTTAGTAGTTAGTAGTTAGTAGTTAGTAGTTAGTAGTTAGTAGTTAGTAGTTAGTAGTTAGTAGTTAGTAGTTAGTAGTTAGTAGTTAGTAGTTAGTGGTTGGTAGTTAGTAGTCAGTAGTTAGTAGTTAGTAGTCAGTAGTTAGTAGTTAGTAGTTAGTAGTTAGTGGTTAGTAGTTAGTAGTTAGTAGTTAGTAGTTAGTTGTTAGTAGTGAGTCGTCAGTAGTTAGTAGTTAGTAGTTAGTAGTTAGTAGTTAGTAGTTAGTAGCTAGTAGTTAGTAATAAGTAGTTAGTAGTCACTAGTTAGTAGTCAGTAGCTAGTAGTTAGTAGTTAGTTTTTAATTGTTATTAATAAATAGTTAGTAGTTAATAGTTAGTACTTAGTAGTTAGTAGTTAGTATTTAGTAGTTAAGTGTTAGTGGTTAGTAGATATTTTTTATTAGTTAGTAGTTAGTAGTTAGAAGTTAGTAGTTAGTTGTTAGTAGTTAAGTGTTAGTAGTTAGTTGTTAATAGTTAATTGTTAGTAGTTAGTAGTTAGTAATTGGTAGTTAGTAGTTAGTAGTAAGTAGTTAGTGGTCACTAGTTAGTAGTTATTAGTCAGTAGTTAGTAGTTAGTAGTTAGTTTTTATTTGTTATTAATAAGTAGTTAGTAGTTAATAGTTAGTACTTAGTAGTTAGTAGTTAGTAGTTAGTAGTGAGTAGCTGGTATTTAGTAGTTAGTAGTTAGTAGATAGCAGATAGAAGTTAGCAGTTATTAGTTAGTAGTTAGTAATTAGTAGTTAGTTGTTAGTAGTTAGTAGTTAGTGGTTGGTAGTTAGTAGTCAGTAGTCAGTAGTTAGTAGTTAGTAGTTAGTAGTTAGTGGTTAGTAGTTAGTAGTTAGTAGTTAGTTGTTAGTAGTGAGTTGTTAGTAGTTAGTAGTTAGTAGTTAGTAGTTAGTAGTTAGTAGTTAGTAGTTAGTGGTTGGTAGTTAGTAGTTAGTTTTTAATTGTGGTTAATAAATAGTTAGTAGTTAATAGTTAGTACTAAGTAGTTAGTAGTTAGTAGTTAGTATTTAGTAGCTTGTAGTTAGTATTTAGTAATCAGTAGATAGTAGATAGAAGTTAGTATTTATTAGTTAGTAGTTAGTAATTAGTAGTTAGTAGTTAGTTGTTAGTAGTTAGTAGTTAGTAGTTAGTGGTTAAGAATTTAGTAGTTAGTAGTTAGTAGTTAGTAGTTCGTAGTTAGTAGTTAGTAGTAGGTAATTAGTAGTTAGTACTTTGTAGTCAGCAGTTAGTAGTTAGAAGTTATTAGTTAGTAGTCAGTAGTTAGTAGTTAGTGGTTAGTAGTTAGTAGTTAGTATTTAGTTGTTAGTAATTAGTAGTTAGTAGTTAGTAGTTAGTGGTTAAGAATTTAGTAGTTAGTAGTTAGTAGTTAGTAGTTCGTAGTTAGTAGTTAGTAGTAGGTAATTAGTAGTTAGTACTTTGTAGTCAGCAGTTAGTAGTTAGAAGTTATTAGTTAGTAGTTAGTAGTTAGTAGTTAGTGGTGAGTACTTTGTAGTTTGCAGTTAGTAGTTAGTAGTTAGCAGTTAGTAGTTAGTTGTTCGTAGTTATTAGTTAGTAATTAGCAGCTAGTTGTTAGTAGCTAGTAGTTAGTAGTTACTAGTTAGTAGTTAGTTGTTAGTAGTTAGTATTTAGTAGTTACTAGTTAGTAGTTAGCAGCTAGTGGTTGGTAGCTAGTAGTTTGTAGTTAGTAGTTAGTACTTAGTAGTTATTATTTATTAGTTAGTAGTTAGTAGTTAGTATTTGGTAGTTAGTAGTTAGTAGTAAGTAGTATGTAGTCACTATTTAGTAGTTAGTAGTCAGTAGTTAGTAGTTAGTAGTTAGTTTTTATTTGTTATTATTTAGTAGTTTGTAGTTAAATGTTAGTACTTAGTAGTTAGTAGTTAGTAGTTAGTAGTTAGTAGCTGGTAGTTAGTAGTTAGTAGTTAGTAGATATTAGATAGAAGTTAGTAGTTATTAGTTAGTAGTTAGTAATTAGTAGTTAGTCGTTAGTAGTTGGTTGTTAGAAGTTAGTGGTTAGTAGTCAGTAGTTAGTAGTTAATGGTTAGTAGTTAGTAGTTAGTAGATAGTAGTTAGTTGTTAGTAGTTAGTATTTAGTAGTTAGTGGTTAGAAGTTAGTAGTTAACATTTAGTAGTTCGTAGTTAGTAGTTAGTAGTTAGTAACTAGTAGTTAGTACTTTGTAGTCAGTAGTTAGTAGATAGAAGTTATTAGTTAGTAGTTAGTAGTTAGTGGTAAGTACTTTGTTGTTTGCAGTTAGTAGTTAGTAGTTAGCAGTTAGTAGTTAGTAGGTAGTACTTATTAGTTAGTTATTAGTAGTTAGTAGTTAATAGTTAGTAGTTAGTAGTTAGTAGTTAGTAGTTAGTAGTTATTAGTTAGTAGTTAGTGGTTGGTAGTTTGTAGATTGCAGTTAGTAATTAGTAATTAGCAGTTAGTAGTTAGTAATTAGTACTTAGTAGTTAGTAATAAGTAGTTAGTAGTCAGTAGTTAGTAGTTAGTAGTTTGTAGTTATTAGTTAGTAGTAAGTAGTTAGTAGTCAGTAGTTAGCAGTGATTAGTTAGTAGTTATTAGATAGTAGTTAGTGGTTATTAGTTTGTAGTTTGCAGTTAGTAGTTGGTAGTTAGCAGTTAGTAGTTAGTAGTTAGTACTAAATAGTTAGTAATTAGTAGTTAGTAGTTAGTAACCAGTTGTTAGTAGTTAGTAGTTAATAGTTAGTAGTTAGTAGTTAGTAGTTAGTAGTTATTAGTTAGTTATTAGTAGTTAGTAGTTAATAGTTAATAGTTAGTTGTTAGTAGTTAGTAGTTAGTAGTTATTAGTTAGTAGTTAGTAGTTAGTAGTTTGTAGATTGCAGTTAGTAGTTAGTAATTAGCCGTTAGTAGTTAGTAATTAGTACTTAGTAGTTAGTAATAAGTAGTGAGTAGTCAGTAGTTAGTAGTTAGTAGTTTGTAGTTATTAGTTAGTAGTTAGTGGTTATTAGTTTGTAGTTTGCAGTTAGTAGTTGGTAGTTAGCAGTTAGTAGTTAGTGGTTAGTACTAAATAGTTAGTAATTAGTAGTTAGTAGTTAGTAGTTAGTTGTTAGTAGTTAGTAGTTAGTAGTTAGCAGTTAGCAGTTAGCTGTTAGTAGTTAGTATTTAGTAATTACTAGTTAGTAGTTATTAGCTAGTTGTTAGTAGCTAGTAGTTAGTAGTTACTAGTTAGTAGTTAGTTGTTAGTAGTTAGTATTTAATAGTTACTAGTTAGTAGTTAGCAGCTAGTTGTTAGTAGCTAGTAGTTAGTAGTTAGTAGCTATTAATTAGTAGTTAGTAGTTAGTAGTTAAAAGTTATTAGTTAGTA
Source organism: Convolutriloba macropyga (assembly GCF_964194025.1). Classification (NCBI taxonomy): domain Eukaryota; kingdom Metazoa; phylum Xenacoelomorpha; order Acoela; family Convolutidae; genus Convolutriloba; species Convolutriloba macropyga. The sequence goes on from NC_134482.1 coordinate 22,456,953, forward strand.
GTTAGTAGTTAGTGGTAAGTACTTTGTAGTTTGCAGTTAGTAGTTAGTAGTTAGCAGTTAGTAGTTAGTAGGTAGTACTTATTAGTTAGTTATTAGTAGTTAGTAGTTAATAGTTAGTAGTTAGTAGTTAGTAGTTAGTAGTTATTAGTTAGTAGTTAGTGGTTGGTAGTTTGTAGATTGCAGTTAGTAGTTAGTAATTAGCAGTTAGTTGATAGTAATTAGTACTTAGGAGTTAGTAATAAGTAGTTAGTAGTCAGTAGTTAGCAGTTAGTAGTTAGCAGTTATTAGATAGTAATTAGTGGTTATTAGTTTGTAGTTTGCAGTTAGTAGTTGGTAGTTAGCAGTTAGTAGTTAGTAGTTAGTACTAAATAGTTAGTAATTAGTAGTTAGTAGTTAGTAACTAGTTTTTAGTAGTTAGTAGTTAATAGTTATTAGTTAGTAGATAGTAGTTAGTAGTTATTAGTTAGTTATTAGTAGTTAGTAGTTAATAGTTAGTAGTTAGTAGTTAGTAGTTAGTAGTTAATAGTTGGTAGTTAGTAGTTAGTAGTTTGTAGATTGCAGTTAGTAGTTTGTAGTTAGCAGTTAGTAGTTAGTAATTAGTACTTAGTAGTTAGTAATAAGTAGTTAGTAGTAAGTAGTTAGTAGTTAGTAGTTTGTAGTTATTAGTTAGTAGTTAGTGGTTATTAGTTTGTAGTTTGCAGTTAGTAGTTGGTAGTTAGCAGTTAGTAGTTAGTGGTTAGTACTAAATAGTTAGTAATTAGTAGTTAGTAGTTAGTAACTAGTTTTTAGTAGTTAGTAGTTAATAGTTAGTAGTTAGTAGTTAGTAGTTAGTAGTTAGTAGTTATTAGTTAGTAGTTAGTAGTTAGTAGTTAGTAGTTATTAGTTAGTAGTTAGTGGTTGGTAGTTTGTAGATTGCAGTTAGTAGTTAGTAATTAGCAGTTAGTTGTTAGTAATTAGTACTTAGGAGTTAGTAATAAGTAGTTAGTAGTCAGTAGTTAGCAGTTAGTAGTTAGCAGTTATTAGATAGTAGTTAGTGGTTATTAGTTTGTAGTTTGCAGTTAGTAGTTGGTAGTTAGCAGTTAGTAGTTAGTAGTTAGTACTAAATAGTTAGTAATTAGTAGTTAGTAGTTAGTAACTAGTTTTTAGTAGTTAGTAGTTAATAGTTAGTAGTTAGTAGATAGTAGTTAGTAGTTATTAGTTAGTTATTAGTAGTTAGTAGTTAATAGTTAGTAGTTAGTAGTTAGTAGTTAGTAGTTAATAGTTGGTAGTTAGTAGTTAGTAGTTTGTAGATTGCAGTTAGTAGTTAGTAGTTAGCAGTTAGTAGTTAGTAATTAGTACTTAGTAGTTAGTAATAAGTAGTTAGTAGTAAGTAGTTAGTAGTTAGTAGTTTGTAGTTATTAGTTAGTAGTTAGTGGTTATTAGTTTGTAGTTTGCAGTTAGTAGTTGGTAGTTAGCAGTTAGTAGTTAGTGGTTAGTACTAAATAGTTAGTAATTAGTAGTTAGTAGTTAGTAACTAGTTTTTAGTAGTTAGTAGTTAATAGTTAGTAGTTAGTAGTTAGTAGTTAGTAGTTAGTAGTTAGTAGTTATTAGTTAGTTATTAGTAGTTAGTAGTTAAATGTTAGTAGTTAGTAGTTAGTAGTTAGTAGTTATTAGTTGGTAGTTAGTAGTTAGTAGTTTGTAGATTGCAGTTAGTAGTTATTAATTAATAGTTAGTAGTTAGTAGTTAAAAGTTATTAGTTAGTAGTTAGTAGTTAGTGGTAAGTACTTTGTAGTTTGCAGTTAGTAGTTAGTAGTTAGCAGTTGGTAGTTAGTAATTAGTACTTAGGAGTTAGTAATAAGTAGTTAGTAGTCAGTAGTTAGCAGTTAGTAGTTAGTAGTTATTAGATAGTAGTTAGTGGTTATCAGTTTGTAGTTTGCAGTTAGTAGTTGGTAGTTAGCAGTTAGTAGTTAGTAGTTAGTACTAAATAGTTAGTAATTAGTAGTTAGTAGTTAGTAACTAGTTGTTAGTAGTTAGTAGTTAATAGTTAGTAGTTAGTAGTTAGTAGTTAGTGGTTGGTAGTTTGTAGATTGCAGTTAGTAGTTAGTAATTAGCAGTTAGTAGTTAGTAATTAGTACTTAGGAGTTAGTAATAAGTAGTTAGTAGTCAGTAGTTAGCAGTTAGTAGTTAGTAGTTATTAGATAGTAGTTAGTGGTTATCAGTTTGTAGTTTGCAGTTAGTAGTTGGTAGTTAGCAGTTAGTAGTTAGTGGTTAGTACTAAATAGTTAGTAATTAGTAGTTAGTAGTTAGTAGTTAGTTGTTAGAAGTTAGTAGTTAGTAGTTAGCAGTTAGTAGTTAGCTGTTAGTAGTTAGTATTTAGTAGTTACTAGTTATTAGTTAGCAGCTAGTTGTTAGTAGATAGTAGTTAGTAGTTACTAGTTAGTAGTTAGTTGTTGGTAGTTAGTATTTAGTAGTTACTAGTTAGTAGTTAGCAGCTAGTTGTTAGTAGCTAGTAGTTAGTAGTTAGTATTTAGTAGTTAGTAGTTATTAATTAGTAGTTAGTAGTTAGTAGTTAAAAGTTAGTATCTAGTTGTCAGTAGTTAGTAGTTAGTGGTTAAGTGTTAGTAGTTAGTAGTTATTATTTATTAGTTAATAGTTAGTAGTTAGAAGTTAGTAGTTAGTTGTTAGTAGCTAGTAGTTAATTGTTTGTAGTTATTTGTTAATAGTTAATTGTTAGTAGTTAGTAGTTAGTATTTGGCAGTTAGTAGCTAGTAGTAAGTAGTCAGTAGTCACTAGTTAGTAGTTAGTAGTCAGTAGTTAGTAGTTAGTAGTTAGTTTTTATTTGTTATTAATAAGTAGTTTGTATTTAAAAGTTAGTATCTAGTTGTCAGTAGTTAGTAGTTAGTGGTTAAGTGTTAGTAGTTAGTAGTTATTATTTATTAGTTAGTAGTTAGTAGTTAGAAGTTAGTAGTTAGTTGTTAGTAGCTAGTAGTTAAGTGTTAGCAGTTAGTTGTTAATAGTTAATTGTTAGTAGTTTGTAGTTAGTATTTGGTAGTTAGCAGCTAATTGTTAGTAGCTAGTAGTTAGTAGTTAGTATTTAGTAGTTAGTAGTTAGCAGTTAGTAGTTAGTAGTTAGTAGCTGGTAGTTATTGGTTAGTATTTAGTAGTTAGTAGTTAGTAGTTAGTTGTTAGTTATTAGTGGTTAGTAGTCAGTAGTTAGTAGTTAGTGGTTATTTGTTAGTAGTTAGTAGTTAGTAGTTAGATGTTAGTACTTAGTAGTTAGTAGTTAGTAGTTAGTAGTTAGTGGTTAGAAGTTAGTAGTTAGTAGTTAGTAGTTCGTAGTTAGCAGTTAGTAGTTAGTAATTAGTAGTTAGTACTTTGTGGTCAGTATTTCGTAGTTAGAAGTTAGTAGTTAGTAGTTAGTGATAAGTACTTTGTAGTTTGCGGTTATTAGTTAGTAGTTAGCAGTTATTAGTTAGTAGTTAGTTCTTACTAGTTAGTTATTAGTAGTTAGTAGTTAATAGTTAGTAGGTTAGTAGTTAGTAGTTAGTAGTTAGTAGTCATTAGTTAGTAGTTAGTGGTTAGTAGTTTGTAGATTGCAGTTGGTAGTTAGTAATTAGCAGTTAGTAGTTAGTAATTAGTACTTAGTAGTCAGTAACAAGTAGTTAGTCGTTAGTAGTTAGTAGTTAGTAGTCAGTAGTTAGTAGTTAGTAGTTAGTAGTTATTAAGTAGTAGTTAGTGGTTATTAATTTGTAGTTTGCAGTTAGTAGTTGGTAGTTAGCAGTTAGTAGTTAGTAGTTAGTACTAAATAGTTATTAATTAGTAGTTAGTAGTTAGTAGTTAGTTGTTAGTAGTTAGTAGTTAGTAGTTAGTGGTTAGTGGTTAGTAGTTTGTAGTTTTCAGTTAGTAGTTAGTAGTCAGTAGTTAGCAGTTAGTAGTTAGTATTTAGTAGTTAGTAATTAGTAGTTAGTAGTCAGTAGTTAGTAGTTAGTAGTTAGTAGGTATTAGTTAGTAGTTAGTATTTAGTGGTTAGTGGTTGGTAGTTAGTAATTAGTAGTTAGTAGTTAATAATTAGTAGTTAATAGATAGTAGTTAGTAGTTAGTAGTTAGTAGTTAGCCATTAGTAGTTAGAAATAGTGCTTAGTAGTTAGTAGTCAGCAGTTAGTAGATAGTACTTTGTAGTTAGTAATTATTTGTTAGTAATAAGTAGTTAGTAGTTAATAGTTAGTACAACGTAGTTATTAGTTTGTAGTAAGTAGCTGGTATTTAGTAGTTAGTAGTTAGTAGTTAGAAGTTAGTAGTTATTAATTATTAGTTACTAGTTAGGAGTTAGTATTTAGTAGTTAGTATTTAGTAGTTAGTTGTTAGTCGTTAGTAGTTAGTAGTTAGTGGTTAGTAGTTAGTAGTTATTAGTTATTAGTTACTAGTTAGGAGTTAGTATTTAGTAGTTAGTAGTTAGTAGTTAGTCGATAGTAGTTAGTAGTTAGTGGTTAGTAGTTAGTAGTTAGTGGTTAGTAGTTAGTAGTTAGTTATTAGTAGTTAGTAGTTAGTAGTTAGTGGTTAGAAGTTAGTAGTTAGTAGTTAGTAGTTCGTAGTTAGTAGTTAGTAGTTAGTAATTAGTAGTTAGTACTTTGTATTTAGTAGTTAGTAGTTAGTAGTTAGAAGTTAGTAGTTAGTAGTTAGTAGTTAGTACAACGTAGTTAGTAGTTAGTAGTAAGTAGCTGGTATTTAGTAGTTAGTAGTTAGTAGTTAGAAGTTAGTAGTTATTAGTTATTAGTTACTAGTTAGGAGTTAGTATTTAGTAGTTAGTAGTTAGTAGTTAGTCGTTAGTAGTTAGTAGTTAGTGGTTAAGAGTTAATAGTTAGTGGTTAGTAGTTAGTAGTTAGTAGTTAGTTATTAGTAGTTAGTAGTTAGTAGTTAGTAGTTAGTGTTTAGAAGTTAGTAGTTAGTAGTTAGTAGTTCGTAGTTAGTAGTTAGTAGTTAGTAATTAGTAGTTAGTACTTTGTAGTTAGTAGTTAGTAGTTAGTAGTTAGAAGTTAGAAGTTAGTATTTAGTAGTTAGTAGTTAGTGGTTAGTAGTTTGTAGTTTGCAGTTGGTAGCTAGTAGTTAGCAGCTAGTTGTTAGTAGCTAGTAGTTAGTAGTTAGTAGTTAGAAGTTAGTAGTTAGCTGTTAGTAGTTATTAGTTAGTAGTTAAGTGTTAGTAGTTAGTAGCTATTATTTAGTTGTTAGTAGTTAGGAGTTAAAAGTTAGTAGTTAGTTGTTGGTAGTTAGTAGTTAGTAGTTAAGTGTTGGCAGTTAGTTGTTATTAGTTAATTGTTAGTAGTTAGTGGTTAGTATTTGGTAGTTAGTAGTTAGTGGTTAGTAGTTAGTAGTCACTAATTAGTAGTTAGTAATTAGTAGTTAGTAGTTAGTAGTTAGTAGTTAGTAGCTGGTAGCTAGTAGTTAGTAGTTAGTAGTTAGACGTTAGTAGTTATTAGTTAGTAGTTAGTAGTTTGAAGTTAGTAGTTATTAGTTAGTTATTAGTAGATAGTCGTTAGTAGTTAGTAGTTATTGGTTTGTATTTAAAAGTTAGTAGTTAGTAGTTAAGTGTTAGTAGTTAGTTGTTAATAGCTAATTGTTAGTAGTTAGTATTTAGTCTTTGGTAGTTAGTAGTTAGTATTTAGTAGTTACTAGTTAGTTGTTAGTAGTTAGCAGCTAGTTGTTAGTAGCTAGTAGTTAATAGTTAGTAGCTGGTAGTTAGTACTTAGTAGTTAGTATTTAGTAATTAGTAGTTTGTAGTTAGTAGTTAGTAGTAAGAAGTTATTAGTTAGTATTTAGTAGTTAGTAAATAGTAGTTAATAGTTAGTGGTCAGTAGTTTGTAGTTTGCAGTTAGTAGTTAGTAGTTAGCAGCTAGTTGATAGTAGCTAGTAGTTAGTAGTTAGTAGCTAGAAATCTGTAGTTAAGTGTTAGTAGTTAGTAGTTAATATTTAGTAGTTAGTAGTAAGTAGTTAAAAGTTAGTAGTTAGTTGTTGTTATCTAGTAGTTAGTAGTTAAGTGTTAGTATTTAGTTGTTAATAGTTATTGTTAGTAGTTAGAAGTTAGTATTTGGTAGTTAGTAGTTAGTAGTTAGTAGTTAGCAGTCACTAGTTAGTTGTTTGTAGTTAGTAGTTAGTATCTAGTTCTTATTTGTTATTAATAACTAGTTAGTGGTTAATATTTAGTACTAAGCAGTTAGTAGTTAGTAGTTAGTAGTCAGTAGCTGGTAGTTAGTAGTTAGTAGTTAGTAGTTAGTAGTTTGGAGTTAGTAGTTAGTAGTTAGTAATTAGTAATCAGTCGTTAGTAGTTAGTAGTTATTGGTTAGTATTTAGTAGTTAGTAGTTAGTAGTCAGTAGTTAGTAGTTAGTGGTTAGTGGTTAGTAGCTAGTAGTTAGTAGTTTGCAGTTAGTAACTTCTAGTTAGTAGTTAGCAGTTAGTAGTTAGTAGTTAGTAGATAGTAGTTAGTAGTTAGTAGTTAGAAGTTAGTAGTTAGTTGTTAGAAGTTAGTAGTTAGTAGTTAAGTGTTAGTAGTTAGTAGTTATAATTTAGTTGTTAGTAGATAGTAGTTAGAAGTTAGTAGTTAGTTGTTAGTAGTTAGTAGCTTTTAGTTAGTAGTTAGTACTTAGTAGTTGGTAGTTAGTAGTTAGTAGTTAGTAGTTAGTAGTTAGTAGTTAGTAGTTAATAGTTAGTAGTCAGTAGTTAGTAGTTAGTGGTTAGTGGTTAGTAGCTAGTAGTTAGTAGTTTGCAGTTAGTAGTTTTTACTGAGTAGTTAGCGGTTAGTAGTTAGTAGTTAGTAGTTAGTAGTTAGTAGTTAGAAGTTAGTAGTTAGTTGTTAGTAGTTAGTAGTTAGTAGTTAAGTGTTAGTAGTTAGTAGTTATTATTTAGTAGTTAGTAGATAGTAGTTAGAAGTTAGTAGTTAGTTGTTAGTAGTTAGTAGTTAGTAGCTAAGTGTTAGTAGTTAGTTGTTAATGGTTACTTGTTAGTAGTTAGTAGTTAGTATTTGGTAGTTAGTAGTTAGTTGTTAGTAGTTAGTAGTTAGTAGTTAGTAGTTAGTAGTCACTAGTTAGTAGTTAGTAGTCAGTAGTTAGTAGTTAGTAGTTAGTTTTTATTTGTTATTAATAAGTAGTTAGTAGTTAATAGTTAATACTTAGTAGTTAGGTGTTTGTAGTTGGTAGTTAGTAGCTGGTAGTTAGTAGTTAGTAGTTAGTGGTTAGAAGTTAGTAGTTTTTAGTTATCAGTTAGTAGTTTGGAGTTAGTAGTTAGTAGTTAGTAATTAGTTGTTAGTCCTTAGAAGTTAGTAGTTATTGGTTAGTATTTAGTAGTTAGTAGGTAGTAGTTAGTTGTTAGTAGTTAGTGGTTAGTAGTTAGTGGTTAGTAGTTTGTAGGTTGCAGTTAGTAGTTAGTAATTAGCAGTTAGTAGTTAGTAATTAGTACTTAGTAGTTAGTAATAAATAGTTAGTAGTCAGTAGTTAGTAATTAGCAGTTAGTAGTTAGTAATTAGTACTTAGTAGTTAGTAATAAATAGTTAGTAGTCAGTAGTTAGTAGTTAGTAGTTATTAGTTAAAAGTTAGTGGTTATTAGTTTGTAGTTTGCGGTTAGTAGCTGGTAGTTAGCAGTTAGTAGTTAGTAGTTAGTAGTTAGTTGTTAGTAGTTAGTAGTTGATAGTTAGTAGTTAGTAGTTAGTAGTTAGTAGTTATTAGTTAGTTATTAGTAGTTAGTAATTAATAGTTAGTAGTTAGTAGTTATTAGTTAGTAGTTAGTGGTTAGTAGTTTGTAGATTGCATTTAGTAGTTAGTAATTAGCAGTTAGTAGTTAGTAATTAGTACTTAGTAGTTAGTAATCAGTAGTTAGTAGTCAGTAGTTAGTAGTTAGTAGTTAGTAGTTATTAGTTAGTAGTTAGTGGTTATTAGTTTGTAGTTTGCAGTTAGTAGTTGGTAGTTAGCAGTTAGTAGTTAGTGGTTAGTACTAAATAGTTAGTAATTAGTAGTTAGTAGTTAGTAGTTAGTTGTTAGTAGTTAGTAGTTAGTAGTTAGCAAATAGTAGTTAGTTGTTAGTAGTTAGTAGTTAAGTGTTAGTAGTTAGTAGTTATTATTTAGTAGTTAGTAGATAGTAGTTAGAAGTTAGTAGTTAGTTGTTAGTAGTTAGTAGTTAGTAGCTAAGTGTTAGTAGTTAGTTGTTAATGGTTACTTGTTAGTAGTTAGTAGTTAGTATTTGGTAGTTAGTAGTTAGTAGTTTGTAGTTAGTAGTTAGTAGTTAGTAGTTGGTTGTTAGTAGTTAGTAGTTAAGTGTTAGTAGTTAGTAGTCATTTTTTAGTAGTTAGAAGTTAGTAGTTAGTTGTTAGTAGTTAGTAGTTAGTGGTTAGTGGTTAGTAGCTAGTAGTTAGTAGTTTGCAGTTAGTAGTTTTTAGTTAGTAGTTAGCAGTTAGTAGTTAGTAGTTAGTAGTTAGTAGTTAGAAGTTAGTAGTTAGTTGTTAGTAGATAGTAGTTAGTAGTTAAGTGTTAGTAGTTAGTAGTTATTATTTAGTAGTTAGTAGATAGTAGTTAGAAGTTAGTAGTTAGATGTTAGTAGTTAGTAGTTAGTAGCTAAGTGTTAGTAGTTAGTTGTTAATGGTTACTTGTTAGTAGTTAGTAGTTAGTATTTGGTAGTTAGTAGTTAGTAGTTAGTAGTTAGTAGTCACTAGTTAGTAGTTAGTAGTCAGTAGTTAGTAGTTAGTAGTTAGTTTTTATTTGTTATTAATAAGTAGTTAGTAGTTAATAGTCAATACTTAGTAGTTAGTAGTTAGTAGTTGGTAGTTAGTAGCTGGTAGTTAGTAGTTAGTAATTAGTGGTTAGAAGTTAGTAGTTTTTAGTTAGTAGTTAGTAGTTTGGAGTTAGTAGTTAGTAGTTAGTAATTAGTTGTTAGTCCTTAGTAGTTAGTAGTTATTGGTTAGTATTTAGTAGTTAGTAGGTAGTAGTTAGTTGTTAGTAGTTAGTGGTTAGTAGTCAGTAGTTAGTAGTTAGCAAATAGTAGTTAGTTGTTAGTAGTTAGTAGTTAAGTGTTAGTAGTTAGTAGTTATTATTTAGTAGTTAGTAGATAGTAGTTAGAAGTTAGTAGTTAGTTGTTAGTAGTTAGTAGTTAGTAGCTAAGTGTTAGTAGTTAATTGTTAATGGTTACTTGTTAGTAGTTAGTAGTTAGTATTTGGTAGTTAGTAGTTAGTAGTTTGTAGTTAGCAGTTAGTAGTTAGTAGTTGGTTGTTAGTAGTTAGTAGTTAAGTGTTAGTAGTTAGTAGTCATTATTTAGTAGTTAGAAGTTAGTAGTTAGTTGTTAGTAGTTAGTAGTTAGTGGTTAGTGGTTAGTAGCTAGTAGTTAGTAGTTTGCAGTTAGTAGTTTTTAGTTAGTAGTTAGCAGTTAATAGTTAGTAGTTAGTAGTTAGTAGTTAGTAGTTAGAAGTTAGTAGTTAGTTGTTAGTAGATAGTAGTTAGTAGTTAAGTGTTAGTAGTTAGTAGTTATTATTTAGTAGTTAGTAGATAGTAGTTAGAAGTTAGTAGTTAGATGTTAGTAGTTAGTAGTTAGTAGCTAAGTGTTAGTAGTTAGTTGTTAATGGTTACTTGTTAGTAGTTAGTAGTTAGTATTTGGTAGTTAGTAGTTAGTAGTTAGTAGTTAGTATTCACTAGTTAGTAGTTAGTAGTCAGTAGTTAGTAGTTAGTAGTTAGTTTTTATTTGTTATTAATAAGTAGTTAGTAGTTAATAGTCAATACTTAGTAGTTAGTAGTTAGTAGTTGGTAGTTAGTAGCTGGTAGTTAGTAGTTAGTAATTAGTGGTTAGAAGTTAGTAGTTTTTAGTTAGTAGTTAGTAGTTTGGAGTTAGTAGTTAGTAGTTAGTAATTAGTTGTTAGTCCTTAGTAGTTAGTAGTTATTGGTTAGTATTTAGTAGTTAGTAGGTAGTAGTTAGTTGTTAGTAGTTAGTGGTTAGTAGTCAGTAGTTAGTGGTTAATAGTTAGTAGTTAGTAGTTAGTAGTTAGTAGTTATTAGTTAGTAGTTAGTGGTTAGTAGTTTGTAGGTTGCAGTTAGTAGTTAGTAATTAGCAGTTAGTAGTTAGTAATTAGTACTTAGTAGTTAGTAATAAATAGTTAGTAGTCAGTAGTTAGTAGTTAGTAGTTATTAGTTAGTAGTTAGTGGTTATTAGTTTGTAGTTTGCGGTTAGTATTTGGTAGTTAGCAGTTAGTAGTTAGTAGTTAGTACTAAATAGTTAGTAATTAGTAGTTAGTAGTTAATAGTTAGTAGTTAGTAGTTAGTAGTTATTAGTTAGTTATTAGTAGTTAGTAGTTAATAGTTAGTAGTTAGTAGTTAGTAGTTAGTAGTTATTAGTTAGTAGTTAGTGGTTAGTAGTTTGTAGATTGCAGTTAGTAGTTAGTAATTAGCAGTTAGTAGTTAGTAATTAGTACTTAGTAGTTAGTATTCAGTAGTTAGTAGTCAGTAGTTAAAAGTTAGTAGTTAGTAGTTATTAGTTAGTAGTTAGTGGTTATTAGTTTGTAGTTTGCAGTTAGTAGTTGGTAGTTAGCAGTTAGTAATTAGTGGTTAGTACTAAATAGTTAGTAATTAGTAGTTAGTAGTTAGTAGTTAGTTGTTAGTAGTTAGTAGTTAGTAGTTAGCAGTTAGTAGTTAGTTGTTAGTAGTTAGTATTTAGTAGTTACTAGTTAGTAGTTAGCAGCTAGTTGTTAGTAGCTAGTAGTTAGTGGTTACGAGTTAGTAGTTAGTTGTTAGTAGTTAGTAGTTAAGTGTTTGTAGTTAGTTGTTAATAGTTAATTGTTAGTAGTTAGTAGATAGTATTTGGTAGTTAGTAGTTAGTAGTAAGTAGTTAATAGTCACTAGTTAGCAGTTAGTAGTCAGTAGTTAGTAGCTAGTCGTTAGTTTTTATTTGTTATTAATAAGTAGTTTGTAGAGTAGTTAGTAGTTAGTAGTTAGCAGTTAGTAGCTGGTAGTTAGTAGTTAGTAGTTAGTAGATAGAAGATAGAAGTTAGTAGTTATTAGTTAGTAGTTAGTAATTAATAGTTAGTCGTCAGTAGTTAGTAGTTATTGTTTAGTATTTAGTAGTTAGTAGTTAGTAGTTAGTTGTTAGTAGTTAGTGGTTAGTAGTCAGTAGTTAGTGATTAGTGGTTAGTAGTTAGTAATTAGTAGTTAGTAGTTAGTAGTTAGTGGTTATTAGTTTGTAGTTTGCAGTTAGTAGTTGGTAGTTAGCAGTTAGTAATTAGTGGTTAGTACTAAATAGTTTGTAATTAGTAGTTAGTAGTTAGTAGTTAGTTGTTAGTAGTTAGTAGTTAGTAGTTAGTAGTTAGCAGCTAGTAGTTAATTGTTAGTAGTTAGTATTTAGTAGTTACTAGTTAGTAGTTAGCAGCTAGTTGTTAGTAGCTAGTAGTTAGTGGTTACGAGTTAGTAGTTAGTTGTTAGTAGTTAGTATTTAGTAGTTACTAGTTAGTAGTTAGCAGCTAGTTGTAGTAGCTAGTAGTTAGTAGTTAGTATTTAGTAGTTAGTAGTTATTAATTAGTAGTTAGTAGTTAGTAGTTAGTAGTTAAAAGTTAGTAGTTAGTTGTCAGTAGTTAGTAGTTAGTAGTTAAGTGTTAGTAGTTAGTAGCTATTATTTATTAGTTAGTAGTTAGTAGTTAGTTGTTAGTAGTTAGTAGTTAAGTGTTTGCAGTTAGTTGTTAATAGTTAATTTTTAGTAGTTAGTAGATAGTATTTGGTAGTTAGTAGTTATCAGTAAGTAGTTAATAGTCACTAGTTAGCAGTTAGTAGTCAGTAGTTAGTAGCTAGTCTTTAGTTTTTATTTGTTATTAATAAGTAGTTTGTAGAGTAGTTAGTAGTTAGTAGTTAGTAGTTAGTAGCTGGTAGTTAGTAGTTAGTAGTTATTAGTTAGTAGTTAGTGGTTAGTAGTTTGTAGATTGCAGTTAGTAGTTAGTAATTAGCAGTTAGTAGTTAGTAATTAGTACTTAGTAGTTAGTATTCAGTAGTTAGTAGTCAGTAGTTAAAAGTTAGTAGTTAGTAGTTATTAGTTAGTAGTTAGTGGTTATTAGTTTGTAGTTTGCAGTTAGTAGTTGGTAGTTAGCAGTTAGTAATTAGTGGTTAGTACTAAATAGTTAGTAATTGGTAGTTAGTAGTTAGTAGTTAGTTGTTAGTAGTTAGTAGTTAGTAGTTAGCAGTTAGTAGTTAGTTGTTAGTAGTTAGTATTTAGTAGTTACTAGTTAGTAGTTAGCAGCTAGTTGTTAGTAGCTAGTAGTTAGTGGTTACGAGTTAGTAGTTAGTTGTTAGTAGTTAGTAGTTAAGTGTTTGTAGTTAGTTGTTAATAGTTAATTGTTAGTAGTTAGTAGATAGTATTTGGTAGTTAGTAGTTAGTAGTAAGTAGTTAATAGTCACTAGTTAGCAGTTAGTAGGCGGTAGTTAGTAGCTAGTCGTTAGTTTTTATTTGTTATTAATAAGTAGTTTGTAGAGTAGTTAGTAGTTAGTAGTTAGCAGTTAGTAGCTGGTAGTTAGTAGTTAGTAGTTAGTAGATAGAAGATAGAAGTTAGTAGTTATTAGTTAGTAGTTAGTAATTAATAGTTAGTCGTCAGTAGTTAGTAGTTATTGTTTAGTATTTAGTAGTTAGTAGTTAGTAGTTAGTTGTTAGTAGTTAGTGGTTAGTAGTCAGTAGTTAGTGATTAGTGGTTAGTAGTTAGTAATTAGTAGTTAGTAGTTAGTAGTTAGTGGTTATTAGTTTGTAGTTTGCAGTTAGTAGTTGGTAGTTAGCAGTTAGTAATTAGTGGTTAGTACTAAATAGTTTGTAATTAGTAGTTAGTAGTTAGTAGTTAGTTGTTAGTAGTTAGTAGTTAGTAGTTAGTAGTTAGCAGCTAGTAGTTAATTGTTAGTAGTTAGTATTTAGTAGTTACTAGTTAGTAGTTAGCAGCTAGTTGTTAGTAGCTAGTAGTTAGTGGTTACGAGTTAGTAGTTAGTTGTTAGTAGTTAGTATTTAGTAGTTACTAGTTAGTAGTTAGCAGCTAGTTGTAGTAGCTAGTAGTTAGTAGTTAGTATTTAGTAGTTAGTAGTTATTAATTAGTAGTTAGTAGTTAGTAGTTAGTAGTTAAAAGTTAGTAGTTAGTTGTCAGTAGTTAGTAGTTAGTAGTTAAGTGTTAGTAGTTAGTAGCTATTATTTATTAGTTAGTAGTTAGTAGTTAGTTGTTAGTAGTTAGTAGTTAAGTGTTTGCAGTTAGTTGTTAATAGTTAATTTTTAGTAGTTAGTAGATAGTATTTGGTAGTTAGTAGTTATCAGTAGGTAGTTAATAGTCACTAGTTAGCAGTTAGTAGTCAGTAGTTAGTAGCTAGTCGTTAGTTTTTATTTGTTATTAATAAGTAGTTTGTAGAGTAGTTAGTAGTTAGTAGTTAGTAGTTAGTAGCTGGTAGTTAGTAGTTAGTAGTTAGTAGATAGAAGATAGAAGTTAGTAGTAATTAGTTATTAGTTAGTAATTAATTGTTAGTCGTTAGTAGTTAGTAGTTATTGGTTAGTATTTAGTAGTTAGTAGTTAGTAGTTAGTTGTTAGTAGTTAGTGGTTAGTAGTCAGTAGTTAGTAATTAGTGGTTAGTATTTAGTAGTTAGTAGTTAGTAGTTAGATGTTAGTACTTAGTAGTTTGTAGTTAGTGGTTAGAAGTCAGTAGTTAGTAGTTAGTAGTTCGTAGTTAGTAGTTAGTAGTTAGTAATTAGTAGTTAGTACTTTGCAGTTAGTAGTTAGTATTTAGCAGTTAGTAGTTAGTAGTTAGTACTCATTAGTTAGTTATTAGTAGTTAGTAGTTAATAGTTAGTAGTTAGTAGTTAGTAGTTAGTAGTTATTAGTTAGTAGTTATTGGTTAGTAGTTTGTAGATTGCAGTTAGTAGTTAGTTATTAGCAGTTAGTTGTTAGTAATCAGTATTTAGTAGTTAGTAATAAGTAGTTAGTCGTTAGTAGTTAGTAGTTCAGTAGTTAGTAGTTAGTAGTCAGTAGTTAGTAGTTAGTAGTTAGTAGTTAGTAGTTATTAGTTAGTAGTTAGTGGTTATTAGTTTGTAGTTTGCAGTTAGTAGTTGGTAGTTAGCAGTTAGTAGTTAGTAGTTAGTACTAAATAATTAGTAAATAGTAGTTAGTAGTTAGTAGTGAGTTGTTAGTAGTTAGTAGTTAGTAGTCAGTAGTTAGCAGTTAGTAGTTAGTACTTAGTAGTTAGTAATTAGTAGTTAGTAGTCAGCAGTTAGTAGTTACTAGTTAGTAGGTATTAGTTAGCAGTTAGTATTTAGTGGTTAGTGGTTGGTAGTTAGTAATTAGTAGTTGGTAGTTAATAATTAGTAGTTAGTAGATAGTAGTTAGTAGTTAGTAGTTAGCCATTAGTAGTTAGTAGTTAGTGCTTAGTAGTTAGTAGTCAGTAGTTAGTAGATAGTACTTTGTAGTTAGTATTTATTTGTTAGTAATAATTTGTTATTAGTTAATAGTTAGTACAACGTAGTTAGTAGTTAGTAGTAAGTAGCTGGTATTTAGTAGCTAGTAGTTAGTAGTTAAGAGTTAGTTTTTAGTAGTTAGTAGTTAGTAGTTAGTAGTTAGTGGTTAGAAGTTAGTAGTTAGTAGATAGAAGATAGAAGTTAGTAGTTATTAGTTAGTAGTTAGTAATTAGTAGTTAGTCGTTAGTAGTTAGTAGTTATTGGTTAACATTTAGTTGTTAGTAATTAGTAGTTAGTGGTTAGTAGTTAGTAGTTAGTAGTTAATAGTTAGATGTTAGTAGTTAGTAGTTAGTAATTAGTAGTTAGTGGTTAGAGGTCAGTAGTTAGTAGTTCGTAGTTAGTAGTTAGTAGTTAGTAATTAGTAGTTAGTACTTTGTAGTCAGTAGTTAGTAGTTAGTAGTTAGCAGTTAGTAGTTAGTAGTTAGTACTTATTAGTTAGTTATTAGTAGTTAGTAGTTAATAGTTAGTAGTTAGTAGTTAGTAGTTAGTAGTTATTAGTTAGTAATTAGTACTTAGTAGCTGGTAATAAGTAGTTAGTCGTTAGTAGTTAGTAGTTCAGTAGTTAGTACTAAATAGTTAGTAATTAGTAGTAAGTAGTTAGTAGTGAGTTGTTAGTAGATAGTAGTTAGTGGTTAGTAGTTTGTAGATTGCAGTTAGTAGTTAGTAATTAGCAGTTAGTAGTTAGTAATTAGTACTTAGTAGTTAGTAATAAGTAGTTAGTCGTTACTAGTTAGTAGTTCAGTAGTTAGTAGTTAGTAGTCAGTAGTTAGCAGTTAGTAGTTATTAGTTATTAGTTAGTAGTTAGTGGTTATTAGTTTGTAATTTTGCAGTTAGTAGTTGGTAGTTAGCAGTTAGTAGTTAGTAGTTAGTATTAAATAGTTAGTAATTAGTAGTTAGTAGTTAGTAGTGAGTTGTTAGTAGTTAGTAGTTAGTGGTTAGTGGTTAGTAGTTTGTAGTTTTCAGTTAGTAGTTAGTAGTCAGTAGTTATCAGTTAGTAGTTAGTACTTAGTAGTTAGTAATTAGTAGTTAGTAGTCAGCAGTTAGTAGTTAGTAGTTAGTAGGTATTAGTTAGTAGTTAGTCTTTAGTGGTTAGTGGTTGGTAGTTAGTAGTTAGTAGTTTGAAGTTAATAATTAGTAGTTAGTAGATACTAGTTAGTAGTTAGTAGTTAGCCATTAGTAGTTAGTAGTTAGTGCTTAGTAGTTAGTAGTCAGTAGTTAGTAGATAGTACTTTGTAGTTAGTATTTGTTTGTTAGTAATAATTAGTTAGTAGTTAATAGTTAGTACAACGTAGTTAGTAGTTAAAAGTAAGTAGCTGGTATTTAGTAGTTAGTAGTTAGTAGTTAGAGGTTAGTAGTTATTAGTTATTAGTTAGTAGTTAGGAGTTAGTTTTTAGTAGTTAGTAGTTAGTAGTTAGTCGATAGTAGTTAGTAGTTAGTGTTTAGTAGTTAGAAGTTAGTAGTTAGTAGTTAGTTGTTAGTAGTTAGGGTTAGTAGTTAGTAGTTAGTGGTTAGTAGTTAGTAGTTAGTAGTTAGTTGTTAGTAGTTAGTAGTTAGTAGTTAGTAGTTAGTGGTTAGAAGTTAGTAGTTAGTAGTTAGTTGTTCGTAGTTAGTAGTTAGTAGTTAATAATTAGTAGTTAGTACTTTGTAGTTAGTAGTTAGTAGTTAGAAGTTAGTAGTTAGTAGTTAGTAGTTAGTGGTTAGTAGTTTGTAGTTTGCAGTTGGTAGTTAGTAGTTAGCAGCTAGTTGTTAGTAGCTAGTAGTTAGTAGTCAGTAGTTAGCAGTTAGTAGTTATTAGTTATTAGTTAGTAGTTAGTGGTTATTAGTTTGTAGTTTTGCAGTTAGTAGTTGGTAGTTAGCAGTTAGTAGTTAGTAGTTAGTACTAAATAGTTAGTAATTAGTAGTTAGTAGTTAGTAGTGAGTTGTTAGTAGTTAGTAGGTATTAGTTAGTAGTTAGTCTTTAGTGGTTAGTGGTTGGTAGCTAGTAGTTAGTAGTTTGAAGTTAATAATTAGTAGTTAGTAGATACTAGTTAGTAGTTAGTAGTTAGCCATTAGTAGTTAGTAGTTAGTGCTTAGTAGTTAGTAGTCAGTAGTTAGTAGATAGTACTTTGTAGTTAGTATTTGTTTGTTAGTAATAATTAGTTAGTAGTTAATAGTTAGTACAACGTAGTTAGTAGTTAGTAGTAAGTAGCTGGTATTTAGTAGTTAGTAGTTAGAGGTTAGTAGTTATTAGTTATTAGTTAGTAGTTAGGAGTTAGTTTTTAGTAGTTAGTAGTTAGTAGTTAGTCGATAGTAGGTAGTAGTTAGTGTTTAGTAGTTAGAAGTTAGTATTTAGTAGTTAGTTGTTAGTAGTTAGGGGTTAGTAGTTAGTAGTTAGTGGTTAGTAGTTAGTAGTTAGTAGTTAGTTGTTAGTAGTTAGTAGTTAGTAGTTAGTAGTTAGTGGTTAGAAGTTAGTAGTTAGTAGTTAGTTGTTCGTAGTTAGTAGTTAGTAGTTAATAATTAGTAGTTAGTACTTTGTAGTTAGTAGTTAGTAGTTAGAAGTTAGTAGTTAGTAGTTAGTAGTTAGTGGTTAGTAGTTTGTAGTTTGCAGTTGGTAGTTAGTAGTTAGCAGCTAGTTGTTAGTAGCTAGTAGTTAGTAGTTAGTAGTTAGTAGTTACTAATTAGTAGTTAGTAGTTCGTAGTAAGTAGTTAGAAGTTAGTATTTAGCTGTTAGTAGTTAGTAGTTAGTAGTTAAGTGTTAGTAGTTAGTAGCTATTTTTTAGTTGTTAGCAGTTAGGAGTTAAAAGTTAGTAGTTAGTTGTTGGTAGTTAGTAGTTAGTAGTTAAGTGTTGGTAGATAGTTGTTATTAGTTAATTGTTAGTAGTTAGTGGTTAGTATTTGGTAGTTAGTAGTTAGTGGTTAGTAGTTAGTAGTCACTAGTTAGTAGTTAGTTGTTAGTAGTTAGTAGTTAGTAGTTAGTAGTTAGTGGTTAGTAGTTAGTAGTTAGTAGTTAGTTGTTAGTAGTTAGTAGTTAGTAGTTAGTAGTTAGTGGTTAGAAGTTAGTAGTTAGTAGTTAGTTGTTCGTAGTTAGTAGTTAGTAGTTAATAATTAGTAGTTAGTACTTTGTAGTTAGTAGTTAGTAGTTAGAAGTTAGTAGTTAGTAGTTAGTAGTTAGTGGTTAGTAGTTTGTAGTTTGCAGTTGGTAGTTAGTAGTTAGCAGCTAGTTGTTAGTAGCTAGTAGTTAGTAGTTAGTAGTTAGTAGTTACTAATTAGTAGTTAGTAGTTCGTAGTAAGTAGTTAGAAGTTAGTATTTAGCTGTTAGTAGTTAGTAGTTAGTAGTTAAGTGTTAGTAGTTAGTAGCTATTTTTTAGTTGTTAGCAGTTAGGAGTTAAAAGTTAGTAGTTAGTTGTTGGTAGTTAGTAGTTAGTAGTTAAGTGTTGGTAGATAGTTGTTATTAGTTAATTGTTAGTAGTTAGTGGTTAGTATTTGGTAGTTAGTAGTTAGTGGTTAGTAGTTAGTAGTCACTAGTTAGTAGTTAGTTGTTAGTAGTTAGTAGTTAGTAGTTAGTAGCTGGTAGCTAGTAGTTAGTAGTTAGTAGTTAGACGTTAGTAGTTATTAGTTAGTAGTTAGTAGTTTGGAGTTAGTAATTATTAGTTAGTAATTAGTAGATAGTCGTTAGTAGTTAGTAGTTATTGGTTTGTATTTAATAGTTAGTAGTTAGTAGTTAAGTGTTAGTAGTTAGTTGTTAATAGTTAGAAGTTCGTAGTTAGTAGTTAGTAGATAGTGTTTAGTAATTAGTAGTTAGTAGTTAGTAGTGAGTTGTTACTAGTTAGTAGTTAGTGGTTAGTGGTTAGTAGTTTGTAGTTTTCAGTTAGTAGTTAGTAGTCAGTAGTTAGCAGTTAGTATTTAGTACTTAGTAGTTAGTAATTAGTAGTTAGAAATCAACAGTTAGTAGTTAGTAGTTAGTAGGTATTAGTCAGTAGTTAGTATTTAGTGGTTAGTGGTTGGTAGTTAGTAATTAGTAGTTTGAAGTTTATAATTAGTAGTTAGTATTTGTCTTTGGTAGTTAGTAGTTAGTATTTAGTAGTTACTAGTTAGTAGTTAGTAGTTAGCAGCTAGTTGTTAGTAGCTAGTAGTTAATAGTTAGAAGTTCGTAGTTAGTAGTTAGTAGATAGTATTTAGTAATTAGTAGTTAGTAGTTAGTAGTGAGTTGTTAGTAGTTAGTAGTTAGTGGTTAGTGGTTAGTAGTTTGTAGTTTTCGGTTAGTAGTTAGTAGTCAGTAGTTAGCAGTTAGTATTTAGTACTTAGTAGTTAGTAATTAGTAGTTAGTAGTCAACAGTTACTAGTTAGTAGTTAGTAGGTATTAGTCAGTAGTTATTATTTAGTGGTTAGTGGTTGGTAGTTAGTAATTAGTAGTTTGAAGTTTATAATTAGTAGTTAGTAGATACTAGTTTGTAGTTAGTAGTTAGCCATTAGTAGTTAGTAGTTAGTGCTTAGTAGTTAGTAGTCAGTAGTTAGTAGATAGTACTTTGTAGTTAGTATTTATTTGTTAGTAATAATTAGTTAGTAGTTAATAGTTAGCACAACGTAGTTAGTAGTTAGTAGTAAGTAGCTGGTATTTAGTAGTTAGTGGTTAGTAGTTAGAAGTTAGTAGTTATTAGTTATTAGTTAGTAGTTAGGAGTTAGTTTTTAGTAGTTAGTAGTTAGTAGTTAGTCGTTAGTAGTTAGTAGTTAGTGTTTAGTAGTTAGAAGTTAGTAGTTAGTAGTTAGTTGTTAGTAGTTAGGGGTTAGTAGTTAGTAGTTAGTGGTTAGTAGTTAGTAGTTAGTAGTTAGTTGTTAGTAGTTAGTAGTTAATAGTTAGTAGTTAGTGGTTAGAAGTTAGTAGTTAGTAGTTAGTAGTTCGTAGTTAGTAGTTAGTAGTTAGTAATTAGTAGTTAGTACTTTGTAGTTAGTAGTTAGTAGTTAGAAGTTAGTAGTTAGTAGTTAGTAGTTAGTGGTTAGTAGTTTGTAGTTTGCAATTGGTAGTTAGTAGTTAGCAGCTAGTTGTTAGTAGCTAGTAGTTAGTAGTTAGTAGTTAGTAGTTACTAATTAGTAGTTAGTAGTTCGTAGTTAGTAGTTAGAATTTAGTATTTAGCTGTTAGTAGTTAGTAGTTAGTAGTTAAGTGTTAGTAGTTAGTAGCTATTATTTAGTTGTTAGTAGTTAGGAGTTAAAAGTTAGTAGTTAGTTGTTGGTAGTTAGTAGTTAGTAGTTAAGTGTTGGTAGATAGTTGTTATTAGTTAATTGTTAGTAGTTAGTGGTTAGTATTTGGTAGTTAGTAGTTAGTGGTTAGTAGTTAGTAGTCACTAGTTAGTAGTTAGTTGTTAGTAGTTAGTAGTTAGTAGTTAGTAGTTAGTAGCTGGTAGCTAGTAGTTAGTAGTTAGTAGTTAGACGTTAGTAGTTATTAGTTAGTAGTTAGTAGTTTGGAGTTAGTAATTATTAGTTAGTAATTATTAGATAGTCGTTAGTAGTTAGTAGTTATTGGTTTGTATTTAATAGTTAGTAGTTAGTAGTTAAGTGTTAGTAGTTAGTTGTTAATAGTTAGAAGTTCGTAGTTAGTAGTTAGCAGATAGTATTTAGTAATTAGTAGTTAGTAGTTAGTAGTGAGTTGTTAGTAGTTAGTAGTTAGTGGTTAGTGGTTAGTAGTTTGTAGTTTTCAGTTAGTAGTTAGTAGTCAGTAGTTAGCAGTTAGTATTTAGTACTTAGTAGTTAGTAATTAGTAGTTAGTAGTCAACAGTTAGTAGTTAGTAGTTAGTAGGTATTAGTCAGTAGTTAGTATTTAGTGGTTAGTGGTTGGTAGTTAGTAATTAGTAGTTTGAAGTTTATAATTAGTAGTTAGTATTTGTCTTTGGTAGTTAGTAGTTAGTATTTAGTAGTTACTAGTTAGTAGTTAGTAGTTAGCAGCTAGTTGTTAGTAGCTAGTAGTTAATAGCTAGAAGTTCGTAGTTAGTAGTTAGTGGATAGTATTTAGTAATTAGTAGTTAGTAGTTAGTAGTGAGTTGTTAGTAGTTAGTAGTTAGTGGTTAGTGGTTTGTAGTTTGTAGTTTTCAGTTAGTAATTAGTAGTCAGTAGTTAGCAGTTAGTATTTAGTACTTAGTAGTTAGTAATTAGTAGTTAGTAGTCAACAGTTAGTAGTTAGTAGTTAGTAGGTATTAGTCAGTAGTTAGTATTTAGTGGTTAGTGGTTGGTAGTTAGTAATTAGTAGTTTGAAGTTTATAATTAGTAGTTAGTAGATACTAGTTAGTAGTTAGTAGTTAGCCATTAGTAATTGGTAGTTAGTGCTTAGTAGTTAGTAGTCAGTAGTTAGTAGATAGTACTTTGTAGTTAGTATTTATTTGTTAGTAATAATTAGTTAGTAGTTAATAGTTAGTACAACGTAGTTAGTAGTTAGTAGTAAGTAGCTGGTATTTAGTAGTTAGTGGTTAGTAGTTAGAAGTTAGTAGTTATTAGTTATTAGTTAGTAGTTAGGAGTTAGTTTTTAGTAGTTAGTAGTTAGTAGTTAGTCGTTAGTAGTTAGTAGTTAGTGCTTAGTAGTTAGAAGTTAGTAGTTAGTAGTTAGTTGTTAGTAGTTAGTAGTTAGTAGTTAGTAGTTAGTGGTTAGAAGTTAGTAGTTAGTAGTTAGTAGTTCGTAGTTAGTAGTTAGTAGTTAGTAATTAGTAGTTAGTACTTTGTAGTTAGTAGTTTGTAGTTAGAAGTTAGTAGTTAGTAGTTAGTAGTTAGTGGTTAGTAGTTTGTAGTTTGCAGTTGGTAGTTAGTAGTTAGCAGCTAGTTGTTAGTAGCTAGTAGTTAGTAGTTAGTAGTCAGTAGTTACTAATTAGTAGTTAGTAGTTCGTAGTTAGTAGTTAGAAGTTAGTATTTAGCTGTTAGTAGTTAGTAGTTAGTAGTTAAGTGTTAGTAGTTAGTAGCTGTTATTTAGTTGTTAGTAGTTAGGAGTTAAAAGTTAGTAGTTAGTTGTTGGTAGTTAGTAGTTAGTAGTTAAGTGTTGGTAGTTAGTTGTTATTAGTTAATTGTTAGTAGTTAGTGGTTAGTATTTGGTAGTTAGTAGTTAGTGGTTAGTAGTTAGTACTCACTAGTTAGTAGTTAGTTGTTAGTAGTTTGTAGTTAGTATTTAGTAGTTAGTGGCTGGTAGCTAGTAGTTAGTAGTTAGTAGTTAGACGTTAGTAGTTATTAGTTAGTAGTTAGTAGTTTGGAGTTAGTAATTATTAGTTAGTAATTAGTAGATAGTCGTTAGTAGTTAGTAGTTATTGGTTTGTATTTAATAGTTAGTAGTTAGTAGTTAAGTGTTAGTAGTTAGTTGTTAATAGTTAATTGTTAGTAGTTAGTATTTGTCTTTGGTAGTTAGTAGTTAGTATTTAGTAGTTACTAGTTAGTAGTTAGTAGTTAGCAGCTAGTTGTTAGTAGCTGGTAGTTAATAGTTAGTAGTTCGTAGTTAGTAGTTAGTAGATAGTATTTAGTAATTAGCAGTTTATAGTTAGTAGTTAGTAGTTAGAAGTTATTAGTCAGTAGTTAGTAGTTATTAGTAATATTTAGAGGTTAGTAGTTTGTAGTTTGCAGTTAGTACTTAGTAGTTAGCAGCTAGTTGTTAGTAGCTAGTAGTTAGTAGTTAGTAGTTAGTAGATAATAGTTATTAATTAGTAGTTAGTAGTTAGTAGCTAGAAATCAGTAGTTAAGTGTTATTAGTTAGCAGTTAATATATAGTAGTTAGTAGTTAGTAGTTAAAAGTTAGTAGTTAGTTGTTGGTATCTAGTAGTTAGTAGTTAAGTGTTAGTAGTTAGTTGTTAATAGTTATTTGTTAGTAGTTAGAAGTTAGTATTTGGTAGTTAGTAGTTAGTAGTTAGTAGTTAGCAGTCACTAGTTAATAGTTAGTAGTTAGTATCTAGTTCTTATTTGTTATTAGTTAGTTAGTAGTTAGTTTGTTAAGTAGTTAGTAGTTAATATTAAGTACTAAGCAGTTAGTAGTTAGTAGTTAGTAGACAGTAGCTGGTAGTTAGTAGTTAGTAGTTCGTAGTTAGAAGTTAGTAGTTATTGGTTAGTATTTAGTAGTTAGTAGATAGTAGTTAAGTGTTAGTAGTTAGTTGTTAATAGTTAATTGTTAGTAGTAAGTAGTTAGTCTTTGGTAGTTAGTAGTTATTATTTAGTAGTTACTTTTTAGTAGTTATTAGTTAGCAGCTAATTGTTAGTAGCTAGTAGTTAGTAGTTAGTAGTTATTATTTAGTAGTTAGTAATTAGTAGTTAGAAGTTAGTAGTTAGTTGTCAGTAGTTAGTAGTTAGTAGTTAAGTTTTAGTAGATAGTAGTTATTATTTAGTAGTTAGTAGTTAGTAGATAGAAGTTAGTAGTTAGTTGTTAGTAGTTAGTAGTTAGTAGTTAGGTGTTAGTAGTTAGTTGTTAATAGTTACTTGTTAGTAGTTAGTAGTTAGTATTTGTTAGTTAGTAGTTAGTAGTTAGTAGTTAGTAGTCACTAGTTAGTAGTTAGTAGTTAGTTTTTATTTGTTATTAATAAGTAGTTAGTAGTTAATAGTTAATACTTGGTAGTTAGTAGTTAGTAGTTAGTAGTTAGTAGCTGGTAGTTAGTAGTTAGTAGTTAGTAGTTAGAAGTTAGCAGTTTTTAGTTAGTAGTTAGTAGTTTGGTGTTAGTAGTTAGTAGTTAGTAATTAGTAGTTAGTCCTTAGTAGTTAGTAGTTATTGGTTAGTTTTTAGTAGTTAGTAGTTAGTAGTTAGTTTTTAGTAGTTAGTGGTTAGTAGTTAGTAGTTAGTGGTTAGTAGTTAGTAGTTAGTAGTTAGTAGTTAGCTGTTAGTAGTTAGTAGTTAGTAGTTAGTAGTTATTGGTTAGTATTTAGTAGTTAGTAGTTAGTAGTTAGTATTTAGTGGTTAGTAGTCAGTAGTTAGTAGTTAGTGGTTAGTAGTTAGTAGTTAGTAGTTAGTAGTTAGTTGTTAGTAGTTCGTAGTTAGTAGTTAGTAGTTTGTAACTAGTAGTTAGTACTTTGTAGTTAGTAGTTAATAGTTAGTAGTTAGAAGCTATTAGTTAGTAGTTAATAGTTAGTGGTAAGTACTTTGTAGTTTGCAGTTAGTAGTTAGTAGTTAGCAGTTAGTAGTTAGTAGTTAGTACTTAGTAGTTAGTAGTTAGTAGTTAGTAGTTAGTAGCTAGTAGTTAGTAGTTATCAGTTAGTAGTTAGTGGTTAGTAGTTTGTAGTTTGCAGTTAGTAGTTAGTAATTAGCAGTTAGTAGTTAGTAATTAGTACTTAGTAGTTAGTAATTATTAGTTAGTACTTAGTGGTTATTAGTTTGTAGTTTGCAGTTAGTAGTTAGTAGTTAGCAGTTAGTAGTTAGTAGTTAGTACTTAGTAGTTAGTAGTTAGTAGTTACGAGTTAGTAGTTAGTAGTTAGTAATATATAGTTAGTGGTTAGTGGTTAGTAGTTTGTAGTTTTCAGTTAGTAGTTAGTAGTCAGTAGTTAGCAGTTAGTATTTAGTAGTTAGTACTTAGTAGTTAGTAATCAGCAGTCAGTAGTTAGTAGTTAGTAGTTAGTAGGTATTAGTTAGTAGTTAGTAGTTAGTGGTTAGTGGTTAGTAGTTAGTAATTAGTAGTTATTAATTAATAATTAGTACTTAGTAGATAGTAGTCAGTTGTTAGTAGTTAGTGGCTAGCCATTAGTAGTTAGTAGTTATTACTCAGTAGTTAGTAGTCAGCAGTTAAAAGTTAGTAGTTTGTAGTTAGTAGTTAGTATTTATTTGTTAGATAGTAGATATTAGATAGTAGTTAGTATTTGTTAGATAGTAGATAGTAGTTAGTAGGTAGTAATTAGTAGTTAGTTGTTAGTAGTTAGTGGTTAGTATTCAGTAGTTAGTAGTTAGTAGTTAGTTGTTAGTAGTTAGTGGTTAGTATTCAGTAGTTAGTAGTTAGTGGTTAGTAGTTAGTAGTTAGTAGTTAGTGGTTAGAAGTTAGTTTTTAGTAGTTAGTAGTTCGTAGTTAGTAGTTAGTAGTTAGTAATTAGTAGTTAGTACTTTGTAGTTAGTAGTTAGTAGTTAGTACTTAGAAGTTATTAATTAGCAGTTAGTAGTTAGTAGTTAGTGGTAAGTACTTTGTAGTTTGCATTTTGTAGTTAGTAGTTAGCAGTTATTAGTTAGAAGTTAGTACTTAGTAGTTAGTAATTAGTATTTAGTAGTTATTAGTTAGTAGTTAGTAGTTAGTAGTTAGTAGTCAGTAATTAGTAGTTAGTAGTTAGTAGTTAGTAGTTAGTAGTTAGTAGTTAGTAGTTAGTGGTTAGTGGTTAGTAGTTTGTAGTTTTCAGTTAGTATTTACTAGTCAGTAGTTAGCAGTTAGTAGTTAGTAGTTAGTACTTAGTAGTTAGTAATTAGTAGTTAGTAGTCAGTAGTTAGTAGTTAGAAGTTAGTAGGTTTTAGTTAGTGGTTAATAGTTAGTAGTTTGTAGTTAGTAGTTAGCCATTAGTAGTTAGTAATTAGAACTTAAGAGTTAGTAGTCAGCAGTTATTAGTTAGTAGTTTGTAGTTAGTAGTTGGTATTTAGTTCTTAGTAATAAGTAGTTAGTAGTTAATAGTTAGTACATAGTAGTTAGTAGTTACTAGTAAGTAGCTGGTAGTTAGTAGTTAGTAGTTAGAAGTTAGTAGTTATTAGTTATTAGTTAGTAGTTAGGAGTTAGTATTTAGTAGTTAGTAATTAGTGGTTAGTCGTTAGTAGTTAGTAGTTAGTGGTTAGTAGTTAGTAGTGAGTAGTTAGTAGTTAGTAGTTAGTTGTTAGTAGTTAGGGGTTAGTAGTTAGTAGTTAGTGGTTAGTAGTTAGTAGTTAGTAGTTAGTTGTTATTTGTTAGTAGTTAGTAGTTAGTAGTTAGTAGTTAGTGGTTAGAAGTTAGTAGTTAGTAGTTAGTAGTTCGTATTTAATTGTTAGTAGTTAGTAATTAGTAGTTAGTACTTTGTAGTTAGAAGCTTTTAGTTAGTAGTTAGTAGTTAGTAAATTGTGGTTAGTAGTTTTTAGTTTGCAGTTAGTAGTTAGTAGTTAGTAGTTAGTTGTTATCAGTTAGTAGTTAGTAGTTAGTACTTACTAGTTAGTAATTAGTAGTTAGTTGTTAGTAGTTAGTAGTTAGTAGTTATAAATTATTAGTTAGTAGTTAGTAGTTAGTGGCTAGTCGTTAGTAGTTAGTAGTTAGTAGTAAGTAGTTAGCAATTAGTAGTTAGAAGTTAGTACTTAGTGGTTAGTAGTTAGTAGTTAATAGTTACTAGTTATTAGTTATTAGTTAGTAGTTAGTAGTTCGTAGTTAGTAGTAAGTAAATAGTGGTTAGTAGTTGGTAGTTAGTAGTTAGTAGTTAGTAGTTAGTAGATAATATTTAGTAGTTAGTAGTTAGTAGTTAGTAGTGAGTAGTTAGTTGTTATTAGTTAGTAGCTCCTAGTTAATGGTTAGAAGTTAGTAGTTAGTAGTTAGCAGTTAGTAGTTAGTTGTTAGCAGTTAGTAGTTAGTAGTTAGTACTTACTAGTTAGTAATTAGTAGTTAGTTGTTAGTAGTTAGTAGTTAGTAGTTATTAATTATTAGTTAGTAGTTAGTAGTTAGTGGTTAGTCGTTAGTAGTTAGTAGTTAGTAGTAAGTAGTTAGTAATTAGTAGTTAGAAGTTAGTACATAGTGGTTAGTAGTTAGTAGTTAATAGTTAGTAGTTATTAGTTATTAGTTAGTAGTTAGTAGTTCGTAGTTAGTAGTAAGTAAATAGTGGTTAGTAGTTAGTAGTTAGTAGTTAGTAGTTAGTAGTTAGTAGTTAGTAGATAATAGCTAGTAGTTAGTAGTTAGTAGTTAGTAGTGAGTAGTTAGTTGTTATTAGTTAGTAGTTAGTAGTTAATGGTTAGAAGTTACTAGTTAGTAGTTACGTAGTTAGTAGTTAGTAGTTAGTAATTAGTAGTTAGTGCTTTGTAGTTAGTTGTTAAAAGTTAGTAGTTATTAGTTAGTAGTTATTGGTTAGTGGTTAGCAGTTAATAGTTAGTAGTTAGTAGTTAATAATTAGTAGTTAGTAGATAGTAGTTAGTTGTTAGCAGTTAACAATTAGTAGTTGGTACTTTGTAGTTCATAATTAGTAGTTATTAGTTAGAAGTTATTAGTTAGTAGTTAGTAGTTAGTGGTTAGTAGTGTGTAGTTTGCAGTTAATAGACAGGAGTTAGTAGTTAGTAGTTAGTAGTTAGTTGTTAGTAGTTAGTACTAAGTAGTTAGTAATTAGTAGTTAGTAGTAAGTAGTTAGTAGTTAGTAGTTATTAGTTAGCAGTTTGTAGTTAGTGGTTCGTGCTTAGCAGTTAGTAGTTAGTAGTTAGTAGTTAATAATTAATAATTTGTAGATAGTAGTTAGTAGTTAGTAGTTAGAAGTTATTAGTTAGTAGTTAGAAGTTAGTAGTTAGCAGTCAGCAGTTAGTATTTATTAGTTAGTTTTTAGCAGTTAGTAGTTAGTTGTTAGTAATTAATAGTTAGTAGTTGGTAGTTTGTAGTTAGCAGTTAGTAGTTAGCAGTTAGTAGTTAGTAGTCAGTACTTAGTAGTTAGTAATTAGTAGTTAGTAGTTAGTAGTTAATAGTCAGTACTTAGTAGTTAGTAATTATTAGTTAGTAGTTAGTAGTTAGTAGTTAGTTGTTAGTAGTTAGTAGTTAGTAGTTAACAATTAGTAGTTGGTACTTTGTAGTTCGTAGTTAGTAGTTAGTAGTTAGAAGTTAATAGTTAGTAGTTAGTAGTTAGTGGTTAGTAGTGTGTAGTTTGCAGTTAGTAGATAGGAGTTAGTAGTTAGTAGTTAGTAGTTAGTTGTTAGTAGTTAGTAGTTAGTACTAAGTATTTAGTAATTAGTAGTTAGTAGTAAGTAGTTAGTAGTTAGTAGTTATTAGTTAGTAGTTTGTAGTTAGTGGTTAGTGCTTAGCAGTTAGTAGTTAGTAGTTAGTAGTGTGTAGTTTGCAGTTAGTAGATAGGAGTTAGTAGTTAGTAGTTAGTAGTTAGTTGTTAGTAGTTAGTACTAAGTATTTAGTAATTAGTAGTTAGTAGTAAGTAGTTAGTAGTTAGTAGTTATTAGTTAGTAGTTTGTAGTTAGTGGTTAGTAGTGTGTAGTTTGCAGTTAGTAGATAGGAGTTAGTAGTTAGTGGTTAGTAGTTAGTTGTTAGTAGTTAGTACTAAGTATTTAGTAATTAATAGTTAGTAGTAAGTAGTTAGTAGTTAGTAGTGTGTAGTTTGCAGTTAGTAGATAGGAGTTAGTAGTTAGTAGTTAGTAGTTAGTTGTTAGTAGTTAGTACTAAGTATTTAGTAGATAGTAGTTAGTAGTAAGTAGTTAGTAGTTAGTAGTTATTAGTTAGTAGTTAGTAGTTAGTGGTTAGCAGTGTGTAGTTTGCAGTTAGTAGATAGGAGTTAGTAGTTAGTAGTTAGTAGTTAGTTGTTAGTAGTTAGTACTAAGTATTTAGTAATTAGTAGTTAGTAGTAAGTAGTTAGTAGTTAGTAGTCAGTACTTAGTAGATAGTAATTAGTAGTTAGTAGTTATTAGTTACTAGTTAGTAGTTAGTGGTTAGAAGTTAGTAGTTAGTAGTTAGTAGATAGTAATTAGTAGTTAGTAGTTATTAGTTACTAGTTAGTAGTTAGTGGTTAGAAGTTAGTAGTTAGTAGTTTGTAGTTAGTAGTTAGTAGTTAGTAGTTAGTAGTTAGTAGTCAGTACTTAGTAGATAGTAATTAGTAGTTAGTAGTTATTAGTTACTAGTTAGTAGTTAGTGGTTAGAAGTTAGTAGTTAGTAGTTATTAGTTAGTAGTTAGTAGTTAGTAGTTAGTACTTTGTACTTAGTAGTTAAAAGTTAGTAGTTATTAGTTAGTAGTTAGTAGTTAGTTGTTAGTAGTTAATAGTTAGTAGTTGGTAGTTAGTAGTTAGCAGTTAGTAGTTAGCAGTTAGTAGTTAGTAGTCAGTAGTTAGTAGATAGTAATTAGTAGTTAGTAGTTATTAGTTACTAGTTAGTAGTTAGTGGTTAGAAGTTAGTAGTTAGTAGTTTGTAGTTAGTAGTTAGTAGTTAGTAGTTAGTAGTTAGTAGTCAGTACTTAGTAGATAGTAATTAGTAGTTAGTGGTTATTAGTTACTAGTTAGTAGTTAGTGGTTAGAAGTTAGTAGTTAGTAGTTAGTAGTTAGTAGTTAGTAATTAGTAGTTAGTACTTTGTACTTAGTAGTTAAAAGTTAGTAGTTATTAGTTAGTAGTTAGGAGTTAGTTGTTAAAAGTTAGTAGTTAGTAGTTAGTGGTTAGTAGTTAGTAGTTAGTAGTTAGTTGTTATTAGTTAGTAGTTAGTGGTTAGAAGTTAGTAGTTAGTAGTTACGTAGTTAGTAATTAGTAGTTAGTAATTAGTAGTTAGTACTTTGTAGTTATTAGTTAAAAGTTAGTAGTTAGCAATTAGTAGTTGGTACTTTGTAGTTCGTAGTTAGTAGTTAGTAGTTAGAAGTTATTAGTTAGTAGTTAGTAGTCAGCGGTTAGTAGTGTGTAGTTTGCAGTTAGTAGATAGGGGTTAGTAGTTAGTGGTTACTAGTTAGTTGGTAGTATATAGTACTTATATAGTTAGTAATTAGTAGTTAGTATTAAGAGTTCGTAGTTAGTAGTTATTAGTTAGTAGTTTGTAGTTAGTGCTTAGCAGTAAGTAGTTAGTAGTTAGTAGTTAATAATTAATAGTTAGTAGATAGTAGTTAGTAGTTAGTGGTTAGTAGTTAGCAATTAGTAGTTAGTACTTTGTAATTCGTAGTTAGTACTTAGTAGTTAGAAGTTATTAGTTAGTAGTTAGTGGTTAGTAGTTTGTAGTTTGCAGTTAGGAGTTAGTAGTTGGTAGTTAGTAGTTAGCAGTCAGCAGTTAGTATTTATTAGTTATTAGTTAGCAGTTAGTAGTTAGTGGTTAGAAGTTAGTAGTTAGTAGTTTGTAGTTAGTAGTTAGTAGTTAGTAGTTAGTAGTTAGTAGTCAGTACTTAGTAGATAGTAATTAGTAGTTAGTAGTTATTAGTTACTAGTTAGTAGTTAGTGGTTAGAAGTTAGTAGTTAGTAGTTAGTAGTTAGTAGTTAGTAATTAGTAGTTAGTACTTTGTACTTAGTAGTTAAAAGTTAATAGTTATTAGTTAGAAGTTAGTAGTTAGTTGTTAGTAGTTAATAGTTAGTAGTTGGTAGTTAGTAATTAGCAGTCAGTAGTTAGCAGTTAGTAGTTAGTAGTCAGTACTTAGTAGATAGTAATTAGTAGTTAGTAGTTATTAGTTACTAGTTAGTAGTTAGTGGTTAGAAGTTAGTAGTTAGTAGTTTGTAGTTAGTAGTTAGTAGTTAGTAGTTAGTAGTTAGTAGTTAGTAGTCAGTACTTAGTAGATAGTAATTAGTAGTTAGTAGTTATTAGTTACTAGTTAGTAGTTAGTTGTTAAAAGTTAGTAGTTAGTAGTTAGTGGTTAGTAGTTAGTAGTTAGTAGTTAGTTGTTATTAGTTAGTAGTTAGTAGTTAGTGGTTAGAAGTTAGTAGTTAGTAGTTACGTAGTTAGTAATTAGTAGTTAGTAATTAATAGTTAGTACTTTGTAGTTATTAGTTAAAAGTTAGTAGTTAGCAATTAGTAGTTGGTACTTTGTAGTTCGTAGTTAGTAGTTTGTAGTTAGAAGTTATGAGTTAGTAGTTAGTAGTCAGCGGTTAGTAGTGTGTAGTTTTTAGTTAGTAGATAGGGGTTAGTAGTTAGTGGTTAGTAGTTAGTTGGTAGTATATAGTACTAAGTAGTTAGTGATTAGTAGTTAGTATTAAGAGTTCGTAGTTAGTAGTTATTAGTTAGTAGTTTGTAGTTAGTGCTTAGCAGTTAGTAGTTAGTAGTTAGTAGTTAATAATTAATAGTTAGTAGATAGTAGTTAGTAGTTAGTAGTTAGTAGTTAGCAATTAGTAGTTAGTACTTTGTAGTTCGTAGTTAGTAGTTAGTAGCTAGAAGTTATTAGTTAGTAGTTATTAGTTAGTAGTTAGTGGTTAGCAATTTGTAGTTTGCAGTTAGGAGTTAGTAGTTGGTAGTTAGTAGTTAGCAGTCAGCAGTTAGTATTTATTAGTTATTAGTTAGCAGTTAGTAGTTAGTGGTTAGAAGTTAGTAGTTAGTAGTTTGTAGTTAGTAGTTAGTAGTTAGTAGTTAGTAGTTAGTAGTCAGTACTTAGTAGATAGTAATTAGTAGTTAGTAGTTATTAGTTTTTAGTTAGTATTTATTGGTTAGAAGTTAGTAGTTAGTAGTTAGTAGTTAGTAATTAGTAGTTAGTAATTAGTAGTTAGTACTTTGTACTTAGTAGTTAAAAGTTAGTAGTTATTAGTTAGTAGTTAGTAGTTAGTTGTTAGTAGTTAATAGTTAGTAGTTGGTAGTTAGTAGTTAGCAGTCAGTAGTTAGCAGTTAGTAGTTAGTAGTCAGTACTTAGTAGATAGTAATTAGTAGTTAGTAGTTATTAGTTACTAGTTAGTAGTTAGTGGTTAGAAGTTAGTAGTTAGTAGTTTGTAGTTAGTAGTTAGTAGTTAGTAGTTAGTAGTTAGTAGTTAGTAGTCATTACTTAGTAGATAGTAATTAGTAGTTAGTAGTTATTAGTTACTAGTTAGTAGTTAGTGGTTAGAAGTTAGTAGTTAGTAGTTTGTAGTTAGTAGTTAGTAGTTAGTAGTTAGTAGTTAGTAGTTAGTAATTAGTAGTTAGTACTTTGTACTTAGTAGTTAAAAGTTAGTAGTTATTAGTTAGTAGTTAGTAGTTAGTTGTTAAAAGTTAGTAGTTAGTAAGTAGTGGTTAGTAGTTAGTAGTTAGTAGTTAGTTGTTATTAGTTAGTAGTTAGTAGTTAGTGGTTAGAAATTAGTAGTTAGTAGTTACGTAGTTAGTAATTAGTAGTTAGTAATTAATAGTTAGTACTTTGTAGTTATTAGTTAAAAGTTAGTAGTTAGCAATTAGTAGTTGGTAATTTGTAGTTCGTAGTTAGTAGTTAGTAGTTAGAAGTTATGAGTTAGTAGTTAGTAGTCAGCGGTTTGTAGTGTGTAGTTTGCGGTTAGTAGATAGGGGTTAGTAGTTAGTGGTTAGTAGTTAGTTGGTAGTATATAGTACTAAGTAGTTAGTAATTAGTGGTTAGTATTAAGAGTTCGTAGTTAGTAGTTATTAGTTAGTAGTTTGTAGTTAGTGCTTAGCAGTTAGTAGTTAGTAGTTAGTAGTTAATAATTAATAGTTAGTAGATAGTAGTTAGTAGTTAGTAGTTAGTAGTTAGCAATTAGTAGTTAGTACTTTGTAGTTCGTAGTTAGTAGTTAGAAGTTATTAGTTAGTAGTTAGAAGTTAGTAGTTAGTGGTTAGTAGTTTGTAGTTTGCAGTTAGGAGTTAGTATTTATTAGTTATTAGTTAGCAGTTAGTAGTTAGTTGTTAGAAGTTAATAGTTAGTAGTTGGTAGTTAGTAGTTAGTAGTTAGTAATTAGTAGTTAGTAATCAGTGCTCAGTAGTTAGTAATTAGTAGTTAGTAGTTAGTAGTTGGTAGTTAGTAGTTAGTGGTTAGAAGTTAGTAGTTAGTAGTTACGTAGTTAGTAGATAGTAGTTAGTAATTAGTAGTTAGTTTTTTTTAGTTAGTAGTTAAAAGTTAGTAGTTATTAGTTAGTAGTTAGTAGTTAGTGGTTAGTGGTTAGCAGTTAATAGTTAGTAGTTAGTAGTTAATAATTAGTAGTGAATAGATAGCAGTTAGTAGTTAGTAGTTAGTAGTTAGCAATTATAGTTGGTACATTGTAGTTCGTAGTTAGTAGTTAGTAGTTAGAAGTTATTAGTTAGTAGTTAGTAGTTAGTGGATAGCAGTGTGTATTTTGCAGTTAGTAGATAGGAGTTAGTAGTTAGTAGTTAGTTATTAGTAGTTAGTACTAAGTAGTTAGTAAATAGTAGTTAGTAGTAAGTAGTTAGTAGTTAGTAGTTAGTAGTTATTAGTTAGTAGTTTGTAGTTAGTGGTTAGTGCTTAGCAGTTAGTAGTTAGTAGTTAGTAGTTAATAATTAATAGTTATTAGATAGTAGTTAGTAGTTAGTAGTTAGCAATTAGTAGTTAGTAGTAAGTAGTTAGTAGTTAGTAGTTATTAGTTAGTAGTTTGTAGTTAGTGGTTAGTGCTTAGCAGTTAGTAGTTAGAAGTTAGTAGTTAATAGTTAATAGTTACTAGATAATAGTTAGTAGTTAGTAGTTAGTATTTAGCAATTAGTAGTTAGTACTTTGTAGTTCGTAGTTAGTAGTTAGTATTTAGAAGTTATTAGTTAGTAGTTAGAAGTCAGCAGTTAGTGGTTAATAGTTTGTAGTTTGCAGTTAGGAGTTAGTAGTTGGTAGTTAGCAACTAGCAGTCAGCAGTTAGTATTTATTAGTTAGTAGTTAGCAGTTAGTAGTTAGTTGTTAGTAGTTAATAGTTAGTAGTTGGTAGTTAGTAGTTAGTTATTAGCAGTCAGTAGTTAGTAATCAGTACTCAGTAGTTAGTAATTAGTAGTTAGTAGTTAGAAGTTAGTAGTTAGTAGTTAGTAGCTGGTAGTTAGTGGTTAGAACTAGTAGTTAGTAGTTACGTAGTTAGTAGATAGTAGTTAGTAATTAGTAGTTAGGACTTTTTAGTTAGTAGTTAAAAGTTAGTAGTTATTTGTTAGTAGTTAGTAGTTAGTGGTTAGTGGTTAGCAGTTAATAGTAAGTAGTTAGTAGTTAATAATTAATAGTTAGTAGATAGTAGTTAGTAGTTATTAGTTAGTAGTTAGCAATTAGTAGTTGGTACTTTGTGGTTCGTAGTTAGTAGATAGTAGTTAGAAGTTATTAGTTAGTAGTTAGTAGTTAGTGGTTATTGGTGTGTAGTTTGCAGTTAGTAGATAGGAGTTAGTAGTTAGTAGTTAGTAGTTAGTTG
The DNA here is from genome assembly GCF_964194025.1 of Convolutriloba macropyga. Classification (NCBI taxonomy): domain Eukaryota; kingdom Metazoa; phylum Xenacoelomorpha; order Acoela; family Convolutidae; genus Convolutriloba; species Convolutriloba macropyga. The sequence goes on from NC_134482.1 coordinate 22,490,268, forward strand.
TCTGTAGTTAGTACTAATCAGTTAGTAAATTTGTAGTTAGTGGTTAGTGCTTAGCAGTTAGTAGTTAGTAGTTAGTAGTTAATAATTAATAGTTAGTAGATAGTAGTTAGTAGTTAGTAGTTAGCAATTAGTAGTTAGTACTTTGTAGTTCGTAGTTAGTAGTTAGCAGTTAGAAGTTATTAATTAGTAGTTAGTAGTTAGTGGTTATTGGTGTGTAGTTTGCAGTTAGTAGATAGGAGTTAGTAGTTAGTAGTTAGTAGTTAGTTGTTTGTAGTAAGTACTAATCTGTTAGTAAATAGTAGTTAGTAGTAAGTAGTTAGTAGTTAGTAGTTAATAGTTAGTAGTTTGTAGTTAGTGGTTAGTGCTTAGCAGTTAGTAGTTAGTAGTTAGTAGTTAATAATTAATAGTTAGTAGTTAGTAGTTAGAAGTTATTAGTTAGTAGTTAGAAGTTAGTAGTTAGTGGTTAGTAGTTTGTAGTTTGCAATTAGGAGTTAGTAGTCAGTAGTTAGTAGTTAGCATTCAGCAGTTAGTATTTATTACTCAGTAGTTAGCAGTGAGTAGTTAGTTGTTAGTAGTTTGTAGTTATTGGTTAGTGCTTAGCAGTTAGTAGTTAGTAGTTAGTAGTTAATAATTAATAGTAAGTAGTTAGTAGTTAGAAGCTATTAGTTAGTAGTTAGTAGTTGGTAGTTAGTTGTTAGTAGTTAGTAGTTAGCAGTTAGTAGTTAATAGTCAGTACTTAGTAGTTAGTAATTAGTAGTTAGTAGTTAGTAGTTAGTAGTTAGTAGTTGGTAGTTAGTAGTTAGTAGTTAGTGGCTAGTGGTTAGTAGTTATTCGTTAGTAGTTAGTAATTAGTATATAGTAGTAAATAGTTAGTAGTTAGTAGTTAGTAGTTAGTAGTTAGTAGTTAGTAGTTAGTAGTTAGTATTTAGTATTTAGTAGTTAGTAATTAGTATTTAGTAGTTAGTAGTTAGTAGTTAGTAGTTGAGTGTTAGTAGTTAGTTGTTAATAGCTAATTGTTAGTAGTTAGTAGTTAGTCTTTGATAGTTAGTAGTTAGTATTTAGTAGTTACGAGTTAGTAGTTACTAGTTAGTAGTTACTAGATAGCAGCTAGTTGTTAGTAGCTAGTAGTTAGTATTTAGTAGTTAGTAGTTATTAATTAGTAGTTAGTAGTTAGTAGTTAGTAGTTAGAAGTTAGTAGTTAGTTGTTTGTAGTTAGTAGTTAGTAGTTAAGTGTTAGTAGTTAGTAGTTATTATTTAGTATTTAGTAGTTAGTAGTTAGAAGTTAGTAGTTAGTTGTTAGTAGTTAGTAGTTAGTAGTTAAGTATTATTAGTTAGTTGTTAATTGTTAATTGTTAGTAGTTAGTAGTTAGTATTTGGTAGTTAGTAGTTAGTAGTTAGTAGTTAGTACTCACTAGTTAGTAGTAAGTAGTCAGTAGTTAGTAGTTATTAGTTAGTTTTTATTTGTTATTAATAATTAGTTAGTATTTAATAGTTAGTACTTAGTAGTTAGTAGTTAGTAGTAAGCAGTTAGTAGCTGGTAGTTAGTAGTTAGTAGTTAGTAGTTAGAAGTTAGTAGTTATTAGTTAGTAGTTAGTAGTTTGGAGTTAGTAGTTAGTAGTTAGTAATTAGTAGTTAGTCGTTAGTAGTTAGTAGTTATTGGTTAGTATTTAGTAGTTAGTAGTTAGCAGTTAGTTGTTAGTAGTTAGAGGTTAGTAGTCAGTAGTTAGTAGTTAGTAGTTAGAAGTTATTGGTTAGTAGTTAGTGGTTAATAGTTAGTGGTTAGTAGTGTGTAGTTTGCAGTTAGTAGATAGGAGTTAGTAGTTAGTAGTTAGTAGATAGTTGTTTGTAGTTAGTACTAAGTAGTTAGTAATTGGTAGTTAGTAGTAAGTAGTTAGTAGTTTGTAGTTGGTGGTTAGTTCTTAGCAGTTAGTAGTTAGTAGTTAGTAGTTAATATATAATAGTTAGTAGATAGTAGTTAGTAGTTAGTAGTTAGTAGTTAGTAGTGAGCAATTAGTAGTTAGTACTTTGTAGTTCGGAGTTAGTAGTTAGTAGTTAGACGTAATTAGTTAGTAGTTAGTAGTTAGTAGTTAGTGGCTAGTAGTTAGTAGTTAGCAGTCAGCAGTTAGTATTTATTAGTTAGTAGTTAGCAGTTAGTAGTTAGTTGTTAGTAGTTTATAGTTAGTAGTTCTTAGTTAGTAGCTAGTAGTTAGTAGTTAGTAGTTAGTAGTTAGTGGCTAGTGGTTAGTAGTTATTCGTTAGTAGTTAGTAATTAGTCTTTGATAGTTAGTAGTTAGTATTTAGTAGTTACGAGTTAGTAGTTACTAGTTAGTAGTTACTAGATAGCAGCTAGTTGTTAGTAGCTAGTAGTTAGTAGTTAGTAGTTAGTAGTTATTAATTAGTAGTTAGTAGTAAATAGTTAGTAGTTAGAAGTTAGTAGTTAGTAGTTAGTAGCTAGTAGTTAGTAGTTAGTAGTTAGTATTTAGTATTTAGTAGTTAGTAGTTAGTATTTAGTAGTTAGTAGTTAGTAGTTAGTAGTTAATTGTTAGTAGTTAGTAGTTAGTCTTTGATAGTTAGTAGTTAGTATTTAGTAGTTACGAGTTAGTAGTTACTAGTTAGTAGTTACTAGATAGCAGCTAGTTGTTAGTAGCTAGTAGTTAGTAGTTAGTAGTTAGTAGTTATTAATTAGTAGTTAGTAGTTAGTAGTTAGTAGTTAGAAGTTAGTAGTTAGTTGTTAGTAGTTAGTAGTTAGTAATTAGTAGTTAGTCGTTAATAGTTAGTAGTTAATGGTTAGTATTTAGTAGTTAGTAGTTAGCAGTTAGTTGTTAGTAGTTAGTGGTTAGTAGTCAGTAGTTAGTAGTTAGTAGTTAGAAGTTATTAGTTAGTAGTTAGTGGTTAGTAGTGTGTAGTTTGCAGTTAGTAGATAGGAGTTAGTAGTTAGTAGTTAGTAGATAGTTGTTTGTAGTTAGTACTAAGTAGTTAGTAATTGGTAGTTAGTAGTAAGTAGTTAGTAGTTTGTAGTTAGTGGCTAGTTCTTAGCAGTTAGTAGTTAGTAGTTAGTAGTTAATAAATAATAGTTAGTAGATAGTAGTTAGTAGTTAGCAGTTAGTAGTGAGCAATTAGTAGTTAGTACTTTGTAGTTCGGAGTTAGTAGTTAGTAGTTAGAAGTAATTAGTTAGTAGTTAGTAGTTAGTAGTTAGTGGTTAGTAGTTAGTAGTTAGCAGTCAGCAGTTAGTATTTTTTAGTTAGTAGTTAGCAGTTAGTAGTTAGTTGTTAGTAGTTTATAGTTAGTAGTTCTTAGTTAGTAGTTAGTGGTTAGTAGTTAGTAGTTAGTAGATAGTAGTTAGTAGTTAGTGGCTAGTGGTTAGTAGTTATTCGTTAGTAGTTAGTAATTAGTAGTTAGTAGTAAATAGTTAGTAGTTAGAAGTTAGTAGTTAGTAGTTAGTAGTTAGTAGTTAGTAGTTAGTAGTTAGTAGTTAGTATTTAGTATTTAGTAGTTAGTAGTTAGTATTTAGTAGTTAGTAGTTAGTAGTTAGTAGTTAATTGTTAGTAGTTAGTAGTTAGTCTTTGATAGTTAGTAGTTAGTATTTAGTAGTTACGAGTTAGTAGTTAGTAGTTAGTAGTTAGTAGTTAGTAGTTAGAAGTTAGTAGTTAGTTGTTAGTAGTTAGTATTTAGTAGTTAAGTGTTAGTAGTTAGTAGTTATTATTTAGTAGTTAGTAGTTAGTAGCTAGAAGTTAGTAGTTAGTTGTTAGTAGTTAGTAGTTAGTATTTAAGTATTATTAGTTAGTTGTTAATAGTTAATTGTTAGTAGTTAGTAGTTAGTATTTGGTAGTTAGTAGTTAGTAGTTAGTACTCACTATTTAGTAGTAAGTAGTCAGTAGTTAGTAGTTATTAGTTAGTTTTTATTTGTTATTAATCAGTAGTTAGTATTTAATAGTTAGTACTTAGTAGTTAGTAGTTAGTAGTTAGCAGTTAGTAGCTGGTAGTTTATAGTTAGTAGTTAGTAGTTAGAAGTTATTAGTTATTAGTTAGTAGTTAGTAGTTTGGAGTTAGTAGTTAGTAGTTAGTAATTAGTAGTTAGTCGTTAGTAGTTACTAGTTTTATTTTAGTTTTTAGTAGTTAGTAGTTAGCAGTTAGTTGTTAGTAGTTAGTGGTTAGTAGCCAGTAGTTAGTAGTTAGTAGTTAGAAGTAATTAGTTAGTAGTTAGTGGTTAATAGTTAGTGGTTAGTAGTGTGTAGTTTGCAGTTAGTAGATAGGAGTTAGTAGTTAGTAGTTAGTAGATAGTTGTTTCTAGTTAGTACTAAGTAGTTAGTAATTGGTAGTTAGTAGTAAGTAGTTAGTAGTTTGTAGTTAGCGGTTAGTTCTTAGCAGTTAGTAGTTAGTAGTTAGTAGTTAATAAATAATAGTTAGTAGATAGTAGTTAGTAGTTAGTAGTTAGTAGTTAGTAGTGAGCAATTAGTAGTTAGTACTTTTTAGTTCGGAGTTAGCAGTCAGCAGTCAGTATTTATTAGTTAGTAGTTAGCAGTTAGTAGTTAGTTGTTAGTAGTTAATAGTTAGTAGTTAGTAGTTAGTAGTACGTAGTTGGTAGTTAGTAGTTAGTAGTCAGTGATTAGTAGTTAAAAATTAGTAGTTAGTAGTTTGTAGTTAGTAGTTAGTAGTTAGTGGTTAGCGGTTAGTAGTTATTCGTTAGTAGTTAGTAATTAGTAGTTAGTAGTAAGTAGTTAGTAGTTAGTAGTTAGTAGTTAGCAGTTAGTATTTAGTAGTTAGTAGTTAGTAGTTAGTAGTTAGTAGTTAGTAGTTACGTAGTTAGTAGTTAGTAGTTAGTAATTAGTAGTTATTACTTTGTAGATAGTAGTTAAAAATTAGTAGTTATTAGTTAGTAGTTAGTAGTTAGTGGTTAGTGGTTAGCAGTTAATAGTTAATAGTTAGTAGTTAATAATTAGTAGTTAGTAGATAGTAGTTAGTAGTTAGTAGTTAGCACTTAGTAGTTGGTACTTTTTAGTTCGTAGTTAGTAGCTAGTAGTTAGAAGTTATTAGTTAGTATTTAGTAGTTAGTGGTTAGTAGTGTGTAGTCTGCAGTTAGTAGATAGGAGTTTGTAGTTAGTACTAAGTAGTTAGTAATTAGTTGTTAGTAGTAAGTAGTTAGTAGTTAGTAGTTATTAGTTAGTAGTTTGTAGTCATTGGTTAGTGCTTAGCAGTTAGTAGTTAGTAGTTAGTGGTTAATAATTAATAGTTAGTAGATAGTAGTTAGTAGTTAGTAGTTAGTAGTTAGTAGTAAGCAATTAGTAGTTAGTACTTTTTAGTTCGTAGTTAGTAGTTAGTAGTTAGAAGTTATTAGTTAGTAGTTAGAAGTTAGTAGTTAGCAGTCAGCAGTTAGTATTTATTAGTTAGTAGTTAGCCATTAGTAGTTAGTTGTTAGTAGTTAATAGATAGTAGTTGCTAGTTAGTAGTTAGTAGTTAGCACATAGTAGTTAGTAGTTAGTAGTTAGTAGTTAGCAGTTAGTATTTAGTAGTTAGTAGTTTGTAGTTTGCAGTTAGGAGTTCGTAGTTAGTAGTTAGTAGTTAGTAGTTAGCAGTTAGGAGTTCGTAGTTAGTAGTTAGTAGTTAGCAGTCAGCAGTTAGTATTTATTAGTTAGTAGTTAGCCATTAGTAGTTATTTGTTAGTAGTTAATAGATAGTAGTTGGTAGTTAGTAGTTAGTAGTTAGCACATAGTAGTAAGTAGTTAGTAGTTAGTAGTTAGTAGTTAGCAGTTAGTATTTAGTAGTTAGTAGTTAGTAGTTAGTAGTTAGTAGTTAGTAGTTAGTAGTTAGTAGTTAGTAGGTAGTAGTTAGTAGTTACGTAGTTAGTAGTTAGTAGTTAGTAATTAGTAGTTATTACTTTGTAGTTAGTAGTTAAAAGTTAATAGTTATTAGTTAGTAGATAGTAGTTAGTAGTTAGTAGTTAGTAGTTAGCACATAGTGGTTAGTAGTTAGTAGTTAGTAGTTAGTAGTTAGCAGTTAGTATTTAGTATTTAGTAGTTAGTAGTTAGTAGTTAGTAGTTAGTAGTTACGTAGTTAGTAGTTAGTAGTTAGTAATTAATAGTTATTACTTTGTAGTTAGTAGTTAAATGTTAGTAGTTATTAGTTAGTAGTTCGTAGTTATTTGTTAATAGTTAGTAGTTATTAGTTAGTGGTTAGTAGATAGTAGTTAGTAGTTAGTTGTTATTAGTTAGTAGTTAGTAGTTAGTGGTTAGAAGTTAGTAGTTAGTAGTTAGTAGGTAGTAGTTAGTAGTTACGTAGTTAGTAGTTAGTAATTAGTAATTAGTAGTTATTACTTTGTAGTTAGTAGTTAAAAGTTAATAGTTATTAGTTAGTAGTTAGTAGTTAGTAGTTTGTAGTTAGTAGTTAGTAGTTAGCACATAGTAGTTAGTAGTTAGTAGTTAGTAGTTATTAGTTAGCGGTTATTATTTAGTATTTAGTAGTTAGTAGTTAGTAGTTAGTAGTTAGTAGTTAGTAGTTAAGTAGTTAGTAGTTAGTAGTTAGTAATTAGTAGTTATTACTTTGTAGTTAAATGTTAGTAGTTATTAGTTAGTAGTTCGTAGTTATTTGTTAATAGTTAGTAGTTATTAGTTAGTAGTTAGTAGTTAGCAGTCAGCAGTTAGTATTTATTAGTTAGTAGTTAGTCATTAGTAGTTAGTTGTTAGTAGTTAATAGATAGTAGTTGGTAGTTAGTAGTTAGTAGTTAGCACATAGTAGTAAGTAGTTAGTAGTTAGTAGTTAGTAGTTAGCAGTTAGTAATTAGTAGTTAGTGATTAGTAGTTAGTAGTTAGTAGTTAGTAGTTAGTAGGTAGTAGTTAGTAGTTACGTAGTTAGTAGTTAGTAGTTAGTAATTAGTAGTTATTACTTTGAACTAGTAGTTAAAAGTTAATATTTATTAGTTAGTAGTTAGTAGTTAGTAGTTAGCAGTTAGTAGTTAGTAGTTAGTAGTTAGCACATAGTAGTTAGTAGTTAGTAGTTAGTAGTTAGTAGTTAGCAGTTAGTATTTAGTATTTAGTAGTTAGTAGTTAGTAGTTAGTAGTTAGTAGTTACGTAGTTAGTAGTTAGTAGTTAGTAATTAGTAGTTATTACTTTGTAGTTAGTAGTTAAATGTTAGTAGTTATTAGTTAGTAGTTCGTAGTTATTTGTTAATAGTTAGTAGTTATTAGTTAGTAGTTAGTAGTTAGCAGTCAGCAGTTAGTATTTATTAGTTAGTAGTTAGCCATTAGTAGTTAGTTGTTAGTAGTTAATAGATAGTAGTTGGTAGTTAGTAGTTAGTAGTTAGCACATAGTAGTTAGTAGTTAGTAGTTAGTAGTTAGCATTTAGTATTTAGTAGTTAGTAGTTTGTAGTTTGCAGTTAGGAGTTCGTAGTTAGTAGTTAGTAGTTAGTAGTTAGCAGTTGGGAGTTCGTAGTTAGTAGTTAGTAGTTAATAGATAGTAGTTGGTAGTTAGTAGTTAGTAGTTAGCACATAGTAGTAAGTAGTTAGTAGTTAGTAGTTAGTAGTTAGCAGTTAGTATTTAGTAGTTAGTAGTTAGTAGTTAGTAGTTAGTAGTTAGTAGTTAGTAGGTAGTAGTTAGTAGTTACGTAGTTAGTAGTTAGTAGTTAGTAATTAGTAGTTATTACTTTGAACTAGTAGTTAAAAGTTAATATTTATTAGTTAGTAGTTAGTAGTTAGTAGTTAGCAGTTAGTAGTTAGTAGTTAGCACATAGTAGTTAGTAGTTAGTAGTTAGTAGTTAGTAGTTAGCAGTTAGTATTTAGTATTTAGTAGTTAGTAGTTAGTAGTTAGTAGTTAGTAGTTACGTAGTTAGTAGTTAGTAGTTAGTAATTAGTAGTTATTACTTTGTAGTTAGTAGTTAAATGTTAGTAGTTATTAGTTAGTAGTTCGTAGTTATTTGTTAATAGTTAGTAGTTATTAGTTAGTAGTTAGTAGTTAGCAGTCAGCAGTTAGTATTTATTAGTTAGTAGTTAGCCATTAGTAGTTAGTTGTTAGTAGTTAATAGATAGTAGTTGGTAGTTAGTAGTTAGTAGTTAGCACATAGTAGTTAGTAGTTAGTAGTTAGTAGTTAGCATTTAGTATTTAGTAGTTAGTAGTTTGTAGTTTGCAGTTAGGAGTTCGTAGTTAGTAGTTAGTAGTTAGTAGTTAGCAGTTGGGAGTTCGTAGTTAGTAGTTAGTAGTTAATAGATAGTAGTTGGTAGTTAGTAGTTAGTAGTTAGCACATAGTAGTAAGTAGTTAGTAGTTAGTAGTTAGTAGTTAGCAGTTAGTATTTAGTAGTTAGTAGTTAGTAGTTAGTAGTTAGTAGTTAGTAGTTAGTAGGTAGTAGTTAGTAGTTACGTAGTTAGTAGTTAGTAGTTAGTAATTAGTAGTTATTACTTTGAACTAGTAGTTAAAAGTTAATATTTATTAGTTAGTAGTTAGTAGTTAGTAGTTAGCAGTTAGTAGTTAGTAGTTAGTAGTTAGCACATAGTAGTTAGTAGTTAGTAGTTAGTAGTTAGTAGTTAGCAGTTAGTATTTAGTATTTAGTAGTTAGTAGTTAGTAGTTAGTAGTTAGTAGTTACGTAGTTAGTAGTTAGTAGTTAGTAATTAGTAGTTATTACTTTGTAGTTAGTAGTTAAATGTTAGTAGTTATTAGTTAGTAGTTCGTAGTTATTTGTTAATAGTTAGTAGTTATTAGTTAGTAGTTAGTAGTTAGCAGTCAGCAGTTAGTATTTATTAGTTAGTAGTTAGTCATTAGTAGTTAGTTGTTAGTAGTTAATAGATAGTAGTTGGTAGTTAGTAGTTAGTAGTTAGCACATAGTAGTAAGTAGTTAGTAGTTAGTAGTTAGTAGTTAGCAGTTAGTAATTAGTAGTTAGTGATTAGTAGTTAGTAGTTAGTAGTTAGTAGTTAGTAGGTAGTAGTTAGTAGTTACGTAGTTAGTAGTTAGTAGTTAGTAATTAGTAGTTATTACTTTGAACTAGTAGTTAAAAGTTAATATTTATTAGTTAGTAGTTAGTAGTTAGTAGTTAGCAGTTAGTAGTTAGTAGTTAGTAGTTAGCACATAGTAGTTAGTAGTTAGTAGTTAGTAGTTAGTAGTTAGCAGTTAGTATTTAGTATTTAGTAGTTAGTAGTTAGTAGTTAGTAGTTAGTAGTTACGTAGTTAGTAGTTAGTAGTTAGTAATTAGTAGTTATTACTTTGTAGTTAGTAGTTAAATGTTAGTAGTTATTAGTTAGTAGTTCGTAGTTATTTGTTAATAGTTAGTAGTTATTAGTTAGTAGTTAGTAGTTAGCAGTCAGCAGTTAGTATTTATTAGTTAGTAGTTAGCCATTAGCAGTTAGTTGTTAGTAGTTAATAGATAGTAGTTGGTAGTTAGTAGTTAGTAGTTAGCACATAGTAGTTAGTAGTTAGTAGTTAGTAGTTAGTAGTTAGCATTTAGTATTTAGTAGTTAGTAGTTTGTAGTTTGCAGTTAGGAGTTCGTAGTTAGTAGTTAGTAGTTAGTAGTTAGCAGTTGGGAGTTCGTAGTTAGTAGTTAGTAGTTAATAGATAGTAGTTGGTAGTTAGTAGTTAGTAGTTAGCACATAGTAGTAAGTAGTTAGTAGTTAGTAGTTAGTAGTTAGCAGTTAGTATTTAGTAGTTAGTAGTTAGTAGTTAGTAGTTAGTAGTTAGTAGGTAGTAGTTAGTAGTTAAGTAGTTAGTAGTTAGTAGTTAGTAATTAGTAGTTATTACTTTGTAGTTATTAGTTAAAAGTTAATAGTTATTAGTTAGTAGTTAGTATTTAGTAGTTAGTAGTTAGTAGTTAGTAGTTAGTAGTTAGTAGGTAGTAGTTAGTAGTTACGTAGTTAGTAGTTAGTAGTTAGTAGTTAGTAGTTAGTAGTTAGCAGTTAGTATTTAGTATTTAGTAGTTAGTAGTTAGTAGTTAGTAGTTCCGTAGTTAGTAGTTAGTAGTTAGTAATTAGTAGTTATTACTTTGTAGTTAGTAGTTAAATGTTAGTAGTTATTAGTTAGTAGTTCGTAGTTATTTGTTAATAGTTAGTAGTTATTAGTTAGTGGTTAGTAGTTAGTAGTTAGTAGTTAGTTGTTATTAGTTAGTAGTTAGTAGTTAGTGGTTAGAAGTTAGTAGTTAGTAGTTACGTAGTTTGTAGTTAGTAGTTAGTATTTAGTAGTTAGTACTTTGTAGTTAGTAGTTAAAAGTTAGTAGTTATTAGTTAGTAGTTAGTAGTTAGTGGTTAGTGGTTAGCAGTTAATAAATAGTAGTTAGTAGTTAATAATTAGTAGTTAGTAGATAGTAGTTAGTAGTTAGTAGTTAGTAGTTAGCACTTAGTAGTTGGTACTTTTTAGTTCGTAGTTAGTCGCTAGTAGTTAGAAGCTATTAGTTAGTAGTTAGAAGTTAGTAGTTAGTGGTTAGTAGTTTGTAGTTTGCAGTTAGGACTTCGTAGTTAGTAGTTAGTAGTTAGCAGTCAGCAGTTAGTATTCATTAGTTAGTAGTTAGCCATTAGTAGTTAGTTGTTAGTAGTTAATAGATAGTAGTTGGTAGTTAGTAGTTAGTAGTTAGTAGTTAGCAGTTAGTAGTTAGTAGTCAGTACTTATTAGTTGGTAATTAGTAGTTAGTAGCTAGTAGTTAGTAGTTAGTAGTTACTGATTAGTGGTTAGTAGTTATTTGTTAGTAGTTAGTAATTAGTAGTTAGTAGTAAGTAGTTAGTAGTTAGTAGTTAGCACTTGGTAGTTAGTAGTCAGTATTTAGTAGTTACTAGTTAGCAGCTAGTTGTCAGTAGTTAGTAGTTAGTAGTAAGTAGTTAGTAGTTAATAATTAGTAGTTAGTAGTTAGTAGTTAGTAGTTAAGTGTTAGTGGTTAGTTGTTAATAGTTACTAGTTAGTAGTTAGTAGTTAGTAGGTAGGTAGCAATTAGTAGTTAGTACTTTGTAGTTCGTAGTTAGTAGTTAGTAGTTAGTAGTTAGAAGTTATTAGTTAGTAGTTAGAAGTTATTAGTTAGTGGTTAGTAGTTTGTAGTTTGCAGTTAGGAGTTAGTAGTTAGTAGTTAGCAGTCAGCAGTTAGTATTTATTAGTTAGTAGTTAGCAGTTAGTAGTTAGTTGTTAGTAGTTAATAGTTGGTAGCTGGTAGTTAGTAGTTAGTAGTTAGTAGTTAGCAGTTAGTAGTAAGTAGTCAGTACTTAGTAGGTAGTAATTAGTAGTTTGTAGTTAGTAGTTAGTAGTTAGTGGTTAGAAGTTAGTAGTTAGTAGTTAGTAGATAGTAGTTAGTAGTTAGTAGTTAGTAGTTAGTAGCTAGTAGTTACGTAGTTAGTAGTTAGTAGTTAGTAATTAGTAGTTAGTACTTTGTAGTTAGTAGTTAAAAGTTAGTAGTTATTAGTTAGTAGTTAGTAGTTAGTTGTTAATTGTTAGTAGTTAGTAGTTAGTGGTTAGTATTTAGTAGTTAGTAGTTAGTTGTTATTAGTTAGTAGTTAGTAGTTAGTGGTTAGAAGTTAGTAGTTAGTAGTTACGTAGGTAAAAGTTAGTAAATAGCAATTAGTAGTTGGTACTTTGTAGTTCGTAGTTAGTGTTTAGTAGTTGGAAGTTATTAGTTAGTAGTTAGTAGTTAGTGGTTAGTAGTGTGTAGTTTGCTGTTAGTAGATAGGAGTTAATAGTTAGCAGTTAGTTGTTAGTTGTTAGTAGTTAGTACTTGGTAGTTAGTAATTAGTAGTTAGTAGTAAGTAGTTAGTAGTTAGTAGTTATTAGTTAGTAGTTTGTAGTTAGTGGTTAGTGCTTAGCAGTTAGTAGTTAGTAGTTAGTAGTTAATAATTAATAGTTAGTAGATAGCAGTTAGTAGTTAGTTGTTAGTAGTTAATAGTTAGTAGTTGGTAGTTAGTAGTTAGTAGTTAGTAGTTAGTAGTTAGCAGTTAGTAGTTAGTAATCAGTACTTATTTGTTAGTAATTAGTAGTTAGTAGTTAGTAGTTAGTAGTTAGTGGTTAGAAGTTAGTAGTTAGTGGTTATGTAGTTAGTAGATAGTAGTTAGTAACTAGTAATTAGTACTTTGTAGTTAGTAGTTAAAAGTTAGTATTTATTAGTTAGTAGTTAGTAGTTAGTGGTTAGTGGTTAGCAGTTAATAGTTAGTAGTTAGTAGTTAATAATTAGTAGTTAGTAGTTAGCAATTAGTAGTTGGTACTTTGTAGTTCGTAGTTAGTAGTTAGTGGTTAGAAGTTATTAGTTATTAGTTAGAAGTTAGTAGTTAGTGGTTAGTAGTTTGTAGTTTGCAGTTAGGAGTTAGTAGTTAGCAGTTAGTAGTTAGCAGTCAGCAGTTAGTATTTATTAGTTAGTAGTTAGCAGTTAGTAGTTAGTTGTTAGTACTTAATAATTAGTAGTTGGTAGTTAGTAGTTAGTAGTTAGTAGTTAGCAGTTAGTAGTTAGTAGTCAGTACTTAGTCGTTAGTAATTAGTAGTTAGTAATTAGTAGTTAGTAGTTAGGAGTTAGTAGTTAGTGGTTAGTGGTTAGTAGTTATTCGTTAGTAGTTAGTAATTAGTAGTTAGTAGTAAGTAGTTAGTAGTTAGTAGTTAGTAGTTAGTAGTTAGTAGTTAGTAGTTAGTATTTAGTAGTTAGTAGTTAGTAATTAGTAGTTAGTAGTTATTAGTTCGTAGTTAAGTGTTAGTAGTTAGTTGTTAATAGTTAATTGTTTGTAGCTAGTAATTAGTCTTTGGTAGATAGTAGTTAGTATTTAGTAGTTACTAGTTAGTAGTTACTAGTTAGTAGTTACTAGTTAGCAGCTAGTTGTTAGTATTTAGTAGTTAGTAGTTAGTAGTTAGTAGTTAATAATTAGTAGTTAGTAGTTAGTAGTTAGTAGTTAGTAGTTAGAAGTTAGTAGTTAGTTATTAGTAGTTAGCAGTTAGTAGTTAAGTGTTAGTAGTTAGTAGTTATTATTTAGTAGTTAGTAGTTAGTAGTTAAAAGTTAGTAGTTAGTTGTTAGTAGTTAGTAGTTTGTAGTTAGTAGTTAGTAGTTAAGTATTAGTAGTTAGTTGTTAATAGTTAATTGTTAGTAGTTAGTAATTAGTATTTGGTAGTTAGTAGTTAGTAGTTAGTAATTAGTACTCACTAGTTAGTGGTAAGTAGTCAGTAGTTAGTAGTTATTAGTTAGTTTTTATTTGTTATTGATAAGTAGTTAGTAGTTAATAGTTAGTACTTGGTAGTTAGTTGTTAGTAGTTAGTAGTTAGTAGTAAGAAGTTATTAGTTAGTAGTTAGTAGTTAATAGTTATTGGTTAGTAGTGTGTAGTTTGCAGTTAGTAGATAGGAGTTAGTAGTTAGTAGTTAGTAGATAGTTGTTAGTAGTTAGTACTAAGTAGTTAGTAATTAGTAGTTAGTAGTAAGTAGATAGTAGTTCGTAGTTAAGTGTCAGTAGTTAGTTGTTAATAGTTAATTGTTTGTAGTTAGTAATTAGTCTTTGGTAGATAGTAGTTAGTATTTAGTAGTTACAAGTTAGTAGGTACTAGTTAGTAGTTACTAGTTAGCAGCTAGTTGTTAGTAGCTAGTAGTGAGTAGTTAGTAGTTAGTAGTTAATAATTAGTAGTTAGTAGATAGTAGTTAGTAGTTAGTAGTTAGTAGTTATTAGTTAGCAATTAGTGGTTAGTACTTTGTAGTTCATAGTTGGTAGTTAGTAGTTAGAAGTTAGTACTTAGTGGTTAGTAGTTTGTAGTTTGCAGTTAGGAGTTAGTAGTTGGTAGTTAGTAGTTAGTAGTCAGCAGTTAGTATTTATTAGTTAGTAGTTAGCAGTTAGTAGTTAGTTGTTAGTAGTTAATGGTTAGTAAATGGTAGTTAGTAGTTAGTAGTTAGTAGTTAGCAGTTAGTAGTTAGTAATCAGTACTTATTTGTTAGTAATTAGTAGTTAGTAGTTAGTAGTTAGTGGTTACGTAGTTAGTAGATAGTAGATAGTAATTAGTAGTTAGTACTTTGTAGTTAGTAATTAAAAGTTAGTAGTTATTAGTTAGTAGTTAGTAGTTAGTGGTTAATAATTAGTAGTTAGTAATTAGCAATTAGTAGTTGGTACTTTGAAGTTCGTAGTTAGTAGTTAGTAGTTAGAAGTTATTAGTTACTAGTTAGTAGTTAGTGGTTGGATGTTATTAGTTAGTAGTTAGAAGTTAGTAGTTAGTGGTTAGTAGTTTGTAGTTTGCAGTTAGGAGTTAGTAGTTAGCAGTTAGTAGTTAGCAGTCAGCAGTTAGTATTTATTAGTTAGTAGTTAGCAGTTAGTAGTTAGTTGTTAGTAGTTAATAGTTAGTAGTTGGTAGTTAGTAGTTAGTAGTTAGTAGTTAGCAGTTAGTAGTTAGTAGTCAGTACTTAGTAGTTAGTAATTAGTAGTTAGTAATTAGTAGTTAGTAGTTAGTAGTTAGTAGTTAGTGGATAGTGGTTATTAGTTATTCGTTAGTAGTTAGTAATTAGTAGTTAGTAGTAAGTAGTTAGTAGTTAGTAATTAGTAGTTAGTAGTTAGTAGTTAGTATTTTTAGTAGTTAGTAGTTAGTAGTTAGTAGTTAGTAGTTAGTTGTTCGTAGTTAAGTGTTAGTAGTTAGTTGTTAATAGTTAAATGTTTGTAGTTAGTAATAAGTCCTTGGTAGATAGTAGTTAGTATTTAGTAGTTACTAGTTAGTAGTTACTAGTTAGTAGTTACTAGTTAGCAGCTAGTTGTTAGTAGCTAGTAGTTAGTAGTTAGTAGTTAATAATTAGTAGTTAGTAGTTAGTTGTTAGTAGTTAGTAGTTAGTAGTTAAGTGTTAGTAGTTAGTAGTTATTATTTAGTAGTTAGTAGTTAGTAGTTAGAAGTTAGTAGTTAGTTGTTAGTAGTTAGTAGTTAGTAGTTAGTACTCACTAGTTAGTAGTAAGTAGTCAGTAGTTAGTAGTTATTAGTTAGTTTTTATTTGTTATTGATAAGTAGTTAGTAGTTAATAGTTAGTACTTAGTAGTTAGTTGTTACTAGTTTGTAATTAGTATTTGGTAGTTAGTAGTTAGTAGTTAGTAGTTAGTACTCACTAGTTAGTAGTAAGTAGTCAGTAGTTAGTAGTTATTAGTTACTTTTTATTTGTTATTGATAAGTAGTTAGTAGTTAATAGTTAGTACTTAGTAGTTAGTTGTTAGTAGTTAGTAGTTAGTAGTAAGAAGTTATTAGTTAGTAGTTAGTAGTTAATAGTTATTGGTTAGTAGTGTGTAGTTTGCAGTTGGTAGATAGGAGTTAGTAGTTAGTAGTTAGCAGATAGTTGTTAGTAGTTAGTACTAAGTAATTAGTAATTAGTAGTTAGTAGTAAGTAGATAGTAGTTCGTAGTTAAGTGTTAGTAGTTAGTTGTTAATAGTTAATTGTTTGTAGTTAGTAATTAGTCTTTGGTAAATAGTAGTTAGTATTTAGTAGTTACTAGTTAGTAGTTACTAATTAGTAGTTACTAGTTAGCTGCTAGTTGTTAGTAGCTAGTAGTTAGTAGTTAGTAGTTAGTCGTTAATAATTAGTAGTTTGTAGTTAGTAGTTAGTAGTTAGTAGTTAGAAGTTAGTAGTTAATAATTAGTAGTTAGTAGTTAGTAGTTAGTAGTTAGTAGTTAGAAGTTAGTAGTTAGTTATTAGTAGTTAGCAGTTAGTAGTTAAGTTTTAGTAGTTAGTAGTTATTATTTAGTAGTTAGTAGTTAGTAGTTAAAAGTTAGTAGTTAGTTGTTAGTAGTTAGTAGTTAGTAGTTAGTAGTTAGTAGTTAAGTATTAGTAGTTAGTTGTTAATAGTTAATTGTTAGTAGTTAGTAATTAGTATTTGGTAGTTAGTAGTTAGTAGTTAGTAATTAGTAGTTAGTAGTTAGAAGTTAGTAGTTAGTTATTAGTAGTTAGCAGTTAGTAGTTAAGTGTTAGTAGTTAGTAGTTATTATTTAGTAGTTAGTAGTTAGTAGTTAAAAGTTAGTAGTTAGTTGTTAGTAGTTAGTAGTTAGTAGTTAGTAGTTAGTAGTTAGTAGTTAAGTATTAGTAGTTAGTTGTTAATAGTTAATTGTTAGTAGTTAGTAATTAGTATTTGGTAGTTAGTAGTTAGTAGTTAGTAATTAGTACTCACTAGTTAGTGGTAAGTAGTCAGTAGTTAGTAGTTATTAGTTAGTTTTTATTTGTTATTGATAAGTAGTTAGTAGTTAATAGTTAGTACTTGGTAGTTAGTTGTTAGTAGTTAGTAGTTAGTAGTAAGAAGTTATTAGTTAGTAGTTAGTAGTTAATAGTTATTGGTTAGTAGTGTGTAGTTTGCAGTTAGTAGATAGGAGTTAGTAGTTAGTAGTTAGTAGATAGTTGTTAGTAGTTAGTACTAAGTAGTTAGTAATTAGTAGTTAGTAGTAAGTAGATAGTAGTTCGTAGTTAAGTGTCAGTAGTTAGTTGTTAATAGTTAATTGTTTGTAGTTAGTAATTAGTCTTTGGTAGATAGTAGTTAGTATTTAGTAGTTACAAGTTAGTAGGTACTAGTTAGTAGTTACTAGTTAGCAGCTAGTTGTTAGTAGCTAGTAGTGAGTAGTTAGTAGTTAGTAGTTAATAATTAGTAGTTAGTAGATAGTAGTTAGTAGTTAGTAGTTAGTAGTTATTAGTTAGCAATTAGTGGTTAGTACTTTGTAGTTCATAGTTGGTAGTTAGTAGTTAGAAGTTAGTACTTAGTGGTTAGTAGTTTGTAGTTTGCAGTTAGGAGTTAGTAGTTGGTAGTTAGTAGTTAGTAGTCAGCAGTTAGTATTTATTAGTTAGTAGTTAGCAGTTAGTAGTTAGTTGTTAGTAGTTAATGGTTAGTAAATGGTAGTTAGTAGTTAGTAGTTAGTAGTTAGCAGTTAGTAGTTAGTAATCAGTACTTATTTGTTAGTAATTAGTAGTTAGTAGTTAGTAGTTAGTGGTTACGTAGTTAGTAGATAGTAGATAGTAATTAGTAGTTAGTACTTTGTAGTTAGTAATTAAAAGTTAGTAGTTATTAGTTAGTAGTTAGTAGTTAGTGGTTAATAATTAGTAGTTAGTAATTAGCAATTAGTAGTTGGTACTTTGAAGTTCGTAGTTAGTAGTTAGTAGTTAGAAGTTATTAGTTACTAGTTAGTAGTTAGTGGTTGGATGTTATTAGTTAGTAGTTAGAAGTTAGTAGTTAGTGGTTAGTAGTTTGTAGTTTGCAGTTAGGAGTTAGTAGTTAGCAGTTAGTAGTTAGCAGTCAGCAGTTAGTATTTATTAGTTAGTAGTTAGCAGTTAGTAGTTAGTTGTTAGTAGTTAATAGTTAGTAGTTGGTAGTTAGTAGTTAGTAGTTAGTAGTTAGCAGTTAGTAGTTAGTAGTCAGTACTTAGTAGTTAGTAATTAGTAGTTAGTAATTAGTAGTTAGTAGTTAGTAGTTAGTAGTTAGTGGATAGTGGTTATTAGTTATTCGTTAGTAGTTAGTAATTAGTAGTTAGTAGTAAGTAGTTAGTAGTTAGTAATTAGTAGTTAGTAGTTAGTAGTTAGTATTTAGTAGTTAGTAGTTAGTAGTTAGTAGTTAGTAGTTAGTTGTTCGTAGTTAAGTGTTAGTAGTTAGTTGTTAATAGTTAAATGTTTGTAGTTAGTAATAAGTCCTTGGTAGATAGTAGTTAGTATTTAGTAGTTACTAGTTAGTAGTTACTAGTTAGTAGTTACTAGTTAGCAGCTAGTTGTTAGTAGCTAGTAGTTAGTAGTTAGTAGTTAATAATTAGTAGTTAGTAGTTAGTTGTTAGTAGTTAGTAGTTAGTAGTTAAGTGTTAGTAGTTAGTAGTTATTATTTAGTAGTTAGTAGTTAGTAGTTAGAAGTTAGTAGTTAGTTGTTAGTAGTTAGTAGTTAGTAGTTAGTACTCACTAGTTAGAAGTAAGTAGTCAGTAGTTAGTAGTTATTAGTTAGTTTTTATTTGTTATTGATAAGTAGTTAGTAGTTAATAGTTAGTACTTAGTAGTTAGTTGTTACTAGTTTGTAATTAGTATTTGGTAGTTAGTAGTTAGTAGTTAGTAGTTAGTACTCACTAGTTAGTAGTAAGTAGTCAGTAGTTAGTAGTTATTAGTTAGTTTTTATTTGTTATTGATAAGTAGTTAGTAGTTAATAGTTAGTACTTAGTAGTTAGTTGTTAGTAGTTAGTAGTTAGTAGTAAGAAGTTATTAGTTAGTAGTTAGTAGTTAATAGTTATTGGTTAGTAGTGTGTAGTTTGCAGTTGGTAGATAGGAGTTAGTAGTTAGTAGTTAGCAGATAGTTGTTAGTAGTTAGTACTAAGTAATTAGTAATTAGTAGTTAGTAGTAAGTAGATAGTAGTTCGTAGTTAAGTGTTAGTAGTTAGTTGTTAATAGTTAATTGTTTGTAGTTAGTAATTAGTCTTTGGTAAATAGTAGTTAGTATTTAGTAGTTACTAGTTAGTAGTTACTAATTAGTAGTTACTAGTTAGCTGCTAGTTGTTAGTAGCTAGTAGTTAGTAGTTAGTAGTTAGTCGTTAATAATTAGTAGTTTGTAGTTAGTAGTTAGTAGTTAGTAGTTAGAAGTTAGTAGTTAGTTGTGAGTAGTTAGTATTTATTGGTTAGTATTTAGTAGTCAGTAGTTATCAGTTAGTTGTTAGTAGTTAGTAATTAGTAGTAAGAAGTTATTAACTAGTAGTTAGTAGTTAATAGTTATTGGTTAGTAGTGTGTAGTTTGCAGTTAGTAGATAGGAGTTAGAAGTTAGTAGTTAGTAGATCGTTGTTAGTAGTTAGTACTAAGTAGTTAGTAATTAGTAGTTAGTAGTAAGTAGATAGTAATTCGTAGTTAAGTGTTAGTAGTTAGTTGTTAATAGTTAATTGTGTGTAGTTAGTAATTAGTCTTTGGTAGATAGTAGTTAGTATTTAGTAGTTACTAGTTAGTAGTTACTAGTTAGCAGCTAGTTGTTAGTAGCTAGTAGTAAGTAGTTAGTAGTTAGTAGTTAATAATTAGTAGTTAGTAGTTAGTAGTTAGTTGTTTGTAGTTAGTAGTTAGAAGTTAATAGTTATTAGTTAGTAGTTAGTAGTTTGGAGTTAGTAGTTAGTAGTTATTGGTTAGTATTTAGTAGTCAGTAGTTAGCAGTTAGTTGTTAGTAGTTAGTAGTTAGTAGAAGGAAGTTATTAGTTAGTAGTTAGTAGTTAATAGTTATTGGTTAGTAGTGTGTAGTTTGCAGTTAGTAGATAGGAGTTAGTAGTTAGTAGTTAGTAGATAGTTGTTAGTAATTAGTACTAAGTAGTTAGTAATTAGTAGTTAGTACTTTGTAGTTCGTAGTTAGTAGTTAGTAGTTACAAGTAATTAGTTAGTAGTTAGTAGTTACTAGTTAGTGGTTAGTAGTTAGTAGTTAGCAGTCAGCAGTTAGTATTTATTAGTTAGTAGTTAGCAGTTAGTAGTTAGTTGTTATTATTTAATAGTTAGTAGTTCTTATTTAGCAGTTACTAGTTAGTACGTATTTGGTAGTTAGTAGTTAGTAGTTAGTAGTTAGCAGTTAGTATTTATTAGTTAGTAGTTAGCAGTTAGTAGTTAGTTGTTAGTAGTTAAAAGTTAGTAGTTGGTAGTTAGTAGTTAGTAGTTAGTAGTTAGCAGTTAGTAGATAGTAATCAGTACTTATTTGTTAGTAATTAGTAGTTAGTAGTTAGTAGTTAGTAGTTAGTGGTTAGAAGTTAGTAGTTAGTGGTTATGTAGTTAGTAGATAGTAGTTAGTAATTAGTAGTTAGTACTTTGTAGTTAGTAGTTAAAAGTTTGTAGTTTATAGTTAGTAGTTAGTAGTTAGTGGTTAGTGGTTAGCAGTTAATAGTTAGTAATTAGTAGTTAATAATTAGTGGTTAGTAGATAGTAGTTAGCAGTTAGTAGTTAGTAGTTAGCAATTAGTTGTTGGTGCTTTGTAGTTCGTAGTTAGTAGTTAGTAGTTAGAAGTTATTAGTTAGTAGTTAGTGGTTAGAAGTTATTAGTTAGTAGTTAGAAGTTAGTAGTAAGTGGTTAGTAGTTTGTAGTTTGCAGTTAGGAGTTAGTAGTTAGTAGTTAGTAGTTAGCAGGCAGCAGTTAGAATTTATCAGTTAGTAGTTAGCAGTTAGTAGTTAGTTGTTAGTAGTTAATAGTTAGTAGTTGGTAGTTAGTAGTTAGTAGTTAGTAGTTAGTGGTTAGTGGTTAGTAGTTATTCGTTAGTAGTTAGTAATTAGTAGTTAGTAGTAAGTAGTTAGTAGTTAGCAGTTAGCAGTTAGTAGTTAGTAGTTAGTAGTTAGTAGTTAGTAGTTAGTATTTAATAGTAAGTAGTTAGTAGTTAGTAGTTAGTAGTTAGTAGTTCGTAGTTAAGTGTTAGTAGTTGGTTGTTAATAGTTAATTGTTTGTAGTTAGTAATTAGTCTTTGGTAGATAGTAGTTAGTATTTAGTAGTTACTAGTTAGTAGTTACTATTTAGTAGTTACTAGTTAGCAGCTAATACTAGTTACTAGTAGTTAATAATTAGTAGTTAGTAGTTAGTAGTTAGTAGTTAGAAGGTAGTAGTTAGTTGTTAGTAGTTAGTAGTTAGTAGTCAAGTGTTAGTAGTTAGTAATTATTATTTAGTAGTTAGTAGTTAGTAGTTAGAAGTTAGAAGTTAGTTGTTAGTAGTTAGTAGTTAGTAGTTAAGTATCAGTAGTTAGTTGTTAATAGTTAATTGTTGGTAGTCAGTAGTTAGTCTTTGGTAGTTAGTAGTTAGTCGTTAGTAGTTAGTACTCACTAGTTCGTAGTATGTAGTCAGTAGTTAGTAATTATTAGTTAGTTTTTGTTTGTTATTGATAAGTAGTTAGTAGTTAGTAGTTAGTAGTTACTAGTTAGTAGCTGGTAGTTAGTAGTTAGTAGTTAGTAGTTAGAAGTTAATAGTTATTAGTTAGTAGTTATTAGTTTGGAGTTAGTAGTTAGTAGTTAGAAGTTAGTAGTTAGTTGTTAGTAGTTAGTAGTTAGTAGTTAAGTGTTAGTAGTTAGTAGTTATTATTTAGTAGTTAGTAGTTAGTAGTTAGAAGTTAGAAGTTAGTTGTTAGTAGTTAGTAGTTAGTAGTTAGTAGTTCGTAGTTAAGTGTTAGTAGTTGGTTGTTAATAGTTAATTGTTTGTAGTTAGTAATTAGTCTTTGGTAGATAGTAGTTAGTATTTAGTAGTTACTAGTTAGTAGTTACTAGTTAGTAGTTACTAGTTAGCAGCTAATACTAGTTACTAGTAGTTAATAATTAGTAGTTAGTAGTTAGTAGTTAGTAGTTAGAAGTTATTAGTTAGTTGTTAGTAGTTAGTAGTTAGTAGTTAGTAGTTAGTATTTAATAGTTAGTAGTTAGTAGTTAGTAGTTAGTAGTTAGTAGTTCGTAGTTAAGTGTTAGTAGTTGGTTGTTAATAGTTAATTGTTTGTAGTTAGTAATTAGTCTTTGGTAGATAGTAGTTAGTATTTAGTAGTTACTAGTTAGTAGTTACTAGTTAGTAGTTACTAGTTAGCAGCTAATACTAGTTACTAGTAGTTAATAATTAGTAGTTAGTAGTTAGTAGTTAGTAGTTAGAAGTTAGTAGTTAGTTGTTAGTAGCTAGTAGTTAGTAGTCAAGTGTTAGTAGTTAGTAGTTATTATTTAGTAGTTAGTAGTTAGTAGTTAGAAGTTAGAAGTTAGTTGTTAGTAGTTATTAGTTAGTAGTTAAGTATCAGTAGTTAGTTGTTAATAGTTAATCGTTGGTAGTCAGTAGTTAGTCTTTGGTAGTTAGTAGTTAGTCGTTAGTAGTTAGTACTCACTAGTTCGTAGTATGTAGTCAGTAGTTAGTAATTATTAGTTAGTTTTTATTTGTTATTGATAAGTAGTTAGTAGTTAGTAGTTAGTAGTTACTAGTTAGTAGCTGGTAGCTAGTAGTTTGTAGTTAGTAGTTAGAAGTTAATAGTTATTAGTTAGTAGTTATTAGTTTGGAGTTAGTAGTTAGTAGTTAGAAGTTAGTAGTTAGTTATTAGTAGTTAGTAGTTAGTAGTTAAGTGTTAGTAGTTAGTAGTTATTATTTAGTAGTTAGTAGTTAGTAGTTAGAAGTTAGAAGTTAGTTGTTAGTAGTTAGTAGTTAGTAGTTAAGTATCAGTAGTTAGTTGTTAATAGTTAATTGTTAGTAGTTAGTAGTTAGTATTTGGTAGTTAGTAGTTAGTAGTTAGTCGTTAGTAGTTAGTACTCACTAGTTAAGAGTAAGTAGTCAGTAGTTAGTCGTTATTAGTTAGTTTTTATTTGTTATTGATAAGTAGTTAGTAGTTAGTAGTTAGTAGATAGTAGTTAGTAGCTGGTAGTTAGTAGTTAGTAGTTAGTAGCTAGAAGTTAGTAGTTGTTAGTTAGTAGTTAGTAGTTAGTACTTAGTAGTTAGTAGTTAGTAGTTAGTAGTTAGTAGCTGGTAGTTAGTAGTTAGTAGTTAGTAGTTAGAAGTTAGTAGTTATTAGTTAGTTGTTAGTAGTTTGGAGTTAGTAGTTAGTAGTTAGTAATTAGTAGTTAGTCGTTAGTAGTTAGTAGTTATTGGTTAGTATTTAGTAGTCAGTAGTTAGCAGTTTGTTGTTAGTAGTTAGTAGTTAGTAGTAAGAAGTTATTAGTTAGTAGTTAGCTGTTAATAGTTAGTGGTTAGTAGTGTGTAGTTTGCAGTTAGTAGATAGGAGTTAGTGGTTAGTAGTTAGTAGATAGTTGTTAGTAGTTAGTACTAAGTAGTTAGTAATTAGTAGTTAGTAGTAAGTAGATATAGCTTGTAGTTAGTGGTTAGTGCTTAGCAGCTAGTAGTTAGTAGTTACTAGTTAATAATTAATAGTTAGTAGATAGTAGTTAGTAGTTAGCAGTTAGTAGTTAGCAATTAGTAGTTAGTACTTTGTAGTTCGTAGTTATTAGTTAGTAGTTAGAAGTAATTAGTTAGCAGTTAGTAGTTAGTAGTTAGTGGTTAGTTGTTAGTAGTTAGCAGTCAGCAGTTTGTATTTCTTAGTTAGTAGTTAGCAGTTAGTAGTTAGCAGTTAGTAGTTAGTTGTTAGTATTTAATAGTTAGTAGTTCTTAGTTAGTAGTTAGTAGTTAGTAGTACGTATTTGGTAGTTAGTAGTTAGTTTTTAGTAGTTACTAGTTAGTAGTTAGTAGTTAGCAGCTAGTTGTTTGTAGCTAGTAGTTAGTACTTAGTAGTTAGTAGCTTTTAATTAGTAGTTACTAGTTAGTAGCTGGTAGTTAGTAGTTAGTAGTTAGTAGTTAGAAGTTAATAGTTATTAGTTAGTAGTTATTAGTTTGGAGTTAGTAGTTAGTAGTTAGAAGTTAGTAGATAGTTGTTAGTAGTTAGTAGTTAGTAGTTAAGTGTTAGTAGTTAGTAGTTATTATTTAGTAGTTAGTAGTTAGTAGTTAGAAGTTAGAAGTTAGTTGTTAGTAGTTAGTAGTTAGTAGTTAGTAGTTCGTAGTTAAGTGTTAGTAGTTGGTTGTTAATAGTTAATTGTTTGTAGTTAGTAATTAGTCTTTGGTAGATAGTAGTTAGTATTTAGTAGTTACTAGTTAGTAGTTACTAGTTAGTAGTTACTAGTTAGCAGCTAATACTAGTTACTAGTAGTTAATAATTAGTAGTTAGTAGTTAGTAGTTAGTAGTTAGAAGTTAGTAGTTAGTTGTTAGTAGTTAGTAGTTAGTAGTTAGTAGTTAGTAGGTAGTATTTAATGGTTAGTAGTTAGTAGTTAGTAGTTAGTAGTTAGTAGTTCGTAGTTAAGTGTTAGTAGTTGGTTGTTAATAGTTAATTGTTTGTAGTTAGTAATTAGTCTTTGGTAGATAGTAGTTAGTATTTAGTAGTTACTAGTTAGTAGTTACTAGTTAGTAGTTACTAGTTAGCAGCTAATACTAGTTACTAGTAGTTAATAATTAGTAGTTAGTAGTTAGTAGTTAGTAGTTAGAAGTTAGTAGTTAGTTGTTAGTAGTTAGTAGTTAGTAGTCAAGTGTTAGTAGTTAGTAGTTATTATTTAGTAGTTAGTAGTTAGTAGTTAGAAGTTAGAATTTAGTTGTTAGTAGTTAGTAGTTAGTAGTTAAGTATCAGTAGTTAGTTGTTAATAGTTAATTGTTGGTAGTCAGTAGTTAGTCTTTGGTAGTTAGTAGTTAGTCGTTAGTAGTTAGTACTCACTAGTTCGTAGTATGTAGTCAGTAGTTAGTAATTATTAGTTAGTTTTTATTTGTTATTGATAAGTAGTTAGTAGTTAGTCGTTAGTAGTTACTAATTAGTAGCTGGTAGTTAGTAGTTAGTAGTTAGTAGTTAGAAGTTAATAGTTATTAGTTAGTAGTTATTAGTTTGGAGTTAGTAGTTAGTAGTTAGAAGTTAGCAGTTAGTTATTAGTAGTTAGTAGTTAGTAGTTAAGTGTTAGTAGTTAGTAGTTATTATTTAGTAGTTAGTAGTTAGTAGTTAGAAGTTAGAAGTTAGTTGTTAGTAGTTAGTAGTTAGTAGTTAAGTATCAGTAGTTAGTTGTTAATAGTTAATTGTTAGTAGTTAGTAGTTAGTATTTGGTAGTTAGTAGTTAGTAGTTAGTCGTTAGTAGTTAGTACTCACTAGTTAAGAGTAAGTAGTCAGTAGTTAGTCGTTATTAGTTAGTTTTTATTTGTTATTGATAAGTAGTTAGTAGTTAGTAGTTAGTAGATAGTAGTTAGTAGCTGGTAGTTAGTAGTTAGTAGTTAGTAGCTAGAAGTTAGTAGTTGTTAGTTAGTAGTTAGTAGTTAGTACTTAGTAGTTAGTAGTTAGTAGTTAGTAGTTAGTAGCTGGTAGTTAGTAGTTAGTAGTTAGTAGTTAGAAGTTAGTAGTTATTAGTTAGTTGTTAGTAGTTTGGAGTTAGTAGTTAGTAGTTAGTAATTAGTAGTTAGTCGTTAGTAGTTAGTAGTTATTGGTTAGTATTTAGTAGTCAGTAGTTAGCAGTTTGTTGTTAGTAGTTAGAAGTTAGTAGTAAGAAGTAATTAGTTAGTAGTTAGCTGTTAATAGTTAGTGGTTAGTAGTGTGTAGTTTGCAGTTAGTAGATAGGAGTTAGTGGTTAGTAGTTAGTAGATAGTTGTTATTAGTTAGTACTAAGTAGTTAGTAATTAGTAGTTAGTAGTAAGTAGATATAGCTTGTAGTTAGTGGTTAGTGCTTAGCAGCTAGTAGTTAGTAGTTACTAGTTAATAATTAATAGTTAGTAGATAGTAGTTAGTAGTTAGCAGTTAGTAGTTAGCAATTAGTAGTTAGTACTTTGTAGTTCGTAGTTATTAGTTAGTAGTTAGAAGTAATTAGATAGCAGTTAGTGGTTAGTTGTTAGTAGTTAGCAGTCAGCAGTTTGTATTTCTTAGTTAGTAGTTAGCAGTTAGTAGTTAGCAGTTAGTAGTTAGTTGTTAGTATTTAATAGTTAGTAGTTCTTAGTTAGTAGTTAGTAGTTAGTAGTACGTATTTGGTAGTTAGTAGTTAGTTTTTAGTAGTTACTAGTTAGTAGTTAGTAGTTAGCAGCTAGTTGTTAGTAGCTAGTAGTTAGTAGTTAGTAGTTACTAGTTAGCAGCTAATACTAGTTACTAGTAGTTAATAATTAGTAGTTAGTAGTTAGTAGTTAGTAGTTAGAAGTTAGTAGTTAGTTGTTAGTAGTTAGTAGTTAGTAGTTAGTAGTTAGTAGTTAGTAGTTAGAAGTTAGTAGTTAGTTGTTAGTAGTTAGTAGTTAGTAGTTAGTAGTTAGTAGTTAGTAGTTAGTAGTTAGTATTTAATAGTTAGTAGTTAGTAGTTAGTAGTACGTATTTGGTAGTTAGTAGTTAGTTTTTAGTAGTTACTAGTTAGTAGTTTGTAGTTAGCAGCTAGTAGTTAGCAGCTAGTTGTTAGTAGCTAGTAGTTACTAGTTAGTAGTTACTAGTTAGCAGCTAATACTAGTTACTAGTAGTTAATAATTAGTAGTTCTTAGTTAGTAGTTAGTAGTTAGTAGTACGTATTTGGTAGTTAGTAGTTAGTTTTTAGTAGTTACTAGTTAGTAGTTAGTAGTTAGCAGCTAGTTGTTAGTAGCTAGTAGTTACTAGTTAGTAGTTACTAGTTAGCAGCTAATACTAGTTACTAGTAGTTAATAATTAGTAGTTAGTAGTTAGTAGTTAGTAGTTAGAAGTTAGTAGTTAGTTGTTAGTAGTTAGTAGTTAGTAGTTAGTAGTTAGTAGTTAGTATTTAATAGTTAGTAGTTAGTAGTTAGTAGTTAGTAGTTAGTAGTTCGTAGTTAAGTGTTAGTAGTTGGTTGTTAATAGTTAATTGTTTGTAGTTAGTAATTAGTCTTTGGTAGATAGTAGTTAGTATTTAGTAGTTACTAGTTAGTAGTTACTAGTTAGTAGTTACTAGTTAGCAGCTAATACTAGTTACTAGTAGTTAATAATTAGTAGTTAGTAGTTAGTAGTTAGTAGTTAGAAGTTAGTAGTTAGTTGTTAGTAGTTAGTAGTTAGTATTCAAGTGTTAGTAGTTAGTAGTTATTATTTAGTAGTTAGTAGTTAGTAGTTAGAAGTTAGAATTTAGTTGTTAGTAGTTAGTAGTTAGTAGTTAAGTATCAGTAGTTAGTTGTTAATAGTTAATTGTTGGTAGTCAGTAGTTAGTCTTTGGTAGTTAGTAGTTAGTCGTTAGTAGTTAGTACTCACTAGTTCGTAGTATGTAGTCAGTAGTTAGTAATTATTAGTTAGTTTTTATTTGTTATTGATAAGTAGTTAGTAGTTAGTAGTTAGTAGTTACTAGTTAGTAGCTGGTAGTTAGTAGTTAGTAGTTAGTAGTTAGAAGTTAATAGTTATTAGTTAGTAGTTATTAGTTTGGAGTTAGTAGTTAGTAGTTAGAAGTTAGCAGTTAGTTATTAGTAGTTAGTAGTTAGTAGTTAAGTGTTAGTAGTTAGTAGTTATTATTTAGTAGTTAGTAGTTAGTAGTTAGAAGTTAGAAGTTAGTTGTTAGTAGTTAGTAGTTAGTAGTTAAGTATCAGTAGTTAGTTGTTAATAGTTAATTGTTAGTAGTTAGTAGTTAGTATTTGGTAGTTAGTAGTTAGTAGTTAGTCGTTAGTAGTTAGTACTCACTAGTTAAGAGTAAGTAGTCAGTAGTTAGTCGTTATTAGTTAGTTTTTATTTGTTATTGATAAGTAGTTAGTAGTTAGTAGTTAGTAGATAGTAGTTAGTAGCTGGTAGTTAGTAGTTAGTAGTTAGTAGCTAGAAGTTAGTAGTTGTTAGTTAGTAGTTAGTAGTTAGTACTTAGTAGTTAGTAGTTAGTAGTTAGTAGTTAGTAGCTGGTAGTTAGTAGTTAGTAGTTAGTAGTTAGAAGTTAGTAGTTATTAGTTAGTTGTTAGTAGTTTGGAGTTAGTAGTTAGTAGTTAGTAATTAGTAGTTAGTCGTTAGTAGTTAGTAGTTATTGGTTAGTATTTAGTAGTCAGTAGTTAGCAGTTTGTTGTTAGTAGTTAGAAGTTAGTAGTAAGAAGTAATTAGTTAGTAGTTAGCTGTTAATAGTTAGTGGTTAGTAGTGTGTAGTTTGCAGTTAGTAGATAGGAGTTAGTGGTTAGTAGTTAGTAGATAGTTGTTATTAGTTAGTACTAAGTAGTTAGTAATTAGTAGTTAGTAGTAAGTAGATATAGCTTGTAGTTAGTGGTTAGTGCTTAGCAGCTAGTAGTTAGTAGTTACTAGTTAATAATTAATAGTTAGTAGATAGTAGTTAGTAGTTAGCAGTTAGTAGTTAGCAATTAGTAGTTAGTACTTTGTAGTTCGTAGTTATTAGTTAGTAGTTAGAAGTAATTAGATAGCAGTTAGTGGTTAGTTGTTAGTAGTTAGCAGTCAGCAGTTTGTATTTCTTAGTTAGTAGTTAGCAGTTAGTAGTTAGCAGTTAGTAGTTAGTTGTTAGTATTTAATAGTTAGTAGTTCTTAGTTAGTAGTTAGTAGTTAGTAGTACGTATTTGGTAGTTAGTAGTTAGTTTTTAGTAGTTACTAGTTAGTAGTTAGTAGTTAGCAGCTAGTTGTTAGTAGCTAGTAGTTAGTAGTTAGTAGTTAGTAGCTTTTAATTAGTAGTTAGTAGTTAGTAGTTAGTAGTTAGAAGTTAGTAGTTAGTTGTTAGTAGTTAGTAGTTAGTAGTTAAGTGTTAGTAGTTAGTAGTTATTATTTAGTAGTTAGTAGTTAGTAGTTAGTTGTTAATAGTTAATTGTTAGTAGTTAGTAGTTAGTATTTGGTAGTTAGTAGTTATTAGTTAGTAGTTAGTAGTTAGTAGTCACTAGTTAGTAGTAAGTAGTCAGTAGTTAGTAGTTAGTAGTCAGTTTTTATTTGTTATTAATAAGTAGTTAAAGTAGTTAGTACTTAGTAGTTAGTAGTAAGTAGTTAGTAGTTAGTAGCTGGTAGTTAGTAGTTAGTGGATCGTAGTTAGAAGTTTGTAGTTATTAGTTAGTATTTAGTAGTTTGGAGTTAGTAGTTAGTAGTTAGTAATTAGTAGTTAGTCGTTAGTAGTTAGTAGTTATTGGTTAGTACTTAGTAGTTAGTAGTTAGCATTTAGCTGTTAGTAGTCATTGGTTAGTAGTCAGTAGTTAGTAGTTAGTGGTTAGTAGTTAGTAGATAGTAGTTAGTAGTTAGTTGTCCTTAGTTAGTAGTTAGTAGTTAGTAGTTAGTAGTTAGTAGTTAGTAGTAAGTAGTCAGTAGTTAGTAGTTAGTAGTTAGTTTTTATTTGTTATTAATAAGTAGTTAGTAGTTATTAAATAGTAGTTAGTAGTTCGTAGTTAGTAGTTAGTAGTTAGTAGTTAGTAGTTAGTAGTTAGTACTTAGTAATTAGTAGTTAGTCGTTAGTAGTTAGTAGTTAGTTGTTAGTTGTTAATAGTTAGTGGTTAGTAGTTAGTAGTTAGTCGTTAGTAGTTAGTAGTTAGTAGTTAGTAGTTAGTCGTTTGTAGTTAGTAGTTAGTATTTAGTAGTTAGTAGTTAGTAGTTAGTAATTAGTAGTTAGTAGTTAGTAGTTAGTAGTTAGTAGTTAGTAGTTAATAGTTAGCAGTTAGTAGTTAGTAATTAGTAGTTAGTACTTTGTAGTTAGTAATTAGTAGTTAATAGTTAGTAGTTAGTGGTTAGTGGTTAGTAGTCGGTAGTTAGTAGTTTGTAGTTAGTAGTTATTTAATTGTTAGTAGTTAGTAGTTAGTATTTGTTTAGCAGTTTAGCAGTTGTTAGTAGTTAGTGGTTAGTAGTCAGTAGTTAGTAGTTAGTGGTTGTAGGTAGTAGTTAGCAGTCAGCAGTTAGTTTTTATTAGTGAGTAGTTAGCAGTTAGTCGTTAATAGTTAGTAGTTCTTAGTTAGCAGTTAGTAGTTAGTTGTAAGTAGTTGGTAGTTAGTAGTTGGTAAATAGTAGTTAGTAGTTAGTAGTTAGTGGTCAGTACTTAGTAGTTAGTAATTAGTAGTTAGTAGTTAGTAGTTAGTAAATAGTGGTTAGTGGTTAGTAGTTAATCGATAGTAGTTAGTAATTAGTAGTTAGTAGTAAGTAGTTAGTAGTTAGTAGTTAGTAGTTAGCACTTAGTATTTAGTAGGTAGTAATTATTAGTTATTAGTTGGTAGTTAGTAGCTAGTAGTTAGTAGTTAGTAGTTAGTAGTTAGTAGTTAGTAGTTAGTAGTTAGGAGTTAAGTGTTAGTAGTTAGTTGTTAATAGTTAATTGTTAGTAGTTAGTAGTTAGTCTGTGGTAGTTAGTAATTAGTATTTAGTAGTTACTAGTTAGTAGTTAGTAGTTAGCAGCTAGTTGTTAGTAGCTAGTAGTCAGTGGTTAGTAGTTAGTAGTTTTTAATTAGTAGTTAGAAGTTAGTAGTTAGAAGTTAGTAGTTAGTTGTTAGTAGTTAGTAGTTAGTAGTGAAGTGTTAGTAGTTACTGGTTATTATTTAGTAGTTAGTAGTTAGTCGTTAGAAGTTAGTAGTTAGTTGTTAGTAGTTAGTAGCAGGTAGTTAGTAGTTAGTAGTTAGTAGTTAGAAGTTAGTAGTTATTAGTTAGTATTTAATAGTTTGGAGTTAGTAGTTAGTAATTAGTAATTAGTAGTTAGTCGTTAGTAGTTAGTAGTTATTGGTTAGTATTTAGTAATTAGTAGTTAGCAGTTAGTTGTTAGTAGTTAGTGGTTAGTAGTCAGTAGTTAGTAGTTAGTGGTTAGTAGTTAGTAGATAGTAGTTAGTAGTTAGTTGTCAGAAGTTAGTAGTTAGTAGTTAGTAGTTAGCGGTTAGGAGTTTGTAGTTTGCAGTTAGGAGTTAGTAGTTAGCAGGTAGTAGTTAGCAGTCAGCAGTTAGTATTTATTAGTTAGTAGTTAGCAGTTAGTAGTTAATAGTTAGTAGTTCTTAGTTAGCAGTTAGTAGTTAGTTGTAAGTAGTTGGTAGTTAGTAGTTAGTAGTTAGTAGTTAGTAGTCAGTACTTAGTAGTTAGTAATTAGTAGTTAGTAGTTAGTAGTTAGTAGTTAGTAGTTAGTAGTTAGCACTTAGTATTTAGTAGGTAGTAGTTATTAGTTAGTAGTTGGTAGTTAGTAGTTAGTAGTTAGTAGTTAGTAGTTAGTAGTTAGTAGTTAGTAGTTAGTAGTTAGTAGTTAGGAGTTAAGTGTTAGTAGTTAGTTGTTAATAGTTAATTGTTAGTAGTTAGTAGTTAGTCTGTGGTAGTTAGTAATTAGTATTTAGTAGTTACTAGTTAGTAGTTAGTAGTTAGCAGCTAGTTGTTAGTAGCTAGTAGTCAGTAGTTAGTAGTTAGTAGTTTTTAATTAGTAGTTAGAAGTTAGTAGTTAGAAGTTAGTAGTTAGTTGTTAGTAGTTAGTAGTTAGTAGTGAAGTGTTAGTAGTTACTGGTTATTATTTAGTAGTTAGTAGTTAGTCGTTAGAAGTTAGTAGTTAGTTGTTAGTAGTTAGTAGCAGGTAGTTAGTAGTTAGTAGTTAGTAGTTAGAAGTTAATAGTTATTAGTTAGTATTTAATAGTTTGGAGTTAGTAGTTAGTAATTAGTAATTAGTAGTTAGTCGTTAGTAGTTAGTAGTTATTGGCTAGTATTTAGTAATTAGTAGTTAGCAGTTAGTTGTTAGTAGTTAGTGGTTAGTAGTCAGTAGTTAGTAGTTAGTGGTTAGTAGTTAGTAGATAGTAGTTAGTAGTTAGTTGTCAGAAGTTAGTAGTTAGTAGTTAGTAGTTAGCGGTTAGGAGTTTGTAGTTTGCAGTTAGGAGTTAGTAGTTAGCAGGTAGTAGTTAGCAGTCAGCAGTTAGTATTTATTAGTTAGTAGTTAGCAGTTAGTAGTTAATAGTTAGTAGTTCTTAGTTCGCAGTTAGTAGTTAGTTGTAAGTAGTTGGTAGTTAGTAGTTAGTAGTTAGTAGTTAGTAGTCAGTACTTAGTAGTTAGTAATTAGTAGTTAGTAGTTAGTAGTTAGTAAATAGTGGTTAGTGGTTAGTAGTTAATCGATAGTAGTTAGTAATTAGTAGTTAGTAGTAAGTATTTAGTAGTTAGTAGTTAGTCGTTAGCACTTAGTATTTAGTAGTTAGTAGTTAGTAGTTAGTAGTTAGTAGTTAGTAGTTAGTAGTTAGTAGTTAGTAGTTAGTAGTTAGTAGTTAGTAGTTAGTAGTTAAGTATTAGTAGTTAGTTGTTAATAGTTAATACTTAGTAGTTAGTAGTTAGTCTGTGGTAGTTAGTAATTAGTATTTATTAGTTACTAGTTAGTAGTTAGTAGTTAGCAGCTAGTTTTTAGTAACTAGTAGTCAGTAGTTAGTAGTTAGTAGTTATTAATTAGTAGTTAGTAGTTAGTAGTTAGTAGTTAGAAGCTAGTAGTTAGTTGTTAGTAGTTAGTAGTTAGTAGTTAAGAGTTAGTAGTTACTGGTTATTATTTAGTAGTTAGTAGTTAGTCGTTAGAAGTTAATAGTTAGTTGTTAGTAGTTAGTATTTAGTAGTTTGGAGTTAGTAGTTAGTAGTTAGTAATTAGTAGTTAGTCGTTAGTAGTTAGTAGATATTGGTTAGTATTTAGTAATTAGTCGCTAGCAGTTAGTTGTTAGTAGTAAGTGGTTAGTAGCCAGTAGTTAGTAGTTAGTGGTTAGTAGTTAGTAGATAGTAGTTAGCAGTTAGTTGTCAATAGTTAGTAGTTAGTAGTTAGTAGTTAGTGGTTAGGAGTTTGTAGTTTGCAGTTAGCAGTTAGTAGTTAGCTGTTAGTAGTTAATAGTTAGTAGTTCTTAGTTAGCAGTTAGTAGTTAGTTGTAAGTAGTTGGTAGTTAGTAGTTAGTAGTTAGGAGTTAGTAGTTAGTAGTCAGTACTTAGTAGTTAGTCAATAGTAGTTAGTAGTTAGTAGTTAGTAGTTAGTAGTTAGTGGTTAGTGGTAAGTAGTTATTCGTTAGTAGTTAGTAATTAGTAGTTAGTAGTAAGTAGTTAGTAGTTAGTAGTTAGTAGTTAGCACTTAGTAGTTAATTGATAGTATTTAGCAGTTAGTAGTTGGCAGTTAGTATTTAGTATTTAGTAGTTAGTAGTTAGTAGTTAGTAGTTAGTAGTTAGTAGTTAGTAGTTAGTAGTTAGTAGTTAGTAGTTAGTAGTTAGTAGTTAGTAGTTAGTAGTTAGTAGTTAGTAGTTAGTAGTTAGTAGTTAGTAGTTAAGTGTTAGTAGTTAGTTGTTAATAGTTAATTGTTAGTAGTTAGTAGTTAGTCTTTGCTAGATAGTAGTTAGTATTTAGTGGTTACTAGATAGTAGTTAGTAGTTAGCAGCTAGTTGTTAGTAGTTAGTAGTTAGTAGTTAGTAGTTAGTAGTTATTAACTAGTAGTTAGTAGTTAGTAGTTAGAAGTTAGCAGTTAGTTGTTAGTTGTTAGTAGTGAGTAGTTAGTAGATAAGTATTAGTAGTTAGTTGTTATTAGTTAATTGTTAGTAGTTAGTAGTTAGTATTTGGTAGTTAGTAGTTAGTAGTTAGTAATTAGTAGTTAGCAATCACTAGCTAGTAGTAAGTAGTCAGTAGTTAGTAGTTAGTAGTTAGTTTTTATTTGTTATTAAAAAGTAGTTAGTAGTTAATAGTTAGTACTTAGTAGTTAGTAGTTAGTAGTTAGTAGCTGGGAGTTAGTAATTAGTAGTTAGTAGTTATAAGTTAGTAGTTATTAGTTAGTATTTAGTAGTTTGGATTTAGTAGTTAGTAGTTAGTAATTAGTAGTTAGTCGTTATTAGTTAGTAGTTATTGGTTAGTATTTAGCAGTTAGTAGTTAGCAGTTAGTTGTTAGTAGTTAGTGGTTAGTAGTCATTAGTTTGTAGTTAGTGGTTAGTAATTAGTAGATAGTAGTTAGTAGTTAGTAGTTAGTGGTTAGAAGTTGGTAGTTAGTAGTTAGTAGTTCGTAGTTAGTAGTTAGTAATTAGTAGTTAGTACTTTGAAGTTAGTAGTTAGTAGTTAGTAGTTAGAAGTTATTAGTTAGTAGTTAATAGTTAGTAGTTAAAGGTAAGTACTTTGTAGTTTGCAGTTAATAGTTAGTAGTTAGCAGTTAGTAGTTAGTAGTTAGTACTTAGCAGTTAGTAATTAGTAATTAGTAGCTATTAGTTAAGTTAGCAATTAGTAGTTATTAGTTAGTACTTAGTGGTTAGTAGTTCGTAGTTTGTAGTTAGTAGTTAGTAGTTAATAGTTAGTGGTTAGTAGTTAGTACTTTGTAGTTAGTGATTAATAGTAAGTAATTAGTAGTTAGTAGTTAGTAGTTAGTAGTTAGTAGTTAGTGGTTATTGGTTAATAGTTTGTAGTTTTCAGTTAGTAGTTAGTAGTCAGTAGTTAGCAGTTAGTAGTTAGTAGTTAGTACTTAGCAGTTAAAAATTAGAAGTTAGTAGTCAGTAGTTAGTAGTTTGTAGTTAGTGGGTATTAGATAGTAGTAAGTAGTTAATGGTTAGTGGTTAGTGGTTAGGAATTAGTAATTAGTAGTTAATAATTAGTAGTTAGTAGATAGTAGTTAGTAGTTAGTAGTTAGCAGTTAGCCATATGTAGTTAGTAGTTAGTAGTTAGTAGCTGGGAGTTAGTAGTTAGTAGTTAGTAATTATAAGTTAGTAGTGATTAGTTAGTATTTAGTAGTTTGGGGTTAGTAGTTAGTAGTTAGTAATTAGTAGTTAGTGGTTAGTAGTCAGTAGTTAGTAGTTAGTGGTTAGTAGTTAGTAGATAGTAGTTAGTAGTTAGTAGTTAGTGGTTAGAAGTTGGTAGTTAGTAGTTAGTAGTTCGTAGTTAGTAGTTAGTAGTTAGTAATTAGTAGTTAGTACTTTGAAGTTAGTAGTTACTAGTTAGTAGTTAGAAGTTAAAAGATAGTAGTTAGTAGTTAGTTGTTAAAGGTAAGTACTTTGTAGTTTGCAGTTAATAGTTAGTGGTTAGCAGTTAGTAGTTAGTAGTTAGTACTTAGCAGTTAGTAATTAGTAATTAGTAGTTATTAGTTAGTAGTTGGCAGTTAGTAGTTATTAGTTAGTACTTAGTGGTTAGTAGTTTGTAGTTTGCAGTTAGTAGTTAGCAGTTAGTAGTTAGTAGTTAGTACTTAGCAGTTAAAAATTAGTAGTTAGTAGTCAGTAGTTAGTAGTTAGTAGTTAGTAGTTAGTGGGTATTAGTTAGTAGTAAGTAGTTAGTGGTTAGTGGTTAGTAATTAGTAATTAGTAGTTAGTAGTTAATAATTAGTAGTTAGTAGATTGTAGTTAGTAGTTAGTAGTTAGCAGTTAGCCATCAGTAGTTAGTAGTTAGTACGTAGTATTTAGTAGTTAGTAGTTAGTAGCTGGGAGTTAGTAGTTAGTAGTTAGTAATTATAAGTTAGTAGTGATTAGTTAGTATTTAGTAGTTTGGAGTTAGTAGTCAGTAGTTAGTAATTAGTAGTTAGTCGTTATTAGTTAGTAGTTAGTGGTTAGTATTTAGTAGTTAGTAGTTAGTTGTTAGTAGTTAGTAGATAGTAGTTACTAGTTAGTAGTTAGTAATTAGAAGTTGGTAGTTAGTAGTTAGTAGTTCGTAGTTAGTAGTTAGTAGTTAGTAATTAGTAGTTAGTGGTTAGTAGTCAGTAGTTAGTAGTTAGTGGTTAGTAGTTAGTAGATAGTAGTTAGTAGTTAGTAGTTAGTGGTTAGAAGTTGGTAGTTAGTAGTTAGTAGTTCGTAGTTAGTAGTTAGTAGTTAGTAATTAGTAGTTAGTACTTTGAAGTTAGTAGTTAGTAGTTAGAAGTTAAAAGTTAGTAGTTAGTAGTTAGTAAGTAAAGGTAAGTACTTTGTAGTTTGCAGTTAGTAGTTAGTAGTTAGCAGTTAGTAGTTAGTAGTTAGTACTTAGCAGTTAGTAATTAGTAATTAGTAGTTATCAGTTAGCAGTCAGCAGTTAGTATTTATTAGTTATTAGTTAGCAGTTGGTAGTTGGCTCTTAGTAGTTAATAGTTAGTAGTTCTTAGTTAGCAGTTAGTAGTTAGTTGTAAGTAGTTGGTAGTTAGTAGTTAGTAGTTAGGAGTTAGTAGTTGGTAGTCAGTACTTAGTAGTTAGTCAATAGTAGTTAGTGGTTAGTAGTTAGTAGTTAGTATTTAGTAGTTAGTGGTTAGTGGTAAGTAGTTATTCGTTAGTAGTTAGTAATTAGTAGTTAGTAGTAAGTAGTTAGTAGTTAGTAGTTAGTAGTTAGCACTTAGTAGTTAATTGTTAGTATTTAGTAGTTAGTAGTTAGCGGTTAGTATTTAGTATTTAGTAGTTAGTAGTTAGTAGTTAGTAGTTAGTAGTTAGTAGTTAGTAGTTAGTAGTTAGTAGTTAGTAGTTAGTAGTTAGTAGTTAGTAGTTAGTAGTTAGTAGTTAGTAGTTAGTAGTTAGTAGTTAAGTGTTAGTAGTTAGTTGTTAATAGTTAATTGTTAGTAGTTAGTAGTTAGTCTTTGGTAGTTAGTAGTTAGTATTTAGTGGTTACTAGATAGTAGTTAGTAGTTAGCAGCTAGTTGTTAGTAGCTAGTAGTTAGTAGTTAGTAGTTAGTAGTTATTAACCAGTAGTTAGTAGTTAGTAATTAGTAGTTAGAAGTTAGCAGTTAGTAGTTAGTAGTTAGTAGTTAGTAGTTAGCACTTAGTAGTTAATTGTTAGTATTTAGTAGTTAGTAGTTAGCAGTTAGTATTTAGTATTTAGTAGTTAGCAGTTAGTAGTTAGTAGTTAGTAGTTAGTAGTTAGTAGTTAGTAGTTAGTAGTTAGTAGTTAGTAGTTAGTAGTTAGTAGTTAGTAGTTAGTAGTTAGTAGTTAAGTGTTAGTAGTTAGTTGTTAATAATTAATTGTTAGTAGTTAGTAGTTAGTCTTTGGTAGTTAGTAGTTAGTATTTAGTGGTTACTAGATAGTAGTTAGTAGTTAGTAGTTAGTAAGTAAAGGTAAGTACTTTGTAGTTTGCAGTTAGTAGTTAGTAGTTAGCAGTTAGTAGTTAATAGTTAGTACTTAGCAGTTAGTAATTAGTAATTAGTAGTTATCAGTTAGCAGTCAGCAGTTAGTATTTATTAGTTATTAGTTAGCAGTTAGTAGTTAGTTGTAAGTAGTTGGTAGTTAGTAGTTAGTAGTTAGGAGTTAGTAGTTGGTAGTCAGTACTTAGTAGTTAGTCAATAGTAGTTAGTGGTTAGTAGTTAGTAGTTAGTATTTAGTAGTTAGTGGTTAGTGGTAAGTAGTTATTCGTTAGTAGTTAGTAATTAGTAGTTAGTAGTAAGTAGTTAGTAGTTAGTAGTTAGTAGTTAGCACTTAGTAGTTAATTGTTAGTATTTAGTAGTTAGTAGTTAGCGGTTAGTATTTAGTATTTAGTAGTTAGTAGTTAGTAGTTAGTAGTTAGTAGTTAGTAGTTAGTAGTTAGTAGTTAGTAGTTAGTAGTTAGTAGTTAGTAGTTAGTAGTTAGTAGTTAGTAGTTAGTAGTTAGTAGTTAGTAGTTAGTAGTTAAGTGTTAGTAGTTAGTTGTTAATAGTTAATTGTTAGTAGTTAGTAGTTAGTCTTTGGTAGTTAGTAGTTAGTATTTAGTGGTTACTAGATAGTAGTTAGTAGTTAGCAGCTAGTTGTTAGTAGCTAGTAGTTAGTAGTTAGTAGTTAGTAGTTATTAACCAGTAGTTAGTAGTTAGTAATTAGTAGTTAGAAGTTAGCAGTTAGTAGTTAGTAGTTAGTAGTTAGTAGTTAGCACTTAGTAGTTAATTGTTAGTATTTAGTAGTTAGTAGTTAGCAGTTAGTATTTAGTATTTAGTAGTTAGCAGTTAGTAGTTAGTAGTTAGTAGTTAGTAGTTAGTAGTTAGTAGTTAGTAGTTAGTAGTTAGTAGTTAGTAGTTAGTAGTTAGTAGTTAGTAGTTAGTAGTTAAGTGTTAGTAGTTAGTTGTTAATAATTAATTGTTAGTAGTTAGTAGTTAGTCTTTGGTAGTTAGTAGTTAGTATTTAGTGGTTACTAGATAGTAGTTAGTAGTTAGTAGTTAGTAAGTAAAGGTAAGTACTTTGTAGTTTGCAGTTAGTAGTTAGTAGTTAGCAGTTAGTAGTTAATAGTTAGTACTTAGCAGTTAGTAATTAGTAATTAGTAGTTATCAGTTAGCAGTCAGCAGTTAGTATTTATTAGTTATTAGTTAGCAGTTAGTAGTTAGCTGTTAGTAGTTAATAGTTAGTAGTTCTTAGTTAGCAGTTAGTAGTTAGTTGTAAGTAGTTGGTAGTTAGTAGTTAGTAGTTAGGAGTTAGTAGTTGGTAGTCAGTACTTAGTAGTTAGTCAATAGTAGTTAGTGGTTAGTAGTTAGTAGTTAGTATTTAGTAGTTAGTGGTTAGTGGTAAGTAGTTATTCGTTAGTAGTTAGTAATTAGTAGTTAGTAGTAAGTAGTTAGTAGTTAGTAGTTAGTAGTTAGTATTTAGTGGTTACTAGATTGTAGTTAGTAGTTAGCAGCTAGTTGTTAGTAGCTAGTAGTTAGTAGTTAGTAGTTAGTAGTTATTAACCAGTAGTTAGTAGTTAGTAAATAGTAGTTAGAAGTTAGCAGTTAGTAGTTAGTAGTTAGTAGTTAGTAGTTAGCACTTAGTAGT
Source organism: Convolutriloba macropyga (assembly GCF_964194025.1). Classification (NCBI taxonomy): domain Eukaryota; kingdom Metazoa; phylum Xenacoelomorpha; order Acoela; family Convolutidae; genus Convolutriloba; species Convolutriloba macropyga. Next base: position 22,528,077 of record NC_134482.1, read on the forward strand.
TAATTGTTAGTATTTAGTAGTTAGTAGTTAGCAGTTAGTATTTAGTATTTAGTAGTTAGTAGTTAGTAGTTAGTAGTTAGTAGTTAGTAGTTAGTATTTAGTAGTTAGTAGTTAGTAGTTAGTAGTTAGTAGTTAGTAGTTAGTAGTTAAGTGTTAGTAGTTAGTTGTTAATAATTAATTGTTAGTAGTTAGTAGTTAGTCTTTGGTAGTTAGTAGTTAGTATTTAGTGGTTACTAGATAGTAGTTAGTAGTTAGTAGTTAGTAAGTAAAGGTAAGTACTTTGTAGTTTGCAGTTAGTAGTTAGTAGTTAGCAGTTAGTAGTTAGTAGTTAGTACTTAGCAGTTAGTAATTAGTAATTAGTAGTTATCAGTTAGCAGTCAGCAGTTAGTATTTATTAGTTATTAGTTAGCAGTTAGTAGTTAGCTGTTAGTAGTTAATAGTTAGTAGTTCTTAGTTAGCAGTTAGTAGTTAGTTGTAAGTAGTTGGTAGTTAGTAGTTAGTAGTTAGGAGTTAGTAGTTGGTAGTCAGTACTTAGTAGTTAGTCAATAGTAGTTAGTGGTTAGTAGTTAGTAGTTAGTATTTAGTAGTTAGTGGTTAGTGGTAAGTAGTTATTCGTTAGTAGTTAGTAATTAGTAGTTAGTAGTAAGTAGTTAGTAGTTAGTAGTTAGTAGTTAGCACTTAGTAGTTAATTGTTAGTATTTAGTAGTTAGTAGTTAGCGGTTAGTATTTAGTATTTAGTAGTTAGTAGTTAGTAGTTAGTAGTTAGTAGTTAGTAGTTAGTAGTTAGTAGTTAGTAGTTAGTAGTTAGTAGTTAGTAGTTAGTAGTTAGTAGTTAGTAGTTAGTAGTTAGTAGTTAGTAGTTAGTAGTTAAGTGTTAGTAGTTAGTTGTTAATAGTTAATTGTTAGTAGTTAGTAGTTAGTCTTTGGTAGTTAGTAGTTAGTATTTAGTGGTTACTAGATAGTAGTTAGTAGTTAGCAGCTAGTTGTTAGTAGCTAGTAGTTAGTAGTTAGTAGTTAGTAGTTATTAACCAGTAGTTAGTAGTTAGTAGTTAGTAGTTAGAAGTTAGCAGTTAGTAGTTAGTAGTTAGTAGTTAGTAGTTAGCACTTAGTAGTTAATTGTTAGTATTTAGTAGTTAGTAGTTAGCAGTTAGTATTTAGTATTTAGTAGTTAGTAGTTAGTAGTTAGTAGTTATTAGTTAGTAGTTAGTAGTTAGTAGTTAGTAGTTAGTAGTTAGTAGTTAGTAGTTAGTAGTTAGTAGTTAGTAGTTAAGTGTTAGTAGTTAGTTGTTAATAATTAATTGTTAGTAGTTTGTAGTTAGTCTTTGGTAGTTAGTAGTTAGTATTTAGTGGTTACTAGTTATTAGTTAGTAGTTAGTAGTTAATAGTTAGTAGTTAAAGGTAAGTACTTTGTAGTTTGTAGTTAATAGTTAGTAGTTAGCAGTTAGTAGTTAGTAGTTAGTACTTAGCAGTTAGTAATTAGTAATTAGTAGTTATTAGTTAATAGTTAGCAATTAGTAGTTATTAGTTAGTACTTAGTGGTTAGTAGTTCGTAGTTTGTAGTTAGTAGTTAGTAGTTAATAGTTAGTAGTTAGTAGTTAGTACTTTGTAGTTAGTGATTAATAGTAAGTAATTAGTAGTTAGTAGTTAGTAGTTAGTAGTTAGTAGTTAGTAGTTAGTGGTTATTGGTTAGTAGTTTGTAGTTTTCAGTTAGTAGTTAGTAGTCAGTAGTTAGCAGTTAGTAGTTAGTAGTTAGTACTTAGCAGTTAAAAATTAGAAGTTAGTAGTCAGTAGTTAGTAGTTTGTAGTTAGTGGGTATTAGATAGTAGTAAGTAGTTAATGGTTAGTGGTTAGTGGTTAGTAGTTAGGAATTAGTAATTAGTAGTTAATAATTAGTAGTTAGTAGATAGTAGTTAGTAGTTAGTAGTTAGCAGTTAGCCATAAGTAGTTAGTGGTTAATAGTTAGTAGCTGGGAGTTAGTAGTTAGTAGTTAGTAATTATAAGTTAGTAGTGATTAGTTAGTATTTAGTAGTTTGGGGTTAGTAGTTAGTAGTTAGTAATTAGTAGTTAGTCGTTATTAGTTAGTAGTTATTGGTTAGTATTTAGTAGTTCGTAGTTAGTAGTTAGTAATTAGTAGTTAGTGGTTAGTAGTCAGTAGTTAGTAGTTAGTGGTTAGTAGTTAGTAGATAGTAGTTAGTAGTTAGTAGTTAGTGGTTAGAAGTTGGTAGTTAGTAGTTAGTAGTTCGTAGTTAGTAGTTAGTAGTTAGTATTTAGTAGTTAGTACTTTGAAGTTAGTAGTTACTAGTTAGTAGTTAGAAGTTAAAAGATAGTAGTTAGTAGTTAGTAGTTAAATGTAAGTACTTTGTAGTTTTCAGTTAGTAGTTAGTGGTTAGCAGTTAGTAGTTAGTAGTTAGTACTTAGCAGTTAGTAATTAGTAATTAGTAGTTATTAGTTAGTAGTTGGCAGTTAGTAGTTATTAGTTAGTACTTAGTGGTTAGTAGTTTGTAGTTTGCAGTTAGTAGTTAGCAGTTAGTAGTTAGTAGTTAGTACTTAGCAGTTAAAAATTAGTAGTTAGTAGTCAGTAGTTAGTAGTTAGTAGTTAGTAGTTAGTGGGTATTAGTTAGTAGTAAGTAGTTAGTGGTTAGTGGTTAGTAATTAGTAATTAGTAGTTAGTAGTTAATAATTAGTAGTTAGTAGATTGTAGTTAGTAGTTAGTAGTTAGCAGTTAGCCATCAGTAGTTAGTAGTTAGTACGTAGTAGTTAGTAGTTAGTAGATAGTAGCTGGGAGTTAGTAGTTAGTAGTTAGTAATTATAAGTTAGTAGTGATTAGTTAGTATTTAGTAGTTTGGAGTTAGTAGTTAGTAGTTAGTAATTAGTAGTTAGTCGTTATTAGTTAGTATTTATTGGTTAGTATTTAGTAGTTAGTAGTTAGTTGTTAGTAGTTAGTAGATAGTAGTTAGTAGTTAGTAGTTAGTAATTAGAAGTTGGTAGTTAGTAGTTAGTAGTTCGTAGTTAGTAGTTAGTAGTTAGTAATTAGTAGTTAGTGGTTAGTAGTCAGTAGTTAGTAGTTAGTGGTTAGTAGTTAGTAGATAGTAGTTAGTAGTTAGTAGTTAGTGGTTAGAAGTTGGTAGTTAGTAGTTAGTAGTTCGTAGTTAGTAGTTAGTAGTTAGTAATTAGCAGTTAGTACTTTGAAGTTAGTAGTTAGTTGTTAGTAGTTAGAAGTTAAAAGTTAGTAGTTAGTAGTTAGTAAGTAAAGGTAAGTACTTTGTAGTTTGCAGTTAGTAGTTAGTAGTTAGCAGTTAGTAGTTAGTAGTTAGTACTTAGCAGTTAGTAATTAGTAATTAGTAGTTATTAGTTAGCAGTCAGCAGTTAGTATTTATTAGTTATTAGTTAGCAGTTAGTAGTTAGCTGTTAGTAGTTAATAGTTAGTAGTTCTTAGTTAGCAGTTAGTAGTTAGTTGTAAGTAGTTGGTAGTTAGGAGTTAGGAGTTAGTAGTTGGTAGTCAGTACTTAGTAGTTAGTCAATAGTAGTTAGTAGTTAGTAGTTAGTAGTTAGTATTTAGTAGTTAGTGGTTAGTGGTAAGTAGTTATTCGTTAGTAGTTAGTAATTAGTAGTTAGTAGTAAGTAGTTAGTAGTTAGTAGTTAGTAGTTAGCACTTAGTAGTTAATTGTTAGTATTTAGTAGTTAGTAGTTAGCGGTTAGTATCTAGTATTTATTAGTTAGTAGTTAGTAGTTAGTAGTTAGTAGTTAGTAGTTAGTAGTTAGTAGTTAGTAGTTAGTAGTTAGTAGTTAGTAGTTAGTTGTTAGTAGTTAGTAGTTAGTAGTTAGTAGTTAGTAGTTAAGTGTTAGTAGTTAGTTGTTAATAGTTAATTGTTAGTAGTTAGTAGTTAGTCTTTGGTAGTTAGTAGTTAGTATTTAGTGGTTACTAGATAGTAGTTAGTAGTTAGCAGCTAGTTGTTAGTAGCTAGTAGTTAGTAGTTAGTAGTTAGTAGTTATTAACCAGTAGTTAGTAGTTAGTAGTTAGTAGTTAGAAGTTAGCAGTTAGTAGTTAGTAGCTAGTAGTTAGTAGTTAGCACTTAGTAGTTAATTGTTAGTATTTAGTAGTTAGTAGTTAGCAGTTAGTATTTAGTATTTAGTAGTTAGTAGTTAGTAGTTAGTAGTTAGTAGTTAGTAGTTAGTAGTTAGTAGTTAGTAGTTAGTAGTTAGTAGTTAGTAGTTAGTAGTTAGTAGTTAAGTGTTAGTAGTTAGTTGTTAATAGTTAATTGTTAGTAGTTAGTAGTTAGTCTTTGGTAGTTAGTAGTTAGTATTTAGTGGTTACTAGATAGTAGTTAGTAGTTAGCAGCTAGTTGTTAGTAGCTAGTAGTTAGTAGTTAGTAGTTAGTAGTTATTAACCAGTAGTTAGTAGTTAGTAGTTAGTAGTTAGAAGTTAGCAGTTAGTTGTTAGTTGTTAGTAGTGAGTAGTTAGTATTTGGTAGTTAGTAGTTAGCAGTTAGTAATTAGTAGTTAGCAGTCACTAGCTAGTAGTAAGTAGTCAGTAGTTAGTAGTTAGTAGTTAGTTTTTATTTGTTATTAAAAATTAGTTAGTAGTTAATAGTTAGTACTTAGTAGTTAGTAGTTAGTAGTTAGTAGCTGGGAGTTAGTAGTTAATAGTTAGTAATTATAAGTTAGTAGTTATTAGTTAGTATTTATTAGTTTGGAGTTAGTAGTCAGTAGTTAGTAATTAGTAGTTAGTCGTTATTAGTTAGTAGTTATTGGTTAGTATTTAGCAGTTAGTAGTTAGCAGTTAGTTGTTAGTAGTTAGTGGTTAGTAGTCATTAGTTTGTAGTTAGTGGTTAGTAATTAGTAGATAGTAGTTAGTAGTTAGTAGTTAGTGGTTAGAAGTTGGTAGTTAGTAGTTAGTAGTTCGTAGTTAGTAGTTAGTAATTAGTAGTTAGTACTTTGAAAATAGTAGTTAGTAGTTAGTAGTTAGAAGTTATTAGTTAGTAGTTAATAGTTAGTAGTTAAAGGTAAGTACTTTGTAGTTTGCAGTTAGTAGTTAGTAGTTAGTACTTAGCAGTTAGTAATTAGTAATTAGTAGTTATTAGTTAATGGTTAGCAATTAGTAGTTATTAGTTAGTACTTAGTGGTTAGTAGTTCGTAATTTGTAGTTAGTAGTTAGTAGTTAATAGTTAGTAGTTAGTAGTTAGTACTTTGTAGTTAGTGATTAATAGTAAGTAATTAGTAGTTAGTAGTTAGTAGTTAGTAGTTAGTAGTTAGTAGTTAGTAGTTAGTTGTTATTAGTTAATTGTTAGTAGTTAGTAGTTAGTATTTGGTAGTTAGTAGTTAGCAGTTAGTAATTAGTAGTTAGCAGTCACTAGCTAGTAGTAAGTAGTCAGTAGTTAGTAGTTAGTAGTTAGTTTTTATTTGTTATTAAAAATTAGTTAGTAGTTAATAGTTAGTACTTAGTAGTTAGTAGTTAGTAGTTAGTAGCTGGGAGTTAGTAGTTAATAGTTAGTAATTATAAGTTAGTAGTTATTAGTTAGTATTTATTAGTTTGGAGTTAGTAGTCAGTAGTTAGTAATTAGTAGTTAGTCGTTATTAGTTAGTAGTTATTGGTTAGTATTTAGCAGTTAGTAGTTAGCAGTTAGTTGTTAGTAGTTAGTGGTTAGTAGTCATTAGTTTGTAGTTAGTGGTTAGTAATTAGTAGATAGTAGTTAGTAGTTAGTAGTTAGTGGTTAGAAGTTGGTAGTTAGTAGTTAGTAGTTCGTAGTTAGTAGTTAGTAATTAGTAGTTAGTACTTTGAAAATAGTAGTTAGTAGTTAGTAGTTAGAAGTTATTAGTTAGTAGTTAATAGTTAGTAGTTAAAGGTAAGTACTTTGTAGTTTGCAGTTAGTAGTTAGTAGTTAGTACTTAGCAGTTAGTAATTAGTAATTAGTAGTTATTAGTTAATGGTTAGCAATTAGTAGTTATTAGTTAGTACTTAGTGGTTAGTAGTTCGTAATTTGTAGTTAGTAGTTAGTAGTTAATAGTTAGTAGTTAGTAGTTAGTACTTTGTAGTTAGTGATTAATAGTAAGTAATTAGTAGTTAGTAGTTAGTAGTTAGTAGTTAGTAGTTAGTAGTTAGTGGTTATTGGTTAGTAGTTTGTAGTTTTCAGTTAGTAGTTAGTAGTCAGTAGTTAGCAGTTAGTAGTTAGTAGTTAGTACTAAGCAGTTAAAAATTAGAAGTTAGTAGTCAGTAGTTAGTAGTTTGTAGTTAGTGGGTATTAGATAGTAGTAAGTAGTTAATGGTTAGTGGTTAGTAGTTAGGAATTAGTAGTTAGTAATTAATAATTAGTAGTTAGTAGATAGTAGTTAGTAGTTAGTAGTTAGCAGATAGCCATAAGTAGTTAGTAGTTAGTAGTTAGTAGCTGGGAGTTAGTAGTTAGTAGTTAGTAATTATAAGTTAGTAGTGATTAGTTAGTATTTAGTAGTTTGGGGTTAGTAGTTAGTAGTTAGTAATTAGTAGTTAGTCGTTATTAGTTAGTAGTTATTGGTTAGTATTTAGTAGTTAGTAGTTAGTAGTTAGTAATTAGTAGTTAGTGGTTAGTAGTCAGTAGTTAGTAGTTAGTGGTTAGTAGTTAGTAGATAGTAGTTAGTAGTTAGTAGTTAGTGGTTAGAAGTTGGTAGTTAGTAGTTAGTAGTTCGTAGTTAGTAGTTAGTAGTTAGTAATTAGTAGTTAGTACTTTGAAGTTAGTAGTTACTAGTTAGTAGTTAGAAGTTAAAAGTTAGTAGTTAGTAGTTAGTAGTTAAAGGTAAGTACTTTGTAGTTTGCAGTTAGTAGTTAGTGGTTAGCAGTTAGTAGTTAGTAGTTAGTACTTAGCAGTTAGTAATTAGTAATTAGTAGTTATTAGTTAGTAGTTGGCAGTTAGTAGTTATTAGTTAGTACTTAGTGGTTAGTAGTTTGTAGTTTGCAGTTAGTAGTTAGCAGTTAGTAGTTAGTAGTTAGTACTTAGCAGTTAAAAATTAGTAGTTAGTAGTCAGTAGTTAGTAGTTAGTAGTTAGTAGTTAGTGGGTATTAGTTAGTAGTAAGTAGTTAGTGGTTAGTGGTTAGTAATTAGTAATTAGTAGTTAGTAGTTAATAATTAGTAGTTAGTAGATTGTAGTTAGTAGTTAGTAGTTAGCAGTTAGCCATCAGTAGTTAGTAGTTAGTACTTAGTAGTTAGTAGTTAGTAGTTAGTAGCTGGGAGTTAGTAGTTAGTAGTTAGTAATTATAAGTTAGTAGTGATTAGTTAGTATTTAGTAGTTTGGAGTTAGTAGTTAGTAGTTAGTAATTAGTAGTTAGTCGTTATTAGTTAGTAGTTATTGGTTAGTATTTAGTAGTTAGTAGTTAGTTGTTAGTAGTTAGTAGATAGTAGTTAGTAGTTAGTAGTTAGTGATTAGAAGTTGGTAGTTAGTAGTTAGTAGTTCGTAGTTAGTAGTTAGTAGTTAGTAATTAGTAGTTAGTGGTTAGTAGTCAGTAGTTAGTAGTTAGTGGTTAGTAGTTAGTAGATAGTAGTTAGTAGTTAGTAGTTAGTGGTTAGAAGTTGGTAGTTAGTAGTTAGTAGTTCGTAGTTAGTAGTTAGTAGTTAGTAATTAGTAGTTAGTACTTTGAAGTTAGTAGTTAGTAGTTAGTAGTTAGAAGTTAAAAGTTAGTAGTTAGTAGTTAGTAAGTAAAGGTAAGTACTTTGTAGTTTGCAGTTAGTAGTTAGTAGTTAGCAGTTAGTAGTTAGTAGTTAGTACTTAGCAGTTAGTAATTAGTAATTAGTAGTTATTAGTTAGTAGTTGGCAGTTAGTAGTTATTAGTTAGTACTTAGTGGTTAGTAGTTTGTAGTTTGCAGTTAGTAGTTAGTAGTTAGCAGTTAGTAGTTAGCAGTTAGTGCTTTGTAGTTAGTAATTAATAGTTAGTAATTAGTAGTTAGTAGTTAGTAGTTAGTAGTTAGTAGTTAGTAGTTAGTGGTTATTGGTTAGTAGTTTGTAGTTTTCAGTTAGTAGTTAGTAGTCAGTACTTAGTAGTTAGTAAAAAGTAGTTAGTAGTTAGTAGTTAGTAGTTAGTGGTTAGTGGTTAGTAGTTATTCGTTAGTAGTTAGTAATTAGTAGTTAGCAGTAAGTTGTTAGTAGTTAGTAGTTAGTAGTTAGCACTTAGTAGTTAGTAGTTAGTATTTAGTAGTTAGTAGTTAGCAGTTAGTGTTTAGTAGTTAGTAGTTAGTAGTTAGTAGTTAGTAGTTAGTGGTTAGAAGTTGGTAGTTAGTAGTTAGTAGTTCGTAGTTAGTAGTTAGTAGTTAGTAATTAGTAGTTAGTACTTTGAAATTAGTAGTTACTAGTTAGTAGTTAGAAGTTAAAAGTTAGTAGTTAGTAGTTAGTAGTTAAAGGTAAGTACTTTGTAGTTTGCGGTTAGTAGTTAGTGGTTAGCAGTTAGTAGTTAGTAGTTAGTACTTAGCATTTAGTAATTAGTAATTAGTAGTTATTAGTTAGTAGTTGGCAGTTAGTAGTTATTAGTTAGTACTTAGTGGTTAGTAGATTGTAGTTTGCAGTTAGTAGTTAGCAGTTAGTAGTTAGTAGTTAGTAGTTAGTGGGCATTAGTTAGTAGTAAGTAGTTAGCACTTAGTAGTTAGTTGTTAGTATTTAGTAGTTAGTAGTTAGCAGTTAGTGTTTAGTAGTTAGTAGTTAGTAGTTAGCACTTAGTAGTTAGTAGTTAGTATTTAGTAGTTAGTAGTTAGCAGTTAGTGTTTAGTAGTTAGTAGTTAGTAGTTAGTAGTTAGTAGTTAGTAGTTAGTGGTTAGGAGTTGGTAGTTAGTAGTTAGTAGTTCGTAGTTAGTAGTTAGTAGTTAGTAATTAGTAGTTAGTACTTTGAAGTTAGTAGTTAGTAGTTAGTAGTTAGAAGTTAAAAGTTAGTAGTTAGTAGTTATTAAGTAAAGGTAAGTACTTTGTAGTTTGCAGTTAGTAGTTAGTAGTTAGCAGTTAGTAGTTAGTAGTTAGTACTTAGCAGTTAGTAATTAGTAATTAGTAGTTATTAGTTAGTAGTTGGCAGTTAGTATTTATTAGTTAGTACTTAGTGGTTAGTAGTTTGTAGTTTGCAGTTAGTAGTTAGTAGTTAGCAGTTAGTAGTTAGCAGTTAGTGCTTTGTAGTTAGTAATTAAAAGTTAGTAATTAGTAGTTAGTAGTTAGTAGTTAGTAGTTAGTAGTTAGTGGTTATTGGTTAGTAGTTTGTAGTTTTCAGTTAGTAGTTAGTAGTCAGTACTTAGTAGTTAGTAAAAAGTAGTTAGTAGTTAGTAGTTAGTAGTTAGTGGTTAGTGGTTAGTAGTTATTCGTTAGTAGTTAGTAATTAGTAGTTAGCAGTAAGTAGTTAGTAGTTAGTAGTTAGTAGTTAGCACTTAGTAGTTAGTAGTTAGTATTTAGTAGTTAGTAGTTAGCAGTTAGTGTTTAGTAGTTAGTAGTTAGTAGTTAGTAGTTAGTAGTTAGTAGTTAGTGGTTAGAAGTTGGTAGTTTGTAGTTAGTAGTTCGTAGTTAGTAGTTAGTAGTTAGTAATTAGTAGTTAGTACTTTGAAGTTAGTAGTTACTAGTTAGTAGTTAGAAGTTAAAAGTTAGTAGTTAGTATTTAGTAGTTAAAGGTAAGTACTTTTTAGTTTGCAGTTAGTAGTTAGTGGTTAGCAGTTAGTAGTTAGTAGTTAGTACTTAGCAGTTAGTAATTAGTAATTAGTAGTTATTAGTTAGTAGTTGGCAGTTAGTAGTTATTAGTTAGTACTTAGTGGTTAGTAGTTTGTAGTTTGCAGTTAGTATTTAGCAGTTAGTAGTTAGTAGTAAGTACTTAGCAGTTAAAAATTAGTAGTTAGTAGTCAGTAGTTAGTAGTTAGTAGTTAGTAGTTAGTGGGTATTAGTTAGTAGTAAGTAGTTAGTGGTTAGTGGTTAGTGGTTAGTAATTAGTAATTAGTAGTTAGTAGTTAATAATTAGTAGTTAGTAGATTGTAGTTAGTAGTTAGTAGTTAGGAGTTAGCCATCAGTAGTTAGTAGTTAGTAGTTAGTAATTAGTAGCTTGGAGTTAGTAGTTAGTAGTTAGTAATTATAAGTTAGTAGTGATTAGTTAGTATTTAGTAGTTTGGAGTTAGTAGTTAGTAGTTAGTAATTAGTAGTTAGTCGTTATTAGTTAGTAGTTATTGGTTAGTATTTAGTAGTTAGTAGATAGTTGTTAGTAGTTAGTAGATAGTAGTTAGTAATTAGTAGATAGTGATTAGAAGTTGGTAGTTAGTAGTTAGTAGTTCGTAGTTAGTAGTTAGTAGTTAGTAATTAGTAGTTAGTGGTTAGTAGTCAGTAGTTAGTAGTTAGTGGTTAGTAGTTAGTAGATAGTAGTTAGTAGTTAGTAGTTAGTGGTTAGAAGTTGGTAGTTAGTAGTTAGTAGTTCGTAGTTAGTAGTTAGTAGTTAGTAATTAGTAGTTAGTACTTTGAAGTTAATTGTTAGTAGTTAGTAGTTAGAAGTTAAAAGTTAGTAGTTAGTAGTTAGTAAGTAAAGGTAAGTACTTTGTAGTTTGCAGTTAGTAGTTAGTAGTTAGCAGTTAGTAGTTAGTCCTTAGCAGTTAGTAATCAATAGTTAGTAATTAGTAGTTAGTAGTTAGTAGTTAGTAGTTAGTAGTTAGTGGTTATTGGTTAGTAGTTTGTAGTTTTCAGTTAGTAGTTAGTAGTCAGTACTTATTAGTTAGTAAAAAGTAGTTAGTAGTTAGTAGTTAGTAGTTAGTAGTTAGTGGTTAGTGGTTAGTAGTTATTCGTTAGTAGTTAGTAATTAGTAGTTAGTAGTAAGTAGTTAGTAGCTAGTAGTTAGTAGTTAGCACTTAGTAGTTAGTAGTTAGTATTTAGTAGTTAGTAGTTAGCAGTTAGTGTTTAGTAGTTAGTAGTTAGTAGTTATTAGTTAGTACTTAGTGGTTAGTAGTTTGTAGTTTGCAGTTAGTAGTTAGTAGTTAGCAGTTGGTAGTTAGTAGTTAGTGCTTTGTAGTTAGTAATTAATAGTTAGTAATTAGTAGTTAGTAGTTAGTAGTTAGTAGTTAGTAGTTAGTGGTTATTGGTTAGTAGTTTGTAGTTTTCAGTTAGTAGTTAGTAGTCAGTACTTATTAGCTAGTAAAAAGTAGTTAGTAGTTAGTAGTTAGTGGTTAGCGGTTAGTAGTTATTCGTTAGTAGTTAGTAATTAGTAGTTAGTAGTAAGTAGTTAGTAGTTAGTAGTTAGTAGTTAGCACTTAGTAGTTAGTAGTTAGTATTTAGTAGTTAGTAGTTAGCAGTTAGTGTTTAGTAGTTAGTAGTTAGTAGTTAGTAGTTAGTAGTTAGTAGTTAGTAGTTAGTAGTTAGTAGTTAGTAGTTAGTAGTTAGTAGTTAGTAGTTAGTAGTTAGTAATTATAAGTTAGTAGTGATTAGTTAGTATTTAGTAGTTAGTAGTTAGTAGTTAGTGGTTATTGGTTAGTAGTTTGTAGTTTTCAGTCAGTAGTTAGTAGTCAGTAGTTAGCAGTTAGTAGTTAGTAGTTAGTACTTAGCAGTTAAAAATTATTAGTTAGTAGTCAGTAGATAGTAGTTAGTAGTTAGTGGGTATTAGTTAGTAGTAAGTAGTTAGTGGTTAGTAGTTAGTGGTTAGTAGTTAGTAATTAGTAATTAGTAGTTAATAATTAGTAGTTAGTAGATAGTAGTTAGTAGTTAGTAGTTAGCAGTTAGCCATCAGTAGTTAGTAGTTAGTACTTAGTAGTTAGTAGTTATTAGCTGGAAGTTAGTAGTTAGTAGTTAGTATTTATAAGTTAGTAGTGATTAGTTAGTATTCAGTAGTTTGGCGTTAGTAGTTAGTAGTTAGTAATTAGTAGTTAGTCGTTATTAGTTAGTAGTTATTAGTTAGTATTTAGTAGTTAGTAGTTAGTGGTTAGTAGTTAGTAGATAGTAGTTAGTAGTTAGTAAATAGTGATTAGAAGTTGGTAGTTAGTAGTTAGTACTTAGCAGTTAGTAATTAGTAATTAGTAGTTATTAGTTAGTAGTTGACAGTTAGTAGTTATTAGTTAGTACTTAGTGGTTAGTAGTTTGTAGTTTGCAGTTAGTAGTTAGTAGTTAGCAGTTAGTAGTTAGTAGTTAGTGCTTTGTAGTTAGTAATTAATAGTTAGTAATTAGTAGTTAGTAGTTAGTAGTTAGTAGTTAGTGGTTATTGGTTAGTAGTTTGTAGTTTTCAGTTAGTAGTTAGTAGTCAGTAGTTAGCAGTTAGTAGTTAGTATTTAGTACTTAGTAGTTAAAAATTAGTAGTTAGTAGTCAGTTGTTAGTAGTTGTGGTTAGTGGTTAGTGGTTAGTAGTTAGTAATTAGTAGTTAGTAGTTAATAATTAGTAGTTAGTATATAGTAGTTAGTAGTTAGTAGTTAGCAGTTAGCCATCAGTAATTAGTAATTAGTAGTTAGTAGTCAGCAGTTAGTAGTTAGTAGTTAGAAGTTAGTAGTTATTAGTTATTAGTTAGTTGTTAGGAGTTAGTCTTTAGTAGTTGGTAATTAGTAGTTGGTCGTTAGTAGTTAGTGGTTAGTAGTTAGTAGTTAGTAGTTAGTAGTTAGTTGTTAGTAGCTATGGGTTAGTAGTTAGTAGTTAGTGGTTAGTAGTTCGTAGTTAGTAGTTGGTAGTTAGTAATTAGTAGTTAGTATTTAGTAGTTAGAAATTATTAGTTAGTAGTTAGTAGATAGTAGTTTGTGGTTAGTAGTTTGTAGTTTGCAGTTAGTAGTTAGTAGTTAGTTGTTAGCAGTTAGTAGCTAGTAGTTAGTACTTAGTAGTTAGTAATTAGTAGTCAGTAGTTAATAATTAGTAGTTAGTAGATAGTAGTTAGTAATTAGTAGTTAGCAGTTAGCCATCAATAGTTAGTAGTTAGAAGTTAGTAGTTATTAGTTATTAGTTAGTAGTTAGGAGTTAGTATTTAGTAGTTAGTAATTACTAGTTGGTCGTTAGTAGTTAGTGGTTAGTAGTTAGTAGTTAGTAGTTAGCAGTCAGTAGTTAGTTGTTAGTAGTTAGGGGTTAGTAGTTAGTAGTTAGTGGTTAGTAGTTCGTAGTTAGTAGTTAGTAATTAGTAATTAGTGGTTAGTAGTTAGTAGTTAGTAGTTAGTGGTTAGTAGTTAGTAGATAGTAGTTAGCAGTTAGTAGTTAGTAGTTAGTGCTTTGTAGTTAGTAATTAATAGTTAGTAATTAGTAGTTAGTAGTTAGTAGTTAGTAGTTAGTAGTTAGTAGTTAGTAGTTAGTAGTTAGTGGTTATTGGTTTGTAGTTTGTAGTTTTCAGTTAGTAGTTAGTAGTCAGTAGTTAGCAGTTAGTAGTTAGTAGTTAGTACTTAGTGGTTAGTAGTTTGTAGTTTGCAGTTAGTAGTTAGTAGTTAGCGGTCAGCCATCAGTAGTTAGTAGTTAGTACTTAGTAGTTAGTAGTTAGTAGTTATTAGCTGGAAGTTAGTAGTTAGTAGTTAGTATTTATAAGTTAGTAGTGATTAGTTAGTATTCAGTAGTTTGGAGTTATTAGTTAGTAGTTAGTAATTAGTAGTTAGTCGTTATTAGTTAGTAGTTATTGGTTAGTATTTAGTAGTTAGTAGTTAGTGGTTAGTAGTTAGTAGATAGTAGTTAGTAGTTAGTAAATAGTGATTAGAAGTTGGTAGTTAGTAGTTAGTAGTTCGTAGTTAGTAGTTAGTAGTTAGTAATTAGTAGTGAGTGGTTAGTAGTTAGTAATTAGTAGTTAGTACTTTGAAGTTAGTAGTTAGTAGTTAGTAGTTAGAAGTTAAAAGATAGTGGTTAGTAGTTAGTAGTTAAAGGTAAGTTTTTTGTAGTTTGCAGTTAGTAGTTAGTAGTTAGCAGTTAGTAGATAGTAGTTAGTGGTTAGTAGTTAGTGGTCAGAAGTTGGTAGTTAGTAGTTAGTAGTTCGTAGTTAGTAGTTAGTAATTAGTAGTTAGTACTTTGAAGTTAGTAGTTAGTAGTTAGTAGTTAGAAGTTAAAAGTTAGTAGTTAGTAGTTAGTAGTTAAAGGTAAGTATTTTATAGTTTGCAGTTATTAGTTAGTAGTTAGCACTTAGTAGTTAGTAGTTAGTACTTAGCAGTTAGTAATTAGTAATTAGTAGTTATTAGTTAGTAGTTGACAGTTAGTAGTTATTAGTTAGTACTTAGTGGTTAGTAGTTTGTAGTTTGCAGTTAGTAGTTAGTAGTTAGCAGTTAGTAGTTAGTAGTTAGTGCTTTGTAGTTAGTAATTAATAGTTAGTAATTAGTAGTTAGTAGTTAGTAGTTAGTAGTTAGTGGTTATTGGTTAGTAGTTTGTAGTTTTCAGTTAGTAGTTAGTAGTCAGTAGTTAGCAGTTAGTAGTTAGTAGTTAGTACTTAGTAGTTAAAAATTAGTAGTCAGCAGTCAGTTGTTAGTAGTTGTGGTTAGTGGTTAGTGGTTAGTAGTTAGTAATTAGTAGTTAGTAGTTAATAATTAGTAGTTAGTATATAGTAGTTAGTAGTTAGTAGTTAGCAGTTAGCCATCAGTAATTAGTAATTAGTAGTTAGTAGTCAGCAGTTAGTAGTTAGTAGTTTGTAGTCAGTACATAGTAGTTAGTAGTTAGTAGTAAGAAGCTGGTAGTTAGTAGTTAGTATTTAGTAGTTAGAAGTTAGTAGTTATTAGTTATTAGTTAGTTGTTAGGAGTTAGTCTTTAGTAGTTGGTAATTAGTAGTTGGTCGTTAGTAGTTAGTGGTTAGTAGTTAGTAGTTAGTAGTTAGTAGTTAGTAGTTAGTTGTTAGTAGCTATGGGTTAGTAGTTAGTAGTTAGTGGATAGTAGTTCGTAGTTAGTAGTTGGTAGTTAGTAATTAGTAGTTAGTATTTAGTAGTTAGAAGTTATTAGTTAGTAGTTAGTAGATAGTAGTTTGTGGTTAGTAGTTTGTAGTTTGCAGTTAGTAGTTAGTAGTTAGCTGTTAGCAGTTAGTAGCTAGTAGTTAGTACTTAGTAGTTAGTAATTAGTAGTCAGTAGTTAATAATTAGTAGTTAGTAGATAGTAGTTAGTAATTAGTAGTTAGCAGTTAGCCATCAGTAGTTAGTAGTTAGAAGTTAGTAGTTATTAGTTATTAGTTAGTAGTTAGGAGTTAGTATTTAGTAGTTAGTAATTACTAGTTGGTCGTTAGTAGTTAGTGGTTAGTAGTTAGTAGTTAGTAGTTAGCAGTCAGTAGTTAGTTGTTAGTAGTTAGGGGTTAGTAGTTAGTAGTTAGTGGTTAGTAGTTCGTAGTTAGTAGTTAGTAATTAGTAATTAGTGGTTAGTAGTCAGTAGTTAGTAGTTAGTGGTTAGTAGTTAGTAGATAGTAGTTAGCAGTTAGTAGTTAGTAGTTAGTGCTTTGTAGTTAGTAATTAATAGTTAGTAATTAGTAGTTAGTAGTTAGTAGTTAGTAGTTAGTAGTTAGTGTTTATTGGTTTGTAGTTTGTAGTTTTCAGTTAGTAGTTAGTAGTCAGTAGTTAGCAGTTAGTAGTTAGTAGTTAGTACTTAGTGGTTAGTAGTTTGTAGTTTGCAGTTAGTAGTTAGTAGTTAGCAGTTAGTAGTTAGTAGTTAGTGCTTTGTAGTTAGTAATTAATAGTTAGTAATTAGTAGTTAGTAGTTAGTAGTTAGTAGTTAGTAGTTAGTGGTTATTGGTTAGTAGTTTGTAGTTTTCAGTTAGTAGTTAGTAGTCAGTAGTTAGCAGTTAGTAGTTAGTAGTTAGTACTTAGTAGTTAAAAATTAGTAGTTAGTAGTCAGTTGTTAGTAGTTGTGCTTAGTGGTTAGTGGTTAGTAGTTAGTAATTAGTAGTTAGTATTTAATAATTAGTAGTTAGTATATAGTAGTTAGTAGTTAGTAGTTAGCAGTTAGCCATCAGTAATTAGTAATTAGTAGTTAGTAGTCAGTAGTTAGTAGTTAGTAGTTTGTAGTTAGTAGTTAGTATTTATTTGTTAGTAATAAGTAGTTAGTAGTTTATAGTTAGTACATAGTAGTTAGTAGTTAGTAGTAAGGAGCTGGTAGTTAGTAGTTAGTATTTAGTAGTTAGAAGTTAGTAGTTATTAGTTATTAGTTAGTAGTTAGGAGTTAGTCTTTAGTAGTTAGTAGTTAGAAGTTAGTAGTTATTAGTTATTAGTTAGTAGTTAGGAGTTAGTATTTAGTAGTTAGTAATTACTAGTTGGTCGTTAGTAGTTAGTGGTTAGTAGTTAGTAGTTAGTAGTTAGTAGTCAGTAGTTAGTTGTTAGTAGTTAGGGGTTAGTAGTTCGTAGTTAGTTGTTGGTAGTTAGTAATTAGTAGTTAGTATTTAGTAGTTAGAAGTTATTAGTTAGTAGTTAGTAGATAGTAGTTTGTGGTTAGTAGTTTGTAGTTTGCAGTTAGTAGTTAGTAGTTAGTTGTTAGCAGTTAGTAGCTAGTAGTTAGTACTTAGTAGTTAGTAATTAGTAGTCAGTAGTTAATAATTAGTAGTTAGTAGATAGTAGTTAGTAATTAGTAGTTAGCAGTTAGCCATCAGTAGTTAGTAGTTAAAAGTTAGTAGTTATTAGTTATTAGTTAGTAGTTAGGAGTTAGTATTTAGTAGTTAGTAATTACTAGTTGGTCGTTAGTAGTTAGTGGTTAGTAGTTAGTAGTTAGTAGTTAGTAGTCAGTAGTTAGTTGTTAGTAGTTAGGGGTTATTAGTTAGTAGTTAGTAGTTAGTGGTTAGTAGTTAGTGGTTATTGGTTAGTAGTTTGTAGTTTTCAGTTAGTAGTTAGTAGTCAGTAGTTAGCAGTTAGTAGTTAGTAGTTAGTACTTAGTAGTTAAAAATTAGTAGTTAGTAGTCAGTTGTTAGTAGTTGTGCTTAGTGGTTAGTGGTTAGTAGTTAGTAATTAGTAGTTAGTATTTAATAATTAGTAGTTAGTATATAGTAGTTAGTAGTTAGTAGTTAGCAGTTAGCCATCAGTAATTAGTAATTAGTAGTTAGTAGTCAGTAGTTAGTAGTTAGTAGTTTGTAGTTAGTAGTTAGTATTTATTTGTTAGTAATAAGTAGTTAGTAATTAATAGTTAGTAATTAGTAGTTAGTAGTTAGTAGTTAGTAGTTAGTAGTTAGTGGTTATTGGTTAGTAGTTTGTAGTTTTCAGTTAGTAGTTAGTAGTCAGTAGTTAGCAGTTAGTAGTTAGTAGTTAGTACTTAGTAGTTAAAAATTAGTAGTTAGTAGTCAGTTGTTAGTAGTTGTGCTTAGTGGTTAGTGGTTAGTAGTTAGTAATTAGTAGTTAGTATTTAATAATTAGTAGTTAGTATATAGTAGTTAGTAGTTAGTAGTTAGCAGTTAGCCATCAGTAATTAGTAATTAGTAGTTAGTAGTCAGTAGTTAGTAGTTAGTAGTTTGTAGTTAGTAGTTAGTATTTATTTGTTAGTAATAAGTAGTTAGTAGTTTATAGTTAGTACATAGTAGTTAGTAGTTAGTAGTAAGGAGCTGGTAGTTAGTAGTTAGTATTTAGTAGTTAGAAGTTAGTAGTTATTAGTTATTAGTTAGTAGTTAGGAGTTAGTCTTTAGTAGTTAGTAGTTAGAAGTTAGTAGTTATTAGTTATTAGTTAGTAGTTAGGAGTTAGTATTTAGTAGTTAGTAATTACTAGTTGGTCGTTAGTAGTTAGTGGTTAGTAGTTAGTAGTTAGTAGTTAGTAGTCAGTAGTTAGTTGTTAGTAGTTAGGGGTTAGTAGTTCGTAGTTAGTTGTTGGTAGTTAGTAATTAGTAGTTAGTATTTAGTAGTTAGAAGTTATTAGTTAGTAGTTAGTAGATAGTAGTTTGTGGTTAGTAGTTTGTAGTTTGCAGTTAGTAGTTAGTAGTTAGTTGTTAGCAGTTAGTAGCTAGTAGTTAGTACTTAGTAGTTAGTAATTAGTAGTCAGTAGTTAATAATTAGTAGTTAGTAGATAGTAGTTAGTAATTAGTAGTTAGCAGTTAGCCATCAGTAGTTAGTAGTTAAAAGTTAGTAGTTATTAGTTATTAGTTAGTAGTTAGGAGTTAGTATTTAGTAGTTAGTAATTACTAGTTGGTCGTTAGTAGTTAGTGGTTAGTAGTTAGTAGTTAGTAGTTAGTAGTCAGTAGTTAGTTGTTAGTAGTTAGGGGTTATTAGTTAGTAGTTAGTAGTTAGTGGTTAGTAGTTAGTAGATAGTAGTTAGTGGTTAGTAGTTAGTGGTTAGAAGTTGGTAGTTAGTAGTTAGTAGTTCGTAGTTAGTAGTTAGTAGTTAGTAATTAGTTGTTAGTACTTTGAAGTTAGTAGTTAGTAGTTAGTAGTTAGAAGTTAAAAGTTAGTAGTTAGTAGTTAGTAAGTAAAGGTAAGTACTTTGTAGTTTGCAGTTAGTAGTTAGTAGTTAGCAGTTAGTAGTTAGTAGTTAGTACTTAGCAGTTAGTAATTAGTAATTAGTAGTTATTAGTTAGTAGTTGGCAGTTAGTAGTTATTAGTTAGTACTTAGTGGTTAGTAGTTTGTAGTTTGCAGTTAGTAGTTAGTAGTTAGCAGTTAGTAGTTAGTAGTTAGTGCTTTGTAGTTAGTAATTAATAGTTAGTAATTAGTAGTTAGTAGTTAGTAGTTAGTAGTTAGTGGTTATTGGTTAGTAGTTTGTAGTTTTCAGTTGTTAGTTAGTAGTCAGTACTTATTAGTTAGTAAAAAGTAGTTAGTAGTTAGTAGTTAGTAGTTAGTAGTTAGTGGTTAGTGGTTAGTAGTTATTCGTTAGTAGTTAGTAATTATTAGTTAGTAGTAAGTAGTTAGTAGTTAGTAGTTAGCACTTAGTAGTTAGTAGTTAGTATTTAGTAGTTAGTAGTTAGCAGTTAGTGTTTAGTAGTTAGTAGTTAGCAGTTAGTAGTTAGTAGTTAGTAGTTAGTAGTTAGTAGTTAGTAGTTAGTAGTTAGTAGTTAGTAGTTAGTAGTTAGTAGTTAGTAGTTAGTAGTTAGTAGTTAGTGGTTAGTAGTCAAGTGTTAGTAGTTAGTTGTTAATAGTTAATTGTTAGTAGTTAGTAGTTAGTCTTTGGTAGTTAGTAGTTAGTATTTAGTAGTTACTAGTTAGTAGTTAGTATTTAGCAGGTTAGCAGCTAGTTGTTAGTAGTTAGTAGTTAGTAGTTAGAAGTTAGCAGTTAGTTGTTAGTAGTTAGTAGTTAGTAGTTAAGTGTTAGTAGTTAGTAGTTATTATTTAGTAGTTAGTAGTTAGTAGTTAGAATTAGTAGTTAGTTGTTAGTAGTTAGTAGTTAGTAGTTAAGTATTAGTAGTTAGTTGTTATTAGTTAATTGTTAGTAGTTAGTAGTTAGTATTTGGTAGTTAGTAGCTGGAAGTTAGTAGTTAGTAGTTAGTAATTATAAGTTAGTAGTTATTAGTTAGAATTTAGTAGTTTGGAGTTAGTAGATAGTAGTTAGTTATTAGTAGGTAGTCATTATTAGTTGGTAGTTATTGGTTAGTATTTAGCAGTTAGTAGTTAGCAGTTAGTTATTAGTAATTAGTGGTTAGTAGTTAGTAGATAGTAGTTAGTAGTTAGTAGTTAGTGGTTAGAAGTTGGTAGTTAGTAGTTAGTAGTTCGTAGTTAGTAGTTAGTAGTTAGTAATTAGTAGTTAGTACTTTGAAGTTAGTGGTTAGTAGTTAGTAGTTAGAAGTTATTATTTAGTAGTTAGTAGTTAGTAGTTAAAGGTAAGTACTTTGTAGTTTGCAGTTAGTAGTTAGTAGTTAGCAGTTAGTAGTTAGTAGTTAGTACTTAGCAGTTATAATTAGTATTTAGTAGTTATTAGTTAGTAGTTAGCAATTAGTAGTTATTAGTTAGTACTTAGTGGTTAGTAGTTTGTAGTTTGTAAATAGTAGTTAGTAGTTATTAGTTAGTAGATAGTTGTTAGTACTTTGTAGTTAGTAATTAATAGTAAGTAATCAGTAGTTAGTAGTTAGTAGTTAGTAGTTAGTGGTTATTGGTTAGTAGTTTGTAGTTTTCAGTTAGAAGTTAGTAGTCAGTAGTTAGCAGTTAGTAGTTAGTAGTTAGTACTTAGCAGTTAAAAATTAGTAGTTAGTAGTCAGTAGATAGTAGTTAGTAGTTAGTGCTTTGTAGTTAGTAATTAATAGTTAGTAATTAGTAGTTAGTAGTTAGTAGTTAGTAGTTAGTAGTTAGTAGTCAGTAGTTAGTAGTTAGTGGTTATTGGTTAGTAGTTTGTAGTTTTCAGTTAGTAGTTAGTAGTCAGTACTTATTAGTTAGTAAAAAGTAGTTAGTAGTTAGTAGTTAGTAGTTAGTAGTTAGTGGTTAGTGGTTAGTAGTTATTCGTTAGTAGTTAGTAATTAGTAGTTAGTAGTAAGTAGTTAGTAGTTAGTAGTTAGCACTTATTAGTTAGTAGTTAGTATTTAGTAGTTAGTAGTTAGCAGTTAGTGTTTAGTAGTTAGTAGTTAGCAGTTAGTAGTTAGTAGTTAGTAGTTAGTAGTTAGTAGTTAGTAGTTAGTAGTTAGTAGTTAGTGGTTAGTAGTCAAGTGTTAGTAGTTAGTTGTTAATAGTTAATTGTTAGTAGTTAGTAGTTAGTCTTTGGTAGTTAGTAGTTAGTATTTAGTAGTTACTAGTTAGTAGTTAGTAGTTAGCAGGTTAGCAGCTAGTTGTTAGTAGTTAGTAGTTAGTAGTTAGAAGTTAGCAGTTAGTTGTTAGTAGTTAGTAGTTAGTAGTTAAGTGTTAGTAGTTAGTAGTTATTATTTAGTAGTTAGTAGTTAGTAGTTAGAATTAGAATTAGTAGTTAGTTGTTAGTAGTTAGTAGTTAGTAGTTAAGTATTAGTAGTTAGTTGTTATTAGTTAATTGTTAGTAGTTAGTAGTTAGTATTTGGTAGTTAGTAGTTAGTAGTTAGTAATTAGTAGTTAGCAGTCACTAGCTAGTAGTAAGTAGTCAGTAGTTAGTAGTTAGTAGCTGGGAGTTAGTAGTTAGTAGTTAGTAATTATAAGTTAGTAGTTATTAGTTAGAATTTAGTAGTTTGGAGTTAGTAGTTAGTAGTTAGTAATTAGTAGTTAGTCATTATTAGTTGGTAGTTATTGGTTAGTATTTAGCAGTTAGTAGTTAGCAGTTAGTTGTTAGTAATTAGTGGTTAGTAGTTAGTAGATAGTAGTTAGTAGTTAGTAGTTAGTGGTTAGAAGTTGGTAGTTAGTAGTTAGTAGTTCGTAGTTAGTGGTTAGTAATTAGTAGTTAGTACTTTGAAGTTAGTAGTTAGTAGTTAGTAGTTAGAAGTTATTAGTTAGTAGTTAGTAGTTAGTAGTTAAAGGTAAGTACTTTGTAGTTTGCAGTTAGTAGTTAGTAGTTAGCAGTTAGTAGTTAGTACTTAGCAGTTATAATTAGTAATTAGTAGTTATTAGTTAGTAGTTAGCAATTAGTAGTTATTAGTTAGTACTTAGTGGTTAGTAGTTTGTAATTTGTTGTTAGTAGTTAGTAGTTATTAGTTAGTAGATAGTAGTTAGTACTTTGTAGTTAGTAATTAATAGTAAGTAATCAGTAGTTAGTAGTTAGTAGTTAGTAGTTAGTGGTCATTGGTTAGTAGTTTGTAGTTTTCAGTTAGAAGTTAGTAGTCAGTAGTTAGCAGTTAGTAGTTAGTAGTTAGTACTTAGCAGTTAAAAATTAGTAGTTAGTAGTCAGTAGATAGTATTTAGTAGTTAGTGGGTATTAGTTAGTAGTAAGTAGTTAGTGGTTAGTGGTTAGTGGTTAGTAGTTAGTAATTAGTAGTTAGTAGTTAATAATTAGTAGTTAGTAGATAATAGTTAGTAGTTAGCAGTTAGCCATCAGTAGTTAGTAGTTAGTACTTAGTAGTTAGTAGTTAGTAGTTAGTAGCTGGGAGTTAGTAGTTAGTAGTTAGTAATTATAAGTTAGTAGTGATTAGTTAGTATTTAGTAGTTTGGAGTTAGCAGTTAGTAGTTAGTAATTAGTAGTTAGTCGTTATTAGTTAGTAGTTATTGGTTAGTATTTAGTAGTTAGTAGTTAGTGGTTAGTAGTTAGTAGATAGTAGTTAGTAGTTAGTAGCTAGTAGTTAGTGGTTAGAAGTTGGTAGTTAGTAGTTAGTAGTTCGTAATTAGTAGTTAGTAGTTAGTAATTAGTAGTTAGTGGTTAGTAGTCAGTAGTTAGTAGTTAGTGGTTAGTAGTTAGTAGCTGGTAGTTAGTAGTTAGTAGTTAGTAGTTCGTAGTTAGTAGTTAGTAGTTAGTAATAAGTAGTTAGTGGTTAGTAGTTAGTAATTAGTAGTTAGTACTTTGAAGTTAGTAGTTAGTAGTTAGTAGTTAGAAGTTAAAAGTTAGTAGTTAGTAGTTAGTAGTTAAAGGTAAGTACTTTGTAATTTGCAGTTAGTAGTTAGTAGTTAGCAGTTAGTAGATAGTAGTTAGTGGTTAGTAGTTAGTGGTTAGAAGTTGGTAGTTAGTAGTTAGTAGTTCGTAGTTAGTAGTTAGTAGTTAGTAATTAGTAGTTAGTACTTTGAAGTTAGTAGTTAGTAGTTGGTAGTTAGAAGTTAAAAGTTAGTAGTTAGTAGTTAGTAGTTAAAGGTAAGTACTTTGTAGTTTGCAGATAGTAGTTAGTAGTTAGCAGTTAGTAGTTAGTAGTTAGTACTTAGCAGTTAGTAATTAGTAATTAGTAGTTATTAGTTAGTAGTTGACAGTTAGTAGTTATTAGTTAGTACTTAGTGGTTAGTAGTTTGTAGTTTGCAGCTGGTAGTTAGTAGTTAGCCGTTAGTAGTTAGTAGTTAGTGCTTTGTAGTTAGTAATTAATAGTTAGTAATTAGTAGTTAGTAGTTAGTAGTTAGTAGTTAGTGGTTATTGGTTAGTAGTTTGTAGTTTTCAGTTAGTAGTTAGTAGTCAGTAGTTAGCAGTTAGTAGTTAGTAGTTAGTACTTAGTAGTTAAAAATTAGTAGTTAGTAGTCAGTTGTTAGTAGTTGTGGTTAGTGGTTAGTGGTTAGTAGTTAGTAATTAGTAGTTAGTAGTTAATAATTAGTAGTTAGTATATAGTAGTTAGTAGTTAGTAGTTAGCAGTTAGCCATCAGTAATTAGTACTTTGTAGTTAGTAGTCAGCAGTTAGTAGTTAGTAGTTTGTAGTTAGTAGTTAGTATTTATTTGTTAGTAATAAGTAGTTAGTAGTTTATAGTTAGTACATAGTAGTTAGTAGTTAGTAGTAAGTAGCTGGTAGTTAGTAGTTAGTATTTAGTAGTTAGAAGTTAGTAGTTATTAGTTATTAGTTAGTAGTTAGGAGTTAGTCTTTAGTAGTTGGTAATTCGTAGTTGGTCGTTAGTAGTTAGTGGTTAGTAGTTAGTAGTTAGTAGTTAGTAGTTAGTAGTTAGTTGTTAGTAGCTATGGGTTAGTAGTTAGTAGTTAGCGGTTAGTAGTTCGTAGTTAGTAGTTGGTAGATAGTAATTAGTAGTTAGTATTTAGTAGTTAGAAATTATTAGTTAGTAGTTAGTAGATAGTAGTTTGTGGTTAGTAGTTTGTAATTTGCAGTTAGTAGTTAGTAGTTAGTTGTTAGCAGTTAGTAGCTAGTAGTTAGTACTTAGTAGTTAGTAATTAGTAGTTAGTAGTTAATAATTAGTAGTTAGTAGATAGTAGTTAGTAATTAGTAGTTAGCAGTTAGCCATCAGTAGTTAGTAGTTAGAATTTAGTAGTTATTAGTTATTAGTTAGTAGTTAGGAGTTAGTATTTAGTAGTTAGTAATTACTAGTTGGTCGTTAGTAGTTAGTGGTTAGTAGTTAGTAGTTAGTAGTTAGTAGTCAGTAGTTAGTTGTTAGTAGTTAGGGTTTAGTAGTTAGTAGTTAGTGGTTAGTAGTTCGTAGTTAGTAGTTAGTAATTAGTAATTAGTAGTTAGTAGTTAGTAGTTAGAAGTTATTAGTTAGTAGTTAGTAGTCAGCAGTTAGTAGTTAGTAGTTTGTAGTTAGTAGTAAGTAGCTGGTAGTTAATAATTAGTAATTAGTAGTTAGAAGATAGTAATTATTAGTTATTAGTTAGTAGTTAGGAGTTAGTATTTAGTAGTTAGTAACTAGTAGTTAGTCTTTAGTAGTTAGTAGTTAGTGGTTAGTAGTTAGTAGTTAGTAGTTAGTAGTTAGTAGTTAGTTGTTAGTAGTTAGGGGTTAGTAGTTAGTAGTTAGTGGTTAGTAGTTCCTAGTTAGTAGTTAGTAGTTGGTAATTAGTAGTTAGTAGTTAGTAGTTAGAAGTTATTAGTTAGTAGTTAGTAGTTAGTAGTTTGTGGTTAGTAGTTTGTAGTTTGCAGTTAGTAGTTAGTAGTTAGTAGTTAGTTGTTAGCAGTTAGTAGTTAGTAGTTGGTACTTAGTAGTTAGGAATTAGTAGTTAGTAGTTAGTAGTTAGTAGTTAATAGTTAGTTTTTATTAGTTATTAGTTAGTAGTTAGTAGTTAGTAGTTAGTAGTTAGCAGTAAGTAAATAGTTGTTATTAGTTAGTGGTTAGTAGTTAGTAGTTAGTAGTTAGTAGTTAGTTGTTAGTAGTTAGGGGTTAGTAGTTAGTAGTTAGTGGTTAGTAGTTCGTAGTTAGTAGTTAGTAATTAGTAGTTAGTAGTTAGTAGATAGAAGTTATTAGTTAGTAGTTAGTAGTTAGTAGTTTGTGGTTAGTAGTTTGTAGTTTGCAGTTAGTAGTTAGTAGTTAGTAGTTAGTTGTTAGCAGTTAGTAGTTAGTAGTTAGTACTTAGTAGTTAGGAATTAGTAGTTAGTAGTTAGTAGTTAGTAGTTAGTAGTTATTAGTTATTAGTTAGTAGTTAGGAGTTAGTATTTAGTAGTTGGTAATTAGTAGTTGGTCGTTAGTAGTTAGTGGTTAGTAGTTAGTAGTTAGTAGTTAGTAGTTAGTAATTAGTTGTTAGTAGCTAGGGTTTAGTAGTTAGTAGTTAGTGGTTAGTAGTTCGTAGTTAGTAGTTGGTAGTTAGTAATTAGTAGTTAGTATTTAGTAGTTAGTAGTTATTGGTTAGTATTTAGTAGTTAGTAGTTAGTGGTTAGTAGTTAGTAGATAGTAGTTAGTAGTTAGTAGTTAGTAGTTAGTGGTTAGAAGTTGGTAGTTAGTAGTTAGTAGTTCGTAATTAGTAGTTAGTAGTTAGTAATTAGTAGTTAGTGGTTAGTAGTCAGTAGTTAGTAGTTAGTGGTTAGTAGTTAGTAGCTGGTAGTTAGTAGTTAGTAGTTAGTAGTTCGTAGTTAGTAGTTAGTAGTTAGTAATAAGTAGTTAGTGGTTAGTAGTTAGTAATTAGTCGTTAGTACTTTGAAGTTAGTAGTTAGTAGTTAGTAGTTAGAAGTTAAAAGTTAGTAGTTAGTAGTTAGTAGTTAAAGGTAAGTACTTTGTAATTTGCAGTTAGTAGTTAGTAGTTAGCAGTTAGTAGATAGTAGTTAGTGGTTAGTAGTTAGTGGTTAGAAGTTGGTAGTTAGTAGTTAGTAGTTCGTAGTTAGTAGTTAGTAGTTAGTAATTAGTAGTTAGTACTTTGAAGTTAGTAGTTAGTAGTTAGTAGTTAGAAGTTAAAAGTTAGTAGTTAGTAGTTAGTAGTTAAAGGTAAGTACTTTGTAGTTTGCAGATAGTAGTTAGTAGTTAGCAGTTAGTAGTTAGTAGTTAGTACTTAGCAGTTAGTAATTAGTAATTAGTAGTTATTAGTTAGTAGTTGACAGTTAGTAGTTATTAGTTAGTACTTAGTGGTTAGTAGTTTGTAGTTTGCAGTTAGTAGTTAGTAGTTAGCAGTTAGTAGTTAGTAGTTAGTGCTTTGTAGTTAGTAATTAATAGTTAGTAATTAGTAGTTAGTAGTTAGTAGTTAGTAGTTAGTGGTTATTGGTTAGTAGTTTGTAGTTTTCAGTTAGTAGTTAGTAGTCAGTAGTTAGCAGTTAGTAGTTAGTAGTTAGTACTTAGTAGTTAAAAATTAGTAGTTAGTAGTCAGTTGTTAGTAGTTGTGGTTAGTGGTTAGTAGTTAGTAATTAGTAGTTAGTAGTTAATAATTAGTAGTTAGTATATAGTAGTTAGTAGTTAGTAGTTAGCAGTTAGCCATCAGTAATTAGTACTTAGTAGTTAGTAGTCAGCAGTTAGTAGTTAGTAGTTTGTAGTTAGTAGTTAGTATTTAATTGTTAGTAATAAGTAGTTAGTAGTTTATAGTTAGTACATAGTAGTTAGTAGTTAGTAGTAAGTAGCTGGTAGTTAGTAGTTAGTATTTAGTAGTTAGAAGTTAGTAGTTATTAGTTATTAGTTAGTAGTTAGGAGTTAGTCTTTAGTAGTTGGTAATTAGTAGTTGGTCGTTAGTAGTTAGTGGTTAGTAGTTAGTAGTTAGTAGTTAGTAGTTAGTAGTTAGTAGTTAGTAGTTAGTTGTTAGTAGCTATGGGTTAGTAGTTAGTAGTTAGTGGTTAGTAGTTCGTAGTTAGTAGTTGGTAGATAGTAATTAGTAGTTAGTATTTAGTAGTTAGAAATTATTAGTTAGTAGTTAGTAGATAGTAGTTTGTGGTTAGTAGTTTGTAGTTTGCAGTTAGTAGTTAGTAGTTAGTTGTTAGCAGTTAGTAGCTAGTAGTTAGTACTTAGTAGTTAGTAATTAGTAGTTAGTAGTTAATAATTAGTAGTTAGTAGATAGTAGTTAGTAATTAGTAGTTAGCAGTTAGCCATCAGTAGTTAGTAGTTAGAAGTTAGTAGTTATTAGTTATTAGTTAGTAGTTAGGAGTTAGTATTTAGTAGTTAGTAATTACTAGTTGGTCGTTAGTAGTTAGTGGTTAGTAGTTAGTAGTTAGTAGTTAGTAGTCAGTAGTTAGTTGTTAGTAGTTGGGGGTTAGTAGTTAGTAGTTAGTGGTTAGTAGTTCGTAGTTAGTAGTTAGTAATTAGTAATTAGTAGTTAGTAGTTAGTAGTTAGAAGTTATTAGTTAGTAGTTAGTAGTCAGCAGTTAGTAGTTAGTAGTTTGTAGTTAGTAGTAAGTAGCTGGTAGTTAATAATTAGTAATTAGTAGTTAGAAGATAGTAATTATTAGTTATTATTTAGTAGTTAGGAGTTAGTATTTAGTAGTTAGTAACTAGTAGTTAGTCGTTAGTAGTTAGTAGTTAGTGGTTAGTAGTTAGTAGTTAGTAGTTAGTAGTTAGTAGTTAGTTGTTAGTAGTTAGGGGTTAGTAGTTAGTAGTTAGTGGTTAGTAGTTCCTAGTTAGTAGTTAGTAGTTGGTAATTAGTAGTTAGTAGTTAGTAGTTAGAAGTTATTAGTTAGTAGTTAGTAGTTAGTAGTTTGTGGTTAGTAGTTTGTAGTTTGCAGTTAGTAGTTAGTAGTTAGTAGTTAGTTGATAGCAGTTAGTAGTTAGTAGTTAGTAGTTAGTAGTTAGTAGTTAATAGTTAGTTTTTATTAGTTATTAGTTAGTAGTTAGTAGTTAGTAGTTAGTAGTTAGCAGTAAGTAAATAGTTGTTATTAGTTAGTGGTTAGTAGTTAGTAGTTAGTAGTTAGTAGTTAGTAGTTAATAGTTAGTTTTTATTAGTTATTAGTTAGTAGTTAGTAGTTAGTAGTTAGTAGTTAGCAGTAAGTAAATAGTTGTTATTAGTTAGTGGTTAGTAGTTAGTAGTTAGTAGTTAGTAGTTAGTAGTTAGTAGTTAGGGGTTAGTAGTTAGTAGTTAGTGGTTAGTAGTTCGTAGTTAGTAGTTAGTAATTAGTAGTTAGTAGTTAGTAGATAGAAGTTATTAGTTAGTAGTTAGTAGTTAGTAGTTTGTGGTTAGTAGTTTGTAGTTTGCAGTTAGTAGTTAGTAGTTAGTAGTTAGTTGTTAGCAGTTAGTAGTTAGTAGTTAGTACTTAGTAGTTAGGAATTAGTAGTTAGTAGTTAGTAGTTAGTAGTTAGTAGTTAGTAGTTATTAGTTATTAGTTAGTAGTTAGGAGTTAGTCTTTAGTAGTTGGTAATTAGTAGTTGGTCGTTAGTAGTTAGTGTTTAGTAGTTAGTAGTTAGTAGTTAGTAGTTAGTAATTAGTTGTTAGTAGCTAGGGTTTAGTAGTTAGTAGTTAGTGGTTAGTAGTTCGTAGTTAGTAGTTGGTAGTTAGTAATTAGTAGTTAGTATTTAGTAGTTAGAAGTTATTAGTTAGTAGTTAGTAGTTAGTAGTTTGTGGTTAGTAGTTTGTAGTTTGCAGTTAGTAGTTAGTAGTTAGTTTTTAGCAGTTAGTAGCTAGTAGTTAGTACTTAGTAGTTAGTAATTAGTAGTTAGTAGTTAATAATTAGTAGTTAGTAGATAGTAGTTAGTAATTAGTAGTTAGCAGTTAGCCATCAGTAGTTAGTAGTTAGAAGTTAGTAATTATTAGTTATTAGTTAGTAGTTAGGAGTTAGTATTTAGTAGTTAGTAATTACTAGTTGGTCGTTAGTAATTAGTGGTTAGCAGTTAGTAGTTAGTAGTTAGTACTCAGTAGTTAGGAATTAGTAGTTAGTAGTTAGTAGTTAGTAGTTAATAGTTAGTTTTTATTAGTTATTAGTTAGTAGTTAGTAGTTAGTAGTTAGTAGTTAGCAGTAAGTAAATAGTTGTTATTAGTTAGTGGTTAGTAGTTAGTAGTTAGTAGTTAGTAGTTAGTAGTTAGTAGTTAGGGGTTAGTAGTTAGTAGTTAGTGGTTAGTAGTTCGTAGTTAGTAGTTAGTAATTAGTAGTTAGTAGTTAGTAGATAGAAGTTATTAGTTAGTAGTTAGTAGTTAGTAGTTTGTGGTTAGTAGTTTGTAGTTTGCAGTTAGTAGTTAGTAGTTAGTAGTTAGTTGTTAGCAGTTAGTAGTTAGTAGTTAGTACTTAGTAGTTAGGAATTAGTAGTTAGTAGTTAGTAGTTAGTAGTTAGTAGTTAGTAGTTAGTAGTTATTAGTTATTAGTTAGTAGTTAGGAGTTAGAATTTAGTAGTTGGTAATTAGTAGTTGGTCGTAAGTAGTTAGTGGTTAGTAGTTAGTAGTTAGTAGTTAGTAGTTAGTAATTAGTTGTTAGTAGCTAGGGTTTAGTAGTTAGTAGTTAGTTGTTAGTAGTTCGTAGTTAGTAGTTGGTAGTTAGTAATTAGTAGTTAGTATTTAGTAGTTAGAAGTTATTAGTTAGTAGTTAGTAGTTAGTAGTTTGTGGTTAGTAGTTTGTAGTTTGCAGTTAGTAGTTAGTAGTTAGTTGTTAGCAGTTAGTAGCTAGTAGTTAGTACTTAGTAGTTAGTAATTAGTAGTTAGTAGTTAATAATTAGTAGTTAGTAGATAGTAGTTGGTAATTAGTAGTTAGCAGTTAGCCATCAGTAGTTAGTAGTTAGAAGTTAGTAATTATTAGTTATTAGTTAGTAGTTAGGAGTTAGTATTTAGTAGTTAGTAATTACTAGTTGGTCGTTAGTAATTAGTGGTTAGTAGTTAGTAGTTAGTAGTTAGTAGTCAGTAGTTAGTTGTTAGTAGTTAGGGGTTAGTAGTTAGTAGTTAGTGGTTAGTAGTTCGTAGTTAGTAGTTAGTAACTAGTAATAAGTAGTTAGTAGTTAGTAGTTAGGAATTAGTAGTTAGTAGTTAGTAGTTAGTAGTTAATAGTTAGTTTTTATTAGTTATTAGTTAGTAGTTAGTAGTTAGTAGTTAGCAGTAAGTAAATAGTTGTTATTAGTTAGTGGTTAGTAGTTAGTAGTTAGTAGTTAGTAGTTAGTTGTTAGTAGTTAGGGGTTAGTAGTTAGTAGTTTGTGGTTAGTAGTTCGTAGTTAGTAGTTATTAGTTAGTAATTAGTAGTTAGTAGTTAGTAGATAGAAGTTATTAGTTAGAAGTTAGTAATTATTAGTTATTAGTTAGTAGTTAGGAGTTAGTATTTAGTAGTTAGTAATTACTAGTTGGTCGTTAGTAATTAGTGGTTAGCAGTTAGTAGTTAGTAGTTAGTACTCAGTAGTTAGGAATTAGTAGTTAGTAGTTAGTAGTTAGTAGTTAATAGTTAGTTTTTATTAGTTATTAGTTAGTAGTTAGTAGTTAGTAGTTAGTAGTTAGCAGTAAGTAAATAGTTGTTATTAGTTAGTGGTTAGTAGTTAGTAGTTAGTAGTTAGTAGTTAGTTGTTAGTAGTTAGGGGTTAGTAGTTAGTAGTTAGTGGTTAGTAGTTCGTAGTTAGTAGTTAGTAATTAGTAGTTAGTAGTTAGTAGATAGAAGTTATTAGTTAGTAGTTAGTAGTTAGTAGTTTGTGGTTAGTAGTTTGTAGTTTGCAGTTAGTAGTTAGTAGTTAGTAGTTAGTTGTTAGCAGTTAGTAGTTAGTAGTTAGTACTTAGTAGTTAGGAATTAGTAGTTAGTAGTTAGTAGTTAGTAGTTAGTAGTTAGTAGTTAGTAGTTATTAGTTATTAGTTAGTAGTTAGGAGTTAGTCTTTAGAAGTTGGTAATTAGTAGTTGGTCGTTAGTAGTTAGTGGTTAGTAGTTAGTAGTTAGTAGTTAGTAGTTAGTAATTAGTTGTTAGTAGCTAGGGTTTAGTAGTTAGTAGTTAGTTGTTAGTAGTTCGTAGTTAGTAGTTGGTAGTTAGTAATTAGTAGTTAGTATTTAGTAGTTAGAAGTTATTAGTTAGTAGTTAGTAGTTAGTAGTTTGTGGTTAGTAGTTTGTAGTTTGCAGTTAGTAGTTAGTAGTTAGTTGTTAGCAGTTAGTAGCTAGTAGTTAGTACTTAGTAGTTAGTAATTAGTAGTTAGTAGTTAATAATTAGTAGTTAGTAGATAGTAGTTAGTAATTAGTAGTTAGCAGTTAGCCATCAGTAGTTAGTAGTTAGAAGTTAGTAATTATTAGTTATTAGTTAGTAGTTAGGAGTTAGTATTTAGTAGTTAGTAATTACTAGTTGGTCGTTAGTAATTAGTGGTTAGTAGTTAGTAGTTAGTAGTTAGTAGTCAGTAGTTAGTTGTTAGTAGTTAGGGGTTAGTAGTTAGTAGTTAGTGGTTAGTAGTTCGTAGTTAGTAGTTAGTAACTAGTAATAAGTAGTTAGTAGTTAGTAGTTAGGAATTAGTAGTTAGTAGTTAGTAGTTAGTAGTTAATAGTTAGTTTTTATTAGTTATTAGTTAGTAGTTAGTAGTTAGTAGTTAGCAGTAAGTAAATAGTTGTTATTAGTTAGTGGTTAGTAGTTAGTAGTTAGTAGTTAGTAGTTAGTTGTTAGTAGTTAGGGGTTAGTAGTTAGTAGTTAGTGGTTAGTAGTTCGTAGTTAGTAGTTATTAGTTAGTAATTAGTAGTTAGTAGTTAGTAGATAGAAGTTATTAGTTAGTAGTTAGTAGTTAGTAGTTTGTGGTTAGTAGTTTGTAGTTTGCAGTTAGTAGTTAGTAGTTAGTAGTTAGTTGTTAGCAGTTAGTAGTTAGTAGTTAGTACTTAGTAGTTAGGAATTAGTAGTTAGTAGTTAGTAGTTAGAAGTTATTAGTTAGTAGTTAGTAGTCAGCAGTTAGTAGTTAGTAGTTTGTAGTTAGTAGTAAGTAGCTGGTAGTTAATAATTAGTAATTAGTAGTTAGAAGATAGTAATTATTAGTTATTAGTTAGTAGTTAGGAGTTAGTATTTAGTAGTTAGTAATTAGTAGTTAGTCGTTAGTAGTTAGTAGTTAGTGGTTAGTAGTTAGTAGTTAGTAGTTAGTAGTTAGTTGTTAGTAGTTAGGGGTTAGTAGTTAGTAGTTAGTGGTTAGTAGTTCGTAGTTAGTAATTAGTAGTTGGTAATTAGTAGTTAGTAGTTAGTTTTTATTAGTTATTAGTTAGTAGTTAGTAGTTAGTAGTTAGCAGTAAGTAAATAGTTGTTATTAGTTAGTGGTTAGTAGTTAGTAGTTAGTAGTTAGTAGTTAGTTGTTAGTAGTTAGGGGTTAGTAGTTAGTAGTTAGTGGTTAGTAGTTCGTAGTTATTAGTTAGTAATTAGTAGTTAGTAGTTAGTAGATAGAAGTTATTAGTTAGTAGTTAGTAGTTAGTAGTTTGTGGTTAGTAGTTTGTAGTTTGCAGTTAGTAGTTAGTAGTTAGTAGTTAGTTGTTAGCAGTTAGTAGTTAGTAGTTAGTACTTAGTAGTTAGGAATTAGTAGTTAGTAGTTAGTAGTTAGTAGTTAGTAGTTATTAGTTATTAGTTAGTAGTTAGGAGTTAGTATTTAGTAGTTGGTAATTAGTAGTTGGTCGTTAGTAGTTAGTGGTTAGTAGTTAGTAGTTAGTAGTTAGTAGTTAATAATTAGTTGTTAGTAGCTAGGGTTTAGTAGTTAGTAGTTAGTGGTTAGTAGTTCGTAGTTAGTAGTTGGTAGTTAGTAATTAGTAGTTAGTATTTAGTAGTTAGAAGTTATTAGTTAGTAGTTAGTAGTTAGTAGTTTGTGGTTAGTAGTTTGTAGTTTGCAGTTAGTAGTTAGTAGTTAGTTGTTAGCAGTTAGTAGCTAGTAGTTAGTACTTAGTAGTTAGTAATTAGTAGTTAGTAGTTAATAATTAGTAGTTAGTAGATAGTAGTTAGTAATTAGTAGTTAGCAGTTAGCCATCAGTAGTTAGTAGTTAGAAGTTAGTAATTATTAGTTATTAGTTAGTAGTTAGGAGTTAGTATTTAGTAGTTAGTAATTACTAGTTGGTCGTTAGTAATTAGTGGTTAGTAGTTAGTAGTTAGTAGTTAGTAGTCAGTAGTTAGTTGTTAGTAGTTAGGGGTTAGTAGTTAGTAGTTAGTGGTTAGTAGTTCGTAGTTAGTAGTTAGTAATCAGTAATAAGTAGTTAGTAGTTAGTAGTTAGGAATTAGTAGTTAGTATTTAGTAGTTAGTAGTTAATAGTTAGTTTTTATTAGTTATTAGTTAGTAGTTAGTAGTTAGTAGTTAGCAGTAAGTAAATAGTTGTTATTAGTTAGTGGTTAGTAGTTAGTAGTTAGTAGTTAGTAGTTAGTTGTTAGTAGTTAGGGGTTAGTAGTTAGTAGTTAGTGGTTAGTAGTTCGTAGTTAGTAGTTATTAGTTAGTAATTAGTAGTTAGTAGTTAGTAGATAGAAGTTATTAGTTAGTAGTTAGTAGTTAGTAGTTTGTGGCTAGAAGTTTGTAGTTTGCAGTTAGTAGTTAGTAGTTAGTAGTTAGTTGTTAGCAGTTAGTAGTTAGTAGTTAGTACTTAGTAGTTAGGAATTAGTAGTTAGTAGTTAGTAGTTAGAAGTTATTAGTTAGTAGTTAGTAGTCAGCAGTTAGTAGTTAGTAGTTTGTAGTTAGTAGTAAGTAGCTGGTAGTTAATAATTAGTAATTAGTAGTTAGAAGATAGTAATTATTAGTTATTAGTTAGTAGTTAGGAGTTAGTATTTAGTAGTTAGTAATTAGTAGTTAGTCGTTAGTAGTTAGTAGTTAGTGGTTAGTAGTTAGTAGTTAGTAGTTAGTAGTTAGTTGTTAGTAGTTAGGGGTTAGTAGTTAGTAGTTAGTGGTTAGTAGTTCGTAGTTAGTAATTAGTAGTTGGTAATTAGTAGTTAGTAGTTAGTAGTTAGAAGTTATTAGTTAGTAGTTAGTAGTTATTAGTTTGTGGTTAGTAGTTTGTAGTTTGTGGTTAGTAGTTAGTAGTTAGTAGTTAGTTGTTAGCAGTTAGTAGTTAGTAGTTAGTACTTAGTAGTTAGGAATTAGTAGTTAGTAGTTAGTAGTTAGTAGATAATAGTTAGTTTTTATTAGTTATTAGTTAGTAGTTAGTAGTTAGTAGTTAGCAGTAAGTAAATAGTTGTTATTAGTTAGTGGTTAGTAGTTAGTAGTTAGTAGTTAGTAGTTAGTTGTTAGTAGTTAGGGGTTAGTAGTTAGTAGTTAGTGGTTAGTAGTTCGTAGTTAGTAGTTAGTAGTTAGTAATTAGTTGTTAGTAGTTAGTAGTTAGAAGTTATTAGTTAGTAGTTAGTAGTTAGCAGTTTGTGGTTAGTAGTTTGTAGTTTGCAGTTATTAGTTAGTAGTTAGTAGATAGTTGTTAGCAGTTAGTAGTTAGTAGTTAGTACTTAGTAGTTAGTAATTAGTAGTTAGTAGTTAGTAGTTATTATTTATTAGTTAGTAGTTAGTGGTTAGTGGTTAGTAGTTAGTAGTTAGTTGTTAGTAGTTAGCAGTTAGTAGTTAGTAGTTAGTAGTTAGTAGTCATTAGTTAGTAGTTAGTAGTTAATAGGTTTTAGTTAGTAGTAAGTAGTTAGTGGTTAGTGGTTAGTAATTATTAGTTATTAGTTAGTAGTTAGGAGTTAGTATTTAGTAGTTAGTAATTAGTAGTTAGTCGTTAGTAGTTAGTAGTTAGTGGTTAGTAGTTAGTAGTTAGTAGTTAGTAGTTAGTTGTTAGTAGTTAGGGGTTAGTAGTTAGTAGTTAGTGGTTAGTAGTTCGTAGTTAGTAATTAGTAGTTGGTAATTAGTAGTTAGTAGTTAGTAGTTAGAAGTTATTAGTTAGTAGTTAGTAGTTATTAGTTTGTGGTTAGTAGTTTGTAGTTTGTGGTTAGTAGTTAGTAGTTAGTAGTTAGTTGTTAGCAGTTAGTAGTTAGTAGTTAGTACTTAGTAGTTAGGAATTAGTAGTTAGTAGTTAGTAGTTAGTAGATAATAGTTAGTTTTTATTAGTTATTAGTTAGTAGTTAGTAGTTAGTAGTTAGCAGTAAGTAAATAGTTGTTATTAGTTAGTGGTTAGTAGTTAGTAGTTAGTAGTTAGTAGTTAGTTGTTAGTAGTTAGGGGTTAGTAGTTAGTAGTTAGTGGTTAGTAGTTCGTAGTTAGTAGTTAGTAGTTAGTAATTAGTTGTTAGTAGTTAGTAGTTAGAAGTTATTAGTTAGTAGTTAGTAGTTAGCAGTTTGTGGTTAGTAGTTTGTAGTTTGCAGTTATTAGTTAGTAGTTAGTAGATAGTTGTTAGCAGTTAGTAGTTAGTAGTTAGTACTTAGTAGTTAGTAATTAGTAGTTAGTAGTTAGTAGTTATTATTTATTAGTTAGTAGTTAGTGGTTAGTGGTTAGTAGTTAGTAGTTAGTTGTTAGTAGTTAGCAGTTAGTAGTTAGTAGTTAGTAGTTAGTAGTCATTAGTTAGTAGTTAGTAGTTAATAGGTTTTAGTTAGTAGTAAGTAGTTAGTGGTTAGTGGTTAGTGGTTATTAGTTAGTAATTAGTAGTTAGTAGTTAATAATTAGTAGTTAGTAGATAGTAGTTAGTAGTTAGTATGTAGCAGTTAGCCATCAGTAGTTAAAAGTTAGTACTTAGTAGTTAGTAGTCAGCAGTTAGTAGTTAGTAGTTTGTAGTTAGTAGTTAGTATTTATTTGTTAGTAATAAGTAGTTAGTATCTAATAGTTAGTACATAGTAGTTAGTAGTTTGTAGTTAGTAGTTAGTAGCTGGTAGTTAGTAATTAGTAATTATTAGTTAGAAGATAGTAAATATTAGTTATCAGTTAGTAGTTAGGAGTTAGTATTTAGTAGTTAGTAATTAGTAGTTGGTCGTTAGTAGTTAGTAGTTAGTGGTTAGTAGTTAGTAGTTAGTAGTTAGTAGTTAGTAGTTAGTAGTTAGTAGTTAGTAGTTAGTTGTTAGTAGTTAGGGGTTAGTAGTTAGTAGTTAGTAGTCAGCAGTTTGTGGTTAGTAGTTTGTAGTTTGCAGTTATTAGTTAGTAGTTAGTAGTTAGTTGTTAGCAGTTAGTAGTTAGTAGTTAGTACTTAGTAGTTAGTAATTAGTAGTTAGTAGTTAGTAGTTATTATTTATTAGTTAGTAGTAAGTGGTTAGTGGTTAGTAGTTAGTAGTTAGTACTTAGTAGTTAGTAATTAGTAGTTAGTAGTTAGTAGTTATTAGTTATTAGTTATTAGTTAGTAGTTAGGAGTTAGTATTTAGTAGTTTGTAATTAGTAGTTAGTCGTTAGTAGTTAGTAGTTAGTGGTTAGTAGTTAGTAGTTAGTAGTTAGTAGTTAGTTGTTAATAGATAGGGGTTAGTAGTAAGTAGTTAGTGGTTAGTAGTTCGTAGTTAGTAGTTAGTAGTTAGTAATTAGTTGTTAGTAGTTAGTAGTTAGAAGTTATTAGTTAGTAGTTAGTAGTTAGCAGTTTGTGGTTAGTAGTTTGTAGTTTGCAGTTATTAGTTAGTAGTTAGTAGTTAGTTGTTAGCAGTTAGTAGTTAGTAGTTAGTACTTAGTAGTTAGTAATTAGTAGTTAGTAGTTAGTAGTTATTATTTATTAGTTAGTAGTTAGTGGTTAGTGGTTAGTAGTTAGTAGTTAGTTGTTAGTAGTTAGCAGTTAGTAGTTAGTAGTTAGTACTTAGTAGTTAGTAATTAGTAGTTAGTAGTCATTAGTTAGTAGTTAGTAGTTAATAGGTTTTAGTTAGTAGTAAGTAGTTAGTGGTTAGTGGTTAGTGGTTAATAGTTAGTAATTAGTAGTTAGTAGTTAATAATTAGTAGTTAGTAGATAGTAGTTAGTAGTTAGTATGTAGCAGTTAGCCATCAGTAGTTAAAAGTTAGTACTTAGTAGTTAGTAGTCAGCAGTTAGTAGTTAGTAGTTTGTAGTTAGTAGTTAGTATTTATTTGTTAGTAATAAGTAGTTAGTATCTAATAGTTAGTACATAGTAGTTAGTAGTTTGTAGTTAGTAGTTAGTAGCTGGTAGTTAGTAATTAGTAATTAGTAGTTAGAAGATAGTAAATATTAGTTATCAGTTAGTAGTTAGGAGTTAGTATTTAGTAGTTAGTAATTAGTAGTTGGTCGTTAGTAGTTAGTAGTTAGTGGTTAGTAGTTAGTAGCTAGTAGTTAGTAGTTAGTAGTTAGTAGTTAGTTGTTAGTAGTTAGGGGTTAGTAGTTAGTAGTTAGTAGTCAGCAGTTAGTAGTTAGTAGTTTGTAGTTAGTAGTTAGTATTTTTTTGTTAGTAATAAGTAGTTAGTATTTAATAGTTAGTACATAGTAGTTAGTAGTTAGTAGTTAGTAGTTAGTAGCTGGTAGTTAGAAATTAGTAATTAGTAGTGAGAAGATAGTAAATATTAGTTATCAGTTAGTAGTTAGGAGTTAGTATTTAGTAGTTAGTAATTAGTAGTTAGTCGTTAGTAGTTAGTAGTTAGTGGTTAGTAGTTAGTAGTTAGTAGTTAGTAGTTAGTAGTTAGTAGTTAGTTGTTAGTAGTTAGGGGTTAGTAGTTAGTAGTTAGTGGTTAGTAGTTCGTAGTTAGTAGTTAGTAGTTAGTAATTAGTAGTTAGTAGTTAGTAGTTAGAAGTTATTAATTAGTAGTTAGTAGTTAGTAGTTTGTGGTTAGTAGTTTGTAGTTTGCAGTTAGTAGTTAGTAGTTAGTAGTTAGTTGTTAGCAGTTAGTAGTTAGTAGTTAGTACTTAGTAGTTAGTAATTAGTAGCTAGTAGTTAGTAGTTATTAATTATTAGTTAGTAGTTAGTGGTTAGTGGTTAGTAGTTAGTAGTTAGCTGTTAGTAGTTAGCAGTTAGTAGTTAGTAGTTAGTACTTAGTAGTTAGTAATTAGTAGTTAGTAGTCATTAGTTAGTAGTTAGTAGTTAATAGGTATTAGTTAGTAGTAAGTAGTTAGTGGTTAGTGGTTAGTGGTTAATAGTTAGTAATTAGTAGTTAGTAGTTAATAATTAGTAGTTAGTAGATAGTAGTTAGTAGTTAGTAGTTAGCAGTTAGCCATCCGTAGTTAATAGTTAGTACTTAGTAGTTAGTAGTCAGCAGTTAGTAGTTAGTAGTTTGTAGTTAGTAGTTAATAGATAGTACATAGTTGTTAGTAGTTAGTAGTAAGTAGCTGGTAATTAGTAGTTAGTAATTAGTAGTTAAAAGTTAGTAGTTGTTAGTTATTAGTTAGTAGTTAGGATTTAGTATTTAGTAGTTAGTAATTAGTAGTTAGTCGTTAGTAGTTAGTAGTTAGTGGTTAGTAGTTAGTAGTTAGTACTTAGTAGTTAGTTGTTAGTAGTTAGTAGTTAGTGGTTAGTAGTTCGTAGTTAGTAGTTAGTAGTTAGTAATTAGTATTTACTACTTTGTAGTTAGTAGTTAGTAGTTAGTAGTTCGTTGTTAGTAGTTAGTAGTTAGTAGTTAGTAGTTAGTAGTTAGTGGTTAGAAGTTAGTAGTTAGTAGTTAGTAGTTCGTAGTTAGTAGTTGGTAGTTAGTAGTTAGTAGTTAGTGGTTAGTAGTTAGTAGTTAGTAGTCAGTAGTTAGTACTTTGTAGTTAGTAGTTAGTAGTTATTAGTTAGTAGTTAGTAGTTTGTAGTTTGCAGTTAGTAGTTAGTAGATAGTAGTTAGTTGTTAGCAGTTAGTAGTTAGTAGTTAGTAGTTGGTAATTAGTAGTTAGTAGTTAATAGTTAGTAGTTAGTAGTTATTAATTTTTAGTTATTAGTTAGCAGTTAGTAGTTAGTAGTTAGTACTTAGTAGTTAGTAATTAGTAGTTAGTAGTCATTAGTTAGTAGTTAGTAGTTAATAGGTATTAGTTAGTAGTAAGTAGTTAGTGGTTAGTGGTTAATAGTTAGTAATTAGTAGTTAGTAGTTAATAATTAGTAGTTAGTAGATAGTAGTT
The DNA here is from genome assembly GCF_964194025.1 of Convolutriloba macropyga. NCBI lineage: Eukaryota > Metazoa > Xenacoelomorpha > Acoela > Convolutidae > Convolutriloba > Convolutriloba macropyga. The sequence goes on from NC_134482.1 coordinate 22,566,281, forward strand.
AGTAGTTAGTAGTTAGCAGTTAGCCATCCGTAGTTAATAGTTAGTACTTAGTAGTTAGTAGTCAGCAGTTAGTAGTTAGCAGTTTGTAGTTAGTAGTTAATAGATAGTACATAGTTGTTAGTAGTTAGTAGTAAGTAGCTGGTAATTAGTAGTTAGTAATTAGTAGTTAAAAGTTAGTAGTTGTTAGTTATTAGTTAGTAGTTAGGATTTAGTATTTAGTAGTTAGTAATTAGTAGTTAGTCGTTAGTAGTTAGTAGTTAGTGGTTAGTAGTTAGTAGTTAGTACTTAGTAGTTAGTTGTTAGTAGTTAGTAGTTAGTGGTTAGTAGTTCGTAGTTAGTAGTTAGTAGTTAGTAATTAGTATTTACTACTTTGTAGTTAGTAGTTAGTAGTTAGTAGTTCGTTGATAGTAGTTAGTAGTTAGTAGTTAGTAGTTAGTAGTTAGTGGTTAGAAGTTAGTAGTTAGTAGTTAGTAGTTCGTAGTTAGTAGTTGGTAGTTAGTAGTTAGTAGTTAGTGGTTAGTAGTTAGTAGTTAGTAGTCAGTAGTTAGTACTTTGTAGTTAGTAGTTAGTAGTTATTAGTTATTAGTTAGCAGTTTGTAGTTTGCAGTTAGTAGTTAGTAGATAGTAGTTAGTTGTTAGCAGTTAGTAGTTAGTAGTTAGTAGTTGGTAATTAGTAGTTAGTAGTTAATAGTTAGTAGTTAGTAGTTATTAATTTTTAATTATTAGTTAGTGGTTAGTGGTTAGTAGTTAGAGGTTAGTAGTTAGCAATTAGTAGTTAGTAGTTAGTAGTTAGTAGTTAATAGTTAGTTTTTATTAGTTATTAGTTAGTAGTTAGTAGTTAGTAGTTAGTAGTTAGCAGTAAGTAAATAGTTGTTATTAGTTAGTAGTTAGTAGTTAGTAGTCAGTAGATAATAGTTAGTAGTTAGTAGTTAGTAGTTAATAGTTAGTAGTTAGTAATTAGTAGTTAGTAGTTGGTACTCTGTAGTTAGTAGTCATTAGTTAGTAGTTGGTATTTAGTAGTTAATAGTTAGTAGTTAGTAGTTAGTGGTTAGTAGTTCGTAGTTAGTAGTTAGTAGTTAGTAATTAGTAGTTAGTAATTTGTAGTTAGTAGTCATTAGTTAGTAGTTAGTAGTTAATAGGTATTAGTTAGTAGTAAGTAGTTAGTGGTTAGTGGTTAGTGGTTAATAGTTAGTAATTAGTAGTTAGTAGTTAATAATTAGTAGTTAGTAGATAGTAGTTAGTAGTTAGTAGTTAGCAGTTAGTAGTTAGTAGTTTGTAGTTAGTAGTTAATAGATAGTACATAGTTGTTAGTAGTTAGTAGTAAGTAGCCGGTAATTAGTAGTTAGTAATTAGTAGTTAAAAGTTAGTAGTTGTTAGTTATTAGTTAGTAGTTAGGATTTAGTATTTAGTAGTTAGTAACTAGTAGTTAGTCGTTAGTAGTTAGTAGTTAGTGGTTAGTAGTTAGTAGTTAGTACTTAGTAGTTAGTTGTTAGTAGTTAGTAGTTAGTGGTTAGTAGTTCGTAGTTAGTAGTTAGTAGTTAGTAATTAGTATTTACTACTTTGTAGTTAGTAGTTAGTAGTTAGTAGTTCGTTGTTAGTAGTTAGTAGTTAGTAGTTAGTAGTTAGTAGTTAGTGGTTAGAAGTTAGTAGTTAGTAGTTAGTAGTTCGTAGTTAGTAGTTGGTAGTTAGTAGTTAGTAGTTAGTGGTTAGTAGTTAGTAGTTAGTAGTCAGTAGTTAGTACTTTGTAGTTAGTAGTTAGTAGTTATTAGTTAGTAGTTAGTAGTTTGTAGTTTGCAGTTAGTAGTTAGTAGATAGTAGTTAGTTGTTAGCAGTTAGTAGTTAGTAGTTAGTAGTTGGTAATTAGTAGTTAGTAGTTAATAGTTAGTAGTTAGTAGTTATTAATTTTTAGTTATTAGTTAGCAGTTAGTAGTTAGTAGTTAGTACTTAGTAGTTAGTAATTAGTAGTTAGTAGTCATTAGTTAGTAGTTAGTAGTTAATAGGTATTAGTTAGTAGTAAGTAGTTAGTGGTTAGTGGTTAGTGGTTAATAGTTAGTAATTAGTAGTTAGTAGTTAATAATTAGTAGTTAGTAGATAGTAGTTAGTAGTTAGTAGTTAGCAGTTAGCCATCCGTAGTTAATAGTTAGTACTTAGTAGTTAGTAGTCAGCAGTTAGTAGTTAGTAGTTTGTAGTTAGTAGTTAATAGATAGTACATAGTTGTTAGTAGTTAGTAGTAAGTAGCTGGTAATTAGTAGTTAGTAATTAGTAGTTAAAAGTTAGTAGTTGTTAGTTATTAGTTAGTAGTTAGGATTTAGTATTTAGTAGTTAGTAATTAGTAGTTAGTCGTTAGTAGTTAGTAGTTAGTGGTTAGTAGTTAGTAGTTAGTACTTAGTAGTTAGTTGTTAGTAGTTAGTAGTTAGTGGTTAGTAGTTCGTAGTTAGTAGTTAGTAGTTAGTAATTAGTATTTACTACTTTGTAGTTAGTAGTTAGTAGTTAGTAGTTCGTTGTTAGTAGTTAGTAGTTAGTAGTTAGTAGTTAGTAGTTAGTGGTTAGAAGTTAGTAGTTAGTAGTTAGTAGTTCGTAGTTAGTAGTTGGTAGTTAGTAGTTAGTAGTTAGTAGTTAGTGGTTAGTAGTTAGTAGTTAGTAGTCAGTAGTTAGTATTTTGTAGTTAGTAATTAGTAGTTATTAGTTAGTAGTTAGTAGTTTGTAGTTTGCAGTTAGTAGTTAGTAGATAGTAGTTAGTTGTTAGCAGTTAGTAGTTAGTAGTTAGTAGTTGGTAATTAGTAGTTAGTAGTTAATAGTTAGTAGTTAGTAGTTATTAATTTTTAGTTATTAGTTAGTGGTTAGTGGTTAGTAGTTAGTGGTTAGTAGTTAGCAATTAGTAGTTAGTAGTTAGTAGTTAGTAGTTAATAGTTAGTTTTTATTAGTTATTAGTTAGTAGTTAGTAGTTAGTAGTTAGCAGTAAGTAAATAGTTGTTATTAGTTAGTAGTTAGTAGTTAGTAGTCAGTAGATAATAGTTAGTAGTTAGTAGTTAGTAGTTAATAGTTAGTAGTTAGTAATTAGTAGTTAGTAGTTGGTACTCTGTAGTTAGTAGTCATTAGTTAGTAGTTGGTATTTAGTAGTTAATAGTTAGTAGTTAGTAGTTAGTAGTTAGTAGTTATTAGTTAGTAGTTAGTAGTTTGTAGTTTGCAGTTAGTAGTTAGTAGATAGTAGTTAGTTGTTAGCAGTTAGTAGTTAGTAGTTAGTAGTTGGTAATTAGTAGTTAGTAGTTAATAGTTAGTAGTTAGTAGTTATTAATTTTTAGTTATTAGTTAGCAGTTAGTAGTTAGTAGTTAGTACTTAGTAGTTAGTAATTAGTAGTTAGTAGTCATTAGTTAGTAGTTAGTAGTTAATAGGTATTAGTTAGTAGTAAGTAGTTAGTGGTTAGTGGTTAGTGGTTAATAGTTAGTAATTAGTAGTTAGTAGTTAATAATTAGTAGTTAGTAGATAGTAGTTAGTAGTTAGTAGTTAGCAGTTAGCCATCCGTAGTTAATAGTTAGTACTTAGTAGTTAGTAGTCAGCAGTTAGTAGTTAGTAGTTTGTAGTTAGTAGTTAATAGATAGTACATAGTTGTTAGTAGTTAGTAGTAAGTAGCTGGTAATTAGTAGTTAGTAATTAGTAGTTAAAAGTTAGTAGTTGTTAGTTATTAGTTAGTAGTTAGGATTTAGTATTTAGTATTTAGTAATTAGTAGTTAGTCGTTAGTAGTTAGTAGTTAGTGGTTAGTAGTTAGTAGTTAGTACTTAGTAGTTAGTTGTTAGTAGTTAGTAGTTAGTGGTTAGTAGTTCGTAGTTAGTAGTTAGTAGTTAGTAATTAGTATTTACTACTTTGTAGTTAGTAGTTAGTAGTTAGTAGTTCGTTGTTAGTAGTTAGTAGTTAGTAGTTAGTAGTTAGTAGTTAGTGGTTAGAAGTTAGTAGTTAGTAGTTAGTAGTTCGTAGTTAGTAGTTGGTAGTTAGTAGTTAGTAGTTAGTAGTTAGTGGTTAGTAGTTAGTAGTTAGTAGTCAGTAGTTAGTATTTTGTATTTAGTAGTTAGTAGTTATTAGTTAGTAGTTAGTAGTTTGTAGTTTGCAGTTAGTAGTTAGTAGATAGTAGTTAGTTGTTAGCAGTTAGTAGTTAGTAGTTAGTAGTTGGTAATTAGTAGTTAGTAGTTAATAGTTAGTAGTTAGTAGTTATTAATTTTTAGTTATTAGTTAGTGGTTAGTGGTTAATAGTTAGTGGTCAGTAGTTAGCAATTAGTAGTTAGTAGTTAGTAGTTAGTAGTTAATAGTTAGTTTTTATTAGTTATTAGTTAGTAGTTAGTAGTTAGTAGTTAGCAGTAAGTAAATAGTTGTTATTAGTTAGTAGTTAGTAGTTAGTAGTCAGTAGATAATAGTTAGTAGTTAGTAGTTAGTAGTTAATAGTTAGTAGTTAGTAATTAGTAGTTAGTAGTTGGTACTCTGTAGTTAGTAGTCATTAGTTAGTAGTTGGTATTTAGTAGTTAATAGTTAGTAGTTAGTAGTTAGTGGTTAGTAGTTCGTAGTTAGTAGTTAGTAGTTAGTAATTAGTAGTTAGTAGTTAGTAGTTAGAAGTTATTAGTTAGTAGTTAGTAGTTAGTAGTTTGTTGTTAGTAGTTTGTAGTTTGCAGTTAGTTGTTAGTAGTTAGTTGTTAGCAGTTAGTAGTTAGTAGTTAGTACTTAGTAGTTAGTAATTAGTAGTTAGTAGTTAATAATTAGTAGTTAGTAGATAGCAGTTAGCCATCAGTAGTTAAGAGTTAGTACTTAGTAGTTAGTAGTCAGCAGTCAGTAGTTAGTAGTTTTTAGTTAGTAGTTAGTATTTATTTGTTAGTAATAAGTAGTTAGTAGTTAATAGTTAGTGGATAGTAGTTAGTATTCAGTAGTAAGTAGCTGGTAGTTAGTAGTTAGTAATTAGTAGTTAGAAGTTAGTAGTTATCAGTTATTAGTTAGTTGTTAGGAGTTAGTATTTAGTAGTTAGTAATTAGTAGTTAGTCGTTAGTAGTTAGTAGTTAGTAGTTAGTAGTTAGTTGTTAGTAGTTAGGGGTTAGTAGTTAGTAGTTAGTTGTTAGTAGTTCGTAGTTAGTAGTTAGTAGTTAGTAATTAGTAGTTAGTAGTTAGTAGTTAGAAGTTATTAGTTAATAGTTAGTAGTTAGTAGTTTGTGGTTAGTAGTTTGTAGTTTGCAGTTAGTAGTTAGTAGTTAGTTGTTAGCAGTTAGTAGATAGTATTTAGTACTTAGTAGTTAGTAATTAGTAGTTAGCAGTTAGTAGTTAGTAGTTAGTAGTTAGTAGTTATTAATTATTAGTTAGTAGTTAGTGGTTAGTGGTTAGTAGTTAGTAGTTAGTAGTTAGTTGTTAGTAGTTAGCAGTTAGTAGTTAGTAGTTAGTACTTAGTAGTTAGTAATTAGTAGTTAGTAGTCAGTAGTTAGTAGTTGGTAGTTAGTAGGTATTAGTTAGTAGTAAGTAGTTAGTGGTTAGTGGTTAGTGTTTAATAGTTAGTAATTAGTAGTTAGTAGTTAATAATTAGTAGTTAGTAGATAGTAGTTAGTAGTTAGCAGTTAGCCATCAGTAGTTAATAGTTAGTACTTAGTAGTTAGTAGTTAGTTGTTAGTAGTTAGTAGTTTGTAGTTAGTAGTTAGTATTTATTTTTTAGTAATATGTAGTTAGTAGTTAATAGTTAGTGCATAGTAGTTAGTAGTTAGTAGTAAGTAGCTGGTAGTTAGTAGTTAGTATTTATTAGTTAGAAGTTAGTAGTTAGTAGTTAGTAGTTAGTGGTTAGTAGTTAGTAGTTAGTAGTTAGTAATTAGTAGTTAGGACTTTGTAATTAGTAGTTAGTAGTTAGTAGTTCGTTGTTCGTAGTTAGTAGTTAGTAGTTAGTAGTTAGTGGTTAGACGTTAGTAGTTAGTAGTTAGTAGTTCGTAGTTAGTAGTTGGTAGTTAGTAATTAGTAGTTAGTACTTTGTAGTTAGTAGTTAGTAGTTAGAAGTTATTAGCAAGTAGTTAGTAGTTTGTAGTTTGCAGTTAGTAGTTAGTACTTAGTAGTTAGTTGTTAGTAGTTAGGGGTTAGTAGTTAGTAGTTAGTGGTTAGTAGTTCGTAGTTAGTAGTTAGTAATTAGTAGTTAGGACTTTGTAATTAGTAGTTAGTAGTTAGTAGTTCGTTGTTCGTAGTTAGTAGTTAGTAGTTAGTAGTTAGTGGTTAGACGTTAGTAGTTAGTAGTTAGTAGTTCGTAGTTAGTAGTTGGTAGTTAGTAATTAGTAGTTAGTACTTTGTAGTTAGTAGTTAGTAGTTAGAAGTTATTAGCCAGTAGTTAGTAGTTTGTAGTTTGCAGTTAGTAGTTAGTAGTTAGTAGTTAGTTGTTAGCAGTTAGTAGTTAGTAGTTAGTACTTAGTAGTTAGTAATTGGTAGTTATTAGTTAGTAGTAAGTAGTTAGTAGTTATTAATTATTAGTTAGTAGTTAGTGGTTAGTGGTTAGTAGTTAGTAGTTAGTTGTTAGTAGTGAGCAATTAGTAGTTAGTAGTGAGTACTTAGTAGTTAGTAGTTAATAGTTAGCATTTATTAGTTATTAGTTAGTAGTTAGTAGTTAGTAGTTAGCAGTAAGTAAATAGTTGTTATTAGTTAGTAGTTAGTAGATAATAGTTAGTAGTTAGTAGTTAGTAGTTAGTAGTTAATAGTTAGTAGTTAGTAATTAGTAGTTAGTAGTTGGTATTTAGTATTTAATAGTTAGTAGTTAGTAGTTAGTGGTTAGTAGTTAGTAGTTAGTAGTTAATTGTTAGTAGTTAGTAGTTTGTAGTTAGTAGTTAGTTGTTAGTAGTTAGTAGTTAGTAGTTAGTAGTTAGAGGTTAGTAGTTAGTAGTTAGTAGTTAGTAGGTAGTAGTCATTAATTAGTCGTTGGTAGTTAGTAGTTAGTAGTTAGTAGTTAGTAGTTAGTAGTTAGTAGTTATTAATTATTAGTTAGTAGTTAGTGGTTAGTGGTTAGTAGTTAGTAGTTAGTTGTTAGTAGTTAGCAGTTAGTAGTTAGTAGTTAGTACTTAGTAGTTAGTAATTAGTAGTTAGTAGTCAGTAGTTAGTAGTTGGTAGCTAGTAGGCATTAGTTAGTAGTAAGTAGTTAGTGGTTAGTGGTTAGTGTTTAATAGTTAGTAATTAGTAGTTAGTAGTTAATAATTTGTAGTTAGTATATAGTAGTTAGTAGTTAGCAGTTAGCCATCAGTAGTTAATAGTTAGTACTTAGTAGTTAGTAGTTAGTTGTTAGTAGTTAGTAGGTTGTAGTTAGTAGTTAGTATTTATTTGTTAGTAATATGTAGTTAGTAGTTAATAGTTAGTGCATAGTAGTTAGTAGGTAGTAGTAAGTAGCTGGTAGTTAGTAGTTAGTATTTTTTAGTTAGAAGTTAGTAGTTAGTAGTTAGTAGTTAGTGGTTAGTAGTTAGTAGTTAGTACTTAGTACTTAGTAGTTAGTTGTTAGTAGTTAGGGGTTAGTAGTTAGTAGTTAGTGGTTAGTAGTTCGTAGTTAGTAGTTAGTAATTAGTAGTTAGGACTTTGTAATTAGTAGTTAGTAGTTAGTAGTTCGTTTTTTATAGTAGCTAGTAGTTAGTAGTTAGTAATTAGTGGTTAGACGTTAGTAGTTAGTAGTTAGTAGTTCGTAGTTAGTAGTTGGTAGTTAGTAATTAGTAGTTAGTACTTTGTAGTTAGTAGTTATTAGTTAGAAGTTATTAGCCAGTAGTTAGTAGTTTGTAGTTTGCAGTTAGTAGTTAGTAGTTAGTAGTTAGTTGTTAGCAGTTAGTAGTTAGTAGTTAGTACTTAGTAGTTAGTAATTGGTAGTTATTAGTTAGTAGTAAGTAGTTAGTAGTTATTAATTATTAGTTAGTAGTTAGTGGTTAGTGGTTAGTAGTTAGTAGTTAGTTGTTAGTAGTGAGCAATTAGTAGTTAGTAGTGAATACTTAGTAGTTAGTAGTTAATAGTTAGCATTTATTATTTGTTAGTTAGTAGTTAGTAGTTAGTAGTTAGCAGTAAGTAAATAGTTGTTATTAGTTAGTAGTTAGTGGATAATAGTTAGTAGTTAGTAGTTAGTAGTTAGTAGTTAATAGTTAGTAGTTAGTAATTAGTAGTTAGTAGTTGGTATTTAGTAGTTAATAGTTAGTAGTTAGTAGTTAGTGGTTAGTAGTTAGTAGTTAGTAGTTAATTGTTAGTAGTTAGTAGTTTGTAGTTAGTAGTTAGTTGTTAGTAGTTAGTAGTTAGTAGTTAGTAGTTAGAGGTTAGTAGTTAGTAGTTAGTAGTTAGTAGTTAGTAGTCATTAATTAGTCGTTGGTATTTAGTAGTTAATAGTTAGTAGTTAGTAGTTAGTGGTTAGTAGTTAGTAGTTAGTACTTAGTAGTTAGTAATTGGTAGTTATTAGTTAGTAGTAAGTAGTTAGTAGTTATTAATTATTAGTTAGTAGTTAGTGGTTAGTGGTTAGTAGTTAGTAGTTAGTTGTTAGTAGTGAGCAATTAGTAGTTAGTAGTGAATACTTAGTAGTTAGTAGTTAATAGTTAGCATTCATTATTTGTTAGTTAGTAGTTAGTAGTTAGTAGTTAGCAGTAAGTAAATAGTTGTTATTAGTTAGTAGTTAGTGGATAATAGTTAGTAGTTAGTAGTTAGTAGTTAGTAGTTAATAGTTAGTAGTTAGTAATTAGTAGTTAGTAGTTGGTATTTAGTAGTTAATAGTTAGTAGTTAGTAGTTAGTGGTTAGTAGTTAGTAGTTAGTAGTTAATTGTTAGTAGTTAGTAGTTTGTAGTTAGTAGTTAGTTGTTAGTAGTTAGTAGTTAGTAGTTAGTAGTTAGAGGTTAGTAGTTAGTAGTTAGTAGTTAGTAGTTAGTAGTCATTAATTAGTCGTTGGTATTTAGTAGTTAATAGTTAGTAGTTAGTAGTTAGTGGTTAGTAGTTAGTAGTTAGTAGTTAATTGTTAGTAGCTAGTAGTTTGTAGTTAGTAGTTAGTATTTATTTGTTAGTAATATGTAGTTAGTAGTTAATAGTTAATACATAGTAGTTAGTAGTTAGTTGTAAGTAGCTGGTAGTTAGTAGTTAGTAATTAGTAGTTAGTTGTTAGTAGTTAGTAGTTAGTGGTTATTAGTTACTAGTTAGTAGTTAGTATTTAGTTGTTAGTAGTTAGGGGTTAGTAGTTAGTAGTTTGTAGTTAGTAGTTAGTATTTATTTGTTAGTAAACTGTAGTTAGTAGTTAATAGTCAGTACATAGTAGTTAGTAGTTAGTTGTAAGTAGCTGGTAGTTAGTAGTTAGTAATTAGTAGTTAGTCGTTAGTAGTTAGTAGTTAGTGGTTAGTAGTTAGTAGTTAGTAGTTAGTAGTTAGTAGTTAGTTGTTAGTAGTTAGGGGTTAGTAGTTAGTAGTTAGTAGTTCGCTGTTAGTAGTTAGTAGTTAGTAGTTAGTGGTTAGAAGATATTAGTTAGTGGTTAGTAGTTCGTAGTTAGTAGTTAGCAGTTAGTATCTAGTAGCTAGTAGTAATTAGCTGGTAGTTAGTAGTTAGTAATTAGTAGTTAGTCGTTAGTAGTTAGTATTTAGTGGTTAGTAGTCAGTAGTTAGTAGTTAGTAGTTCGTTGTTTGTAGTTAGTACTTAGTAGTTAGTAGTTAGTGGTTGGAAGTTAGTAGTTAGTAGTTAGTAGTTCGTAGTTAGTGGTTAGTAGTTAGTAGTTAGTAGTTCGTTGTTAGTAGTTAGTAGTTAGTAGTTAGTGGTTAGAAGATATTAGTTAGTGGTTAGTAGTTCGTAGTTAGTAGTTAGCAGTTAGTATCTAGTAGCTAGTAGTAATTAGCTGGTAGTTAGTAGTTAGTAATTAGTAGTTAGTCGTTAGTAGTTAGTATTTAGTGGTTAGTAGTCAGTAGTTAGTAGTTAGTAGTTCGTTGTTTGTAGTTAGTAGTTAGTAGTTAGTAGTTAGTGGTTGGAAGTTAGTAGTTAGTAGTTAGTAGTGCGTAGTTAGTGGTTAGTAGTTAGTAGTTAGTAGTTAGTTGTTAGTAGTTAGTAGTTTGTAGTTAGTAGTTAGTATTTATTTGTTAGTAATATGTAGTTAGTAGTTAATAGTTAGTACATAGTAGTTAGTAGTTAGTAGTAATTAGCTGGTAGTTAGTAGTTAGTAATTAGTAGTTAGTCGTTTGTAGTTAGTAGTTAGTGGTTAGTCGTTAGTAGTTAGTAGTTAGTAGTTAGTAGTTAGTTGTTAGTAGTTAGGGGTTAGTAGTTACTAGTTAGTGGTTAGTAGTTAGTAGTTAGTAGTTCGTTGTTAGTAGTTAGTAGTTAGTAGTTAGTTGTTAGTAGTTCGTTGTTTGTAGTTAGTAGTTAGTAGTTAGTAGTTAGTGGTTGGAAGTTAGTAGTTAGTAGTTAGTAATTAGTAGTTAGTGGTTAGTAGTTAGTAGTTAGGGGTTAGTAGTTAGTAGTTAGTGGTTAGTAGTTAGTAGTTAATAGTTCGTTGTTTGTAGTTAGTAGTTAGTAGTTAGTGGTTGGAAGTTAGTAGTAAGTAGTTAGTAATTCGTAGTTAGTGGTTAGTAGTTAGTAGTTAGTAGTTAGTTGTTAGTAGTTAGTAGTTTGTAGTTAGTAGTTAGTATTTATTTGTTAGTAATATGTAGTTAGTAGTTAATAGTTAGTACATAGTAGTTAGTAGTTAGTAATAATTAGCTGGTAGTTAGTAGTTAGTAATTAGTAGTTAACCGTTAGTAGTTAGTAGTTAGTGGTTAGTAGTTAGTAGTTAGTAGTTAGTTGTTAGTTGTTAGTAGTTAGGGGTTAGTAGTTAGTAGTTAGTGGTTAGTAGTTAGTAGTTAGTAGTTCGTTGTTAGTAGTTAGTAGTTAGTAGTTAGTAGTTAGTGTTTGGAAGTTGGTAATTAGTAGTTAGTAGTTCGTAGTTAGTAGTTAGTAGATACTAATTAGTAGTTAGTACTTTGTAGTTAGTAGTTAGTAGTTAGTAGTTAGAAGTTATTAGTTAGTAGTTAGTAGTTAGTAGTTTGTGGTTAGTAGTTTGTAGTTTGCAGTTAGTAAGTAGTAGTTAGTAGTTAGTTGTTAGCAGTTAGTTGTTAGCAGTTAGTAGTTGGTAGTTAGTACTTAGTAGTTAGTAATTAGTAGTTAGGAGTTAGTAGTTAGTAGTTATTAGTTATTATTTAGTAGTTAGTAGTTAGGATTTAGTATTTAGTATTTAGTAATTAGTAGTTAGTCGTTTGTAGTTAGTATTTAGTGGTTAGTTATTATTAGTTAGTAGTTAGTAGTTAGTAGTTAGTTGTTAGTAGTTAGGCGTTAGTAGTTAGTAGTTAGTAGTTAGTAGTTAGTAGTTAGTAGTTAGTAGTTCGTAGTTAGTAGTTAGTAGTTAGTAATTAGTAGTTAGTACTTTGTAGTTAGTAGTTAGTAGTTCGTTTTTAGCAGTTAGTAGTTAGCAGTTAGTAGTTAGTGGTTAGAAGTTAGTAGTTAGTAGTTAGTAGTTGGTAGTTAGTACTTTGTAGTTAGTAGTTAGAAGTTATTAGTTAGTAGTTAGTAGTTAGCAGTTTGTGGTTAGTAGTTTGTAGTTTGCAGTTAGTAGTTAGTAGTTAGTAGTTAGTTGTTAGCAGTTAGTAGTTATAAGTTAGTACTTATTAGTTAGTAATTAGTAGTTATTAGTTAGTAGTTAGTAGTTAGTAGTTATTAATTATTAGTTAGTAGTTAATGGTTAGTGGTTAGTAGTTAGTAGTTAGCTGTTAGTAGTTAGCAATTAGTAGTTAGTAGTTAGTACTTAGTAGTTAGTAGTTAGTAGTTAATAGTTAGTAGTTATTAGTTATTAGTTAGTAAATAGTAGTTAGTAGTTAGCAGTAAGTAAATAGTTGTTATTAGTTAGTAGTTAGTAGTTAGTAGTTAGTAGATAATAGTTAGTAGTTAGTAGTTAGTAGTTAGTAGTTAATAGTTAGTAGTTAGTAATTAGTAGTTGGTACTCAGTAGTTAGTAGTCATTAGTTAGTAGTTGGTAGTTAGTAGTTAATAGTTAGTAATTATTAGTTAGTGGTTAGTAGTTAGTAGTTAATAGTTAGTTGTTAGTAGTTAGTAGTTTGTAGTTAGTAGTAAGTATTTATTTGTTAGTAATATGTGTTTAGTAGTTAATAGTTAGTACATAGTAGTTAGTAGTTAACAGTTAGTAGTTAGTAGTTAGTGGTTAGTAGTTTGTGGTTAGTAATTTGTAGTTTGCAGTTAGTAGTTAGTAGTTAGTAATTAGTTGTTAGCAGTTAGTAGTTAGTAGTTAGTACTTATTAGTTAGTAATTAGTAGCTATTAGTTAGTAGTTAGTAGTTAGTAGTTTTTAATTATTAGTTAGTAGTTAATGGTTAGTGGTTAGTAGTTAGTAGTTAGCTGTTAGTAGTTAGCAATTAGTAGTTAGTAGTTAGTACTTAGTAGTTAGTAGTTAGTAGTTAATAGTTAGTAGTTATTAGTTCTTAGTTAGTAAATAGTAGTTAGCAGTTAGCAGTAAGTAAATAGTTGTTATTAGTTAGTAGTTAGTAGTTAGTAGATAATAGTTAGTAGTTAGTAGTTAGTAGTTAATTTTTAGTAGTTAGTAATTAGTAGTTAGTAGTTGGTGCTCAGTTATTAGTAGTCATTAGTTAGTAGTTGGTAGTTACTAGTTAGTAGTTTGTAGTTAGTAGTAAGTTTTTATTTGTTAGTAATATGTGTTTAGTAGTAAATAGTTAGTACATAGTAGTTAGAAGTTAATAGTTAGTAGTTAGTAGTTAGTGGTTAGTAGTTTGTGGTTAGTGATTTGTAGTTTGCAGTTAGTAGTTAGTAGTTAGTAATTAGTTGTTAGCAGTCAGTAGTTAGTAGTTAGTACTTATTAGTTAGTAATTAGTAGTCATTAGTTAGTAGTTAGTAGTTAGTAGTTTTTAATTATTAGTTAGTAGTTAATGGTTAGTGGTTAGTAGTTAGTAGTTAGCTGTTAGTAGTTAGCAATTAGTAGTTAGTAGTTAGTACTTAGTAGTTAGTAGTTAGTAGTTAATAGTTAGTAGTTTTTAGTTCTTAGTTAGTAAATAGTAGTTAGTAGTTAGCAGTAAGTAAATAGTTGTTATTAGTTAGTAGTTAGTAGTTAGTAGATAATACTTAGTAGTTAGTAGTTAGTAGTTAGTAGTTAATTTTTAGTAGTTAGTAATTAGTAGTTAGTAGTTGGTGCTCAGTTATTAGTAGTCATTAGTTAGTAGTTGGTAGTTACTAGTTAGTAGTTTGTAGTTAGTAGTAAGTTTTTATTTGTTAGTAATATGTGTTTAGTAGTTAATAGTTAGTACATAGTAGTTAGAAGTTAATAGTTAGTAGTTAGTAGTTAGTGGTTAGTAGTTTGTGGTTAGTAATTTGTAGTTTGCAGTTAGTAGTTAGTAGTTAGTAGTTAGTTGTTAGCAGTTAGTAGTTAGTAGTTAGTACTTATTAGTTAGTAATTAGTAGTTATTAGTTAGTAGTTAGTAGTTAGTAGTTTTTAATTATTAGTTAGTAGTTAATGGTTGGTGGTTAGTAGTTAGTAGTTAGCTGTTAGTAGTTAGCAATTAGTAGTTAGTAGTTAGTACTTAGTAGTTAGTTGTTAGTAGTTAATAGTTAGTAGTTATTAGTTATTAGTTAGTAAATAGTAGTTAGTAGTTAGCAGTAAGTAAATAGTTGTTATTAGTTAGTAGTTAGCAGTTAGTAGATAATAGTTAGTAGTTAGTAGTTAGTAGTTAGTAGTTAATAGTTAGTAGTTAGTAATTAGTAGTTAGTAGTTGGTGCTCAGTAGTTAGTAGTCATTAGTTAGTAGTTGGTAGTTAGTAGTTCTTAATTATTAGTTAGTAGTTAATGGTTAGTGGTTAGTAGTTAGTAGTTAGTGGTTAGTAGTTAGTAGTTAGTAGTTAGTACTTATTAGTTAGTAATTAGTAGTCATTAGTTAGTAGTTAGTAGTTAGTAGTTTTTAATTATTATTTAGTAGTTAATGGTTAGTGGTTAGTAGTTAGTAGTTAGCTGTTAGTAGTTAGCAATTAGTAGTTAGTAGTTAGTACTTAGTAGTTAGCAGTTAGTAGTTAGTAGTTAGTACTTATTAGTTAGTAATTAGTAGTCATTAGTTAGTAGTTAGTAGTTAGTAGTTTTTAATTATTAGTTAGTAGTTAATGGTTAGTGGTTAGTAGTTAGTAGTTAGCTGTTAGTAGTTAGCAATTAGTAGTTAGTAGTTAGTACTTAGTAGTTAGTAGTTAGTAGTTAATAGTTAGTAGTTATTAGTTCTTAGTTAGTAAATAGTAGTTAGTAGTTAGCAGTAAGTAAATAGTTGTTATTAGTTAGTAGTTAGTGGTTAGTAGATAATACTTAGTAGTTAGTAGTTAGTAGTTAGTAGTTAATTTTTAGTAGTTAGTAATTAGTAGTTAGTAGTTGGTGCTCAGTTATTAGTAGTCATTAGTTAGTAGTTGGTAGTTACTAGTTAGTAGTTTGTAGTTAGTAGTAAGTTTTTATTTGTTAGTAATATGTGTTTAGTAGATAATAGTTAGTACATATTAGTTAGAAGTTAAGAGTTAGTAGTTAGTAGTTAGTGGTTAGTAGTTTGTGGTTAGTAATTTGTAGTTTGCAGTTAGTAGTTAGTAGTTAGTAGTTAGTTGTTAGCAGTTAGTAGTTAGTAGTTAGTACTTATTAGTTAGTAATTAGTAGTTATTAGTTAGTAGTTAGTAGTTAGTAGTTTTTAATTATTAGTTAGTAGTTAATGGTTGGTGGTTAGTAGTTAATAGTTAGCTGTTAGTAGTTAGCAATTAGTAGTTAGTAGTTAGTACTTAGTAGTTAGTTGTTAGTAGTTAATAGTTAGTAGTTATTAGTTATTAGTTAGTAAATAGTAGTTAGTAGTTAGCAGTAAGTAAATAGTTGTTATTAGTTAGTAGTTAGCAGTTAGTAGATAATAGTTAGTAGTTAGTAGTTAGTAGTTAGTAGTTAATAGTTAGTAGTTAGTAATTAGTAGTTAGTAGTTGGTAATCAGTAGTTAGTAGTCATTAGTTAGTAGTTGGTAGTTAGTAGTTTTTAATTATTAGTTAGTAGTTAATGGTTAGTGGTTAGTAGTTAGTAGTTAGTGGTTAGTAGTTAGTAGTTAGTAGTTAGTTGTTAGTAGTTAGTAGTTTGTAGTTAGTAGTTAGTATTTATTTGTTAGTAATATGTAGTTAGTAGTTAATAGTTAGTACATAGTAGTTAGTAGTTAGTAGTAAGTAGCTGGTAGTTAGTAGTTAGTAATTAGTAGTTAGTCGTTAGTAGTTAGTAGTTAGTGGTTAGTAGTTAGTAGTTAGTAGTTAGTTGTTAGTAGTTAGTAGTTAGTGGTTAGTAGTTAGTAGTTAGTAGTTCGTTGTTAGTAGTTAGTAGTTAGTAGTTAGTGGTTAGAAGTTAGTAGATGGTAGTTAGTAGTTCGTAGTTAGTAGTTAGTAGTTAGTAATTAGTAGTTAGTACTTTGTAGTTAGTAGTTAGTAGTTAGAGGTTAGAAGTTATTAGTTAGTAGTTAGTAGTTAGTAGTTAGTAGTTAATAGTTAGTAGTTAGTAATTAGTAGTTAGTAGTTGGTACTCAGTAGTTAGTAGTCATTAGTTAGTAGTTTGTAGTTAGTAGTTAATAGTTAGTAATTAGTAGTTAGTGGTTAGTAGTCAGTAGTTAGTAGTTAGTTGTTAGTAGTTAGTAGTTTGTAGTTAGTAGTTAGTATTTATTTGTTAGTAATATGTAGTTAGTAGTTAATAGTTAGTACATAGTAGTTAGTAGTTTGTAGTAAGTAGCTGGTAGTTAGTAGTTAGTAGTAAGTAGCTGATAGTTAGTAGTTAGTAAATAGTAGTTAGTCGTTTGTAGTAAGTAGTTAGTGTCTAGTAGTTAGTAGTTAGTAGTTGGTTGTTAGTAGTTAGGGGTTAGTAGTTAGTAGTTAGTGGTTAGTAGTTAGTAGTTAGTAGTTCGTTGTTAGTAGTTAGTAGTTAGTAGTTAGTAGTTAGTAGTTCGTAGTTAGTAGTTAGTAGTTAGTAATTAGTAGTTAGTACTTTGAAGTTAGTAGTTAGTAGTTAGTAGTTAGAATTTATTAGTTAGTAGTTAGTAGTTAGTAATTAATAGTTAGTAGTTAGTAATTAGTAGTTAGTAGTTAGTACTCAGTAGTTAGTAGTCATTAGTTAGTAGTTGGTAGTTAGTAGTTAATAGTTAGTAGTTAGTAATTAGTGGTTAGTAGTTGGTAGTTAGTAGTTAGTTGTTAGTAGTTAGCAGTTTGTAGTTAGTAGTTAGTATTTATTTGTTAGTAATATGTAGTTAGTAGTTAATAGTTAGTACATAGTAGTTAGTAGTTAGTAGTAATTAGCTCGTAGTTAGTAGATAGTAACTAGTAGTTAGCCGTTAGTAGTTAGTAGTTAGTGGTTAGTAGTTAGTAGTTAGCAGTTAGTAGTTAGATGTTAGTAGTTAGGGGTTAATAGTTAGTAGTTAGTGGTTAGTAGTTAGTAGTTAGTAGTTCGTTGTTAGTAGTTAGTAGTTAGTAGTTAGTGGTTAGAAGTTAGTAATTAGTAATTAGTAGTTCGTAGTTAGTAGTTAGTAGTTAGTAATTAGTAGTTAGTACTTTGTAGTTAGTAGTTAGTAGTTAGAAGTTATTAGTTCGTAGTTAGTAGTTAGTAGTTTGTGGTTTGTAGTTTGTAGTTTGCAGTTAGTCAGTAGTAGTTAGTAGTTAGTTGTTAGCAGTTAGTAGTTAGTAGTTAGTACTTAGTAGTTAATAATTAGTAGTTAGGAGTTAGTAGTTAGTAGTTAGTAGTTAGTAGTTATTAGTTAGTAATATGTAGTTAGTAGTTAATAGTTAGTACATAGTAGTTAGTAGTTAGTAGTAATTAGCTGGTAGTTAGTAGATAGTAACTAGTAGTTAGTCTTTAGTAGTTAGTAGTTAGTGGTTAGTAGTTAGTAGTTAGCAGTTAGTAGTTAGTTGTTAGTAGTTAGGGGTTAATAGTTAGTAGTTAGTGGTTAATAGTTAGTAGTTAGTAGTTCGTTGTTAGTAGTTAGTAGTTAGTAGTTAGTGGTTAGAAGTTAGTAATTAGTAATTAGTAGTTCGTAGTTAGTAGTTAGTAGTTAGTAATTATTAGTTAGTACTTTGTAGTTAGTGGTTAGTAGTTAGTAGTTAGAAGTTATTAGTTCGTAGTTAGTAGTTAGTAGTTTGTGGTTTGTAGTTTGTAGTTTGCAGTTAGTCAGTAGTAGTTAGTAGTTAGTTGTTAGCAGTTAGTAGTTAGTAGTTAGTACTTAGTAGTTAGTAATTAGTAGTTAGTATTTAGTAATTAGTAGTTAGTAGTTAGTGGTTAGTAGTGAGTAGTTAGTAGTTCGTTGTTAGTAGTTAGTAGTTAGTAGTTAGTGGTTAGAAGTTAGTAGATGGTAGTTAGTAGTTCGTAGTTAGTAGTTAGTAGTTAGTAATTAGTAGTTAGTACTTTGTAGTTAGTAGTTATTAGTTAGTAGTTAGAAGTTATTAGTTAGTAGTTGGTAGTTAGTAGTTAATAGTTAGTAGTTAGTAATTAGTGGTTAGTAGTTGGTAGTTAGTAGTTAGTTGTTAGTAGTTAGCAGTTTGTAGTTAGTAGTTAGTATTTATTTGTTAGTAATATGTAGTTAGTAGTTAATAGTTAGTACATAGTAGTTAGTAGTTAGTAGTAATTAGCTCGTAGTTAGTAGATAGTAACTAGTAGTTAGCCGTTAGTAGTTAGTAGTTAGTGGTTAGTAGTTAGTAGTTAGCAGTTAGTAGTTAGATGTTAGTAGTTAGGGGTTAATAGTTAGTAGTTAGTGGTTAGTAGTTAGTAGTTAGTAGTTCGTTGTTAGTAGTTAGTAGTTAGTAGTTAGTGGTTAGAAGTTAGTAATTAGTAATTAGTAGTTCGTAGTTAGTAGTTAGTAGTTAGTAATTAGTAGTTAGTACTTTGTAGTTAGTAGTTAGTAGTTAGAAGTTATTAGTTCGTAGTTAGTAGTTAGTAGTTTGTGGTTTGTAGTTTGTAGTTTGCAGTTAGTCAGTAGTAGTTAGTAGTTAGTTGTTAGCAGTTAGTAGTTAGTAGTTAGTACTTAGTAGTTAATAATTAGTAGTTAGGAGTTAGTAGTTAGTAGTTAGTAGTTAGTAGTTATTAGTTAGTAATATGTAGTTAGTAGTTAATAGTTAGTACATAGTAGTTAGTAGTTAGTAGTAATTAGCTGGTAGTTAGTAGATAGTAACTAGTAGTTAGTCTTTAGTAGTTAGTAGTTAGTGGTTAGTAGTTAGTAGTTAGCAGTTAGTAGTTAGTTGTTAGTAGTTAGGGGTTAATAGTTAGTAGTTAGTGGTTAATAGTTAGTAGTTAGTAGTTCGTTGTTAGTAGTTAGTAGTTAGTAGTTAGTGGTTAGAAGTTAGTAATTAGTAATTAGTAGTTCGTAGTTAGTAGTTAGTAGTTAGTAATTATTAGTTAGTACTTTGTAGTTAGTGGTTAGTAGTTAGTAGTTAGAAGTTATTAGTTCGTAGTTAGTAGTTAGTAGTTTGTGGTTTGTAGTTTGTAGTTTGCAGTTAGTCAGTAGTAGTTAGTAGTTAGTTGTTAGCAGTTAGTAGTTAGTAGTTAGTACTTAGTAGTTAGTAATTAGTAGTTAGTATTTAGTAATTAGTAGTTAGTAGTTAGTGGTTAGTAGTGAGTAGTTAGTAGTTCGTTGTTAGTAGTTAGTAGTTAGTAGTTAGTGGTTAGAAGTTAGTAGATGGTAGTTAGTAGTTCGTAGTTAGTAGTTAGTAGTTAGTAATTAGTAGTTAGTACTTTGTAGTTAGTAGTTATTAGTTAGTAGTTAGAAGTTATTAGTTAGTAGTTAGTAGTTAGTGGTTAATAGTTAGTAGTTAGTAATTAGTAGTTAGTAGTTGGTACTCAGTAGTTAGTAGTCATTAGTTAGTAGTTGGTAGTTAGTAGTTAATAGTTAGTAGTTAGTAGTTAGTGGTTAGTAGTCAGTAGTTAGTAGTTAGTTGTTAGTAGTTAGTAGTTTGTAGTTAGTAGTTAGTAATTATTTGTTAGTAATATGTAGTTAGTAGTTAATAGTTAGTACATAGTAGTTAGTAGTTTGTAGTAAGTAGCTGGTAGTTAGTAGTTAGTAGTACGTAGCTGGTAGTTAGTAGTTAGTAAATAGTAGATAGTCGTTTGTAGTTAGTAGTTAGTGTCTAGTAGTTAGTAGTTAGTAGTTAGTAGTTAGTTGTTAGTAGTTAGAGGTTAGTAGTTAGTAGTTAGTGGTTAGTAGTTAGTAGTTAGTAGTTCGTTGTTAGTTGTTAGTAGTTAGTAGTTAGTAGTTAGTAGTTAGTAGTTCGTAGTTAGTAGTTAGTAGTTAGTAATTAGAAGTTAGTACTTTGTAGTTAGTAGTTAGTAGTTAGTAGTTAGAATTTATTAGTTAGTAGTTAGTAGTTAGTAGTTAATAGTTAGTAGTTAGTAATTAGTAGTTAGTAGTTGGTACTCAGTAGTTAGTAGTCATTAGTTAGTAGTTGGTAGTTAGTAGTTGATAGTTAGTAGTTAGTAATTAGTGGTTAGTAGTTGGTAGTTAGTAGTTAGTTGTTAGTAGTTAGCAGTTAGTAATTAGTAGTTAGTACTTTGTAGTTAGTAGTTAGTAGTTAGTAGTTAGAAGTTATTAGTTAGTAGTTAGTAGTTAGTAGTTAGTAGTTAATAGTTAGTAGTTAGTAATTAGTAGTTAGTAGTTGGTACTCAGTAGTTAGTAGTCATTAGTTAGTAGTTGGTAGTTAGTAGTTAATAGTTAGTAGTTAGTAGTTAGTGGTTAGTAGTCAGTAGTTAGTAGTTAGTTGTTAGTAGTTAGTAGTTTGTAGTTAGTAGTTAGTATTTATTTGTTAGTAATATGTAGTTAGTAGATAATAGTTAGTACATAGTAGTTAGTAGTTTGTAGTAAGTAGCTGGTAGTTAGTAGTTAGTAGTAAGTAGCTGGTAGTTAGTAGTTAGTAAATAGTAGTTAGTCGTTTGTAGTTAGTAGTCAGTGTCTAGTAGTTAGTAGTTAGTAGTTAGTAGTTAGTAGTTAGTAGTTAGTTGTTAGTAGTTAGAGGTTAGTAGTTAGTAGTTAGTGGTTAGTAGTTAGTAGTTAGTAGTTCGTTGTTAGTTGTTAGTAGTTAGTAGTTAGTAGTTAGTAGTTAGTGGTTCGTAGTTAGTAGTTAGTAGTTTGTAAATAGTAGTTAGCACTTAGTAGTTAGTACTTAGTAGTTAGTAATTAGTAGTTAGTAGTTATTAGTTATTAGTTAGTAGTTAGTGGTTAGTGGTTAGTAGTTAGTAGTTAGTTGTTAAAAGTTAGCAATTAGTAGTTAGTCGTTAGTACTTAGTAGTTAGTAGTTAGTAGTTAATACTTAAGAGTTATTTGTTATTAGTTAGTAGTTAGTAGTTAGTGGTTAAAAGTTAGTAATTAGTAATTAGTAGTTCGTAGTTAGTAGTTAGTAGTTAGTAATTAGTAGTTAGTACTTTGTAGTTAGTAGTTAGTAGTTAGTAGTTAGTAGTTAGAAGTTATTAGTTTGTAGTTAGTAGTTAGTAAATTGTGGTTTGTAGTTTGTAGTTTGCAGTTAGTCAGTAGTAGTTAGTAGTTAGTTGTTAGCAGTTAGTAGTTAGTAGTTAGTACTTAGTAGTTAGTAATTAGTAGTTAAAAGTTAGTAGTTAGTAGTTAGTCGTTAGTACTTAGTAGTTAGTAGTTAGTAGTTAATACTTAAGAGTTATTTGTTATTAGTTAGTAGTTAGTAGTTAGTGGTTAGAAGTTAGTAATTAGTAATTAGTAGTTCGTAGTTAGTAGTTAGTAGTTAGTAATTAGTAGTTAGTACTTTGTAGTTAGTAGTTAGTAGTTAGTAGTTAGTAGTTAGAAGTTATTAGTTTGTAGTTAGTAGTTAGTAAATTGTGGTTTGTAGTTTGTAGTTTGCAGTTAGTCAGTAGTAGTTAGTAGTTAGTTGTTAGCAGTTAGTAGTTAGTAGTTAGTACTTAGTAGTTAGTAATTAGTAGTTAGGAGTTAGTAGTTAGTAGTTAGTAGTTATTAGTTATTAGTTAGTAGTTAGTGGTTAGTGGTTAGTAGTTAGTAGTTAGTTGTTAAAAGTTAGCAATTAGTAGTTAGTCGTTAGTACTTAGTAGTTAGTAGTTAGTAGTTAATACTTAAGAGTTATTTGTTATTAGTTAGTAGTTAGTAGTAAGTAAATAGTGGTTATTAGTTAGTAGTTAGTAGTTAGTAGTTAGTAGATAATAGTTAGTAATTAGTAGTTAGTAGTTGGTAGTTAGTAGTTAATTGTTAGTAGTTAGTAGTTAGTGGTTAGTAGTTAGTAGTTAGTAGTTAGTTGTTAGTAGTTAGTACTTAGTAGTTAGTGGTTAGAAGTTAGTAGTTAGTAGTTACGTAGTTAGTAGTTAGTAGTTAGTAATTAGTATTTAGCACTTTGTAGTTAGTAGTTATTAGTTAGTAGTTAGTAGTTAGTGGTTAGTGGTTAGTAGTTAGTAGTTAGTAGTTAGTAGTTAGTAGTTAGTAGTTAGTAGTTAGTAGTTAGTAGTTGGTACTCAGTAGTTAGTAATCATTAATTAGCAGTTGGTAGTTAGTAGTTAATAGTTAGTAGTTAGTAATTAGTGGTTAGTAGTTGGTAGTTAGTAGTTAGTTGTTAGTAGTTAGCAGTTTGTAGTTAGTAGTTAGTATTTATTTGTTAGTAATATGTAGTTAGTAGTTAATAGTTAGTACATAGTAGTTAGTAGTTAGTAGTAATTAGCTGGTAGTTAGTAGTTAGTAACTAGTAGTTAGTCGTTAGTAGTTAGTAGTTAGTGGTTAGTAGTTAGTAGTTAGCAGTTAGTAGTTAGTTGTTAGTAGTTAGGGGTTAGTAGTTATTAGTTAGTGGTTAGTAGTTAGTAGTTAGTAGTTAGTAGTTAGTGGTTAGAAGTTAGTAATTAGTAATTAGTGGTTCGTAGTTAGTAGTTAGTAGTTAGTAATTAGTAGTTAGTACTTTGTAGTTAGTAGTTAGTAGTTAGTAGTTAGAAGTTATTAGTTCGTAGTTAGTAGTTAGTAGTTTGTGATTTGTAGTTTGTAGTTTGCAGTTAGTAAGTAGTTAGTTGTTAGCAGTTAGTAGTTAGTAGTTAGTACTTAGTAGTTAGTAATCAGTAGTTAGGAGTTAGTAGTTAGTAGTTAGTAATTATTAGTTATTAGTTAGTAGTTAGTGGTTAGTGGTTAGTAGTTAGTAGTTAGTTGTTAAAAGTTAGCAATTAGTAGCTAATAGTTAGTACTAAGTAGTTAGTAGTTAGTAGTTAATAGTTAAGAGTTATTTGTTGTTAGTTAGTAGTTAGTAGTTAGTAGTAAGTAAATAGTGGTTATTAGTTAGTATTTAGTAGTTAGTAGTTAGTAGATAATAGTTAGTAATTAGTAGTTAGTGGTTATCAGTTAGTAGTTAGTAGTTAGTTGTTAGTAGTTAGTACTTAGTAGTTAGTGGTTAGAAGTTAGTAGTTAGTAGTTACGTAGTTAGTAGTTAGTAGTTAGTAATTAGTATTCAGCACTTTGTAGTTAGTAGTTTTTAGTTAGTAGTTAGTAGTTAGTGGTTAGTGATTAGTAGTTAGTAGTTAGTAGTTAGTAGTTAGTAGTTAGTAGTTAGCAATTAGTAGTTGGTACTTTGTATTTCGTAGTTAGTAGTTAGTAGTTAGAAGTTATTAGTTAGTAGTTAGTGGTTAGTAGTGTGTAGTTTGCAGTTAGTAGGTAGTAGTTAGTAGTTATTAGTTAGTAGTTAGTAGTTAGTAGATAATAGTTAGTAATTAGTAGTTAGTAGTTGGTAGTTAGTAGTTAATTGTTAGTAGTTAGTAGTTGGTGGTTAGTAGTTAGTAGTTAGTAGTTAGTTGTTAGTAGTTAGTACTTAGTAGTTAGTGGTTAGAAGTTAGTAGTTAGTAGTTACGTAGTTAGTAGTTAGTAGTTAGTAATTAGAATTTAGCACTTTGTAGTTAGTAGTTATTAGTTATTAGTTAGTAGTTAGTAGTTAGTGGTTAGTGGTTAGTAGTTAGTAGTTAGTAGTTAGTAGTTAGTAGTTAGTAGTTAGTAGTTAGTAGTTGGTACTCAGTAGTTAGTAATCATTAGTTAGCATTTGGTAGTTAGTAGTTAATAGTTAGTGGTTAGTAATTAGTGGTTAGTAGTTGGTAGTTAGTAGTTAGTTGTTAGTAGTTAGCAGTTTGTAGTTAGTAGTTAGTATTTATTTGTTAGTAATATTTAGTTAGTAGTTAATAGTTAGTACATAGTAGTTGGTAGTTAGTAGTAATTAGCTGTTAGTTAGTAGTTAGTAACTAGTAGTTAGTCGTTAGTAGTTAGTAGTTAGTGGTTAGTAGTTAGTAGTTAGCAGTTAGTAGTTAGTTGTTAGTAGTTAGGGGTTAGTAGTTAGTAGTTAGTGGTTAGTAGTTAGTAGTTAGTAGTTAGTGGTTAGAAGTTAGTAATTAGTAATTAGTAGTTCGTAGTTAGTAGTTAGTAGTTAGTAATTAGTAGTTAGTACTTTGTAGTTAGTAGTTAGTAGTTAGTAGTTAGAAGCTATTAGTTCGTAGTTAGTAGTTAGTAGTTTGTGGTTTGTAGTTTGTAGTTTGCAGTTTGTAAGTAATAGTTAGTAGTTAGTTGTTAGCAGTTAGTAGTTAGTAGTTAGTACTTAGTAGTTAGTAATTAGTAGTTAGGAGTTAGTACTTAGTAGTGAGTAATTATTAGTTATTAGTTAGTAGTTAGTGGTTAGTGGTTAGTAGTTAGTAGTTAATTGTTAAAAGTTAGCAATTAGTAGTAAATAGTTAGTACTTAGTAGTTAGTAGTTAATAGTTAATAGTTAAGAGTTATTTGTTGTTAGTTAGTAGTTAGTAGTTAGTAGTAAGTAAATAGTGGTTATTAGTTAGTATTTAGTAGTTAGTAGTTAGGAGATAATAGTTAGTAATTAGTAGTTAGTGGTTAGTAGTTAGTAGTTAGTAGTTAGTTGTTAGTAGTTAGTACTTAGTAGTTAGTGGTTAGAAGTTAGTAGTTAGTAGTTACGTAGTTAGTAGTTAGTAGTTAGTAATTAGTATTTAGCACTTTGTAGTTAGTAGTTTTTAGTTAGTAGTTAGTAGTTAGTGGTTAGTGATTAGTAGTTAGTAGTTAGTAGTTAGTAGTTAGTAGTTAGCAATTAGTAGTGGGTACTTTGTATTTCGTAGTTAGTAGTTAGTAGTTAGAAGTTATTAGTTAGTAGTTAGTGGTTAGTAGTGTGAAGTTTGCAGTTAGTAGATAGGAGTTAGTAGTTAGTAGTTAGTAGTTAATAATTAATAGTTAGAAGATAGCAGTTAGTAGTTAGTAGTTAGTAGTTAGCAATTAGTAGTTAGTACTTTGTAGTTCGTAGTTAGTAATTAGTAGTTAGAAGTTATTAGTTAGTAGTTAGTAGTTAGTAGTTATTGGTTAGTAGTTTGTAATTTGCAGTTAGGAGTTAGTAGTTAGAAGTTATTAGTTAGTAGTTATTAGTTAGTGGTTAGTAGTTAGTAGTTAGTAGTCAGTTGTTAGTAGTTAGTAGTTAGTAGTTAGTGGTTACGTAGTTCTTAGTTAGTAGTTAGTAATTAGTAGTTAGTACTTTGTAGTTAGTAGTTAATAGTTAGTAATTAGTAGTTATTACTTTGTAGTTAGTAGTTAAAAGTTAATAGTTATTAGTTAGTAGTTAGTAGTTAGTGGTTAGTGGATAGCAGTTAGTAGTCAGTTGTTAGTAGTTAGTAGTTAGTAGTTAGTAGTTACGTAGTTCTTAGTTAGTAGTTAGTAATTAGTAGTTAGTACTTTGTAGTTAGTAGTTAATAGTTAGTAATTAGTAGTTATTACTTTGTAGTTAGTAGTTAAAAGTTAATAGTTATTAGTTAGTAGTTAGTAGTTAGTGGTTAGTGGATAGCAGTTAGTAGTTAGTAGTTAGTAGTTAATAATTAGTAGTTAGTAGATAGTAGTTAGTAGTTAGTAGTTAGCAATTAGTAGTTGGTACTTTGTAGTTCGTAGTTAGTAGTTAGTAGTTAATAGTTAGTAGTTATTAGTTAGTGGTTAGTAGTTAGTAGTTAGTAGTCAGTTGTTAGTAGTTAGTAGTTAGTAGTTAGTAGTTACGTAGTTCTTAGTTAGTAGTTAGTAATTAGTAGTTAGTACTTTGTAGTTAGTAGTTAATAGTTAGTAATTAGTAGTTATTACTTTGTAGTTAGTAGTTAAAAGTTAATAGTTATTAGTTAGTAGTTAGTAGTTAGTGGTTAGTGGATAGCAGTTAGTAGTTAGTAGTTAGTAGTTAATAATTAGTAGTTAGTAGATAGTAGTTAGTAGTTAGTAGTTAGCAATTAGTAGTTGGTACTTTGTAGTTCGTAGTTAGTAGTTAGTAGTTAGAAGTTATTAGTTCGTAGTTAGTAGTTAGTAGTTTGTGGTTTGTAGTTTGTAGTTTGCAGTTAGTAAGTAATAGTTAGTAGTTAGTTGTTAGCAGTTAGTAGTTAGTAGTTAGTACTTAGTAGTTAGTAATTAGTAGTTAGGAGTTAGTACTTAGTAGTGAGTAATTATTAGTTATTAGTTAGTAGTTAGTGGTTAGTGGTTAGTAGTTAGTAGTTAATTGTTAAAAGTTAGCAATTAGTAGTTAATAGTTAGTACTTAGTAGTTAGTAGTTAATAGTTAATAGTTAAGAGTTATTTGTTGTTAGTTAGTAGTTAGTAGTTAGAAGTAAGTAAATAGTGGTTATTAGTTAGTATTTAGTAGTTAGTAGTTAGGAGATAATAGTTAGTAATTAGTAGTTAGTGGTTAGTAGTTAGTAGTTAGTAGTTAGTTGTTAGTAGTTAGTACTTAGTAGTTAGTGGTTAGAAGTTAGTAGTTAGTAGTTACGTAGTTAGTAGTTAGTAGTTAGTAATTAGTATTTAGCACTTTGTAGTTAGTAGTTTTTAGTTAGTAGTTAGTAGTTAGTGGTTAGTGATTAGTAGTTAGTAGTTAGTAGTTAGTAGTTAGTAGTTAGCAATTAGTAGTGGGTACTTTGTATTTCGTAGTTAGTAGTTAGTAGTTAGAAGTTATTAGTTAGTAGTTAGTGGTTAGTAGTGTGAAGTTTGCAGTTAGTAGATAGGAGTTAGTAGTTAGTAGTTAGTAGTTAATAATTAATAGTTAGAAGATAGCAGTTAGTAGTTAGTAGTTAGTAGTTAGCAATTAGTAGTTAGTACTTTGTAGTTCGTAGTTAGTAATTAGTAGTTAGAAGTTATTAGTTAGTAGTTAGTAGTTAGTAGTTATTGGTTAGTAGTTTGTAACTTGCAGTTAGGAGTTAGTAGTTAGAAGTTATTAGTTAGTAGTTATTAGTTAGTGGTTAGTAGTTAGTAGTTAGTAGTCAGTTGTTAGTAGTTAGTAGTTAGTAGTTAGTGGTTACGTAGTTCTTAGTTAGTAGTTAGTAATTAGTAGTTAGTACTTTGTAGTTAGTAGTTAATAGTTAGTAATTAGTAGTTATTACTTTGTAGTTAGTAGTTAAAAGTTAATAGTTATTAGTTAGTAGTTAGTCGTTAGTGGTTAGTGGATAGCAGTTAGTAGTTAGTAGTTAGTAGTTAATAGTTAGTAGTTATTAGTTAGTGGTTAGTAGTTAGTAGTTAGTAGTCAGTTGTTAGTAGTTAGTAGTTAGTAGTTAGTGGTTACGTAGTTCTTAGTTAGTAGTTAGTAATTAGTAGTTAGTACTTTGTAGTTAGTAGTTAATAGTTAGTAATTAGTAGTTATTACTTTGTAGTTAGTAGTTAAAAGTTAATAGTTATTAGTTAGTAGTTAGTAGTTAGTGGTTAGTGGATAGCAGTTAGTAGTTAGTAGTTAGTAGTTAATAATTAGTAGTTAGTAGATAGTAGTTAGTAGTTAGTAGTTAGCAATTAGTAGTTGGTACTTTGTAGTTCGTAGTTAGTAGTTAGTAGTTAGAATTTATTAGTTAGTAGTTAGTGGTTAGTAGTGTGTAGTTTGCAGTTAGTAGATAGGAGTTAGTAGTTAGTAGTTAGTAGTTAGTTGTTAGTAGTTAGTACTAAGTAGTTAGTAATTAGTAGGTAGTAGTAAGTAGGTAGTAGTTAGTAGTTATTAGTTAGTAGTTTGTAGTTAGTGGTTAGTGCTTAGCAGTTAGTAGTTAGTAGTTAGTAGTCAATAATTAATAGTTAGAAGATAGCAGTTAGTAGTTAGTAGTTAGTAGTTAGTAGTTAGCAATTAGTAGTTAGTACTTTGTAGTTCGTAGTTAGTAATTAGTAGTTTGAAGTTTTTAGTTAGTAGTTAGTAGTTATTGGTTAGTAGTTTGTAACTTGCAGTTAGGAGTTAGTAGTTAGAAGTTATTAGTTAGTAGTTAGTAGATAATAGTTAGTAGCTAGTAGTTGGTAGTTAGTAGTTAATAGTTAGTAGTTATTAGTTAGTGGTTAGTAGTTAGTAGTTAGTTGTTAGTAGTTAGTAGTTAGTAGTTAGTGGTTAAGTAGTTCTTAGTTAGTAGTTAGTAATTAGTAGTTAGTACTTTGTAGTTAGTAGTTAATAGTTAGTAATTAGTAGTTATTACTTTGTAGTTAGTAGTTAAAAGTTAACAGTTATTAGTTAGTAGTTAGTAGTTAGTGGTTAGTGGATAGCAGTTAGTAGTTAGTAGTTAGTAGTTAATAATTAGTAGTTAATAGATAGTAGATAGTAGTTAGTAGTTAGTAGTTTGTAGTTAGTAGTTAGCAATTAGTAGTTGGTACTTTGTAGTTCGTAGTTAGTAGTTAGTAGTTAGAATTTATTAGTTAGTAGTTAGTAATTATTGGTTAGTAGTGTGTAGTTTGCAGTTAGTAGATAGGAGTTAGTAGTTAGTAGTTAGTAGTTAGTTGTTAGTAGTTAGTACTAAGTGGTTAGTAATTAGTAGTTAGTAGTAATTAGTTAGTAGTTAGTAGTTAGTAGTTATTAGTTAGTAGTTTGTAGTTACTGGTTAATGCTTAGCAGTTAGTAGTTAGTAGTTAGTAGTTAATAATCAATAGTTAGTAGATTGTAGTTAGTAGTTAGTAGTTAGTAGTTAGAAGTTATTTGTTAGTAGTTAGTAGTTAGTAGTTAATGATTAGTAGTTTGTAGTTTGCAGTTAGGAGTTAGTAGTTAGTAGTTAGTAGTTAGCAGTCAGCAATTAGTTTTTCTTAGTTAGTAGTTAGCAGTTAGTAGTTAGTTGTTAGTAGTTAATAGTTAGTAGTTCTTAGTTAATAGTTAGTAGTTAGTAGTTGGTAGTTAGTAGTTAGTACTTATTAGTTAGCAGTTAGTAGTTAGTAGTCAGTACTTAGTAGTTAGTAATTAGTAATTAGTAGTTAGTAGTTAGTAGTTAGTAGTTAGTAGTTATTAGTTAGTAGTTAGTGGTTAGTGGTTAGTAGTTATTCGTTAGCAGTAAGTAATTAGTAGTTAGTAGTAAGTAGTTAGTAGTTAGAAGTTAGTAGTTAGCATTGAGTAGTTAGTAGTTAGTAGTTAGTATTTAGTAGTTAGTAGTTAGTAGTTAGTAGTTAGTAGTTAGTAGTTAGTAGTTAGTAGTTAGTAGTTAGTAGTTAGTTTTTAGTAGTTAGCAGTTAGTATTTAGTAGTTAGTAGTTAGTAGATAATAGTTAGTAGTTAGTAGTTGGTAGTTAGTAGTTAATAGTTAGTAGTTATTAGTTATTGGTTAGTAGTTAGTAGTTAGTAGTTAGTTGTTAGTAGTTAGTAGTTAGTAGTTAGTGGTTCCGTAGTTAGTAGTTAGTAATTAGTAATTAGTAGTTAGTACTTTGTAGTTAGTAGTTAATAGTTAGTAATTAGTAGTTCTTACTTTGTAGTTAGTAGTTAAAATTAATAGTTATTAGTTAGTAGTTAGTAGTTAGTGGTTAGTGGATAGCAGTTAGTTGTTAGTGGTTAGTAGTTAATAATCAATAGTTAGTACATTGTAGTTAGTAGTTAGTAGTTAGTACTTTGTAGTTCGTAGTTAGTAGTTAGTAGTTAGAAGCTATTAGTTAGTAGTTAGTAGTTAGTAGTTAATGATTAGTAGTTTGTAGTTTGCAGTTAGGAGTTAGTAGTTAGTAGTTAGTAGTTAGCAGTCAGCAATTAGTTTTTATTAGTTAGTAGTTAGCAGTTAGTAGTTAGTTGTTAGTAGTTAATAGTTAGTAGTTCTTAGTTAATGGTTAGTAGTTAGTAGTTGGTAGTTAGTAGTTAGTAGTTATTAGTTAGTAGTTAGTAGTTAGTAGTTAGTAGTTAGTAGTTAGTAGTTAGTAGTTAGTAGTTAGCATTGAGTAGTTAGTAGTTAGTAGTTAGTAGTTAGTATTTAGTAGTTAGTAGTTAGTAGTTAGTAGTTAGTAGTTAGTAGTTAGTAGTTAGTTTTTAGTAGTTAGCAGTTAGTATTTAGTAGTTAGCAGTTGGTAGTTAGTAGTTAGTAGTTAGTAGTTAGCATTTAGTAGTTAGTAGTCAGTACTTAGTAGTTAGTAATTAGTAGTTAGTAGTTAGTAGTTAGTAGTTAGTAGTTAGTTTTTAGTAGTTAGCAGTTAGTATTTAGTAGTTAGCAGTTGGTAGTTAGTAGTTAGTAGTTAGCAGTTAGCATTTAGTAGTTAGTAGTCAGTACTTAGTAGTTAGTAATTAGTAGTTAGTAGTCAGTAGTTAGTAGTTGGTAGCTAGTAGGTATTAGTTAGTAGTAAGTAGTTAGTGGTTAGTGGTTAGTGTTTAACAGTTAGTAATTAGTAGTTAGTAGTTAAAAATTAGTAGTTAGTAGATAGTAGTTAGTAGTTAGTAGTTAGTAGTTAGTAGTTAGTTTTTAGTAGTTAGCAGTTAGTATTTAGTAGTTAGCAGTTGGTAGTTAGTAGTTAGTAGTTAGTAGTTAGCATTTAGTAGTTAGTAGTCAGTACTTAGTAGTTAGTAATTAGTAGTTAGTGGTTAGTGGTTAGTAGTTAGTAATTAGTAGTTAGTAGTTAGTAGTTAGTAGTTAGTAGTTAGTAGTTAGTAGTTAGCATTGAGTAGTTAGTAGTTAGTATATAGTAGTTAGTAGTTAGTATTTAGTAGTTAGTAGTTAGTCGTTAGTAGTTAGTAGTTAGTAGTTAGTAGTTAGTTTTTAGTAGTTAGCAGTTAGTATTTAGTAGTTAGCAGTTGGTAGTTAGTAGTTAGTAGTTAGTAGTTAGCATTTAGTAGTTAGTAGTCAGTACTTAGTAGTTAGTAATTAGTAGTTAGTGGTTAGTGGTTAGTAGTTAGTAATTAGTAGTTAGTAGTTAGTAATTAGTAGTTAGTAGTTATTAGATAGTAGTTAGTAGTTAATAGTTAGTAGTTTTTAGTTAGTAGTTAGTAGTTAGTGGTTAGTGATTAGTAGTTAGTAGTTAGTAGTTAGTAGTTAGTAGTTAGCAATTAGTAGTGGGTACTTTGTATTTCGTAGTTAGTAGTTAGTAGTTAGAAGTTATTAGTTAGTAGTTAGTGGTTAGTAGTGTGAAGTTTGCAGTTAGTAGATAGGAGTTAGTAGTCAGTAGTTAGTAGTTAATAATTAATAGTTAGAAGATAGCAGTTAGTAGTTAGTAGTTAGTAGTTAGCAATTAGTAGTTAGTACTTTGTAGTTCGTAGTTAGTAATTAGTAGTTAGAAGTTATTAGTTAGTAGTTAGTAGTTAGTAGTTATTGGTTAGTAGTTTGTAACTTGCAGTTAGGAGTTAGTAGTTAGAAGTTATTAGTTAGTAGTTATTAGTTAGTGGTTAGTAGTTAGTAGTTAGTAGTCAGTTGTTAGTAGTTAGTAGTTAGTAGTTAGTGGTTACGTAGTTCTTAGTTAGTAGTTAGTAATTAGTAGTTAGTACTTTGTAGTTAGTAGTTAATATTTAGTAATTAGTAGTTATTACTTTGTAGTTAGTAGTTAAAAGTTAATAGTTATTAGTTAGTAGTTAGTCGTTAGTGGTTAGTGGATAGCAGTTAGTAGTTAGTAGTTAGTAGTTAATAGTTAGTAGTTATTAGTTAGTGGTTAGTAGTTAGTAGTTAGTAGTCAGTTGTTAGTAGTTAGTAGTTAGTAGTTAGTGGTTACGTAGTTCTTAGTTAGTAGTTAGTAATTAGTAGTTAGTACTTTGTAGTTAGTAGTTAATAGTTAGTAATTAGTAGTTATTACTTTGTAGTTAGTAGTTAAAAGTTAATAGTTATTAGTTAGTAGTTAGTAGTTAGTGGTTAGTGGATAGCAGTTAGTAGTTAGTAGTTAGTAGTTAATAATTAGTAGTTAGTAGATAGTAGTTAGTAGTTAGTAGTTAGCAATTAGTAGTTGGTACTTTGTAGTTCGTAGTTAGTAGTTAGTAGTTAGAATTTATTAGTTAGTAGTTAGTGGTTAGTAGTGTGTAGTTTGCAGTTAGTAGATAGGAGTTAGTAGTTAGTAGTTAGTAGTTAGTTGTTAGTAGTTAGTACTAAGTAGTTAGTAATTAGTAGGTAGTAGTAAGTAGGTAGTAGTTAGTAGTTATTAGTTAGTAGTTTGTAGTTAGTGGTTAGTGCTTAGCAGTTAGTAGTTAGTAGTTAGTAGTTAATAATTAATAGTTAGAAGATAGCAGTTAGTAGTTAGTAGTTAGTAGTTAGTAGTTAGCAATTAGTAGTTAGTACTTTGTAGTTCGTAGTTAGTAATTAGTAGTTTGAAGTTTTTAGTTAGTAGTTAGTAGTTATTGGTTAGTAGTTTGTAACTTGCAGTTAGGAGTTAGTAGTTAGAAGTTATTAGTTAGTAGTTAGTAGATAATAGTTAGTAGCTAGTAGTTGGTAGTTAGTAGTTAATAGTTAGTAGTTATTAGTTAGTGGTTAGTAGTTAGTAGTTAGTTGTTAGTAGTTAGTAGTTAGTAGTTAGTGGTTAAGTAGTTCTTAGTTAGTAGTTAGTAATTAGTAGTTAGTACTTTGTAGTTAGTAGTTAATAGTTAGTAATTAGTAGTTATTACTTTGTAGTTAGTAGTTAAAAGTTAACAGTTATTAGTTAGTAGTTAGTAGTTAGTGGTTAGTGGATAGCAGTTAGTAGTTAGTAGTTAGTAGTTAATAATTAGTAGTTAATAGATAGTAGATAGTAGTTAGTAGTTAGTAGTTTGTAGTTAGTAGTTAGCAATTAGTAGTTGGTACTTTGTAGTTCGTAGTTAGTAGTTAGTAGTTAGAATTTATTAGTTAGTAGTTAGTAATTATTGGTTAGTAGTGTGTAGTTTGCAGTTAGTAGATAGGAGTTAGTAGTTAGTAGTTAGTAGTTAGTTGTTAGTAGTTAGTACTAAGTGGTTAGTAATTAGTAGTTAGTAGTAATTAGTTAGTAGTTAGTAGTTAGTAGTTATTAGTTAGTAGTTTGTAGTTAGTGGTTAATGCTTAGCAGTTAGTAGTTAGTAGTTAGTAGTTAATAATCAATAGTTAGTAGATTGTAGTTAGTAGTTAGTAGTTAGTACTTTGTAGTTCGTAGTTAGTAGTTAGTAGTTAGAAGTTATTTGTTAGTAGTTAGTAGTTAGTAGTTAATGATTAGTATTTTGTAGTTTGCAGTTAGGAGTTAGTAGTTAGTAGTTAGTAGTTAGGAGTCAGCAATTAGTTTTTCTTAGTTAGTAGTTAGCAGTTAGTAGTTAGTTGTTAGTAGTTAATAGTTAGTAGTTCTTAGTTAATAGTTAGTAGTTAGTAGTTGGTAGTTAGTAGTTAGTACTTATTAGTTAGCAGTTAGTAGTTAGTAGTCAGTACTTAGTAGTTAGTAATTAGTAATTAGTAGTTAGTAGTTAGTAGTTAGTAGTTAGTAGTTATTAGTTAGTAGTTAGTGGTTAGTGGTTAGTAGTTATTCGTTAGCAGTAAGTAATTAGTAGTTAGTAGTAAGTAGTTAGTAGTTAGAAGTTAGTAGTTAGCATTGAGTAGTTAGTAGTTAGTAGTTAGTATTTAGTAGTTAGTAGTTAGTAGTTAGTAGTTAGTAGTTAGTAGTTAGTAGTTAGTAGTTAGTAGTTAGTAGTTAGTTTTTAGTAGTTAGCAGTTAGTATTTAGTAGTTAGTAGTTAGTAGATAATAGTTAGTAGTTAGTAGTTGGTAGTTAGTAGTTAATAGTTAGTAGTTATTAGTTATTGGTTAGTAGTTAGTAGTTAGTAGTTAGTTGTTAGTAGTTAGTAGTTAGTAGTTAGTGGTTCCGTAGTTAGTAGTTAGTAATTAGTAATTAGTACTTAGTACTTTGTAGTTAGTAGTTAATAGTTAGTAATTAGTAGTTCTTACTTTGTAGTTAGTAGTTAAAATTAATAGTTATTAGTTAGTAGTTAGTAGTTAGTGGTTAGTGGATAGCAGTTAGTTGTTAGTGGTTAGTAGTTAATAATTAATAGTTAGTACATTGTAGTTAGTAGTTAGTAGTTAGTACTTTGTAGTTCGTAGTTAGTAGTTAGTAGTTAGAAGCTATTAGTTAGTAGTTAGTAGTTAGTAGTTAATGATTAGTAGTTTGTAGTTTGCAGTTAGGAGTTAGTAGTTAGTAGTTAGTAGTTAGCAGTCAGCAATTAGTTTTTATTAGTTAGTAGTTAGCAGTTAGTAGTTAGTTGTTAGTAGTTAATAGTTAGTAGTTCTTAGTTAATGGTTAGTAGTTAGTAGTTGGTAGTTAGTAGTTAGTAGTTATTAGTTAGTAGTTAGTAGTTAGTAGTTAGTAGTTAGTAGTTAGTAGTTAGTAGTTAGTAGTTAGCATTGAGTAGTTAGTAGTTAGTAGTTAGTAGTTAGTATTTAGTAGTTAGTAGTTAGTAGTTAGTAGTTAGTAGTTAGTAGTTAGTAGTTAGTTTTTAGTAGTTAGCAGTTAGTATTTAGTAGTTAGCAGTTGGTAGTTAGTAGTTAGTAGTTAGTAGTTAGCATTTAGTAGTTAGTAGTCAGTACTTAGTAGTTAGTAATTAGTAGTTAGTAGTTAGTAGTTAGTAGTTAGTAGTTAGTTTTTAGTAGTTAGCAGTTAGTATTTAGTAGTTAGCAGTTGGTAGTTAGTAGTTAGTAGTTAGCAGTTAGCATTTAGTAGTTAGTAGTCAGTACTTAGTAGTTAGTAATTAGCAGTTAGTAGTCAGTAGTTAGTAGTTGGTAGCTAGTAGGTATTAGTTAGTAGTAAGTAGTTAGTGGTTAGTGGTTAGTGTTTAACAGTTAGTAATTAGTAGTTAGTAGTTAAAAATTAGTAGTTAGTAGATAGTAGTTAGTAGTTAGTAGTTAGTAGTTAGTAGTTAGTTTTTAGTAGTTAGCAGTTAGTATTTAGTAGTTAGCAGTTGGTAGTTAGTAGTTAGTAGTTAGTAGTTAGCATTTAGTAGTTAGTAGTCAGTACTTAGTAGTTAGTAATTAGTAGTTAGTGGTTAGTGGTTAGTAGTTAGTAATTAGTAGTTAGTAGTTAGTAGTTAGTAGTTAGTAGTTAGTAGTTAGTAGTTAGCATTGAGTAGTTAGTAGTTAGTATATAGTAGTTAGTAGTTAGTATTTAGTAGTTAGTAGTTAGTCGTTAGTAGTTAGTAGTTAGTAGTTAGTAGTTAGTTTTTAGTAGTTAGCAGTTAGTATTTAGTAGTTAGCAGTTGGTAGTTAGTAGTTTGTAGTTAGTAGTTAGCATTTAGTAGTTAGTAGTCAGTGCTTAGTAGTTAGTAATTAGTAGTTAGTGGTTAGTGGTTAGTAGTTAGTAATTAGTAGTTAGTAGTTAGTAATTAGTAGTTAGTAGTTATTAGATAGTAGTTAGTAGTTAATAGTTAGTAGTTAGTAGTTAGTAGTTAGTGGTTACGTAGTTAGTAGTTAGTAGTTAGTAATTAGTAGTCAGTACTTTGTAGTTAGTAGTTAATAGTTAGTAATTAGTTGTTAGTAGTTAGTACTAAGTAGTTAGTAATTAGTAGTTAGTAGTAAGTAGTTAGTAGTTAGCAGTTATAAGTTAGTAGTTTGTAGTTAGTGGTAAAGGCTTAGCAGTTAGTAGTTAGTAGTCAGTAGTTAATAATTAATAGTTAGTAGATAGTAGTTAGCAGTTAGTAGTTAGTACTTTGTAATTCGTAGTTAGTAGTTAGAAGTTATTAGTTAGTAGTTAGTAGTTAGTAGTTAATGATTAGTAGTTTGTAGTTTGCAGTTAGGAGTTAGTAGTTAGTAGTTAGTAGTTAGCAGTCAGCAGTTAGTATTTATTAGTTAGTAGCTAGCAGTTAGTAGTTAGTTGTTAGTAGTTAGTAGTTAGTAGTTAGTAGTTAGTTTTTAGTAGTTAGCAGTTAGTATTTAGTAGTTAGCAGTTGGTAGTTAGTAGTTAGTAGTTAGTAGTTAGCATTTAGTAGTTAGTAGTCAGTACTTAGTAGTTAGTAATTAGTAATTAGTGGTTAGTGGTTAGTAGTTAGTAATTAGTAGTTAGTAGTTAGTAATTAGTAGTTAGTAGTTAGTAGTTAGTAGTTAGTAGTTAATAGTTAGTAGTTAGTAGTTAGTAGTTAGTGGTTACGTAGTTAGTAGTTAGTAGTTAGTAATTAGTAGTCAGTACTTTGTAGTTAGTAGTTAATAGTTAGTAATTAGTTGTTAGTAGTTAGTACTAAGTAGTTAGTAATTAGTAGTTAGTAGTAAGTAGTTAGTAGTTAGCAGTTATAAGTTAGTAGTTTGTAGTTAGTGGTAAAGGCTTAGCAGTTTGTAGTTAGTAGTTAGTAGTTAATAATTAATAGTTAGTAGATAGTAGTTAGTAGTTAGTAGTTAGTACTTTGTAATTCGTAGTTAGTAGTTAGAAGTTATTAGTTAGTAGTTAGTAGTTAGTAGTTAATGATTAGTAGTTTGTAGTTTGCAGTTAGGAGTTAGTAGTTAGTAGTTAGTAGTTAGTAGTTAGTAGTTAGTAGTTGGTAATTAGTAGTTAGTAGTTAATAGTTAGTAGTTAGTAGTTATTAATTTTTAGTTATTAGTTAGCAGTTAGTAGTTAGTAGTTAGTACTTAGTAGTTAGTAGTTAGTAGTTAGTAGTTAGTAGTTAGTAGTTAGTAGTTAGTAGTTAGTAGTTAGTAGTTAGTAGTTAGTAGTTAGTAGTTAGTTGTTAGTGGTTAGTAGTTATCCGTTAGTAGTTAGTAATTAGTAGTTAGTAGTTAATAGTTAGCATTTAGTAGTTAGTAGTTAGTAGTTAGTAGTTAGTAGTTAGTAGTTAGTAGTTAGTAGTTGGTAGTTAGTTTTTAGTAGTTAGCACTTAGTAGTTAGTAGTTAGTAGTTAGTAGTTGGTAGTTAGTAGTTAGTAGTTAGTAGTTAGCAGTTAGTAGTTAGTAGTCAGTACTTAGTAGTTAGTAATTAGTAGTTAGTGGTTAGTTGTTAGTAGTTAGTAGTTAGTAGTTAGTAGTATGTAAATAGTGGTTATTAGTTAGTAGTTAGTAGATAATAGTTAGTAGTTAGTAGTTGGTAGTTAGTAGTTAATAGTTAGTAGTTATTATTTATTGGTTAGTAGTTAGTAGTTAGTATTTAGTTGTTAGTAGTTCGTAGTTAGTAGTTAGTGGTTCCGTAGTTAGTAGTTAGTAATTAGTAATTAGTAGTTAGTACTTTGTAGTTAGTAGTTAATAGTTAGTAATTAGTAGTTCTTACTTTGTAGTTTGTAGTTAAAAGTTAATAGTTATTAGTTAGTAGTTAGTAGTTAGTGGTTAGTGGATAGCAGTTAGTTGTTAGTGGCTAGTAGTTAATAATTAGTAGCTTGTAGATAGTAGTAGTTAGTAGTTAGTAGTTAGCAATTAGTAGTTAGTACTTTTAGTTCGTAGTTAGTAGTTAGTAGTTAGAAGTTATTAGTTAGTAGTTAGTAGTTAGTAGTTAGTGGTTAGTAGTGTGTAGTTTGCAGTTAGTAGATAGAAGTTAGTAGTTAGTAGTTAGTAGTTAGTTGTTAATAGTCAGTACTAAGTAGTTAGTAATTAGTAGTTAGTAGTACGTAGTTAGTAGTTAGTAGTTATTAGTTAGAAGTTTGTAGTTAGTGGTTAATGCTTAGCAGTTAGTAGTTAGTAGTTAGTAGTTAATAATTAATAGTTAGTAGATAGTAGTTAGTAGTTAGTAGTTAGTACTTTGTTGTTCGTAGTTAGTAGTTAGTAGTTAGAAGTTATTAGTTAGTAGTTAATAGTTAGTAGTTAGTGCTTAGTAGTTTGTAGTTTGCAGTTAGGAGTTAGTAGTTAGCAGTCAGCAGTTGGTATTTATTAGTTAGTAGCTAGCACTTAGTAGTTAGTTGTTAGTAGTTAGTAGTTAGTAGTTAGTAGTTAGTAGTTAGTAGTCAGTACTTAGTAGTTAGTAATTAGGAATTAGTAGTTAGTAGTTAGTAGTTAGTAGTTAGTAGTTAGTAGTTAGTGGTTAGTGGTAGGTAGTTATTCGTTAGTAGTTAGTAATTATTAGTTAGTAGTAAGTAGTTAGTAGTTAGTAGTTAGCACTGAGTAGTTAGCAGTTAGTAGTTAGTAGTTAGTAGTTAGTTTTTAGTAGTTAGCAGTTAGTAGTTAGTAGTTAGTAGTTAGTAGTTGGTAGTTAGTAGTTATTAGTTAAAAGTTAGCAGTTAGTAGTTAGTAGTCAGTACTTAGTAGTTAGTAATTAGTAGTTAGTGGTTAGTGGTTATTAGTTCGTAATTAGTAGTTAGTAGTTAGTAATTAGTAGTTAGTAGTTAGTAGTTAGTATTTAGTAGTTAGTAGTTAGTGGTTACGTAGTTAGTAGTTAGTAGTTAGTAATTAGTAGTTAATTCTTTGTAGTTATTAGTTAGTAGTTAGCAGTTAGTAGTTAGTAGTCAGTACTTAGTAGTTAGTAATTAGTAGTTAGTGGTTAGTGGTTAGTAGTTCGTAATTAGTAGTTAGTAGTTAGTAATTAGTAGTTAGTAGTTAGTAGTTAGTAGTTAGTAGTTAGTGGTTACGTAGTTAGTAGTTAGTAATTAATTCTTTGTTGTTAGTAGTTAATAGTTAGTAATTAGTAGTTATTACTCTGTAGTTAGTAGTTAAAAGTTAGTAGTTATTAGTTAGTAGTTAGTAGTTAGTGATTAGTGGATAGCAGTTAGTAGTTAGTAGTTAGTAGTTAATCACTAGTGGTTAGTAGATAGTAGTTAGTAGTTAATAGTTAGTAGTTAGCAATTAGTGGTTGGTACTTTGTAGTTCGTAGTTAGTAGTTAGTAGTTAGAAGTTATTAGTTAGTAGTTAATAGTTAGTAGTTATTGGTTAGTAGTGTGTAGTTTGCAGTTAGTAGATAGAAGTTAGTAGTTAGTAGTTAGTAGTTAGTTGTTAATAGTCAGTACTATGTAGTTAGTAATTAGTAGTTAGTAGTAAGTAGTTAGTAGTTAGTAGTTATTAGTTAGTAGTTTGTAGTTAGTGGTTAATGCTTAGCAGTTAGTAGTTAGTAGTTAGTAGTTAATAATTAATAGTTAGTAGATAGTAGTTAGTAGTTAGTAGTTAGTACTTTGTAGTTCGTAGTTAGTAGTTAGTAGTTAGAAGTTATTAGTTAGTAGTTAATAGTTAGTAGTTAGTGCTTAGTAGTTTGTAGTTTGCAGTTAGGAGTTAGTAGTTAGCAGTCAGCAGTTAGTATTTATTAGTTAGTAGTTAGCAGTTAGTAGTTAGTTGTTAGTAGTAAATAGTTAGTAGTTCTTAGTTAATACTTAGTAGTTAGTAGTTGGTAGTTAGTAGTTAGTAGTTATTAGTTAGCAGTTAGTAGTTAGTAGTCAGTACTTAGTAGTTAGTAATTAGGAATCAGTAGTTAGTAGTTAGTAGTTAGTAGTTAATAGTTAGTAGTTAGTAGTTAGTAGTTAGTAGTTAGTAGTTAGTGGTTAGTGGTAGGTAGTTATTCGTTAGTAGTTAGTAATTAGTAGTTAGTAGTAAGTAGTTAGTAGTTAGTAGTTAGCACTGAGTAGTTAGTAGTTAGTAGTTAGTAGTTAGTAGTTAGTTTTTAGTAGTTAGCAGTTAGTAATTAGTAGTTAGTAGTTAGTAATTGGTAGTTAGTAGTTATTAGTTAGTAGTTAGCAGTTAGTAGTTAGTAGTCAGTACTTAGTAGTTAGTAATTAGTAGTTAGTGGTTAGTGGTTAGTAGGTCGTAATTAGTAGTTAGTAGTTAGTAATTAGTAGTTAGTAGTTAGTAGTTAGTAGTTAGTGGTTACGTAGTTAGTAGTTAGTAGTTAGTAATTAGTAGTTAATTCTTTGTAGTTATTAGTTAGTAGTTAGCAGTTAGTAGTTAGTAGTCAGTACTTAGTAGTTAGTAATTAGTAGTTAGTGGTTAGTGGTTAGTAGTTCTTAATTAGTAGTTAGTAGTTAGTAATTAGTAGTTAGTAGTTAGTAGTTAGTAGTTAGTAGTTAGTGGTTACGTAGTTAGTAGTTAGTAGTTAGTAATTAGTAGTTAATTCTTTGTTGTTAGTAGTTAATAGTTAGTAATTAGTAGTTATTACTTTGTAGTTAGTAGTTAAAAGTTAGTAGTTATTAGTTAGTAGTTAGTAGTTAGTGATTAGTGGATAGCAGTTAGTAGTTAGTAGTTAGTAGTTAAAGACTAGTGGTTAGTAGATAGCAGTTAGTAGTTAATAGTTAGTAGTTAGCAATTAGTAGTTGGTACTTTGTAGTTCGTAGTTAGTAGTTAGTAGTTAGAAGTTATTAGTTAGTAGTTAATAGTTAGTAGTTAGTGGTTAGTAGTGTGTAGTTTGCAGTTAATAGATAGGAGTTAGTAGTTAGTAGTTAGTAGTTAGTTGTTAGTAGTTAGTACTAAGTAGTTAGTAATTAGTAGTTAGTAGTAAGTAGTTAGTAGGCAGTAGTTATTAGTTAGTAGTTTGTAATTAGTGGTTAATGCTTAGCAGTTAGTAGTTAGTAGTTAGTAGTTAATAATTAATAGTTAGTAGATAGTAGTTAGTAGTTAGTAGTTATTACTTTGTAGTTCGTAGTTAGTAGTTAGTAGTTAGAAGTTATTCGTGAGTAGTTAGTAGTTAGTAGTTAGTGGTTAGTAGTTTGTAGTTAGTAGTTAGTGGTTACGTAGTTAGTAGTTAGTAGTTAGTAATTAGTAGTTAGTACTTTGTAGTTCGTAGTTAATAGTTAGTAATTAGTAGTTATTACTTTGTAGTTAGTAGTTAAAAGTTATTAGTTAGTAGTTAGTAGATAATAGTTAGTAGTTAGTAGTTGGTAGTTAGTAGTTAATAGTTAGTAGTTATTAGTTAGTGGTTAGTAGTTAGTAGTTAGTAGTTAGTTGTTAGTAGTTAGTAGTTATTCGTTAGTGGTTACGTAGTTAGTAGTTAGTAATAGTAATTAGTAGTTAGTACTTTGTAGTTAGTAGTTAATAGTTAGTAATTAGTAGTTCTTACTTTGTAGTTCGTAGTTAAAAGTTAATAGTTATTAGTTAGTAGTTAGTAGTTAGTGGTTAGTGGATAGCAGTTAGTTGTTAGTAGTTAGTAGTTAATAATTAATAGTTAGTAGATAGTAGTTTGTAGTTAGTAGTTAGTAGTTAGCAATGAGTAGTTGGTACTTTGTAGTTCGTAGTTAGTAGTTAGTAGTTAGAAGTTATTAGTTAGTTGTTAGTAGTTAGTGGTTAGTAGTGTGTTATTTGCAGTTAGTAGATAGGAGTTAGTAGTTAGTAGTTAGTTGTTAGTTGTTAGTAGTTAGTACTAAGTAGTTAGTAATTAGTAGTTAGTAGTAAGAAGTTAGTAGTTAGTAGTTATTAGTTAGTAGTTTGTAGTTAGTGGTTAATGCTTAGCAGTTAGTAGTTAGTAGTTAGTAGTTAATAATTAATAGTTAGTAGATAGCAGTTAGAAGTTAGTAGTTAACACTTTGTAGTTCGTAGTTAGTAGTTAGAAGTTAGAAGTTGTTAGTTAGTAGCTAGTAGTTAGTGATTAGTAGTTTGTAGTTTGCAGTTAGGAGTTAGTAGTTAGTAGTTAGTAGTTAGCAGTCAGCAGTTAGTATTTATTAGTTAGTAGTTAGCAGTTAGTAGTTAGTTGTTAGTAGTTAATAGTTAGTAGTTCTTAGTTAATAGTTAGTGGTTAGTAGTTGGTAGTTAGTAGTTAGTAGTTATTAGCTAGCAGTTAGTAGTTAGTAGTCAGTATCTATTAGTTAGTAATTAGGAATTAGTAGTTAGTAGTTAGTAATTAGTAGTTAGTAGTTAGTAGTTAGTAGTTAGTGGTTAGTGGTCAGTAGTTATTCGTTAGTAGTTAGTAATTAGTAGTTAGTAGTAAGTAGTTAGTAGTTGGTAGTTAGTAGTTAGCAGTTAGTAGTTAGTAGTCAGTACTTAGTAGTTAGTAATTAGTAGTATGTGATTAGTGGTTAGCAGTTCGTAATTAGAAGTTAGTAGTTAGTAATTAGTAGTTAGTAGTTAGTAGTTAGTAGTTAGTAGTTAGTGGTTACGTAGTTAGTAGTTAGTTGTTAGTAATTAGTAGTTAATTCTTTGTAGTTAGTAGTTAATAGTTAGTAGTTTGTAGTTAGTGGTTAATGCTTAGCAGTTAGTAGTTAGTAGTTAGTAGTTAATAATTAATAGTTAGTAGATAGCAGTTAGTAGTTAACACTTTGTAGTTCGTAGTTAGTAGTTAGAAGTTAGAAGTTGTTAGTTAGTAGCTAGTAGTTAGTGATTAGTAGTTTGTAGTTTGCAGTTAGGAGTTAGTAGTTAGTAGTTAGTAGTTAGCAGTCAGCAGTTAGTATTTATTAGTTATTAGTTAGCAGTTAGTAGTTAGTTGTTAGTAGTTAATAGTTAGTAGTTCTTAGTTAATAGTTAGTGGTTAGTAGTTGGTAGTTAGTAGTTAGTAGTTATTAGCTAGCAGTTAGTAGTTAGTAGTCAGTACTTAGTAGTTATTAATTAGGAATTAGTAGTTAGTAGTTAGTAGTTAGCAC
This sequence comes from Convolutriloba macropyga, assembly GCF_964194025.1. Classification (NCBI taxonomy): domain Eukaryota; kingdom Metazoa; phylum Xenacoelomorpha; order Acoela; family Convolutidae; genus Convolutriloba; species Convolutriloba macropyga. The sequence continues at coordinate 22,607,821 of NC_134482.1, forward strand.
TGAGTAGTTAGTAGTTAGTATTTAGTAGTTAGTAGTTAGTTTTTAGTAGTTAGCAGTTAGTAGTTAGTAGTTAGTAGTTAGTAGTTGGTAGTTAGTAGTTATTAGTTAGTAGTTAGCAGTTAGTAGTTAGTAGTCAGTACTTAGTAGTTAGTAATTAGTAGTTAGTGATTCGTGGTTAGTAGTTCGTAATTAGAAGTTAGTAGTTAGTAATTAGTAGTTAGTAGTTAGTAGTTAGTAGTTAGTGGTTACGTAGTTAGTAGTTAGTAATTAGTAGTTAATTCTTTGTAGTTAGTAGTTAATAGTTAGTAATTAGTAGTTATTACCTTGTAGTTAGTAGTTAAAAGTTAGCAACTAACTACTAACTACCAACTACTATACTAACAACTAACTACTAACAACTAACTATTAACTACTAACTACTAACAACAAAGTACTAACTACTAATTACTAACTACTAACCACTAACTACTAACCACTAACTACTAAATATTAACTACTAACTATTAACTACTAACTACTAACTAATAACTACTAACTACAAACTAATAACTACTAACTACTAACTATTATCTACTAACTACTAACTACAAAGCACTAACTACTAATTACTAACTACTAACTACAAACTACTAACTACTAACTACAAACTGATAACTACTAACTACTAACTACTAACTGCTAACTACTAACTACTAACTACTAACCACTAACTACTAACTACTAACATCTAATTACTAACTACTAACTACTAACCACTAACTACTAACTATTAACTACTAACAACTAGAAACTAACTACTAACTACTAACTACTAGCTACTAACAACTAACTACTAACTACTAACCACTATCTACTAACTACTAACTACTAACTACTAACAACTAACTACTAACTACTAATTACTAACTACTAACTACTAACTACTAATTGCTAACCCTCAACTACTAACAACTATCTACTAACTACTAACAACTAACTACTAACAACTAACTACTAGTGGTTAGTGGTTAGTAGTTATTCATTAGTAGTTAGCAATTAGTAGTTAGTATTAAGTAAGTAGTAGTTATTAGTTAGTAGTTAGCACTGAGTAGTTAGTAGTTAGTAGTTAGTAGTTAGTTGTTAGTAGTTAGTAGTTAGTTTTTAGTAGTTAGCAGTTAGTAGTTAGTAGTTAGTAGTTAGTAGTTGGTAGTTAGTAGTTATTAGTTAGTGGTTAGCAGTTAGTAGTTGGTAGTCAGTACTTAGTAGTTAGTAATTAGTAGTTAGTGGTTAGTGGTTAATAGTTCGTAATTAGTAGTTAGTAGTTAATAGTTAGTAGTTAGTAGTTAGTAGTTAGTAGTTAGTAGTTAGTGGTTACGTAGTTAGTAGTTAGTAGTTAGTAATAAATAGTTAATACTTTGTAGTTAGTAGTTAAAAGTTAGTAGTTATTAGTTAGTAGTTAGTAGTTAGTGATTAGTGGATAGCAGTTAGTAGTTAGTAGTTAGTAGTTAATGACTAGTGGTTAGTAGATAGTAGTTAGTAGTTAATATTTAGTAATTAGCAATTAGTAGTTGGTACTTTGTAGTTCGTAGTTAGTAGTTAGTATTTAGAAGTTATTAGTTAGTAGTTAATAGTTAGTAGTTAGTGGTTAGTAGTGTGTAGTTTGCAGTTAGTAGATACGAGTTAGTAGTTAGTAGTTAGTAGTTAGTTGTTAGTAGTTAGTACTAAGTAATTAGTAATTAGTAGTTAGTAGTAAGTAGTTAGTAGTTAGTAGTTATTAGTTAGTAGTTTGTAATTAGTGGTTAATGCTTAGCAGTTAGTAGTTAGTAGTTAGTAGTTAATAATTAATAGTTAGTCGATAGTAGTTAGTAGTTAGTAGTTAGTACTTTGTAGTTCGTAGTTAGTAGTTAGTAGTTAGAAGTTATTAGTTAGTAGTTAGTAGTTAGTGGTTAGTAGTTTGTAGTTAGTAGTTAGTGGTTACGTAGTTAGTAGTTAGTAGTTAGTAATTAGTAGTTAGTACTTTGTAGTTAGTTGTTAATAGTTAGTAATTAGTAGATATTACTTTGTAGTTAGTAGTTAAAAGTTAGTAGTTATTAATTAGTAGTTAGTAGTTAGTAGTTAGTAGTTAGTAGTATGTAAATAGTGGTTACTAGTTAGTGAGTTAGTAGATAATAGTTAGTAGTTAGTAGTTGGTAGTTAGTAGTTAATAGTTAGTAGTTATTAGTTAGTGGTTAGTAGTTAGTAGTTAGTAGTTAGTTGTTAGTAGTTAGTAGTTAGTAGTTAGTGGTTAATGCTTAGCAGTTAGTAGTTAGTAGTTAGTAGTTAATAATTAATAGTTAGTAGATAGTAGTTAGTAGTTAACACTTTGTAGTTCGTAGTTAGTAGTTAGAAGTTAGAAGTTGTTAGTTAGTAGCTAGTAGTTAGTGATTAGCAGTCAGCAGTTAGTATTTATTAGTTAGTAGTTAGCAGTTAGTAGTTAGTTGTTATTAGTTAATAGTTAGTAGTTCTTAGTTAATAGTTAGTGGTTAGTAGTTGGTAGTTAGTAGTTAGTAGTTATTAGCTAGCAGTTAGTAGTTAGTAGTCAGTACTTAGTAGTTAGTAATTAGGAACTAGTAGTTAGTAGTTAGTATTTAGTAGTTAGCACTGAGTAGTTAGTAGTTAGTATTTAGTAGTTAGTAGTTAGTTTCTAGTAGTTAGCAGTTAGTAGTTAGTAGTTAGTAGTTAGTAGTTGGTAGTTAGTAGTTATTAGTTAGTAGTTAGCAGTTAGTAGTTAGTAGTCAGTACTTAGTAGTTAGTAATTAGTAGTTAGTGATTAGTGGTTAGTAGTTCGTAATTATAAGTTAGTAGTTAGTAATTAGTACTTAGTAGTTAGTAGTTAGTAGTTAGTGGTTACGTAGTTAGTAGTTAGTAGTTAGTAATTAGTAGTTAATTCTTTGTAGTTAGTAGTTAATAGTTAGTAATTAGTAGTTAGTACTTTGTAGTTAGTAGTTAAAAGTTAGCAACTAACTACTAACTACCAACTACTAACTACTAACAACTAACTACTAACAAATAACTACTAACAACTAATTATTAACTACTAACTACTAACAACAAAGTACTAACTACTAATTACTAACTACTAACCACTAACTACTAACCACTAACTACTAAATATTAACTACTAACCCTTAACTACTAACTACTAACCACTATCTACTAACTACTAACTACTAACTACTAACAACTAACTACTAACTACTAATTACTAACTACTAACTACTAACTACTAATTGCTAACCCTTAACTACTAACAACTATCTACTAACTACTAACTACTAACAACTAACTACTAGTGGTTAGTGGTTAGTAGTTATTCATTAGTAGTTAGTAATTAGTAGTTAGTATTAAGTAGTTAGTAGTTAGTAGTTAGTAGTTAGCACTGAGTAGTTAGTAGTTAGTAGTTGTAGTTAGTAGTTAGTAGTTAGTAGTTAATTTTAGTAGTTAGCAGTTAGTAGTTAGTCGTTAGTAGTTAGTAGTTGGTAGTTATCAGTTATTAGTTAGTAGTTAGCAGTTAGTAGTTAGTAGTCAGTACTTAGTAGTTAGTATTTAGTAGTTAGTGGTTAGTGGTTAATAGTTCGTAATTAGTAGTTAGTAGTTAATAGTTAGTAGTTAGTAGTTAGTAGTTAGTAGTTAGTAGTTAGTAGTTAGTAGTTAGTAGTATGTAAATAGTGGTTACTAGTTAGTGAGTTAGTAGATAATAGTTAGTAGTTAGTAGTTGGTAGTTAGTAGTTAATAGTTAGTAGTTATTAGTTAGTGGTTAGTAGTTAGTAGTTAGTAGTTAGTTGTTAGTAGTTAGTAGTTAGTAGTTAGTGGTTACGTAGTTAGTAGTTAGTAATAGTAATTAGTAGTTAATTCTTTGTAGTTAGTAGTTAATAGTTAGTAGTTTGTAGTTAGTGGTTAATGCTTAGCAGTTAGTAGTTAGTAGTTAGTAGTTAATAATTAATAGTTAGTATATAGTAGTTAGTAGTTAACACTTTGTAGTTCGTAGTTAGTAGTTAGAAGTTAGAAGTTGTTAGTTAGTAGCTAGTAGTTAGTGATTAGCAGTCAGCAGTTAGTATTTATTAGTTAGTAGTTAGCAGTTAGTAGTTAGTTGTTAGTAGTTAATAGTTAGTAGTTCTTAGTTAATAGTTATTGGTTAGTAGTTGGTAGTTAGTAGTTAGTAGTTATTAGCTAGCAGTTAGTAGTTAGTAGTCAGTACTTAGTAGTTAGTAATTAGGAACTAGTAGTTAGTAGTTAGTAGTTAGTAGTTAGCACTGAGTAGTTAGTAGTTAGTATTTAGTAGTTAGTAGTTAGTTTTTAGTAGTTAGCAGTTAGTAGTTAGTAGTTAGTAGTTAGTAGTTGGTAGTTAGTAGTTATTAGTTAGTAGTTAGCAGTTAGTAGTTAGTAGTCAGTACTTAGTAGTTAGTAATTAGTAGTTAGTGATTAGTGGTTAGTAGTTCGTAATTATAAGTTAGTAGTTAGTAATTAGTAGTTAGTAGTTAGTAGTTAGTAGTTAGTGGTTACGTAGTTAGTAGTTAGTAATTAGTAGTTAATTCTTTGTAGTTAGTAGTTAATAGTTAGTAATTAGTAGTTATTACTTTGTAGTTAGTAGTTAAAAGTTAGCAACTAACTACTAACTACCAACTACTAACTACTAACAACTAACTACTAACAACTAACTACTAACAACTAACTATTAACTACTAACTACTAACAACAAAGTACTAACTACTAATTACTAACTACTAACCACTAACTACTAACCACTAACTACTAAATATTAACTACTAACCCTTAACTACTAACTACTAACCACTATCTACTAACTACTAACTACTAACTACTAACAACTAACTACTAACTACTAATTACTAACTACTAACTACTAACTACTAATTGCTAACCCTTAACTACTAACAACTATCTACTAACTACTAACTACTAACTACTAACAACTAACTACTAGTGGTTAGTGGTTAGTAGTTATTCATTAGTAGTTAGTAATTAGTAGTTAGTATTAAGTAGTTAGTAGTTAGTAGTTAGTAGTTAGCACTGAGTAGTTAGTAGTTAGTAGTTGTAGTTAGTAGTTAGTAGTTAGTAGTTAATTTTAGTAGTTAGCAGTTAGTAGTTAGTCGTTAGTAGTTAGTAGTTGGTAGTTAGTAGTTATTAGTTAGTAGTTAGCAGTTAGTAGTTAGTAGTCAGTACTTAGTAGTTAGTATTTAGTAGTTAGTGGTTAGTGGTTAATAGTTCGTAATTAGTAGTCAGTAGTTAATAGTTAGTAGCTGGTAGTTAGTAGTTAGTAGTTAGTAGTTAGTAGTTAGTGGTTACGTAGTTAGTAGTTAGTAGTTAGTAATTAGTAGTTAATTCTTTGTAGTTAGTAGTTAATAGTTAGTAACTAGTAGTTATTACTTTGTAGTTAGTAGTTAAAAGTTAGTAGTTATTAGTTAGTAGTTAGTAGTTAGTGATTAGTGGATAGCAGTTAGTAGTTAGTAGTTAGTAGTTAATGACTAGTGGTTAGTAGATAGTAGTTAGTAGTTAATAGTTAGTAGTTAGCAATTAGTAGTTGGTACTTTGTAGTTCGTTGTTAGTAGTTAGTAGTTAGAAGTTATTAGTTAGTAGTTAATAGTTAGTAGTTAGTGGTTAGTACTGTGTAGTTTGCAATTAGTAGATACGAGTTAGTATTTAGTAGTTAGTAGTTAGTTGTTAGTAGTTACTACTAAGTAATTAGTAATTAGTAGTTAGTAGTAAGTAGTTAGTAGTTAGTAGTTATTAGTTAGTAGTTTGTAATTAGTGGTGAATGCTTAGCAGTTAGTAGTTAGTAATTAGTAGTTAATAATTAATAGTTAGTCGATAGTAGTTAGTAGTTAGTAGTTAGTACTTTGTAGTTCGTAGTTAGTAGTTAGTAGTTAGAAGTTATTAGTTAGTAGTTAGTAGTTAGTGGTTAGTAGTTTGTAGTTAGTAGTTAGTGGTTACGTAGTTAGTAGTTAGTAGTTAGTAATTAGTAGTTAGTACTTTGTAGTTAGTTGTCAATAGTTAGTAATTAGTAGATATTACTTTGTAGTTAGTTGTTAAAAGTTAGTAGTTATTAATTAGTAGTTAGTAGTTAGTAGTTAGTAGTATGTAAATAGTGGTTACTAGTTAGTGAGTTAGTAGATAATAGTTAGTAGTTAGTAGTTGGTAGTTAGTAGTTAATAGTTAGTAGTTATTAGTTAGTGGTTAGTAGTTAGTAGTTAGTAATAGTAATTAGTAGTTAGTACTTTGTAGTTAGTAGTCAATAGTTAGTAATTAGTAGTTCATACTTTGTAGTTAGTAGTTAAAAGTTAATATTTATTAGTTAGTAGTTAGTAGTTAGTGGTTAGTGGATAGCAGTTAGTTGTTATTAGTTAGAAGTTAATAATTAGTAGTTAGTAGATAGTTGTTAGTAGTTAGTAGTTAGTAGTTAGCAATTAGTAGTTGGTACTTTCTAGTTCGTAGTTAGTAGTTAGTAGTTAGAAGTTATTAAATATTAGTTAATAGTTAGTAGTTATTGGTTAGTAGTGTGTAGTTTGCAGTTAGTAGATAGGAGTTAGTAGTTAGTAGTTAGTAGTTAGTTGTTAGTAGTTAGTACTAAGTAATTAGTAATAAGTAGTTAGTAGTTAGTAGTTATTAGTTAGTAGTTTGTAATTAGTGGTTAATGCTTAGCAGTCAGTAGTTAGTAGTTAGTAGTTAATAATTAATAGTTAGTCGATAGTAGTTAGTAGTTAGTACTTTGTAGTTCGTAGTTAGTAGTTAGTAGTTAGAAGTTATTAGTTAGTAGTTAGTAGTTAGTAGTTAGTGGTTAGTAGTTTGTAGTTAGTAGTTAGTGGTTACGTAGTTAGTAGTTAGTAGTTAGTAAATAGTAGTTAGTACTTTGTAGTTAGTTGTTAATAGTTAGTAATTAGTAGATATTACTTTGTAGCTAGTAGTTAAAAGTTAGTAGTTATTAATTAGTAGTTAGTAGTTAGTAGTTAGTAGTTAGTAGTATGTAAATAGTGGTTACTAGTTAGTGAGTTAGTAGATAATAGTTAGTAGTTAGTAGTTGGTAGTTAGTAGTTAATAGTTAGTAGTTATTAGTTAGTGGTTAGTAGTTAGTAGTTAGTAGTAAGCTGTTAGTAGTTAGTAGTTAGTAGTTAGTGGTTACGTAGTTAGTAGTTAGTAATAGTAATTAGTAGTTAGTACTTTGTAGTTAGTAGTTAATAGTTAGTAATTAGTAGTTCATACTTTGTAGTTAATAGTTAAAAGTTAATATTTATTAGTTAGTAGTTAGTAGTTAGTGGTTAGTGGATAGCAGTTAGTTGTTTTTAGTTAGAAGTTAATAATTAGTAGTTAGTAGATAGTAGTTAGTAGTTAGTAGTTAGTAGTTAGCAATTAGTAGTTGGTACTTTGTAGTTCGTAGTTAGTAGTTAGTAGTTAGAAGTTATTAGTTAGTAGTTAGTAGTTAGTAGTTAGTGGTTAGTAGTTTGTAGTTTGCAGTTAGTAGATAGGAGTTAGTAGTTAGTAGTTAGTAGTTAGTAGTTAGTTGTTAGTAGTTAGTACTAAGTAGATAGTAATTAGTAGTTAGTAGTAAGTAGTTATTAGTTAGTAGTTTGTAGTTAGTGGTTAATGTTTAGCAGTTAGTAGTTAGTAGTTAGTAGTTAATAATTAATAGTTAGTAGATAGTAGTTAGTAGTTAGTAGTTAGTACTTTGTAGTTCGTAGTTAGTAGTTAGTAGTTTGAAGTTATTAGTTAGTAGTTAGTAAATAGTAGTTTGTAGTTTGCAGTTAGTAGTTAGTAGTTAGTAGTTAGCAGTCAGCAGTTAGAATTTATTAGTTAGTAGTTAGCAGTTAGTAGTTAGTTGTTAGTAGTTAATAGTTAGTAGTTCTTAGTTAATAGTTAGTAGTTAGTAGTTGGTAGTTAGTAGTTAGTAGTTATTAGTTAGCAGTTAGTAGTTAGTAGTCAGTACTTAGTAGTTAGTAATTAGGAATTAGTAGTTAGTAGTTAGTAGTTAGTAGTTAGTAGTTAGTAGTTAGTAGTTAGTGGTTAGTGGTCAGTAGTTATTCGTTAGTAGTTAGTAATTAGTATTTAGTAGTAAGTAGTTAGTAGTTAGTAGTTAGTAGTTAGCACTGAGTAGTTAGTAGTTAGTAGTTAGTGATTAGTGGTTAGTAGTTCGTAATTAGTAGTTAGTAGTTAGTAATTAGTAGTTAGTAGTTAGTAGTTAGTGGATACGTAGTTAGTAGTTAGTAGTTAGTAATTAGTAGTTAATTCTTTGTAGTTAGTAGTTAACAGTTAGTAATTAGTAGTTATTACTTTGTAGTTAGTAGTTAAAAGTTAGTAGTTATTAGTTAGTAGTTAGTAGTTAGTGATTAGTGGATAGCAGTTAGTAGTTAGTAGTTAGTAGTTAATAACTAGTGATTAGTAGATAGTAGTTAGTAGTTAATAGTTAGTAGTTAGCAATTAGTAGTTGGTACTTTGTAGTTCGTAGTTAGTAGTTAGTAGTTAGAAGTTATTAGTTAGTAGTTAATAGTTAGTAGTTAGTGGCTAGTAGTGTGTAGTTTGCAGTTAGTAGATAGGAACTAGTAGTAAGTAGTTAGTAGTTAGTTGTTAGTAGTTAGTACTAATTAGTTAGTAATTAGTAGTTAGTAGTAAGTAGTTAGTAGTTAGTAGTTATTAGTTAGTAGTTTGTAATTAGTGGTTAAGGCTTAGCAGTTAGTAGTTAGTAGTTAGTAGTTAATAATTAATAGTTAGTAGATAGTAGTTAGTAGTTAGTAGTTAGTACTTTGTAGTTCGTAGTTAGTAGTTGGTAGTTAGAAGTTATTAGTTAGTAGTTAGTAGTTAGTAGTTAGTGGTTAGTAGTTTGTAGTTTGCAGTTAGGAATTAATAGTTAGTAGTTAGTAGTTAACAGTCAGCAGTTAGTATTTATTAGTTAGTAGTTAGCAGTTAGTAGTTAGTTGTTAGTAGTTAATAATTAGTAGTTCTTAGTTAATAGTTAGTAGTTAGTAGTTGGTAGTTAGTAGTTAGTAGTTATCAGTTAGCAGTTAGTAGTTAGTAGTCAGTACTTAGTAGTTAGTGAATAGTAATAAGTAGTTGGTAGTTAGTAGGTAGTAGTCAGTAGTTAGTAGTTAGTGGTTAGTGTTTAGTAGTTTGTAGTTTGCAGTTAGGAATTAATAGTTAGTAGTTAGTAGTTAACAGTCAGCAGTTAGTATTTATTAGTTAGTAGTTAGCAGTTAGTAGTTAGTTGTTAGTAGTTAATAATTAGTAGTTCTTAGTTAATAGTTAGTAGTTAGTAGTTGGTAGTTAGTAGTTATCAGTTAGCAGTTAGTAGTTAGTAGTCAGTACTTAGTAGTTAGTGAATAGTAATAAGTAGTTGGTAGTTAGAAGTTATTAGTTAGTAGTTAGTAGTTAGTAGTTAGTGGTTAGTAGTTTGTAGTTTGCAGTTAGGAATTAATAGTTAGTAGTTAGTAGTTAACCGTCAGCAGTTAGTATTTATTAGTTAGTAGTTAGCAGTTAGTAGTTAGTTGTTAGTAGTTAATAATTAGTAGTTCTTATTTAATAGTTAGTAGTTAGTAGTTGGTAGTTAGTAGTTAGTAGTTATCAGTTAGCAGTTAGTAGTTAGTAGTCAGTACTTAGTAGTTAGTGAATAGTAATAAGTAGTTAGTAATTAGTAGTTAGTAGTTAGTAGTTAGTAGTTAGTAGTTAGTAGTTAGTAGTTAGTTTTTAGTTGTTAGCAGTTAATAGTTAGTAGTTAGTAGTTAGTAGTTAGTAGTTATTAGTTGGTAGTTAGTAGTTAGTAGTTAGTAGTCAGTAGTTAGTAGTTAGTAGTCAGTACTTAGTAGTTAGTAATTAGTAGTTAGTCGTTAGTGGTTAGTAGTTAGTAATTAGTAGTTACTAGTTAGTAGATAGTAGTTAAAAGTTAGTTGCCGTTAGTTAGTAGTCAGTAGTTAGAAAGTAGTAGTTAGTATTTAGTAGCCAGTACTTAGTAGATAGTAATTAGTAGTTAGTAACTAGTAGTTAGCAATTAGTAGTTAGTAGTCAGCACTTAGTAGTTAGTAGTTAGTAGTTAGTGGTTAGTAGTTAGTAATTAGTAATAGTAATTAGTAGTTAGTAGTTAGTAGTTAGTAGTTAGTAGTTAGTAGTTAGTAGTTTGTAGTTAGTAGTTAGTAGTTAGTAGTTAGTAGTTAGTAGTTAGTAGTTAGTAGTTAGTAGTTTTTAGTTAGTAGTTAGTAGTTGGTAGTTAGAAGTTAGTAGTTAGTAGTTAGCAGTTAGTAGTCAGTACTTAGTAGTTAGTAATTAGTAGTTAGTGGTTAGTGGTTAGTAGTTAGTAATTAGTAGTTAATGTATAGTAATTAGTAGTTAGTTGTTAGTAGTTAATAGATAGTAGATAGTAGTTAGAAGCTGGCAGTTAGTACTTAGTTGATAGAAAATAGTAGATAGTAATTAGTATTCAGTACTTAGTAGATAGTAATTAGTATTTAGTAGTTAGTAGTTAGCAGTTAGTAGTTAGTAGTCAGCACTTAGTAGTTAGTAGTTAGTAGTTAGTAGTTAGTAGTTAGTAGTTAGTAGTTAGTAGTTAGTAGTTAGTAGTTAGTTTTTAGTTGTTAGCAATTAGTAGTTAGTAGTTAGTAGTTAGTAGTTAGTAGTTAGTAGTTGGTAGTTAGTAGTTAGTAGCTAGTAGTTAGTAGTTAGTAATTAGTAGTTAGTAGTCAGTACTTAGTAGTTAGTAATTAGTAGTTAGTCGTTAGTGGTTAGTAGTTAGTAATTAGTAGTTACTAGTTAGTAGATAGTCGTTAATAGTTAGTTGCCGTTAGTTAGTAGTTAGTAGTTAGAAAATAGTAGTTAGTATTTAGTAGCCAGTACTTAGTAGATAGTAATTAGTAGTTAGTAACTAGTAGTTAGCAATTAGTAGTTAGTAGTCAGCACTTAGTAGTTAGTAGTTAGTACTTAATGGTTAGTAGTTAGTAATTAGTAATAGTATTTAGTAATTAGTAGTTAGTAGTTAGTAGTTTGTAGTTAGTAGTTAGTAGTTAGTAGTTAGTAGTTAGTAGTTAGTAGTTGGTAGTTGGAAGTTAGTAGTTAGTAGTTAGCAGTTAGTAGTCAGTACTTAGTAGTTAGTAATTAGTAGTTAGTGGTTAGTGGTTAGTAGTTAGTAATTAGTAGTTAATGTATAGTAATTAGTAATTAGTAGTTAGTCGTTAGTGGTTAGTAGTTAGTAATTAGTAGTTACTAGTTAGTAGATAGTCGTTAATAGTTAGTTGCTGTTAGTTAGTAGTTAGTAGTTAGAAAATAGTAGTTAGTATTTAGTAGCCAGTACTTAGTAGATAGTAATTAGTAGTTAGTACCTAGTAGTTAGCAATTAGTAGTTAGTAGTCAGCACTTAGTAGTTAGTAGTTAGTACTTAGTGGTTGGTAACTAGTAATTAGTAATAGTATTTAGTAGTTAGTAGTTAGTAGTTAGTAGTTTGTAGTTAGTAGTTAGTAGTTAGTAGTTAGTAGTTAGTAGTTAGTAGTTAGTAGTTGGTAGTTAGAAGTTAGTAGTTAGTAGTTAGCAGTTAGTAGTCAGTACTTAGTAGTTAGTAATTAGTAGTTAGTGGTTAGTGGTTAGTAGTTAGTGATTAGTAGTTAATGTATAGTAATTAGTAGTTAGTAGTTAGCAGTTAATAGATAGTAGATAGTAGTTAGTAGCTGGTAGTTAGTACTTAGTTGATAGAAAATAGTAGATAGTAGTTAGTATTCAGTACTTAGTAGATAGTAATTAGTATTTAGTAGTTAGTAGTTAGCAGTTAGTAGTTAGTAGTCAGCACTTAAAAGTTAGTAGTTAATAGTTAGTGGTTAGTGGTTTGTAGTTAGTAGTTATTAGTTAGTAGTTAGTAGTTAGTGTTTAGTGCATAGCAGTTAGTAGTTAGTAGTTAGTAGTTAATAATTAATAGTTAGTAGATAGTAGTTAGTAGTTAGTAGTTAGCAATTAGTAGTTAGTACTTTGTAGTTCGCAGTTAGTAGTTAGTAGTTAAAAGTTATTAGTTAGTAGATAGTAGATAGTAGTTAATAGTTAGTTGCCGTTAGTTAGTAGTTAGTAGTTAGAAAATAGTAGTTAGTATTTAGTAGCCAGTACTTAGTAGATAGTAATTAGTAGTTATTAACTAGTAGTTAGCAATTAGTAGTTAGTAGTCAGCACTTAGTAGTTAGTAGTTAGTACTAAGTGGTTAGTAGTTAGTAATTAGTAATAGTATTTAGTAGTTAGTAGTTAGTAGTTAGTAGTTAGTAGTTTGTAGTTAGTAGTTAGTAGTTAGTAGTTAGTAGTTAGTAGTTAGTAGTTATTAGTTAGTAGTTAGTAGTTAGTAGTTGGTAGTTAGAAGTTAGTAGTTAGTAGTTAGCAGTTAGTAGTCAGTACTTAGTAGTTAGTAATTAGTAATTAGTGGTTAGTGGTTAGTAGTTAGTAATTAGTAGTTATTGTATAGTAATTAGTAGTTAGTAGTTAGCAGTTAATAGATAGTAGATAGTAGTTAGTAGCTGGTAGTTAGCAGTTAATAGATAGTAGATAGTAGTTAGTAGCTGGTAGTTAGTACTTAGTTGATAGAAAATAGTAGATAGTAGTTAGTATTCAGTACTTAGTAGATAGTAATTAGTATTTAGTAGTTAGTAGTTAGCAGTTAGTAGTTAGTAGTCAGCACTTAGAAGTTAGTAGTTAATAGTTAGTGGTTAGTGGTTTGTAGTTAGTAGTTATTAGTTAGTAATTAGTAGTTAGTGTTTAGTGCATAGCAGTTAGTAGTTAGTAGTTAGTAGTTAATAATTAATAGTTAGTTGATAGTAGTTAGTAGTTAGTAGTTAGCAATTAGTAGTTAGTACTTTGTAGTTCGTAGTTAGTAGTTAGTAGTTAAAAGTTATTAGTTAGTAGTTAGTAGTTAGTGGTTAGTAGTTTGTAGTTTGCAGTTAGTTTTGTTCTTAAAGCAATTACAGCAGCAGAATAGCGCAATAAAAATTAAAAAAGAAAGAGAAATTGGAGTTTAGTTGAAAGTAGTTCGAATTTTATAACAATCTAGGTGGGACAGTCATCAATAATAAGACTGTATTTTAAAATTCTTTAAAAAAATTAATTAAACAAACTTTTAAATAGTAAATTAAATCAATTAACATAAATTTGTAGAAAATTAAAAGGAGAGAACAGAATTAATTGGCGATCAACCCTCTAAAGATTTTGGAGAATCTAGTCTTCTAAACAAAAGAAGGTCTTAAAAACGGTATAAATCAATTAAGAAAACGTTAAAGTGGCAACGGGCTGGACTTCAAAAATGCCATTACCGTAAGCGTTCACCGGCTCAAACGAATTGGAGAGCTACGTGACGCATTTTGAGCTGCTAGCGGAATTACAAAATCGGAAAACAACAGAATGAGATCCAGCGCACCAAATTGATGAACGCAAAATTACTTTGCACTTAGGCCACAAAAATTTGCCACAGGGTTCTTTCGCACTTTTAGATTTAAAGCAGTTGGGTTTGAAGGCTTATCCAACGGAGTCGCATGATATCAGAGATCATTTGATTTTGAGAGGATTCCTGGAAAGATTGAACCATAGTTGGGTGGGGTTAGATCGCAAAGCAAATCGGCGACAAAGATATGAAAATCGAAACAGTTTTGGATCTAGAGTTACATCTGGAATCTGTTACCAGAATAGAAAAGGAAGAGCAAACGCCAAAAGTTGCGGTTATTAGACGGGACGAAACAAAAAATTTAGTAGAGGCAGTCACCAAGCTGGTGAACCAATTGCCAGTAGATGACAAACAGCGTGAAAACCGTCGGAATCAATCGAGCGAACGAAGTGTTTCTCGGGGACGGTGGGGTGACGACAGACGTGGTAGAGGGCAAGAAAAATATCGCGAGCTCAGTGCAAGGCGGAGTTTTCCAACGCCAGGACCTAGCCACAGAAAAAGATCTTTCAGAAGAGATGAACCGTCTAGGAGAGACAACGGGTAGGGCTTCACAAGCAGAGCCAGTGGACAAAAAGAACACATTTCGAGGAATTGCCGAAATTGTTTCCTATGTGAGAGTTCCCAACACTTGAACAGAAACTGCCCTTTCAAAAAGAAAACCCCTGAGAACTGTAATGTTATTAGAGTTTGTTCGACAAACACAATTAAATGTCTAAACGCAGCAATCAAATTTCATGGGAGCAGATGCGTTAGATTAATATACAGTGGAAGCAGTTTGTCGCTTTTGAGGAGGTCCACATACGGAAAACAGGGCAATAACTCAGCTGTGAAAATAATAGGAAGAGTACCGCTCTTTGTACAGTTGCAGCCAAGACTACCGGAGATTGAACAAGAGTTTGTGATGACGGCAGGTGAAGGTATAGAATATCTGCAAACCAATAAATGTATTGAAATTACACGGAGAGAAATTGTATAGCAGTCAGTTTAAAATTTCAATACCGCTTACCACAGAGAAAAAACAAGCTGTTCAGGTTTTTGCAATTGCGGGAGAAAACACTTTTATACAGAGTAAAAACGAATGTCTGATGAAAGTGAGATTAGCTGAAGAAAACGGAGACAAAATTCCGGGAGTGGAAGTATTAGTGGGAGCAGTTAGAGAGTTTCAAATAAGGACTGCCTTGCTTTTAGCTGCCTGTATTATATCAATAAAAAATATTTGATAAAGGTTTGATAAAAGTCTTAAATCTAACGGACGCACCAGTGACCGTGTATAAAAGCACTGAAGTAGGAAGCTATCTTAAAAACAAACAGAATTTAGTTGTGAATGGAATTTTCACAAATCAAAATGATCCAAAAGCGTTGGAAACATCTCAAATTGGAAAACACGAAATTCGGAAGGATCTAAACTAAATAACCAGCAGAAAAAGAAAGTACAGGAATTGTTGATGAGACATTAACAAGTTTTCTCCCTAAACTCGAATGACTGAGGATATTGTGACAAAATTACACCAAATTAAACTCAACCAAGATGCACAGCCATTCAGAAGAAATTATTGCAGTATTAATTTTAGTAGTTAGTAGTTAGTACTTAGTGGTTAGTAACTAGTAATTAGTAATAGTATTTAGTAGTTAGTAGTTAGTAGTTAGTAGTTTGTAGTTTGTAGTTAGTAGTTAGTAGTTAGTAGTTAGTAGTTAGTAGTTGGTAGTTAGAAGTTAGTAGTTAGTAGTTAGCAGTTAGTAGTCAGTACTTAGTAGTTAGTAATTAGTAGTTAGTGGTTAGCAGTTAATAGATAGTAGATAGTAGTTAGTAGCTGGTAGTTAGTACTTAGTTGATAGAAAATAGTAGATAGTAGTTAGTATTCAGTACTTAGTAGATAGTAATTAGTATTTAGTAGTTAGTAGTTAGCAGTTAGTAGTTAGTAGTCAGCACTTAGAAGTTAGTAGTTAATCGTTAGTGGTTAGTGGTTTGTAGTTAGTAGTTATTAGTTAGTAGTTAGTAGTTAGTGTTTAGTGCATAGCAGTTAGTAGTTAGTAGTTAGTAGTTAATAATTAATAGTTAGTAGATAGTAGTTAGTAGTTAGTAGTTAGCAATTAGTAGTTAGTACTTTGTAGTTCGCAGTTAGTAGTTAGTAGTTAAAAGTTATTAGTTAGTAGATAGTAGATAGTAGTTAATAGTTAGTTGCCGTTAGTTAGTAGTTAGTAGTTAGAAAATAGTAGTTAGTATTTAGTAGCCAGTACTTAGTAGATAGTAATTAGTAGTTATTAACTAGTAGTTAGCAATTAGTAGTTAGTAGTCAGCACTTAGTAGTTAGTAGTTAGTACTAAGTGGTTAGTAGTTAGTAATTAGTAATAGTATTTAGTAGTTAGTAGTTAGTAGTTAGTAGTTAGTAGTTTGTAGTTAGTAGTTAGTAGTTAGTAGTTAGTAGTTAGTAGTTAGTAGTTATTAGTTAGTAGTTAGTAGTTAGTAGTTGGTAGTTAGAAGTTAGTAGTTAGTAGTTAGCAGTTAGTAGTCAGTACTTAGTAGTTAGTAATTAGTAATTAGTTGTTAGTGGTTAGTAGTTAGTAATTAGTAGTTATTGTATAGTAATTAGTAGTTAGTAGTTAGCAGTTAATAGATAGTAGATAGTAGTTAGTAGCTGGTAGTTAGTACTTAGTTGATAGAAAATAGTAGATAGTAGTTAGTTTTCAGTACTTAGTAGATAGTAATTAGTATTTAGTAGTTAGTAGTTAGCAGTTAGTAGTTAGTAGTCAGCACTTAGAAGTTAGTAGTTAATAGTTAGTGGTTAGTGGTTTGTAGTTAGTAGTTATTAGTTAGTAATTAGTAGTTAGTGTTTAGTGCATAGCAGTTAGTAGTTAGTAGTTAGTAGTTAATAATTAATAGTTAGTTGATAGTAGTTAGTAGTTAGTAGTTAGCAATTAGTAGTTAGTACTTTGTAGTTCGTAGTTAGTAGTTAGTAGTTAAAAGTTATTAGTTAGTAGTTAGTAGTTAGTGGTTAGTAGTTTGTAGTTTGCAGTTAGTTTTGTTCTTAAAGCAATTACAGCAGCAGAATAGCGCAATAAAAATTAAAAAAGAAAGAGAAATTGGAGTTTAGTTGAAAGTAGTTCGAATTTTATAACAATCTAGGTGGGACAGTCATCAATAATAAGACTGTATTTTAAAATTCTTTAAAAAAATTAATTAAACAAACTTTTAAATAGTAAATTAAATCAATTAACATAAATTTGTAGAAAATTAAAAGGAGAGAACAGAATTAATTGGCGATCAACCCTCTAAAGATTTTGGAGAATCTAGTCTTCTAAACAAAAGAAGGTCTTAAAAACGGTATAAATCAATTAAGAAAACGTTAAAGTGGCAACGGGCTGGACTTCAAAAATGCCATTACCGGAAGCGTTCACCGGCTCAAACGAACTGGAGAGCTACGTGACGCATTTTGAGCTGCTAGCGGAATTACAAAATCGGAAAAGAACAGAATGAGATCCAGCCCACCAAATTGATGAACGCAAAATTACTTTGCACTTAGGCCACAAAAATTTGCCACAGGGTTCTTTTGCACTTTTAGATTTAAAGCAGTTGGGTTTGAAGGCTTATCCAACGGAGTCGCATGATATCAGAGATCATTTGATTTTGAGAGGATTCCTGGAAAGATTGAACCATAGTTGGGTGGGGTTAGATCGCAAAGCAAATCGGCGACAAAGATATGAAAATCGAAACAGTTTTGGATCTAGAGTTACATCTGGAATCTGTTACCAGAATAGAAAAGGAAGAGCAAACGCCAAAAGTTGCGGTTATTAGACGGGACGAAACAAAAAATTTAGTAGAGGCAGTCACCAAGCTGGTGAACCAATTGCCAGTAGATGACAAACAGCGTGAAAACCGTCGGAATCAATCGAGCGAACGAAGTGTTTCTCGGGGACGGTGGGGTGACGACAGACGTGGTAGAGGGCAAGAAAAATATCGCGAGCTCAGTGCAAGGCGGAGTTTTCCAACGCCAGGACCTAGCCACAGAAAAAGATCTTTCAGAAGAGATGAACCGTCTAGGAGAGACAACGGGTAGGGCTTCACAAGCAGAGCCAGTGGACAAAAAGAACACATTTCGAGGAATTGCCGAAATTGTTTCCTATGTGAGAGTTCCCAACACTTGAACAGAAACTGCCCTTTCAAAAAGAAAACCCCTGAGAACTGTAATGTTATTAGAGTTTGTTCGACAAACACAATTAAATGTCTAAACGCAGCAATCAAATTTCATGGGAGCGGATGCGTTAGATTAATATACAGTGGAAGCAGTTTGTCGCTTTTGAGCAGGTCCACATACGGAAAACAGGGCAATAACTCAGCTGTGAAAATAATAGGAAGAGTACCGCTCTTTGTACAGTTGCAGCCAAGACTACCGGAGATTGAACAAGAGTTTGTGATGACGGCAGGTGAAGGTATAGAATATCTGCAAACCAATAAATGTATTGAAATTACACGGAGAGAAATTGTATAGCAGTCAGTTTAAAATTTCAATACCGCTTACCACAGAGAAAAAACAAGCTGTTCAGGTTTTTGCAATTGCGGGAGAAAACACTTTTATACAGAGTAAAAACGAATGTCTGATGAAAGTGAGATTAGCTGAAGAAAACGGAGACAAAATTCCGGGAGTGGAAGTATTAGTGGGAGCAGTTAGAGAGTTTCAATTAAGGACTGCCTTGCTTTTAGCTGCCTGTATTATATCAATAAAAAATATTTGATAAAAGTTTGATAAAAGTCTTAAATCTAACGGACGCACCAGTGACCGTGTATAAAAGCACTGAAGTAGGAAGCTATCTTAAAAACAAACAGAATTTAGTTGTGAATGGAATTTTCACAAATCAAAATGATCCAAAAGCGTTGGAAACATCTCAAATTGGAAAACACGAAATTCGGAAGGATCTAAACTAAATAACCAGCAGAAAAAGAAAGTACAGGAATTGTTGATGAGACATTAACAAGTTTTCTCCCTAAACTCGAATGACTGAGGATATTGTGACAAAATTACACCAAATTAAACTCAACAAAGATGCACAACCCTTCAGAAGAAATTATTGCAGTATTAATTTTGATGAAAGCAAAGCAATGCAAAAAAATTGTCGAAGATCTAGTGGATGCAAAGTTAATTGAACCGACCATTCGTATTGGGCAGCACCACCAATATTGGTGAAAGAGAAAGATGGCAGCTACAGACTAGTTGTAGATTACAGAGGTTTGAAGAAACAAATCGAGAAAACCAGTTTGCTGCTATCAAGAATAAATGACGTTATTGACTCTCTAGATAGAAATTGTTATTTTTCCAATAACGATTTCCAAATAACAAAACTGCTGCAAAAATTTGCTGCAAACGAAAATTAAAGTTGTTTCAGAACGTTAATAATAGAACGTTAATTCACCTAGTTTTGTTCTTAAAGCAATTATAGCAGCAGAATAGCGCAAAAAAATTTAAAAAAGAAAGAGAAATTGGAGTTTAGTTGAAAATAGTTCGAATTTTATAACAATCTAGGTGGGACAGTCATCAATAATAAGACTGTATTTTAAAATTCTTTAAAAAATAGTAATTAAACAAACTTTTAAATAGTAAATAAATCAATTAACATAAAATTGTAGAAAATTAAAAAGAGAGAACGGAATTATTTGGCGATCAACCCTCTAAAAATTTTGGAGAATCTAGTCTTCTAAACAAAAAAATGTCTTAAAAAGGGTATAAATCAATTAAGAAAACGTTAAAATGGCAACGGGCTGGACTTCAAAATGCCATTACCGGAAGCGTTCACCGGCTCAAACGAATTGGAGAGCTACGTGACGCATTTTGAGCTGCTAGCGGAATTACAAAGTCGGAAAAGAACAGAATGAGATCCAGCCCACCAAATTGACGAACGGCAAAATTACTTTGCACTTAGGCCACAAAACTTTGCCATAGGGTTCTATCGCACTTGCAGATTTAAAGCAGTTGGGTTTGAAGGCTTATCCAACGGAGTCGCATGATATCAGAGATCATTTGATTTCGAGAGGATTCCTGGAAAGATTGAACCATAGTTGGGTGAGGTTAGATCGCAAAGCAAATCGGCGACAAAGATATGAAAATCGAAACAGTTTTGGATCTAGAGTTACATCTGGAATCTGTTACCAGAATAGAAAAGGAAGAGCAAACGCCAAAAGTTGCGGTTATTAGACGGGACGAAACAAAAAATTTAGTAGAGGCAGTCACCAAGCTGGTGAACCAATTGTCAGTAGATGACAAACAGCGTGAAAACCGTCGGAATCAATCGAGCGAACGAAGTGTTACTCGGGGACGGTGGGGTGATGACAGACGTGGTAGAGGGCAAGAACAATATCGCGAGCTCAGTGCAAGGCGGAGTTTTCCAACGCCAAGACCTAGCCACAGAAAAAGATCTTTCGGAAGAGATGAACCGTCTAGGAGAGACGATGGGTAGGGCTTCACGTGCAGAGCCAGTGGACTAAAAGAACACATTTCGAGGACTTGCCGAAATTGTTTCCTTTGTGAGAGTTCCCAACACTTGAACAGAAACTGCCCTTTCAAAAAGAAAACCCCTGAGAACTGTAATGTTATTAAAGTTTGTTCGACAAACACAATTAAATGTCTAAACGCAGCAATCAAATTTCATGGGAGCAGATGCGTTAGATTAATATACAGTGGAAGCAGTTTGTCGCTTTTGAGCAGGTCCACATACGGAAAACAGGGCAATAACTCAGCTGTGAAAATAATAGGAAGAGTACCGCTCTTTGTGCAGTTGCAGCCAAGACTACCGGAGATTGAACAAGAGTTTGTGATGACGGCCAGTGAAGGTATAGAATATCTGCAAACCAATAAATGTATTGAAATTACACGGAGAGAAATTGTATAGCAGTCAGTTTAAAATTTCAATACCGCTTACCACAGAGAAAAAACAAGCTGTTCAGGTTTTTGCAATTGCGGGAGAAAACACTTTTATACAGAGTAAAAACGAATGTCTGATGAAAGTGAGATTAGCTGAAGAAAACGGAGACAAAATTCCGGGAGTGGAAGTATTAGTGGAAGCAGTTAGAGAGTTTCAAATAAGGACTGCCTTGCTTTTAGCTGCCTGTATTATATCAATAAAAAATATTTGATAAAAGTTTGATAAAAGTCTTAAATCTAACGGACACACCAGTGACCGTGTATAAAAGCACTGAAGTAGGAAGCTATCTTAAAAACAAACAGAAATTAATTGTGAATGGAATTTTCACAAATCAAAATGAGCCAAAAGCGTTGGAAACATCTCAAATTGGAAAACACGAAAATCGGACGGATCTAAACTAAATAACCAGCAGAAAAAGAAAGTACAGGAATTGTTGATGAGACATTAACAAGTTTTCTCCCTAAACTCGAATGACTGAGGATATTGTGACAAAATTACACCAAATTAAACTCAACAAAGATGCACAACCATTCAGAAGAAATTATTGCAGTATTAATTTTGATGAAAGCAAAGCAATGCAAAAAAATTGTCGAAGATCTAGTGGATGCAAAATTAATTGAACCGACCATTCGTATTGGGCAGCACCACCAAAATTGGTG
Organism: Convolutriloba macropyga; assembly: GCF_964194025.1. NCBI lineage: Eukaryota > Metazoa > Xenacoelomorpha > Acoela > Convolutidae > Convolutriloba > Convolutriloba macropyga. The sequence continues at coordinate 22,628,806 of NC_134482.1, forward strand.
AAAGAGAAAGATGGCAGCTACAGACTAGTTGTAGATTACAGAGGTTTGAAGAAACAAATCGAGAAAACCAGTTTGCTGCTATCAAGAATAAATGACGTTATTGACTCTCTAGATAGAAATTTTTATTTTTCCAATAACGATTTGACATCGCGATATTTTCAAATGGAGCTGAAAGAAGAGTCCCAGAACGTGACAACTTTTGTAACTCCAATGGGACTCTACAAGTGGAACAGACTAACCATGGGTTTGCACCAGGAGCTTCTGCTTTGCACCAGGAGCTTTTCAACATTTATTGCAGTTGATCATGGCGGGACTCTCATATGAAGTGGCTTTAGTATACCTGGTCGATACAATCATCTTCGGTAGATCCTCTGAGGAGCATCTCAGCCGTTTAGATCTCGTACTTGGACGACTTAAAGACACTGGATCGAAAATAAAAGGTTCAAAATGTAAATTTTTTCAGAAAAAAATCATTTCCTGGGACACATTGTATCAGTTAAAGGCGTAGAAGTGGATCCGGAGAAAGTAGCGGCAGTCAGTAAAATGAATGCACACGAACAATAAAAAAATAAGCGCTATATTAGGACTAGTTGGTTTTTACAGAAGATTCATACAAGATTTGGGAAAGATAGCAGAGCCGCCTTATAGGCTATCAAACAAAAGAGAACGATTTTCTTGGAGCAACGAAATTGAATCAGCAGTTAAAAAACTTATCCAGGAACTGCAGAAAGCACCAATTTTGTGTTATCCGAATGACACGGATCCCTATACGTTAATCACCGACGCCTCTCTGTTTGGCATTGGCGCAATTATTTCAAAAATACAACAATAGGGTGAAAGAGTTATTGCATAAGCAAGCAAAACACTCAGCAAAAGTCAACAAAACTACTCTGCAACAAAACGAGATCTTTTTGCGATAGTTCATTTCAGAAGTTATTTTCTGGGACAAAAATGTTGTTAATGACCATAGGGCCCTCACGTTGTTATATATTTTTATGGAACCGGGCGGATTACTGGCCAGATGTATAGAAAAATTCCAAAAGTTTGATTTTCAAATCAAACACGAGGCGGGAAAGAATTTCCCTCACGCAGAATTTCTGTCGAGAGTTCCACAGACTGAAGAAGAAGTCAAAGTTTGCGATCAAGTGAACCAGGTAATCACGGAAGACAAAAATATCTGGTCCCTTGGACTTGGAAAATCTATGGAAGAACTAGTTGACCATCAGAGAATGCAGCCGAACTTATTATACTGCGAAACCTGATTGAGAGCAGGAAACTTTCTCAACGGAAGAATGTCGGGAGCCTCCAGGGCCTTGTAAAAACTTTGGACTGATTTCAGAAAATAGTTGTTCAAAGATCACTTTTAAATGAAATTCTTCCTTTCCCTCATGAAAATTGCGGACATTTGGTATGGCTCGGACAATTGATTGGTTCGAGAACACTTCTACTGGCCCGGGATTTGATATGATGTTCACGAGTGGGAAAGTTTTAGCGAAGTATGCTGTCAAAAGAAGCCACCACACCAGATACAAATACAAAGCCTGACCACTTAGAAACCAATTCACCCGTTTTGCAAGTTAATTTGGACACTATGAGACCATCAGCCGCGTCAAGTGGAAACAAATACATTCTGTTATTTGAAGGTCAATTTACAAAATGGTACGAAGCAATTCGCATGGGCAACCAACAAGCTTCAGCGGTAGCTAGGGCCTTTGTAAACGAACGGGTTTCAGTATTTGGTTTTAACCTCCTGGTAATAATCTCCATAGTGGACAGTAACTTTATGTCGAATCTTTTCAAAAGCATGTGTAAGGAGCTAAGAAGTAACAGAACATCAGCAACAACTTATCATCCTCTAGGAAACGCAATGGTAGAGCACAACAATCGCACAATGGAAGAGATTCATGCAAAATATGTGGGTGAAAATCACAACACCTGGAGGGACTACCTTCGGCTAGTAATGATGACGCACAGATCATCAATTCACTCTGTGACACAGTACAGCCCCCTTTGCCTCCTTTTTGGACAATCATGCGCTCTGCCGATTGATTGCATGTATCAAACAATACAAACCAAAATCTACCCAACCTCGAATGAATATTTTGGTTCTTGAAGGACGAATTACAAACGTGCCAGGAACTGAAACGGGAAAGCATGGATATGGAGCAAGATCTTTTGCGATAGTTCATTTCAGAAGTTATTTTCTGGGACAAAAATGTTGTTAATGACCATAGGGCCCTCACGTTGTTATATATTTTTATGGAACCGGGCGGATTACTGGCCAGATGTATAGAAAATTTCCAGAAGTTTGATTTTCAAATCAAACACGAGGCGGGAAAGAATTTCCCTCACGCAGAATTTCTGTCGAAAGTTCCACAGACTGAAGAAGAAGTCAAAGTTTGCGATCAAGTGAACCAGGTAATCACGGAAGACAAAAATATCTGGTCCCTTGGACTTGGGAAATCTGTGGAAGAACTAGTTGACCATCAGAGAATGCAGCCGAACTTATTATACTGCGAAACCTGATTGAGAGCAGGAAACTTTCTCAACGGAAGAATGCCGGGAGCCTCCAGGGCATTGTAAAAACTTTGGACTGATTTCAGAAAATAGTTGTTCAAAGATCACTTTTAAATGAAATTCTTCCTTTCCCTCATGAAAATTGCGGACATTTGGTATGGCTCGGACAATTGATTGGTTCGAGAACGCTTCCACTGGCCCGGGATTTGATATGATGTTCACGAGTGGGAAAGTTTTAGCGAAATATGCTGTCAAAAGAAGCCACCACACCAGATACAAATACAAAGCCTGACCACTTAGAAACCAATTCATCCGTTTTGCAAGTTAATTTGGACACTATGAGACCATCACCCGCGTCAAGTGGAAACAAATACATTCTGTTATTTGAAGGTCAATTTACAAAATGGTACGAAGCAATTCGCATGGGCAACCAACAAGCTTCAGCGGTAGCTAGGGCCTTTGTAAACGAACGGGTTTCAGTATTTGGTTTTAACCTCCTGGTATTAATCTCCATAGTGGACAGTAACTTTATGTCGAATCTTTTCAAGAGCATGTGTAAGGAGCTAAGAAGTATCAGAACATCAGCAACAACTTATCATCCTCTAGGAAACGCAATGGTAGAGCACAACAATCGCACAATGGAAGAGATTCATGCAAAATATGTGGGTGAACATCACAACACCTGGAGGGACTACCTTCGGCTAGTAATGATGGCGCACAGATCATCAATTCACTCTATGACACAGTACAGCCCCCTTTGCCTCCTTTTTGGACAATCATGCGCTCTGCCGATTGATTGCATGTATCAAACAATACAAACCAAAATCTACCCAACCTCGAATGAATATTTTGGTTCTTGAAGGACGAATTACAAACGTGCCAGGAACTGAAACGGGAAAGCATGGATATGGAGCAAGAAAAACAAAAGCATTCTATGACCGTAGCACATTTGGACCACAATATGAAGTAGGTGGTTTGGTTATGGTGTTCAACCCCATCTTAAAACATGGCCAGACAAATACGTTAAGTTCTTTTACAGTGGATCACAAGTAAAACGTGAAATAATCAACAATCTTAACTTTGTTCTTGAAGATGTGAAAACAAAAAGAACAACAAAGGTCCACTACGAACGACTCAAACGTTTTGGCAGTAGAAGTGCTACCACTGATTAAAGAACAGGCTAAAAAGGCAACGAGTGAAACCAGAATACCACAAAATGACCTTACGGAGGACAACATCTTTGTGGAAATTGAAGTAGTCACTCCAAAATTGAATGAGACAGAAAGAAGAGAAGTTATTCCTGAAGAGAATAACAGTCAAATTAACCCTAGTACTGAAACTCACATTGAAACAGTCCAAAAGGAATTGTTTGAAACGCCAATTGGTGGGAGTACAAGAGAATCAATAGCTACTAATACAAACAACAAGAGCAGAAGCACAAAGATATCTGCGCTCAAAGTAACCACACAGCAGAAGCGGGATAGCCTGCTGGAAACAACCGAAAGAAGTGAAGGCGAAGAATTTTCAAATAGAAACACGCAAAACTTCTATTTTGCAAAATGTTACCGAACGACGACATCCAACAAAAAGTGCGTCGGGAATAACAAGACCACAGAAACTGAAAGACTATTTTTTTTAATCAAGGATAGCAATTCAGAAGAAAACTTTGATAATGATGTATTTTTTTAAAAGATGATGCGACAGAATGCTGAGGGCGTGGAACTCACATTGGAACGTGCAGCTGAACTGGAAACTTCTCCAATTGGTCAGCATTTTAAGTTTTTTACAATCCTTAGAGATTGTGGGGTATGACATTGAGAACATTCTGCAGACGCAAAAATTTGCTATGTCTTAACGTCACATATCAAGGAGGAGCAGGTAAACCAAGGAGGAGTCATCTGCTCTTAGAACAGCATGAGTAAGTACTGCATGTACAGAGCTGCATTAAGTGCAACTGCGCTGAAAAAAAGTGGTTGGTATGACGATGCAACAAACCTCAACGAGAAAATAATAAATAATTCCAACGCTTTACCCTTTATAAGAATCAGTCTGCCAAAAACTATGGCGGGGACACAAAGTGGTGTTACCGGAACCCGTAGACTTTCAATTTATTGCTCCTACGGAAATACTTAAGGGCATGGTTGTTGGCGGAATCGAGTTAGTTTTTTCAGAAAATAACAAAAACGTTCATGAAAGGCGGAGACCCTCTATACAAAAACAAACCTTGTTATATCAACGAGATATGTTTGAATTAGTTTCCGTACAATACATAATTGACCAAGAGACAAAACCGAATATGTTTACGATAGTTAAATTTTCGAACTGGACAACAGCAAAGATATTCATTGCTGGAAACAAAAAGTATTTGACCAGCAAGTTAGAGGAATAAGGAAATTTAGTAGATCAGGTAAAAAACAAGACCAAACAGGTAGACGGTTTTCAAATTTTTGAAACAAACCACAGACTTTTATGTTGCACAACTGAATCCTTGAGGATCAAGGAACGTAGTTTTTCACCTACAGATAAATCTCAGAAAAATCTCAGGGACACAAAGCTAGGTCAACACTTTGTGTGGGATTTTTGAGTCATGTTCGAAAATTTGAAAGAAATAGAGCTGTGAAATTGTCACATAGAAAAACTGGAGAGAGCAATGATTCTAACTACAACAATAAATGGAAACTCACACCAAGTTTTCTTAAATCAACAAAACGCTCTGGTATTACACGCCGAAAGAGCGAGAGGATCACTTTACGTCCATAAGTGCGCTAAAGTTGTCGTCCGTGTCATAGAAAATTCTTTTTGTACCCAGGAACTACCCGTTAGGTTTTCTTCTGACAACAGTTCAGAATGGTTAAGATACATGGACCTAATTTCTAAAGTATTCTATAGAAATTTTACAAAAATGAATTGCAACCCCTTGTACCCGAACGCACATGAGTCGCAGAACGGTTCATGGGTTACACTTGGCCGACCACTAGAACTGATTTACAAGCCCAATGAGATGCCCAATTGCAGAGTTAACGTCAATAGGTCAAGTACTGCACCAATGGAATGGCTGTTCAATGATGATGACCTTGAACTTAGCAAGACAACCCAAAGTTTAAGACACTCGAGAAAAACAATAACAGGAAGAGAGGTTTTCTTGGGACAAGGGGGCTCACATGAACATGAGGCCTTAAAGTATTTCAACATGCACATTAGATACGGGCACCAGAGGCACGAACTCTTAATTTTTGATTAACTTGCTGAAAAAAGTGAAACAAATCTGGCATGTGGCCAGGGAAGTCGCCACAAGTTTGATTACTATTTTTGTCGGCTTAAGGTCCTTATTTGTGTCATGCATGTGTTCCTGTCAATCAATTTGCAACGCACCAATCCTGTAGTTGCACTGCAACCCAATAATCCAATGGGGGGATTTAAGGTATTTTTATCATCTCAAACAATGTTCTAGGGCATAAAATTTGACAAGAAAAAGGCCCACAGTTGAACTGTGTGACGATGATATAAACCTTGAAGTTGTAAACGCGAAAAAAGCTAAATATATTCCCGAAATAGCCAAAATTGAAATTGAGACACTGGATTAATTGTTTTTGTAATACCTAGGAATGGCAGAACCAAAAGTGGGCGATGACTGCTTTTACCTACCCGAGCTCTACGAAGTGAAGTCAATCGTCAGGCATCAGGTATATAGGATTTTTGGAGTGACGTCCATTTAGGGATATGTAGCACCCTTGACGCAGCTTCAGCCCCTCAATATCGTGGGCAGAGTCCCAATCAATGTGATGGAAATGAATGAGCTGCGAGGCAAAAATGAAGAGCAGCAGAAAACATAAACAACAGCGAAATGCTGGGAACTGCTGCGGCTCGGCTCGAAGAGGAGCTTCAGCTGTTAAATCTAGAAGATCAGAGGCTACACGTGCAACCACTAGAGACAAAAAGAGTTAGTAGTAAACGCTGGGAATCAGGGGGAATTCTGCAGGAGGCAGATTGAAATGAACAGAGAGTTGGGAGATGCTCAAAGCCAAGCAGTAAGCAAAAAAACAAGGGAATATGTCGCTCTAATAGATGAGCGGGAGTGTTTAGCTCGGGAGCTGGAAAATGCCGAGAAGGATATCAGAAAGCTTAGAAAAACGGTGACAACGAAGCAGATGTCAAGAAGTGTCATCCAGAGGAGGCTGGAGGCTATGAATGCTTAAAGCATTTTCAGTCGACCAACCAAACTGTAGGATCTGCTGTTCCTGCCTCAGGGGGGCAACAATCACAAAAAATTTGAAACACTACAAAACGTTATCTTTGCTGTGTCATCCGGAGAAGGGTGGTCGGGAGGATCCGTTCAAAATTATATTGCAGGTGAAAAATATTATAGAGGACGAGAAAGACCCAAGCATTTATATCTCGAATTGAATACTTTGACCTGGAAATCTCGTGTTCTGTGAAATGCTTCTGCTCTTTTTGACTTAGTCTATTTCGATCATCTTTTTGGTGTAAAAAAGTTGTTTTAGCATTCTTTGTTTGCCTTCTCCTTTTCATTATATATACGAACGACTTTTTTAATAGTTGCAAATACTTGGACATGCATATGTTTGCGGATGATACAACACCTATGTACTCTGCACAAACTTTGGATGACAGATGCAGTAGTTCTGACATTGTTTGCTTTTATGATAAATACGGAATACAAAAAGCACAATAAAATTTGAATTCAAAAATGGACCAATAAAAAAAGCTTCTGAGTGAGGAACACTCATTTTTGTTAGAACGAGGCCGTCTAGTAACCCCTAAAAAGAGCGTGTGTTATTCTTGTAACTTACAACATACAGACATCATTCGAAAATTTCGCAATTAATAACGGAAACATAAACAAATTGTAAACAAGGGTCAACTGGATTTTAACAGAAAAGCAAAAGTATCAAAAATTATGATGTGAAACATCACGAATTTAGACATTGACGGGATACGTCAAGGAATATTTGTTCTTAACGGGATTTGTCAAGCAGTCAAAACTGTTATCTGTTAGTTTAGCTAACAGGGACCCATGCGGGTAAGATATGAACACAATCAACCACCATAATTAAAGACTAAACTCATTTATTCAGCTGACTGTCTCCAAGCAATGAAACTTCTTATTATTCATCTCTGTAACACCACTCCTCATACATTTATTCTCCAAAACTTTAACTCTGTATCTTTTAACGCTGTTACATTTGTTCAATATATCGAATTCTTAAATTAAATAAGGTCTTTGACTTTAAACATTTTCTTTAGTTTACATCCGAGAAGTAAAGTGCTTTAGAAAACCCCGAAACAAACCGTATCAGCATAAAGTGCACCGATATTATAATAACTCTTGTGCGGTGAATCAGCTGTTTCTTGATTCTCAATTCTGATCTAGACCACAAAGATCAACCATTGCTCAAATGCAATGCTTCTGACCCAAACATCATCAGTAAAATGACATATCTGGAATCGACGATTTTTTTTTCTTCCTACTTCGACTTCCAAAAAGCGTTTGACACAATACCACATTATCGGGTAATCGAAAAATTTGCAATGATGGGGATAGGAGGGAGAGCTCTTCAATCAATTGCAGAATACTTCGGGAACGAAAACAATATGTCAAATTAAAGCATGACAAGTCAGAGTTGAGAACTCAACCAGAGGTTTGTCTCAAGGTTTTATCTGAGGTCTGCTACCTTTCCTTGTTTATATCAACGATCTGCCCAACATCATTATCAACAGCCTGACTTTTGGTTACGCAAAAGACTATTTTTTTTCAATAAACTCAACACAAATAAAAGTAGATCTCGATACTCTCCAAAAAGTGTGTTGAAATTGATCTGAGATTGCATGATAAAAAACTTCAATTAATCAGCTTTAAAAAAACTCAAAACTTTGTCTAAATGATAAGCAAATCTCGAATGCAGCATCACAGAATACATTTCAGAATTGTTTATTGCGAAAACCCCAAATTGAATGAATGTTCAATACAACGAAGATCGGAAGCCCAAAAATCACTTTTGTTCCTGCAAACGAATGTCCACTTTAAGACGCACTATAAAACACTATTAAAGCGAAATCAAAGGGTTAAGTAGGATACGTTGTCTCTGTAACCACTTACAGCAGTCAAATCTCGAGTGCATCCAAAACAGACCTATTTTTTGGTTTCTTTTCATCTAATACAAACAGACGTACTCCTTTTACGGAAATTAGTAATTGGTTTTACTGATTCTAATATTTTTGCAATTTTTGCCTGTTCCAGATCAAGAACTCATTAGTTTGGACAATTTGAAATTTCAAAAAACACTTTTTGAATCGTTTTCAACGAGCCGCAAACCATCCGATGCGAATGAAGATTAACGAGTTTGACATGTCAAAACGTCAGTTTATGTATGCAATGGACCAGTTTTTACGCACTCGAGTTGATTACATTGACCTGGAAAAATCATGTTCTGTGAAATGCTTCTGCTCTTTTTGAATTAGCCTCAACTTAACACCTTTTGATGTATAAGAGTTGTTTTAGCATTCTTTGTTAGCCCTCTTCTGTTCACTATATACACAAAAGAGTTTTCTATTAGCTGCAAATATTTGGGCATGCATATTTTTGCGGATGATACAACACTTATGTACTCTGCACAAACATTGGATGACAGATGCATTAGGTCTTTGACCTGTTTGCATCTGTCATCCAACTGTTTGCCTGCAAAAGTGGATCATTTGTAATCATTTATATTTGAATGTTAAGAAATCTGAACTCATGTCGTTCTGTGAACCCATGACAGATATTAGGCTTCAAAATAAACGTTTGAAAAACGCAGTTATGCGAAGTAATTGGGCTTTCAATCAAACAGAAAGATTTCATCCGATGTTCATGTTGATAAGGTTATAACACGCTTGTCAAAGCATGTGTTTGCGTTCGCAAGAATCGGGAAGTTCGTGAGTAGAAACGTTCTCATTCTCTATTACCGCTCTTTTACAGAACAGATATTTCGATATGGTCTTTTAATCTGTGGATGTGCAACATCTAAGTTACGTCGTATCTATAAAAAGCAGAGAAAACTGCTTAAGTTGATATTTTTAAGAAAAAAGAGAGAAAGTGTTAGCTGCTTTTTCTCAGAATCTACTATCCTATGTGTATCCTATGTGTATACTATCCTATGTGTATCCTATGATTTACACATTCTGGAATTACTGAAATTTGTTTTTAAATCGGTCAACGCTAAATTGCCTACTCGGTGTCTGAACAGCCTTTATCAGCGTGACGTGAAAGATTGCCTTACTACGAGGAGCGTCTCGTCTGGACTGTTCAATAAACCACGCCTAAATAAAGCCTCTGATAAGAATTCATTCGCCTGGAGAGGATGCGTTCTGTTGAATTATTTGATTAGTAATGGCTTTTTTGTTGATCCTGTTTGCGGAGACGAAACATCATTAAAACTTTCAAGAGATCATTTCAAGGTTTTGTTAATAAAAAAGAATATATTCGATACCTTGTTCTAGTATGAGTTCAGATTTTATACTAGTCTTATCTTTAAAGAAAAGAACTTCAAAAAACGAGGTGGTTTGCTCTTAAGCCGCGTAGGACAATCCAACGGATGAGTAGTGATCCCCCACTATGAGACATCACTGCATCGTATGTAATTTTAAAGACAAGGCACTATAAGGCACTATAATTCAAAGACAAGCCAATTTGTTGTAATTCTATTCTCCCCTCCCGCACTATGGCACTACAAAAACTATCATTGTCGGTCGGTCGTTTGGAACCACGGGACCCTCTGAGGCATATGATAGAGCTGCGCAGAAGTGCAAAGATTATTCTTGTGCTCATGTACGTTAATACGTCAGAGTATGATTCGTCTTTCTTTTCAGCAATTGCGCTAGCTAGATGTTTTAAAGTACGCGTTGTGGACGGTACTGCGCCCTCAATGCCGGAAGACACGAGTGGAACGAAGTTACTCTTCTCGACGTCAAATATTCGTTGCTTATACTTCAGGCACTTAAACGAATCATGAAACTTGTACGCTTCTACAGAGTTTTTCGGGCATGACTTGGTAAGTGGGTTAAAGATCTTCACGTCGATGAAATAACGGCTGAACCGGGACTCCCATGGGCCACTCGTTTTAGTGTCTAGTCGCGCGTTTTCATCACTGGTAGTAGTTTTGTGTAAAAAGTACTCGCATTGAAGCAACTGAAGAGTCGGCTCAATTTCAACATCATAACAAACGTCATGAATGATTTTAGCAAAGGTGTCTCGGATTGCGCTGTGTCTCATGAGTGCATACCCCACTTCGCACAGTGTAGAGCATGTGATAGGGCAAACCTTTCACCACATGGACAAATACTGGGCGTATTTTTAGTCTCAATGTTATATCTAATGCAAAGCCCGTCTCTAAATTCGGTTTTCGTTAGTGTAAAACCTTAACGTTTAAGCGGCAGAGCTGTGAGCCAATTCGAGGCTGCTTTTTCGAAGCCACTTCTATTACTTGGCATTGCTCGGTCTGAAGGCATTCCATAAGATCCTTCTTACGCGATCAAATATTCGTTGGTCGTGCATTATGCGTTCTTGTGTGAGATGAGTATTTGCTCGATCCTCATTTTCAAGAGAAGCGATTGCGGTCAGCGAAGCAGCGTACTACGTTTTGTAATCTATTGAGTCCTTGATGTTAAGTCCGCCATCCCGGGTTGGTAGTGAGAACAATCGAGAGTCAATAGAGACACCGGAGAGTCAAAGATCGACGGTAGGACGTGCGTGGGGATGTTGGCTTCTGCGTCTGCTAAAATATTCCGTGAGTTTGGCGTAATCCGGGACACGAAATTTATTTTCGTTTCACGGCTCTTGTAAGGCATGCGCAGGCGTTCTGAGGGGATGTTTTTGCTACCTGCCACAATTTTTTCGACAAATTGGAATACTTTCCAGCTGTTGTTACATTGAATTTCTCATATGCTTCCTTAGTACCTATTACAGGTCCTAGAACGCGGCAGCAGTCAACAATTTCAGCTGCCGTCCCCTCAAACAACCTGAGAGTTTTGATCTTTGGCGCCTCTTTTACTATTAATTAACACTTCGGGGCGTTCACGCTGTAGCCAAAATAGCTACCGTGTTCAGTGAGTTGTTTGAAGAACAAGAAAAAGTCCTCCAAACTTCCTAATGCGCTGCAGTCGTCTGCGTACCATTTTTGCGACACGTGCGTATTCTGGACAAGCCTGAGCAAGGTGAGGGTGTCTACTTCATGCATAGCCATAGCAATGGGTTCCCCTTGAGTTGTGCCCTCTAGAGACTGCAGTGTTTTACCTTCGACATATAAATCTGACGGGGCTGAATATAAGTTTTGAAAAACAAAACTCAAGGTGGACAAATTCTTTTGATATTTTCAACTGACAAGTTATGTTTGAGGGAGTTGAAGGCGTTTTTGAGTCTATTAGGAGACCAGCTTCATTAAAAACCGGGGTTTTTAATTATGGGGATAATACTGCATGCGTTGTACGATTAGAGAGGTTTTTCAGATACTTTTTCAGTTGCCAGACGAATAGCAATTTTGGCTACCGTTTTCGCTATGTTTGCTAAAACTTCTCCGAAACAATTGAAAATTTGTCACCAATCGT